>NC_086105.1:113635285-114249831 GCF_963921235.1 Mobula hypostoma
TGAGAGCCAGATCAGAGACATTCAAGCCTGGTAACCGAGAAAGTTATAAGAGGTCCAGGTACGATCTCCAGAAAGTCATTTCATGGGCAAAGTGGCAATTCCTAATTAAACTTGAATCAACGAAGGATGCTTGGCAGTTGTGGCTGGGATTGAGTACTATCACCTCTTATAACGTTAAATCAAGCTTTGCTTCCAGGTGAGCTCAATGTCTTCTATGCTCGCTTTGACTGCCCAGTCTTGGAGGAACCACCATGAACTCCCACATCCCCCAATGATCCTATGTGCCAAAGACCTGTGCTCATCCACTGGCTGGAACGTTCATAGAGATATTTAACCTCTCACGTCAATAGTTTCAGTTTCCCACCTGCTTCAATTATACCAGTGCCCAAGAAGACCCCGGTGACCTGCTTCAATTATACCAATGCCCAAGAAGACTCTAGTGACCTGCTTCAATTATACCAGTGCCCAAGAAGAGCCTGGTGACCTGCTTCAATTATACCAGTGCCCAAGAAGACCCTGGTGACCTGCTTCGATTATACCAGTGCCCAAGGAGACTCTAGTGACCTGCTTCAATTATACTAGTGCCCAAGGAGACCCTGGTGACCTGCTTCGATTATACCAATGCCCAAGAAGACTCTAGTGACCTGCTTCGATTATACCAGTGCCCAAGAAGACTCTAGTGACCTGCTTCAATTATACCAGTGCCCAAGAAGACCCTGGTGACCTGCTTCAATTATACCAGTGCCCAAGAAGAGCCTGGTGACCTGCTTCAATTATACCAGTGCCCAAGAAGAGCCCGGTGACCTGCTTCGATTATACCAGTGCCCAAGAAGACTCTGGTGACCTGCTTCAATTATACCAATGCCCAAGAAGACTCTAGTGACCTGCTTCGATTATACCAGTGCCCAAGAAGACCCTGGTGACCTGCTTCAATTATACCAGTGCCCAAGAAGACTCTAGTGACCTGCTTCAATTATACCAATGCCCAAGAAGACCCTGGTGACCTGCTTCAATTATACCAATGCCCAAGAAGACTCTAGTGACCTGCTTCAATTATACCAGTGCCCAAGAAGAGCCCGGTGACCTGCTTCAATTATACCAATGCCCAAGGAGACCCTGGTGACCTGCTTCAATTATACCAATGCCCAAGAAGAGCCTGGTGACCTGCTTCAATTATACCAGTGCCCAAGAAGAGCCTGGTGACCTGCTTCAATTATACCAGTGCCCAAGGAGACCCTGGTGACCTGCTTCGATTATACCAGTGCCCAAGGAGACCCTGGTGACCTGCTTCGATTATACCAGTGCCCAAGAAGACCCTGGTGACCTGCTTCAATTATACCAGTGCCCAAGAAGACCCTGGTGACCTGCTTCAATTATACCAATGCCCAAGAAGAGCCTGGTGACCTGCTTCGATTATACCAGTGCCCAAGAAGACTCTAGTGACCTGCTTCGATTATACCAGTGCCCAAGAAGACCCTGGTGACCTGCTTCAATTATACCAGTGCCCAAGAAGAGCCTGGTGACCTGCTTCGATTATACCAGTGCCCAAGAAGACTCTAGTGACCTGCTTCGATTATACCAGTGCCCAAGAAGACCCCGGTGACCTGCTTCAATTATACCAGTGCCCAAGAAGACTCTAGTGACCTGCTTCGATTATACCAGTGCCCAAGGAGACTCTAGTGACCTGCTTCAATAATACCAGTGCCCAAGGAGACTCTAGTGACCTGCTTCGATTATACCAGTGCCCAAGGAGACTCTGGTGACCTGCTTCGATTATACCAGTGCCCAAGAAGAGCCTGGTGACCTGCTTCGATTATACCAGTGCCCAAGGAGACTCTGGTGACCTGCTTCAATTATACCAGTGCCCAAGAAGACCCTGGTGACCTGCTTCGATTATACCAGTGCCCAAGGAGACTCTGGTGACCTGCTTCGATTATACCAGTGCCCAAGGAGACCCTGGTGACCTGCTTCGATTATACCAGTGCCCAAGGAGACCCTGGTGACCTGCTTCAATTATACCAGTGCCCAAGAAGACCCTGGTGACCTGCTTCAATTATACCAGTGCCCAAGGAGACTCTGGTGACCTGCTTCGATTATACCAGTGCCCAAGAAGACCCTGGTGACCTGCTTCGATTATACCAGTGCCCAAGAAGAGCCCGGTGACCTGCTTCGATTATACCAATGCCCAAGAAGACCCTGGTGACCTGCTTCAATAATACCAGTGCCCAAGGAGACCCTGGTGACCTGCTTCAATTATACCAGTGCCCAAGAAGACCCTGGTGACCTGCTTCAATTATACCAGTGCCCAAGAAGACCCTGGTGACCTGCTTCAATTATACCAGTGCCCAAGAAGACCCTGGTGACCTGCTTCAATTATACCAGTGCCCAAGAAGACTCTGGTGACCTGCTTCAATTTTACCAGTGCCCAAGAAGAGCCTGGTGACCTGCTTCAATTATACCAGTGCCCAAGAAGACTCTAGTGACCTGCTTCAATTATACCAGTGCCCAAGAAGACCCTGGTGACCTGCTTCAATTATACCAGTGCCCAAGAAGAGCCCGGTGACCTGCTTCAATTATACCAGTGCCCAAGAAGACCCTGGTGACCTGCTTCAATTATACCAGTGCCCAAGAAGACCCTGGTGACCTGCTTCAATTATACCAGTGCCCAAGAAGACCCTGGTGACCTGCTTCAATTATACCAGTGCCCAAGAAGACTCTGGTGACCTGCTTCAATTTTACCAGTGCCCAAGAAGAGCCCGGTGACCTGCTTCAATTATACCAGTGCCCAAGAAGAGCCCGGTGACCTGCTTCAATTATACCAGTGCCCAAGAAGAGCCCGGTGACCTGCTTCAATTATACCAGTGCCCAAGAAGAGCCCGGTGACCTGCTTCAATTATACCAGTGCCCAAGAAGAGCCCGGTGACCTGCTTCAATGGCTATCACCCAGTAGCACTTACGTCAATAGTGATCTACCCCTTTAAGAAGTTGATAATGAAACATATCAAGTCCTGCTTGAGAAGTGACTGGGATCCACTTCAATTTGCCTACTGGCACAACAGGTCCACTAGAAATGCCATCTCATTGGCTCTTTACTCAACCCTGGAATATCTGGACAGCAAAGATGCATACATCAGGTTGTTTTTTTATCGACTACAGCTCAGCATTCAATACCATCATCCCCTCAAAACAAATCAATAAGCTCCAAGACCTTGGCCTCAATACCTCCTTGTGCATTTGGATCCTCAATTTCCTCATTTGCAGACCCCAGTTGGCAACAACATCTCCACCAGCACAGGTGCACCACAAAGCTGTGTACCTAGCCCCCTGCTCTGCTTGCTTTACACTTATGACTGTGTGGCTAAGCACAGCTCCAATGCCATATTCAAGTTTGCTGATGACACCATTGTTGTAAGCTGAATCAAATGTGGTGACGAACCAACATAAAGGAGGGAAACTGAATCTGGCTGAGAGGTGCCATAACAACAATTTCTTACTCAGTGTCAGTAAGACCAGAGGGCTGGTTATTCATTTCAGGAGGAGGAAAACAGAGGTCCATGAGCCAGTCCTCACTGGAGAGTCAGAGGTGGAGGGAGTTAGCAACTTTAACTTCCTTGGTGTTATTATTTTGAGGAACCTGTCCTAGGCCTAGCAAGTAAGTGCAACTACAAAGAAAGCACAGCAGCACCTCTACTCTAGGAGGTTGCAGAGATTTAGCATGACATCTAAAACTTTGACAAACTTCTATAAATGTGCAGTGGAAGAGTATATTGACTGACTGCATCACAGCCTGGTATGGAAACACCAATGCTCTTGAACAGAAACTCCTACAAAAACTAGTGGATATGCCCAGTCCATCATGGGTAAGCCCTCTCCACCACTGAGCACATCTAACATAAAATGCTGTGACTGGAAAGCAGTATCCATCGTCAGAATCAGGTTTAATATTACCAGCTTATGTCATGAAATTTGTTAACTTAGTGACAGCTGTACAATGCAAAACATGATAAATATGGAAAGAAAATAAATAACTGAATTACAGTAAATATATATGTGTATATTAAATAGCTAAATTAAAAATAGTAATGCAAAAACAGAATTAATAAAAAGATGTGTGGTAGTGTTCATGGGGTCAATGTCCATTTTGAAATAAGATGGCAGAGGGGAAGAAGGAAGAAAAAAGGAAATTGTTTTTAAACTCACGAGAGAGCATAGGCCATCGACTTTTTGCTGTTGATGTTTCTGCAGCAGGCAATTTCTTTTTTAATGAGGCCGAGTTGCTAGCTGGACACTCAACCCAGCACGGATGGAAAGCGTGCCTGGGGAGCTGGCTGGGTTCGAACTCGGGAGCCTTCGCTCTGAAGTCCGGCGCTGATGCCACTAAGCCACCAGCCAGCCAGAGGGGAAGAAGCTGTTCCTGAATCGCAGAGTGTGTGCCTTCAGGCCCCTGTACCTCCTTCCTGACGTTAACAATGAGAAGAGGGCATGTCCTAGGTGATGGGAGGCACCATCTTTCGGAGGCACACCCCTTGAAGATGTCTTGGATACTACGGAGGCTAGTGCACATGATGGAGCTGACTAATTTTACATCTTTCCGTAGCTTCTTTCAATCCTATGCAGTAGCCTCACTCCCCCCACCCCCCGCCACCAGACAGTGATGCACGACAACCCAGGACATGCTCTCTTCTCACTGCTACAATCAATGAGAAGATATAGGAGCCTCAGGACTCACACCACCAAGTTCAGGAACAGTTACTACCCTTCAACCATCAGGCTCTTGAACCAAAGGGGACAACTTCACTCAACTTCACTTGCCCCATCATTGAAATGTTTCCACAAACAATGGATGCACTTTCAAGGACTTTTTATCTCATGTTCTCAATATTTATTGCTTATTTATTTATGATTATGATTTCTTTCTTTTTGTATTTGCACAGTTTGTTGTCTTCGGCACTCAGCTTAAACACCCCAGTTGGGCAGTCTTCCATTGATTCTGTTGTGATTATTATTCTGTATTTCTATTGAGTATGCCCACAAGAGATGAATGTCAGGATTGTACATAGCAACATATTCTGTATGTACTTTGATCATCAGTTTACTTTGAACTTTGTAAAATCAGCAATAACAACCTACATTTATTTATTATTTTTAACACTTTAAAACACTTCAATCCACACCTCTGGAAATAAACAAATTTTGACATTGAGCTGCAATTCCTAAATCAAAGAAGCGAGTATCTTAAAAAGCGACAGAAGAGGTTAACAGTTGGCGGGTGGGGGGGTTTGGTCCAGACCATTGGCCTTGCCATTTCAAACTAAATTCAAATAAATTCATTTGCGTCACAAAATAAATTAAAGGTAAATTCAAGACAGTTTGAATCCAATTGCAGACCCGATCAAAGCGGTTTGATGCACTCTCAGAATCCAGCTCTACACAGAAAGTACACAAAATGAATGTGAGAAAATAATCACCTTATATTGGTTACTATAGCAACAATAATGGTAATACAGATTTTTTTACACTTGACTAAAGTGATGGAACAAAATTCTTGAATCTGAAATGTAACTGAGGCATGGTTTTAAAGTGGTTGCTCGGCAACCACAGAACAGATTGAAGGGCTAGGAAACAACTGTTTTGCATCTTTTGTATTAAATATAGAGAAACTGCAATGTGATGCGAATGTAGATTGGTAGAAGGATAGTGGTCTGTAATTATGGTATCTTTTCACTTAACTTCTAGCTGAGAGAATGAACTGACTACAACCTGCTTACTTGAGAGGCACTTGGGTCATTTAATCACAACTTATTTTTAACAAGTTAGGAGAGGATGCAATAATTATATTGATTTTCTTTACAGCTTTGTCCTGTTTACCACTTTGTTCTCCTCTGACGTCCCAACCACAGGGCCTCTCATCTGTTCTTTCTCAATTCATTATTTTTGGCTGCCTTCCACTTTTTTCGATTGCTTTCATTATTCCTGAACATTACTTCTGCAGACTCTCAGTTTAAGTAGGGGCTGGTCGGGGGTCAGTGGCATGGGACAAGAGCATTCTCACCATGTATGTGCCTTTGGCAAAGTGACAGTGTGGGTGTTCACCATACAAGCTGATCTACAGTTCTGAACATTCTTCCACATGTTCCACATAATCGTGTGGTCAGGGACAATGATTCTCAATTACTCCACAAATCTTTATGGTATTCCATAAGACTTTCCCCTTTGATCAAACTATTGTGTGCGTGTGTGTGTGTGTGTGTGTGTGTGCGCGTGCAGAAATATAGAAAATGGAACATCACCACCAACACGTAGGAGCCATTGGCATTTGGTGTGGTACTAAGAGTGCCAACTCCATTCATTAGGAGCATGTGGAAGCCCAGAGAAAATAGAGCACACCAGCTTTTGTACATTCTACCTGCCTCCCTGTGGCAGAATCTGAGGATCTCACATTGGATTCATCAGTTACACCAGAACACGTAGAACTGGTGTGGAAGCAAGTCATCCTTGACACCAATCAATCTCCATAAGAAGATTGTTTTTTTTCCCTAGTAATGCTTCTATGACGACCATGCATCTTTCTAACACATTACAGGGTAAGTTTACACAGCTACTGTGAACATAACCCTTCTATCATGAAATGTAAATCGCCAGTTAGTGTATAGACCACTCACAAACAAGAGAAAATTTGCAGATACTGGAAATCCAAGCAACACATATAAAATGTGAGAGGAACTCAGCAGGCCAGGCAGCACCTATGGAAAAGAGTACAGTCGAGACTGAGCTGGTCATTCAGATCAATGCATATTTATGTCGGTGGATGGAGCAGTTTTGAGTGATTCTAACTTGCTAACTGCTTACACCATCGCATAATTCCAATAGTAATAATAAATAGTCTGGATTACTTAATTAGATACCAAAATACTAGTTACCTTTCCTGAGGTGATTAGTTCTGCAAATTGATCCTTGAAAACCAGTATGTTTGGACACTGTAGTCAAAGGGACAAGTTGATAGCTAGTGAATTGTGAACAATATTTAGACTTCATGATTCTTAAATTGATGTAAAATTTTAAACTAATAGGAGTAATATTCTAAGTGAACTTAGATGAAAATCTTTTTCGAAGTATGGAGATTTAATGATATTTTTATTCATCAGGCAAACTCCTATCTGAACACGCCAACTCTAATCAGTCCCTAACATAACAAGATCCCCATTATCCACGAACCAGCAAGCTTAAAGTATGATATCAGAGCGAAGCAAGAGTGTTGCATTAACATCTGTTCAAATGTAAATAGTTTTAAAGGAGAATCTGATCTACTCCTCAATAGTCACCACTCCTGCACAATTTTTCCCCTGTTTAGTCACTATGATCTTTTCTCAGTAGGCTGTTGCTTCTGTCAAGGCATATTTGGGCCACCTATTTTGTCATGAACTCCGTCTCTACTATTATTATGAGTAATTATAGTAAAAATAGTCACTGAAGTTATATTACAACATGTTTTTGAATGAAAAGAAGAGAGAGGAGGCACTGCTTTCAATCCACAGAACTTCTGTTCTGCATTTTAAAGAGGCATTATGTTGATCTGCTTTCCAGTCATGAACTATGAAAACATGCTATTAGTGATAGCATTACTGGGCTACTCATCCAGTAGCCTAGGCTAGAAATACAGGGACATTATTTCATATCCGCTACCCTTGCAGCTGGTGAATTTGCCAGGAAATGTAAAGGACGCTTGACCCAAATGCAGAGCAGCAGAGATGATTCAGGGGTGAATGATGACTTTAATAATATACAGCAAAATAACAAGCCACAAGAAGCCACAAAAAAAACAATAACAGATACTGAACTAACAGGCAACAAGGTAACTGAAGGTGAGGAGCAACTGGCTGGTTCATATGAGTGAACTAGGATTGTGGATGAGAGCTGGGTTTAAATAGGCTGCAGGTGATGAGCTGGAAGTGAGTGATTCCTGCTCGCTGGGTGGAAACTGGGAGATGCCTGCTTGTGCAAGCCTGACAGGACCCCTGCCCCCTTCCTGCACCCAATGGCCCAGGGCAATCCCAATGGATCCAGTGGAACTCCTGGATGAGTGATGAGTCCAAGATGAAACTGGTTGGCACCCAAGACCTCTCCTCTGGGCTGTACCCTTCCCAGTCAACCGGGTACTGTACACCCCTGGTCCACAATGACATGAATATCCATGAGCGCACCATGTACACCGGACCACTTTTCACAATCCTTGATTCCGGAGGTGCAGCCTCAGGTCAGTTCAGTTGTCCCATGGACAACGGGCTTGAGGCAGGACACGTGGAAGGTAGGTGTGATTCTGAGGAACAGTGGAAGCTGGAGATAGTAAATGTCTGGATTAATGCAGTGGATGATCTTGAAGGGACCAATGAACCAGGGCGAGAGCTTGCAGGAGTCAGTTCACAGTGGCACATCTCAGGTGGACGGCAGGCATGGTCCCCAGGCCAGAGTAGCCTGGTGGCAGCAGGTGCACTTGTCAGCATGGTTGGACCTCTGGGTCCTCTTCCAAGCATTCCAGAATCAGTGAAACAGAGCCCTGGGGGACAGGACCTCCACTGTTGGCTACTCCATGGGCAACAACAGAGGATGGTAGCTGTGAAGAACTTCAAAGGATGACATACCCATAGCAGAGAAGGTGTGTAGGTTGTGAGACAGTCAGTCCAGAGCAGATACTTCTTCCACTTGTAAGGAGGGTTAGAGGTGGGGAAGCATCACAGGAACTTCTCCACTTACTGATTGGCTCTTCCTGACTAACCATTGGTCTGTGATCATGAGTCAGAGGGCAAACTCACTGAGTTTCAGAGGAGGGAGTGGAAGACTTGCCAGAAGTGGGAGATAACTTATGGGCCCCAGTCCGACACAATGTCTGTGGGGAATCTGAGAGTGAACCACATATTGGAGAACCAGGTCCGCAGTCTCAGTGGCTGACGGTGTTTTGCGGAGCAATGAAATAGGCTGCCTTGGAGAATCAATCCACCATCACCAGTATCACTGTGGCACCATCGAAAGGTGGCAAGTGCATGATGAAATCCATGGCAAAGTTGGCCCATGGTGATGTAGGGCCAATGGGCCAGCATGGGCAGCAGGAGCACAGAGGACCTCTGGTTGGAGTAATTGGATAGGCACATTGAGGGCAGGCAGTGATGAACTGATGTATATTTACAATCATGGTGGGCCATCAGAATGGGCGTTGAAGAAAATCCAGAGTCCATTGTGCACCTGGATGGCTGGAGAGGGGTGAGGAGTGTGCTCACTGGAGTGAGCACATGGTCGCCAGCACCCACTTGTGGTTGTCAGGGGTGTTGGCTGGAGCAGGCACTGTGCAGGGTTTGGCACATCCGGTTCCTGAGTCCCAGATGATCAGGGCGAGAATCTTGGGATAAGGAATGATGGATTGCAGGTCAATGTCAGCTGGGTTTAATTGTCATGCGAGAGTTTCCACCTTAGTGTTCCTGGAGCTGGGTCAGTAGGAGATGCTGAAGTTGAATTGCTCGAAGAAGAGGGCTGAGCAAGCCTGACCACAGTTAAATTGGTGGGTGTGTTATATGGATATGAGGTTCTGGTGGTCCGTCCAGATCAAGAAGGGCTTGGTGTTTCCCATTAGCCAATGCCCCCATTCTTCCATGGCTCATTTATTGGTGAGTAGCTCCCAGTCTCCTACTCTGTGACAGCACTGTGTAGAGTTGAACTTGCATGAGAAGGCGGCAGAAGAGTGCGTGTCTCTGTCTGGTCCACACTAGGCGAGGATAACTCCAGTGTCCACGTCAGATGTGTCCAGCTTTTCAAAAAAGGTCTAGAAGAATTTGGATGGCAGAGAATGGGAGCGGTGTTGAAGCGTCTCTTGAGCTCCTGGAAAGTGTGGTCCACAGCAGCAGACCAGGTATCCCTGAGGTAGGCGATCTGCTGAGGGAAGTGTGAGTGATGATTAGGCTGTGGTTTCTGATGAAATGGCACTAGAGGTTGAAGAAGCCCAATAAGGTCTGTAGCCATTTGAGGGAGTGCAGGTTGGGGCCATTCAAGGTGAAAGGGCTAAACCCAGGAAGCAAATGACTGGGGTGTAGAACTGGCATTTCGCCAACTCACAGTAGGATTGGTTTTCAAAGAGACACTGAAGGATTGAACAAGTATTCGGGGTCCTTGGAGAAGATGAAGATATTACTGAGGTAGATGAAGACATACCTCTGTAGCACATCTCAGAGGATCTTGTCCATAAAGACTTGGAAAATGGCTGGAATGTTGGAAAACTCAAAACCCAAGTATTCATAGTGGCCTGTGGGTGTGTAACCCTTAGGTTTGGCCGACGGCATTAGTCGAGGGGAGACAGTCTCTGGCCCAGCCAAACGTGTTAAATCTGAGGTGCAAGACGTCTTGTTTGGGTGGATACTAGGTGATCTGTTCCCCCATTACAAATCAGTACCACGAAAGAACAGAAAGTACACCATATGTAATTAAACAATTTAGCTCTTTAATTCTTAATTTGACTAAAGGGTTAGTAAAGAAAAACAAAAAGAAAAGGGCCCATTTTAATGAAACAGTCTAAATGTGCACATTGGAGCTCAGTGTTTCCCTTCTGTTGGTTCTCCATCGATTTCCCTGGGCTTCGTTAACTTCCGGCCTCACTCCAAGTCCACTCCGTCCTGCTATCTGTGATCTCTCCTTTCTGGCGCCTTTTCTCTTCATCTCTCGCTGAACAAAAATAAACCTAGATCACCTTGTTCTCAGGCACACAAGAAAAAGACAGTGCACATTCCAAAGCCCCCATTATCTCTAGCCATAACCAAACACAGCTGCTACAGAAAAAATATTAGATTAGCAGTTCTTCTACAGAAAAACCATTACATTAGTAGTGAAACCTTTCCCAGGGCGTTACAGGTGTTATGAACACCATCTTCCACTCATCTCCCTGGCGACTGTGGATCAGGTTGTATGCAGTCCATAGATCCAGTTTGGTGAAGATCTGGGCCCCGTGGAGTGCTTCAGATGCACTATTCATCAAGGGGAGAGGATAGCGTTTCTTAATGGTAATATTGTTGAGTCCACAGTAGTCAATGCAGGGACTAAGACGCCAGCTGGGGATTAGGATGGTTGAATGAAGTCATGCTTTAGTGCTTTGGTGATGTAGTCGTTCATGGCTTGGGTCTCAGGAGGGGAGAGGGAGAGACAACCTCATGGAGGGGTGGTTCCCAGAAGGAAGTTGATCACACAGTCGTGTAGTCAGTGAGGTGGCAGAATGCTGGCCTCCCTTTTGCTGGTTCTCCTGTGGTCAAGTGTTTCTTCCATCTCCATGGATTTACAGGATGAGGCCAACTGAGGGTGCAGGCAGGTAGGTTCCCAGCTCAGCGGTGAACCAGGTGACCAAGCGAAATGAAGGTTGTGAGTGGAGAACCAGGAGTAACCCAAGATGAGGGGAGTGTTGGGTGAGTTGATCAGGAGGAATTGAATGGAATTGTGGTGCTCTCTGATGCTCATGGGCACGGCCTGTGTTCATGTTCTGACCATCCCAGACCCCAAGGGACATCCTTCTGTGGTGGTGATGCAGAAGGGGTGGAGAGATAGGCTCGGTAGGGAGTCGAGTCCAAGCTGCACACACAAAGTGTCCCGTCTAAAAAGTTGCCTGCTGCGCCAGAATCCACCAGAGCCCCCAGTGTGCATACAACCATCGAGGTGTGGAGGAGGATAGAGAGAGAGAGTTGGGCTACGGTGCAGGAACAAGAGACTGGAGAGCGCTTACCAGATAGAATGCCCCTTATCTCTACCTGATGGTGCCAGTTTCCTGGATGCAGTGGGCATTTGTTGCATGGGTGATCAGCGGCTCCTCAGTGAGTGTTATTTCTGCATTGACGCTCATGGTCTTAGTGGGGCGGGGGGGTGGGTCCGCTGGGCCCTGCAGCCTGGAATGGTTCTGAGAACAGAAGTAGGGTTCTGGCTGATGATCTGGAGGATCAGATACTTGCTAGTTCAGAGGGCCAGAGTGATGAGGCTTCTGAGGCTGGTGGGCATCTCCCAGGTAGAGAGCTCATCTTTCAAGTGCTCCGCGGGGCTGTGGTGTTAATGGAGCAGCAGCATTTCCATGTTCCAGCCGCTCTCCACCACGAGGGTCTTGAGTTCCACTGTAAAATCCAGCACCGTGCGTGAGCCTCAATGCAGACAAAGTATCCAAACCACTGCCTCTCTTCCACTTCCTGGATGGTTGAAAACCGGGAGCATCTCAGTTGTAAAATCTTCATATCAGTCGCCAGTGGGGGTTTTGTTGACCCATTTAACCACAGCCCAGGTCAGAACTTGCCCAGTCAAGACAGGGATAATGAAGGCAATCTTGGCTTGGTCCGTAACATACAGGGAAGACTGGAGCTTGATGTGTAAGGCACACTGGGGCAGAAGTTGTGGCATTAGGTTGGGGATCCATCAAAGTGTTTGGGCACCAAAATACGGGGCTGTTGTGGAAGGAGGATGAATGGCAAGGGTTGCTATGATGAAGTGGAGAGTTGGTTGAGAGTGCCAAGCAGATGGTCGGTGGTTTTCTGCTCCTTCTAGATCATGTGCTCTAGTTGACAGACAACTTCCCTTTAGGCAAGCAAGCTCCGTGGGGTCAATTGCTGGTTCACCCACTGTGTCACGAAATGTAGAGGAGGCTTGATGCAGAGCAGTGGCGATGACTCAGTGGTCTGCGTTGACTTTAATAATAAGTAGCAAAATAGCAAGCTATAAGGGGTGACAAAAGAAATGAGCACCGATAAACTCACAGGCAACAAGTAACTGAAGGCTAGAAGCAATTGGTTGTGGCTGGCTGGTTCAAATAAATGAACAAGAATTGTGGATCAGAGCAGGATTTAAACAGGCTGCAGATGATAAGTTGGAGGTAGGTAGCAGGTGATTCCTGTTAGCTGGGTGGAGACTGGCAAGGCCCTGCCTGTCCAAGCCTGACAGAAATTAAATTTAAGTAAGTAAATAATCTGGTTTAAAAACAAAACACAGTAATGGTGATTATGAACATTGCTGATTGTTGTGCAAATTCTAATACACCTCACAATAGCTCACTGAAATTTTGTTCCCACCATCACTGCTGCATCATGGCAGTACCAAGTACTTCCTACAAAATGCTCAACTACCAATGACCTCTGTCACCCAGGGGGACAAGGACAACAGGTGTGTGGGAATATCACTATCTGCACACTCCCTATCTGAAACATTCATAACTTGGAAATATATAACTCTTCATTCTTCCTTGCTAGGCGTAAATCCTGGAACCTCCAGAGTTCCGCCCGATAAGACCCTAGGAGTATGTTCATCAGAAAGACCACAGCTGTTCATGATATGTTACCACCACCTCCTACTCAAGGGCAGTAGGAGATAGGGAAGAATTGTTGACCTCACCAGTGATGCCTACATCCCTCAAATGAAAAATTCTTTTGTGTGGACTTGATTTTTTATTTGCGGCCAAACAAGGTGCTGTTTTCCACGTGGAGCAACTTGTTGGTTGGTAAAAGTTGTAATTAATATGAATTTGCTTGGCAGCTACTTAGGTTCCGGAAATGGTAATTTCATTCAGGACTAAGCGGTCCATTCGACTAGCCTTGAATATTCATTCCCCTCCACCAGCAGGGTACTGTAGATCCAGCGAGGAATATTTACTAGATGCACTGCAAGTAAGGTTTCTTCCTTAGAGACCTCTCATAGTTGGAAAGTCAATGGCAGCATGGCATCCAATTTTCCCTCTAGCCATGTACAGTCCAAATTCTGGAACCACTTTCACCTCATACATTCAAAGAAGACTTATCATTACTATCTTGAGCAAATAGAATAGGATGTCCTGATCCCTTTACATTGCTCTTAGCATGTACTAATGGCTTGGCATACCAGGATGTGATTTAAGATCATGTTCAAAGTTTTTTTTTATGTTAATCTGGAAAAGGAATTCACATCAAACTCAGCAACTCCCCAAAATGTAAGTTTCCATTGTCAGTCCTTAGACGTGTTCATTGTTAATTTACTGTCCATCTCCTGTAAGGTGTTGAAAACTACTAGTCCAAATTAAGAAGCCTACCTTGCTACATAGAAACTAGGAAGCGTTGACTATTCTGCTGTTCAAGCCTGGTACATAAGTCATTGCAGTTTTAGCTGATCATTATCTCAAAACTATCTTCATGATACCTTTTGCATCCTGAAATGTATCAGTTTAAAACAGTGATTTGCCTCTGCAATAAACTCCAATGGGTTACCATCCTCTGAGTGAAGATACATAGAAATTGCTGGTGAATTCAGCAGGCCAGGCAGCATCTCTAGGAAGAGGTACAGTCAATGTTTCAGGCCGAGACCCTTCGTCAGGACTAACTGAAAGAAGAGATAGTAAGAGATTTGAAAGTGGGAGGGGGAGGGGGAGATCTGAAATGATAGGAAAAGACAGGAGGGGGAAGGGATGGAGCTAAGAGCTGGAAAGTTGATTGGCAAAAGGGATATGAAAGGATCATGGGATGGACGGGAGGCCTAGGGAGAAAGAAAGGGGGAGGGGGGAAGCCCAGAGGATGGGCAAGGAGTATAGTGAGAGGGACAGAGGGAGAAAAAGGAGAGAGAGAAAAAAAAATATAATAATAAAAGTGGGCTCCGTCTTCGAGCCTACTTCTTCGGCAAGGACTCTCCCACCCCCACTGACGACACCTTCTCCCGTCTTCAACCCTCCTCCTCTTCATGGACACCCTGCTCTGGTCTTCTGCCTGCTCTGGATCTTTTTATTGCTAACTGCCGACGGGACATCAACTGTCTGGACTTCACCGCACCTTGTTCCCATTCGAACCTCACTCCTTCAGAATGCTCTGCTCTCCACCCCCTCTGCACTAATCCTAACCTTACTATAAAACCCGCCGATAAAGGGGGTGCCGTTGTAGTCTGGCGTACTGACCTCTACCCTGCCGAGGGACTGCGAAAACTCACAGATACCTCCTCTTATTTACCCCTCGACCATGACCCCACTAAGGAGCACCAGGCCATTGTCTCCCACACCATCACCGACTTTATCCGCTCAGGGGATCTCCCATCCACTGCTACCAACCTTATAGTTCCCACACCCTGCACTTCCCATTTCTACCTCCTACCCAAGATCCACAAGCCTGCCTGTCCAGGTAGACCAATTGTCTCAGCTTGCTCCTGCCCCACCGAACTCATTTCTGTATACCTTGACACTGTTTTATCCCCCCTCGTTCAATCCCTTCCGACCTATGTTAGTGACACTTCTCACGCTCTGAATCTTTTTGATGATTTTACGTTCCCTGGTCCCCACCGCTTTATTTTCACCATGGATGTCCAGTCCCTATATACCTCCATCCCCCACCAGGAAGGTCTCAAAGCTCTCGCTTCTTTTTGGATTCCAGACCTAACCAGTTCCCCTCTACCACCACTCTGCGCCATCTAGCAGAATTAGTCCTTACTCTTAAAAATTTCTGCTTTGGCTCTTCCCACTTCCTTCAAACTAAAGGTGTAGCCATGGGCACCCATCTGGGTCCCAGCTATGCCTGCCTTTTTGTTGACTTTGTGGAACAATCCATGTTCCAAACCTATATTGGTATCTGTCCCCCACTTTTCCTTCGCTACATCGACGACTGCATTGGCGCTGCTTCCTGCACGCATGCTGAGCTTGTTGACTTCATTAACTTTGCCTCCAACTTTCACCCTGCCCTCAAGTTTACCTGGTCCATTTCTGACACCTCCTTCCCCTTTCTTAATCTTTCTGTCTCTGTTTCTGGAGACAGCTTATCTACTGATGTCTACTATAAGCCTACGGACTCTCACAGCTACCTGGACTATTCCTCTTCTCACCCTGTCTCTTGCAAAAATGTCATCCCCTTCTCGCAATTCCTTCGTCTCCGCCACATCTACTTTCAGGATGAGGCTTTTCATTCCAGGACGAAGGAGATGTCCTCCTGTTTTAAAGAAAGGGGCTTCCCTTCCTCCACCATCAACTCTGCTCTCAAACGCATCTCTGCCCTTTCACGCACATCTGCTCTCACCCCATCCTCCCGCCACCCCACTAGGAATAGGGTTCCCCTTGTCCTCACCTACCACCCCACCAGCCTCCGGGTCCAACATACAACTCTCCGTAACTTCCGCCACCTCCAATGGGATCCCACCACTAAGCACATCGTTCCCTCGCCCCCTGCTTTCCACAGGGATCGCTCCCTACACAACTCCCTTGTCCATTTGTCCCCCTCATCCCTTCCCACCGATCTCCCTCCCGGCACTTATCCTTGTAAGCGGAACAAGTGCTACACATGCCCTTATACTTCCTCCCTCATCACCATTCAGGGCCCCAGACAGTCCTTCCAGGTGAGGCGACACTTCACCTGTGAGTCGGCTGGGGTGATATACTGCATCTGGTGCTCCCGATGCAGCCTTCTATATATTGACGAGACCCGACGCAGGCTGGGAGACCGTTTCGCTGAACACCTACACTCTGTCTGCCAGAGAAAGCAGGACCTCCCAATGGCCACACATTTTAATTCCACATCCCATTCCCATTAAGATATGTCTATCGACGGCCTCCTCTACTGTCAAGATGAAACCACACTCAGGTTGGAGAAACAACACCTCATATTCCGTCTGGGTAGCCTCCAACCTGATGGCATGAACATTGACTTCTGTAACTTCTGTTAATGCCCCACCTCCCCTTCGTACTCCATCCATTATTTATTTATTTATTTATTGATATTTATTTTTTCTCTCTCTCCTTTTTCTCCCTCTGTCCCTCTCACTATACTCCTTGCCCATCCTCTGGGCTTCCCTCCCTCCCCCTTTCTTTCTCCCTAGGCCTCCTGTCCCATGATCCTTTCATATCCCTTTTGCCAATCAACTTTCCAGCTCTTGGCTCCATCCTTCCCTCTCATGCCTTCTCCTATCATTTCAGATCTACCCCTCCCCCTCCCACTTTCAAATCTCCTACTATCTCTTCTTTCAGTTAGTCCTGACGAAGGCTCTCGGCCCGAAACATCGACTGTACCTCTTCTTACAGATGCCGCCTAGCCTGCTGCGTTCACCAGCAATTTTTATGTGTATTGCTTGAACTTCCAGCATCTGCAGATTTCCTCATCTCTGAGTGAAGATGTTTCTTTTCATCTCTGTCCAAAATGACTTGTCGCCTGAGACTGTGACGTCTCATTCTGGACTCCACAACCAGGGAAAACATCCTTCCTAAATCTAGTCAGTCTAGTCCTATAAGATTTTAGCAGGTTTCAGTTAGATCCCCTATTCTTGGCAATATAAAGCTAATTAACCCAATCTCCTTTCAATGTCACAAGAAATCAGTCTGGTGAACTTTGTTCCCTCCCTCTATGGCAAGTATATCCATGCCCAGGTAAGAAAGCCACAACTGTTGGCAATACTCTAAGAGGGATCTCACATTTCACCTTGTTACTGTAGCACCTGCAAATTTTCTTGCTAAGGAGGCCAACATACCATTTACCACCCTAACTGCTTGTTGCTCCTGCAAATTAGAAGTGTACAGTGCTAAGACAATATTCTTCTCACTTTCTCCTCAGACACAAGCAATTCTATATTAAACAATGGTACAAGAACACCAAGTAGTTTGTCACATAGTCACTTTAGCCATTTCCTGACTAGTATGCCATACTGTCCCACACTGACTTACTGCTAACACCTCTTCACCACCAATAGGAACATCTCCCAGTTTAATTCAAGGTATTCAAATAAATTGACAGGATAAAACTTGTTGGTTCCAATATGCAACAGTTCAATGTTGATGACTTGCATTGAAAGGACACAGGCTGCTCTATACCAATATCTCATAGAATTAAATACTTAATGTATTTGCCCTTGTGTCCTCTGGTTTATTTGTCACTGCCAATTTAAAATACAGAGTAAACTCTTGGTTTCTCACTTTTACTAAATAAGTTACAGGCATTCTTATTTGTTTTTATCATGAACCATCTCAATTCAATCATACAAGTCACTGTGTTTCAGTTCACATCTATATGTTACCAAGACTTCTGGAATCCTATTCCAGTATTTCTACTTTAACATACTGGGGAATAGTAATTCAAATTAACAGCAAGAAAACGTTACTAAATAAATGCTAAACTTCCAGTCCTGAGACAATGTTTCTCTCTGTGACCTCTCCACAGAAGCTTAGACTCTAGCAATTCCCAACTAAACATTGTTGCAGAATAGAGAGAGTAATTAATCACATGGGGCAAATGGTATCAACCAATATTATGTTCAATAAGGGTTCTCTCTTCATGAGAATATTGAATGTTTAATATTATTTGGAAGGCAAGATACTTGAGTTCAGGATGTACCTAACTGTTAAACACTGCGGCCAGAATGATGAAGTACTGGTAAAATAAGAAAATCAATGCAAATTCATTTACTTGTACTCTTGGTGAATTGTTAAGGCAGGACTGAGGTATAATTGGAAAATTAAAATGATATAGTTATAGCGTGCTCCAATGCATGTCCGCCGGGAGTATGGCCTCTCTGTGATCTGCACGCAGCATTTAAACAGCTTAGGAAGTACAAAAGCTTGATGCCTCTCAGTGTCTAAGCAATTTGGATGCAGATGATGGCAAGGTCCCCACTAAAATCTGAATCTCAGCTCCTGTTCAGATGCCTAGATGTGTGTTTCTGTAAGCCTTAATTCCTTGAAGGAACTAGTAGGGGCACCTTGTATGGTTATTGTTCCATTTAAATATGCAGTTGTGTAATTACCCTCAATTAAATGACACAAATCCTACTTGTAAGGTTTCTGAATCAGGTTGGATGTATTCATGGAGGATTCATTACATAACCTCTTGTCTGCTCATGTCTTGCCTTATGCATGCTAAGGAAATAGCATTAAAACCATGCAATTTGTTTAATGTTTCAGTGAATTTTCCCCTCGATCAACCTGGGAGGTTGGTTGCTGACAACTCTGTGCAGTCCTAGTGAGCTGCAGTGCAAATTTCCCGGAATATTTTGATTACATGTTGAGCTGGGTTGGTGACAAACATGCAGATGATCTGTTTGTTTCTTTACTTAGTCATGGCCCATAAACTAACAAACCAGCATTAGACCTAAAGGCTTCATCAGAGATTGCTTCACAGTCTGCACTCAATTGCTGCCAAACATGGCTTTGAGCTGGGAAACTTGAAACAGACTTATAACCAGCACCCTTTTGCTTTTTAATATTTTCACAAATATGCAGAGTAGGTTATGAGAAGCTGGAGGTGGAGTATTTTTCACCTGGTCCTTAAACAGATTAGCTCCATTTAAAATGCTCATTATTTCCACTGATACTTTAAAAGGCAAACAGAAAGGGCATGCTCTTAACAGAAACAAAATGTTTTATTCCTCTCCCCAGCCTGAGTTACAATCAGTTTCTGCTGTAAGGGATTTCCACACCTCTGATGCAGGGGTCAAAAATCAAGCAAGGCAATAAAATGTTGCAACTTGAATATTTATTATTTGCAATTTAATCACAATATGTTGAGCTGAAAGTGTAGGTTCTCATCCAGATGCTAAAAGTGATTAAATTCCAGAAGAATGAAATTACCAAGCCATTTCCCTTGAGAAGTTAGGATGGTTTCTCCTCAGTGCTCCCTTGCTGAGAATTAATTTGCTTCTTTTCCAAACATGCTGTTTCTCTGTGTTTTAGTTATCTGGTTGTGTGCTTGGTTGCTACCATATTCAGGCATTTTCCAGTTCTGATAATTCTTCGTCTTAGTCTGCCTTTTATTTCTGTAGCAGTCAGCTACATGTCCTGCCCTGTTGGCCTATTGAAAGCTTCAATTCGTTATGCAGAGTGTGTGTTCCCTGTAAACATCTTAGTCAGTAGGCAGTGACTGTTATGCTCTTCTATTAGGCTGACTTCTGTGTTCTTCACTTCAGTTTGAAACATGTAGTACTCCCTGAAAATAAAAATTCTTCATCAAAAAGCAAGTACAAGAAGGTCACTTAAAAAGTCTCAAATGTGCAGATTTAGCAGGAGAGGTTGTGTTGTCAAGCTGCTACAGCTGCCATGGATAAATATTTTGAGAAAGTTGTTTAAGAAACTTATTCCAGGAATTTACATTCGTTAGTTTTTAAACCCAGGTTCATGCGAGTGTTACTTCTCATGTAATTATGTGGATTTAATTGTAATGGAATGTCCGGCCCCATGAGTTTGTGGAAATATTTTACCCTTTATGTTTTAAGTATTCAATTAAAACAAAAAGGAATTATTGCCCTCACTGAGTGGTTAGGTGAATCGATCACTTGACCAGAACCCCATTCATCTCCATAAACATTCACTTCCTCTGCCTTCAGAGCATCATGCTTTCAGTACCACTTCCAAGCTCCACCATGGACCCTCACCAAGGCATGTTCTAAATCCTAACTTCATCACCTCCAAAGGCATTCGATACCTCCACCTTCAAGATCCTAGCCAAATCACGTTCCATCCTCATTTGAATAGGCTAAAATGATTTAAGCATGACCTTTTTAAATTGGGGATCAGGTTCTTAAATGGGGAAGTTACATCAAGGCAAGGGTTAACATCATGTCCAGATTTCAGTTGTAGTGCAGACAGCCCAGGTGAGAAAGATTTTTGAAAAGTATACCTTCCCTTTACTGCAGCAGGTTACTGGAGTTACTTGGCTTACCAAGATGAGATAAGGGTGTTATGGAGGGATGCAAGGGGCACACACACCAATTAAGGGGCATTTAAGGTATCATTACTGGTTAGCTTGTAGTTTCTACTAACTCTTAACACTTGTATTGTGAATGGCAATTGGTCTTGCAAATAAAGAATTTGGATATAAATAGTTTACCAAATGGTTATTTAACATATTATTCTGTATAAAAATGTCATTTTTGTGTTAAGAGCAGTAAAATAAAGTGTGACTGAGGAACAACTGCGAGTTTTCAGAGCCAGGTTAATTGGCGACAACAGTTACATGGAGTTCCACTGAGGTGGCTAACCCTTGACTTCATTACAGAGGAGGAAGAAATTCAGCTCCGGTAGCTGATCAGTCCTAAATCCCAGGGAGACTATACCAAGCATAATGAAATAAAATGGAACCTGAACGGAATCAGATTTCAGTGCAGCACTCTGGGATCAGGAAATTATTGGTGTTAAATAATGTTTGAACTGTGGAGCTTGTAATATTGTCTGTCGTTATACATTAACACGCTAGAAAGCTCTGATAACAACTGATATACATACCATCTTGCCATTAGCCTGCTCCTCATAGTAAATGAGAGAATATGCATCTTGGTGCTCATTTAAAAGCAACATTTGTTTGAAGGGAAACAGTCATATGATGTTAAGGAGTAGGGAAATGGCTCTAACTGGCATATGGCACAAATATGTGATTTCTGAGGTAAACTTTCATGCCTCAAGATATTATTTTCTTTACAGGTTTATGAATAACAGAGTGCCTGCCAATCAGAGATACGAACCCACAGAGTATGAACATGCAGCAAACTGTGCCACTCATGCAGTGAGTATAGTGCTAAACATAGTTAACTTTCTGTCATATTAATTATTAAAACAGTAATATGATTGGTTAAAAGTATATTCACATGGTTTGTACTAACAGCAAAAATGTTCCTTGAAGGGTGATATAAATGTTGAAAATAAACAGTCAATGTCTTGGGCCGAGACCCTTCATCAGGACTCCTGAAGGGTCTTGACCCGAAACATTAAATCTTTATTCCTTTTCATAAATGCTGTCTGATCTGCTGAGTTCCTCCTACATTTTGTATGCATTACTTTGGATTTCCAGCATCTGCAGAATCTCTTTTGTTTATGTCACACTACATTTCTGCTTTCAGAAATTGAGCGAGTACATTCTTTCAGAGGAAATGTTAGACTAATTTACCATCACGTAATCCAAGGATGAATGTAATTTAAATTTCTTACCAATGTGGTTGTATGGCAGTCATTGTCAACTTAACCACATTGATTTCATTGGCCACTTTGTTATTAGGAATGTCATATGGGTTTATTTTCAGCTCAGATGTAACTTGTGCCACTCTTACTGTGCTGAAAAATAGAACTGTCATTCTTGTTGGCCTGGGCAGTATTTGTCTCATATTCAGAATATCAGTGAAGAAAAAACCCTCCAAGCTATCTTTCCATCATCCCATTGCTCATTGCGAGGCTTAAGCTGCTGTATTTTCCATACTACAGTTTGATTACCCTGAGGATTGGAGGGTGGCTAATGTAACCCCACTTTTTAAAAAAGGAGGGAGAGAGAAACCGGGGAATTATAGGCCGGTTAGCCTAACGTCGGTGGTGGGGAAACTGCTGGAGTCAGTTATCAAGGATGTGATAACAGCACATTTGGAAAGCGGTGAAATGATCGGACAAAGTCAGCATGGATTTGTGAAAGGAAAATCATGTCTGACGAATCTCATAGAATTTTTTGAGGATGTAACTAGTAGAGTGGATAGGGGAGAACCAGTGGATGTGGTATATTTGGATTTTCAAAAGGCTTTTGACAAGGTCCCACATAGGAGATTAGTGTGCAAACTTAAAGCACACGGTATTGGGGGTAAGGTATTGGTGTGGGTGGAGAATTGGTTAGCAGACAGGAAGCAAAGAGTGGGAATAAACGGGACCTTTTCAGAATGGCAGGCGGTGACTAGTGGGGTACCGCAAGGCTCAGTGCTGGGACCCCAGTTGTTTACAATATATATTAATGACTTGGATGAGGGAATTAAATACGGCATCTCCAAGTTTGCGGATGACACGAAGCTGGGTGGCAGTGTTAGCAGTGAGGAGGATGCTAAGAGGATGCAGGGTGACTTGGATAGGTTGGGTGAGTGGGCAAACTCATGGCAGATGCAATTTAATGTGGATAAATGTGAAGTTATCCACTTTGGTGGCAAAAATAGGAAAACAGATTATTATCTGAATGGTGGCCGATTAGGAAAAGGGGAGGTGCAACGAGACCTGGGTGTCATTATACACCAGTCATTGAAAGTGGGCATGCAGGTACAGCAGGCGGTGAAAAAGGCGAACGGTATGCTGGCATTTATAGCGAGAGGATTCGAGTACAGGAGCAGGGAGGTACTACTGCAGTTGTACAAGGCCTTGGTGAGACCACACCTGGAGTACTGTGTGCAGTTTTGGTCCCCTAATCTGAGGAAAGACATCTTTGCCATAGAGGGAGTACAAAGAAGGTTCACCAGATTGATTCCTGGGATGGCAGGTCTTTCATATGAAGAAAGACTGGATGAACTGGGCTTGTACTCGTTGGAATTTAGAAGATTGAGGGGGGATCTGATTGAAACGTATAAGATCCTAAAGGGATTGGACAGGCTAGATGCAGGAAGATTGTTCCCGATGTTGGGGAGGTCTAGAACGAGGGGTCACAGTTTGAGGATAGACCGAGGTTAGGAAAAACTTCTTCACACAGAGAGTGGTGAATCTGTGGAATTCTCTGCCACAGCAAACTGTTGAGGCCAGTTCATTAGCTATGTTTAAAAGGAAGTTAGATATGGCCCTTGTGGCTACAGGGGTCAGGGGGTATGGAGGGAAGGCTGGGTTCTGAGTTGGATGATCAGCCATGATCATAATAAATGGCGGTGCAGGCTCGAAGGGCCGAATGGCCTACTCCTGCACCTATTTTCTATGTTTCTATGTTTACCCTGCAAAGACTTTAAAATGACGTTAGTTGGACCTCAGGTTACATAGTCGGAGAGGCAAGGTTGATGGAGTGTCAGGAGGAAGAAAGAAATGTTGAGGAAAGGAGGCAAGGAAAAGAAGTTCAAAGTATATTTATTATCAAAGTATGTGTACATTACACAACCTTAAGATTTGTCTCCTTGCAGGCAGCCACAAAACAAAGAAACCTCAAAAGAACCCATTAAAAAAAAAGACCATCAAACACCCAATGCACAGAGAGAGAGAAAAAACACATTGTGTAAATGATAAAAGTAAGCAAATATTGAATTGAATTGGCCTTGTTACCTATATCCTTCATATACATGAGAAGTAAAAATCTTTACATTATGTCTCTGTCTAAATGTGCAATGTGCAATTTATAGTAATTTATAATAAATAGTATGTACAACAGGACAGTCAATGTAACATTAAGATACAATTGTATCAGTATGAATTAATCAGTCTGATGTCCTGGTGGAAGAAGCTGTCCCAAAGCCTATTGGTCCTGGCTTTTATGTTGCGGTCCCGTTTCTGGATGGTAGCAGCTGGAACAGTTTGTGGTTGGGGTGACTGGGGTCCGCAATGATCCTTTGGGCCCTTATTACACACCTGTCTTTGTAAATGTCCTGAATCATGGGAAGTTCAGATCTACCGATGCGCTGGGCTGTCCGCACTACTCTCTGCAGAGTCCTACGATTGAGGGAAGTACAGTTCTCATACCAGGCAATGATGTAGCCAGTCAGGATGCTCTCAATATAGAAAGCTTTTAAGAATTTGGGGGGCCAGACCAAACTTCTTCAACCATCTGAGGTGAAAGAGGCTCGGTGATGTTTATGCCAAGGAATTTAAAGCTGTTAACCCCAGATCCATTGATGTCAATAGGGGTTAGTCTGTCTCCATTCCTCCTGTAGTCCACAACCAGCTCCTTTGTTTTTGCAACATCGAGGGAGAGGTTGTTTTCTTAACACCACTGTGTCAGGGTGATGAATTCTTCTCTGTAGGCTGCCTCATTATTATTTGAGATTAGGCCGATCAGTGTAGTATCATCAGCAAATTTAATTAGCAGATTGGAGCTGTAGGTGGCATGGGTATACAGTCACAGGTATACAGAGAGTAAAGGAGGTGTCTGAGGACACAGCCCTGAGGGGCACCTGTGTTGAGGTTCAGAATGGCAGAGTAAATAGCTTCAGAACTGGAGTTCTATGAAAGACATGGAACTAGACGTCACTGCAGCTGGAGCAGGCAACAGCCATAGTTCGTTGCAAAACCGAGTAAAGTGTGTGAGGACAAAATGAGTGCAGTGGATAGAGGGGAACAGATGGATGTTGTAAAATTGGATTTCCAGAAGGCGTTTGATAAGGTGCCGCACAAGAGACTTATAAGTAAGATACAGATGCATGGAGTCGGAGGAAGTGTACTGGCATGGATAGTAGATTGGTTAACCAATAGAAGGCAGAGACTTGGTATAAGTGGGTGTTTCTCCGGTTGGCAGTCAGTGGTGAGTGGGGTGCTGCAGGGGTCAGTGCTGGGCCCACGGCTGTTTACCATTTACACTGATGATTTGGAAGAGGGGACTGAGTGTAGCATAGCAAAATTTGCTGATGACACTAAACTGAGTGGAAAAGCAAATTGTACAGAGGATGTAGAGAGTCTGCAGAGGAATATAGATAGGTTAAGTGAGTGGGCCAAGGTCTGGCAGATGGAATACAATGTTGGTAAATGCGAGATCATCCATTTTGGAAGGAATAATAGAAGAGCAGATTATTATTTAAATGGTGAAAGATTACAACATGCTGTTGTGCAGGGGGACTTGGGAGTGCTCGTGCATGAATCACAAAAAGTTGGCTTGCAGGTACGACACGTTATTAAGAAGGCAAACAGAATGTTGGGCTTCATTGCTAGAGGGATTGAATTCAAGAGCAGGGAGGTCATGCTGCAACTATACAGGGTACTGGTGAGGCCGCACTTGGAGTACTGTGTGCAGTTCTGGTCTCCATACTTGAGGAAGGATATACTGGCTTTGGAGGCAGTGCAGAGGAGGTTCACCAGGTTAATTCCTGAGATGAACGGGTTAACCTATGAGGAGAGATTGAGTCACCTGGGACTATAGAAACATACAAAATTTTGAAAGGGATAGATAAGATAGAAGTAGGAAAGTTGTTTCCATTGGTAGGTGAGACTAGAACTAGGGGACATTGCCTCAAGATTCAGGAGAGAAGATTTAGGACAGAGATGAGGAGAAACTGTTTTTCCCAGAGAGTGGTGAATCTGTGGAGTTCTCTGCCCAGGGAAGCAGTAGAGGCTTCTTCACTAAATATATTTAAGAAACAGTTAGATAGGTTTTTACGTAGTAAGAGAATTAAGGGTTATGGGGAAAAGGCAGGTAGATGGAGCTGAGTTTATGGACAGATCAGCCATGATCTTACTGAATGGCAGGGCAGGCTCGATGGGCCGGATGGCCTACTCCTGCTCCTATTTCTTATGTTCTTATGTAGATGCGAAGCCAGGCATCACTGCAGTTCAGCGTAGGGCTGAGTAAATGTTGCAGATCAGTGAGCAAAACCAGCCCTCGGCCTGCCTCCGGTCCTGACATCCTGACCTTTTCAATCTGGCCCGGCGCTTAAATTGTCCAAGCATCGGGTCGTTCCTTGTTCTCGGACTGCTCGGGGGCCTGGATCCCGCCGGCATGATTTGGCCTATACCCCACCTTTTCAATTCAGCCCTGTGCTTAAATCGATCAGACATCGGGACTTTCTTTGCTCTTGGGAATGCCACAACTCTCCTTTGATCCCTACTTGCTGTTAGCAGGCCTTTCCTGTACCTCCACCACCACTTGTCTCCGCTTGCCATGACCATGACATGCCTGTACCTCCACCTCCACTTTTGCCACCGCTTGGCTTGACCACCCTTTGCTCGCCTCTCCATTGTTAGCATTAATTGTTATTAAAATATTATTAATAAGGTATATCGTAGTTCCCTTTGTTGTGTATTTTTGCCACCCGTAAGTAGTTGCTGGGCATCACTAGTGCCATCTTAAACCAGAAGGAAAGAAAAGGCAAGGTTTCAGGATAGGAGGCACAGTTGGTAAGGTTGAAACATTCTGAGAAGATCAAGATGATTTGAAGTCCAGGATTGGAAGATCTTTTATCAGTTTGGAAGGGACTGTTAAGAGGTAGGAATTTTACAAGAGGAATTTGAAAGCAAGGATGAGAATTTTACATTCAAACATTGCTTAGCTTAACTCAGAGCGAAAGTAACTCAGTGGGGTCTGTGGTGTTTTGGTCAACCTCAGGTTCATGTCAACACATTGCCACATAATATGGCATGGGTACTGACATTTCTCAGTAACAGTAATTGTGGTTTAAAAGAAGTCATTGAAATTAATTGGGATAATCTACATCTTGATAATTATTAGTTATTGATAGAAAGTGCAGAATTTACACTAACTAGCAGTTTTACTCAGAGGTACCACAAATGGTTGGTACAGAAAATGTCACAGTCATTAGTGCCCTCATCTAAAGATAGTTTTATGGGTTATTGTTCGATTAACATGATGAGACATTTTGTTCTGAACGATTACATTATAACTTCGGTCAAAGGATAGGGAGGAATGCTGAAACTGCATTTTGTACAACCAGATATTAAAGCTGAGGAAAATTGGCCAGAATGCAAAACCAACATTCTATCCAATCCCTTCAGGTTAATAACCACCCTCTATTAAATTAATAATTAGCTTTTACATCCTTTGACCTAATTTGATACAAGGGTTTACTTCACTACATTTTCACAGAATGGAAAGTAAATACAAGTGTCAAATTTGTCAGGTCATTTCAAATTCAAGTTTAGTTTATTGTCACTCAACCATACTCATGCATACCACCAAACAAAACAATGTTTCTCCAGACCAAGGTGCATGACACAGTATATATAACACATAACATAATATTACTATGAGTAAATTAACAAATCATAAGGTGCATTTATGACACAAGTTAAAAAATAAACAGTATAACCCTACTGGCAATTCAATGGGAGGAGATGGGGTGGGGGGGTGGAGGCGGTAGGGGATTCAGTCGTCTAATGGCCTGAAGGAAAAAGCTGTTTCCCATCTTAACAGTTCTTGTTCTGATGCAGCAGTACCTTCAGTGGTAGGGATTCAAGGAGATTGTTGGACGGATAGGAGGGATCACTGACAATTTCACAGGAAATAGTGAGATAATGTGCTCAAATTTTGGCTGTGTAAAACAAAAGGCAAATGATATTGTGAAAGAAAAATAGGTAGTTTCCAGACTTATTAAAAAAGAACCGAGCTTTTGGTATTAGATATTTATTTCCCATGGGAGACACAGGGAAGTGATTAAAAATTTTCATGAGAAGTATCTCCAGTGATAATCCCTGCAGATAACTGGGATAGACATATCTGTCATTTACATTATCTTAATAGTGACAGACACACCTTCATCTAATGATACTTTCAGGCATAGCCAAGACTGATTCTGCTTACAACTGAAAAGATAATGGATGCAATTTACATTAGTAAGACATTGCTTCGTATCTGGCAGCTGTTTACATATGAGAATTCTGAACAAAATTATAACTGAATAATTTATTAACCTTTCAAAGAATACTGCTCTGTTTAAAATCAAAAGTAAATCAACTTATTTAATATTAATCAGGCGGATTATCTTTGGCGAATTGATACACGATAGAGATTAAGAAAATAAGCAATGAACCATTAACAGTGCTGGGATTAGAATGATGCCTCTGTCTGCTATCTATCACTGTTGTATTTTGTTTTGCTTGGATTAGCTCACAGGTTCTGCCTTGGGGTGGAGGTGATGGGGGTGGGGTGGTGGGTAAGGGTAGAAAGAAATTTGGAACTGTTTTGTGAATGCTACTTTTGATCATGTCAATGAACAAACAGAAGGTTGTGGCTCTTCTCTAGTCTTTGAATCTAATTTTACTTTTAACCAGGTGATCAAATAATTTAAATGGTACATTATCTCACTTCCTTTTGCCAATTTCCTCCTCAATCTCAAACTTTTCTAGCACCTCAAAACTACAGTATTACATACCCATTCAGACTTAAAGTTGACAGGTTCCTAACACTCAGATTTAAATAAACAAACTGCTACCCATTTTTCTTCATCTTCTCCCTGACACTTTGATCATGGACCTTGGCCCAAATGTGAGGTTTCTCATTATATACCCCAATCCCAATACAAAGTTCACCCCTAATGAGGTTTCTACTTCCAGTGACCTGACAAATAACAATTCTTATTCTTCCAATGAAACAGTACTATTTAAACTTCATTATTGGTCTTCACTGAGAATGCAGACTTTGTACTTCTTGCTGTCTTAGTAAAACAGCCAACATAATCAAAGATCCCACGCATCCTGGGCGATCTCTCTTCTCTTCCCTCCCATCAAGTAGAAGATGCAAAAAGAGTTGGAAAGCACGTACCATCAGCCTCAGGGACTGCTGTTGTAAGATTATTGAACAATCACTTGGTATGCTAAGATGGCATCACAATCTACTTTGTTATAGCCTTGCATCTTATTCTCTGCCTGCAATTCACTCTCTGTAACTGTAGCACTTTATTCTGCGTTCCTTTCTCTTGTCCTACCGCAGTGCATTGTTATGATGAAAAGATCCGTATGTTTGTGTAGCATACAATACCCTTTTTTACTGTACCTCAGTCCATATGATAATACTTTACCAATTTACAACCTCACCAGTGTACTGGACTGCTCTGCCTATTAAGGTTAATGCTACAGCCAAAGCTAGACTTCTAGTCCCAAGACTCTTCCAGTCTCTGCTGCTAAATCTGTTCCATATTACAGTTGCAGCTCACTGCTCCTTTAGGATGGTCACCTAACTTCATGCTCAAAGCCAACTGTACTGAACAGGCTTTTGTCTGTATTGCAAACTTATGCAAACTACAGGCATGCATAGACTTACTGAGAACTTTCCCTGGCAACTCCCTGTCAGCAGTGCCACGTTGTAGCCCTTGAGGGTCATTGTGGCCTCTTTGCGAAAGCAAATGCCTCTCGTGGGTATTGTTCTTCTCTAGCTGTCTGGGTCCCTCTAAACCTTGGCAGCACCTTCTCAATCACTCCCTTCCTTACAGTATCCATCTATTCCATGGCAGCTCTCCCCAGCAACGAGCAATGTGTTGATTGTATTGTAGTCCCTTTAAAAGCTGACTTCAAAGATTATACCTACTGTGCTTCAAGCTAATTGTTATGAGTATCAATACACATTAATAGTCAACTTCCTGCTGAAACCAATTACATTAATTTCTGTTCAGTCTACACAGGGGAATGATATCTATGAATTTTATAATTAAATATTTGATCTTTATGTGATTTTCATAAGTACTGTTTTAAAGCCAAAATAAGGAATGGAGAATTTCTATGCTCGTGAGTTTATCCCTTCATATGCCTGCCTTCTTTGTCTTATAACTTCACATGATGGGTTGTTCCCAGGTTCTGAATTTGTGACATAGAGCAATGCCTACATATGAATAAGTTCTTATATTATCATTAAATTCAGAAGTCTGATGTACATAGGTATGTTTCTTTCTATAAACAGTAGACCTAATTTCCTGCCCTTTCTGTCTCTCTCTATCATGTTAAGGTATTCTTGTTAAGCCATGTAATTGGGATGGGGTTCAGTATGAATGACCACAAGGAATAAAACAGGGACGGGTGATGGTTGTCTTTGGATTTACCAACCTATTTCTACACTGTAGGAAAGAGAAGAAAACCTTAGTTATGCCATCTCTGTTTTCCTGATTCCAACCCATTGCCTGCTTTACCTGCTGTTTATTGTAATTGTATGCAGAGGTTGGCTAGCAAACCAAATGCTTGTTTGAACCAGATACATGTATTCCCTTCTGTGCCCCGTGATGGGGCTTAGTGACAGCTCGTGTGGTGGGGAAAAAAATGAAGCTTCTCAAAGTTCCATGGTGCTGTGATGGACTTGGTCTTGATCCTTGCAGGGGTGGCTAAGGATTTGTGCTTTCTTTTGCTTTGGTCCTCACCTTCTTTCAGTGAAAAAAAAGAAGGGATTACATTTATCTTCTATCTTTCCAAAGCACTTTACAGTAGATGGTCTTATTAATGCAAGAAACACAGCTGTCAATTTACATGTAGCACACTGCCATCAACAGCAATGCAATAACAGCTAGGTCATTTTTAAATATTGTTGATGAGCAATAACTATCGGCAAGGGATATATTTAAATCCATGATCTTTTTGAACTGTGTGCTGATGAATGGAATGCCTCAGATTAATATCTCAACGATGATACCTCCAACAGTGCAGCACTCCCTCAGTGCATCACTGATGTGGGAGCTTAGAACTCATGACCATCTGTCTAGATCAGATTACTATTAATACGTAGAATCACAACTGACTGAAGCACCAGCAAGAAGGAATTCATGGAATTGGATTTGGTGTATTATTGTCACACAAAGCTTGTCCTGCATATTGTTCATACAGATCGAATCGTTACACAGTGCATTGAGGTAATACGAGGTAAAACAATAACATAATGCAAAATAAAATGCAGTACAGGTAGACAATAAGTGCAAGATCATAATGAGGTAGATTGTGAGGTAAAGAGCTCATTTTATCATACTAGGAAACTATTCAATAGTCTTATAAGCATTTCAGTGTATTAGATAGATCTGTAGATGTATTAGGAGACACAAGAGAGTCTGGATTCTGGAACCTAGAGCGAAAAACAAACTGCTTCAGGAATTCAGCAGGTCAAGAAGCATCTGTGGAGGGATGCTGATATTTTAGGTTGAGATCCTACATCAGGACTGAGAATGTAGAGGGGTGATGGCCAACATAAAGTGGTGAAAGGGATGGTCTGAGGTAGGGACTGACAAGTGATAGGTGGAACCGGGTGAGGAGGAAGGTGATGGGCAGAAAGAGTTTGGCGGGGAAGCTGAATAGCTGAGTTGGGAGTCAGTGGTTGGTGGGTTATAGACAGAGCTTCTCTTTTCTCAAACAAAAAGGGGAGCAGATGGAGCCATGTGGAGGGAGGGGAGCGTGGAGGTGGAGACAGAGGCTGGAAGCTGATGAGTGGAGAGAATAGAAGCTGTGGATGCTGGAACATGATAGGTAAGGAAGACAAAATGTGAAACCAGATAAGAGTGGGGTGAATGGCATATGGAACCAGTTGACAGAGAGGAATGAAACTGGATGACAGGATATGGGGGGTGGGGGCGGTGTATACAGAAGAAGAGAGAAAAGGAGCACAGGAAGTATGGGCTATCTGAGATTGGAAAATTCAGTATTCACACTATTATGCACCATATAGGAGGGAGACTGAAAATCTGGCTGAATGGTGCCACAACAACAACCTCTCACTCAATGTCAGCAAGACCAAAGAGTTGATAATTGAGCACAGGAAGAAGAAACCACAGCTCGATGAGCCAGTCCTCATTAGGGGGTCAGAGGCAGAGAGGGTCAGTAACCTCAAATTTCTTGGCATTATCATTTCAGAGGATCTGTTCTGGATCCTGTGAAGTTTCTATAGAAACACAGTGGAGAATATCCTGACTAGTTGCATCACAGCCTGGTAAAGAAACACCAGTGCCCAAGAATAGAAAAGCCCACAAAAAGTGGTGGGTAAAGCCCAGTCAATCTCAGGAAATGCCCTCACCACCACTGAATACATCTATATTGAGAGCTGCCGTGAAAAGCATCATCCATCATCAAAGACCCCTACCATCTAGACCACGATCTCTTCTCGCTGCTACCTTCAGGAAGGAGCTACAGGAGCCTTGGGTCCCACACCACCAGCTTCAAGAAGAGTTATTACCCTTTAACCATCAGGCTCCTGAACCACTGTGGATAACTTCATTCACCTCAACACTGAACTGATTCTACAACCTATAGACTCACTTTCAAGGACTCTGCAGCTCAAGTTCTCAGCTTTATTGATGTATGTATGTATGCATTTATTTATTTATTTATTTATTGTTATGTATTCGCACAGTTTGTCTTCCTTTGCACATTGGTTGTTTGTCAGTCTTTGTGTGTAGTTTTTCATTGATTCTATTGTACTTTTTGTTGTACTAAGAATGCCTGCAAGAGAAAGAATCTTGGGGTAGTATATGATGGCATATATGTACTTTGATCATAAACTTACTTAGAAATTTAGGGAAATTCAGTACTCAAACCATTAGCTTGCAGACTGCTCAGGTGGAATATGAGTCACTCTTTCGACTCACCCTGCCAGCGGAGAAGACTGAGGACTGACAAATTGGTGTGGGCATGGAAAGGGAAGGTGAGATGGTTTGCCACAGTGTTAGAAGCAGCCAACCCATCTATAAAGCTGCACTGTGATGCGTGGCTTAGGGATAACCAATATGATTTAAAACATTGCTGTGGAAATGCAGACCTCGAGGTAATGCCAATTAGGATAACGAAAGGAGCCAGCAGTACTTCAATGTGAACAGTCCAGCTCCTGAGTCAGAAGTTTGCGCATTTGTGCAGATGTCTCCTTCTTCAGGGTTTAACTATGAATCTTTCTATCAACTCGGAATACTGTGATGAAGCTACGTTTTGAGGATGGGAGAGACAATGTGAATGATCACACGGTATGAAGCGAGGTCTACCAGAGGTTGTGCAGGGGTTTGCCAATAATGTTTTTCCCCATGCAGGAAAGAAGGGAAAGCCTCAGTTAAGTCAACTCTTTTGCTCCTGCCTCCAATCTTGCCCACATGCATCCAAGTTTATTTACATGCTGTTCATTGCAATAAAAGGCAAGGCCTAGCAAGCAGTCCAAATACGCCCAGGTCTCATGGCTGGCTTTAAGCCTAATAATTTGATTGTATTCACAACTGTAGACCTGATAGAATAGTCAATGTAAGGTGTATCTCAGCAGCTGGAATCCCTTGTGCAGCCACTTTAGAACCCATCTCTTATTTCAGAGAGGTATAATATAACTAAATGTATTGTGGTTATCCTCTGACCTAATTAAAAGCAGTCTTTCATTGAAAATCTTAATCCAAGTCTGGCAAAAATAAAATAAACTATAACATTATCACATGCAAACAACCTGACAGGACAAGTTACATTCATAATTTCTGACTTGAGCAAAAATATCAAATTGAACATAATAACTGAGAAAGTCTTTTAGATATTTTGTGTGCAGATAATACACTTTGCAATGTTGTTCTAAGAGCCCCATGCAGGTTAGCAGCATCTGCACAGAAGGTAATGTGCAGACAACATGATTTCAAACACAGCACAAATTTATCCTATCTCAACAATGGCTTATTTTAGTATTATATAGATGTGGCTTGATCTTACCTAGATCACTGTCAAGGAACCTAAGGTCTTTACTTCATAACTCATCAGGGATGATTGATAAGTTCCTAAGGTAGAAGGAGATGAGTTATTAACTTCAAACTTTCTGCACAATCACTCAAAGAGTTGAACTGCATGTGCATATAAGGAGAGCTGTATAACTCATCTCCTTCTACATTAGGCCACAAACTTATCAATCACCCCTGCTGAGGACACTTTCTGGAGGTCCAAGATCCGTATGCTCCACAACCGCTGGACTAAGTGTGTAAATGTAGGAGGGGACTATGTTGAAACATAAATGTGCTAGGTTTTCTAAAGCTGAATCCTTCTACCTTAGGCCACGAACTCATCAATCACCCCTCGTATGCACTTTGATAATAAATATACTTTGAACTTTGAACATTGACTCCGGATATACTGGTGCTCCACTTTCATGGGCCCAATTTTTGTCACAGAGTCATGGAGCCATAGAGACATACAGCATAGAAAAAGGCCCTTCTGAACCAGTCATCCACTATATATTTACACTGAACCATTATTAATCCAACTTCTATTCTCCTCATATTTTCATCAAACATTCCCCAAAGGCCAGATTCTATCATAAGGGGCATTTATTAACCCAGACGCCATTAGGGCGTGGGAGGGTGCTGGTGCTCCTGCAGAAAATCTCCGCAGTCACAGGGAGAGCCTACAAATTGCACCAAGTGATTACCTGAGATCAGATTGAACCTGTCTCCCTGAATCTGCAAGGCTAGCTCTACTGGTTGCACCACTATGCTATCCTAACTGACTCTTCTCCAATACTTGTCTGATTATCTTCCACACTTTTTTCAATGAACAAATGTCTTCTATTCTCTCTCTCCCGGAATTATCTCTTTCCCCAATGTCAACTTCTTCAGTCTACTCCCCAGATCAATTCCTCAATGAACTGAAGGTTTGCAGTGGCATGAAAGAAAGACCTTGCGCATATTTCCTTGTGTGAGGTCTGTTCTATCGTGCTATGGTGCCTTAGGTTCTGCTCTCAATTATCTGTCACTATGTGGGAATTTCAGTAGAACTAGGATTAGCTCTTCAACCACCAATTTATGGCACATTTTCAGACTCATAATAATTTGTAAAATTATGCAAGCACTTTGACTGAATTTGGCTCCTTAAGGAGGAGATAAATCTGGATGTGGAATACCAGCTGGGAGATTCCTGTTTACAAGTATCCTCATTGTAATCTCACTGCTAGAAAGGAGGGCGAGATACTTTTCAACCAAAAATCAGAGAAAGGAAAATTTAAGATTCCTTTCACGTTTCTGGAATAGGACTTTCAGAGCACTGGCAATTTCCTTACATCATATACTGATTCAAAAAGTCACAAAATATCGGCAAATGATCTCACCTGGAACAAATTCTAGTCTGTATGTAATCTCACTTCGAGTACAACTGCTGTAGTCCCTCAAATAAAATAAATGTACTGAATTACTTTGCAGTAGCAAACAGTAATTGTGAAAGAGCCATATTATTTGCCAGGTGACCAAAATTTTGGTAAATTGGTTTTAAGGAGAGCTCTCAAATGAGACTGAGCATTTGTCAGATAGCTGAAATAACACAGCTGAAAGTATTGCCAAAATTAATGGAACAACAATATTCAGGAGTTATCAAGAAGCCAGGATTAGAGGAGCATAGGAGCTTCTAAAGACAAGGAGTATGAGAGTCTGGAGAAATTTGAGGCAAAGATGAAAATGCTAGAATCAGGCACCTGCTAAACGGAACAGCCTTGTAACACAGGACATTGACTGAATGTGACGTGATGCAAATTAGGATTTTGGCAGCAGGGGTTTAGACGAGTTCAAGTTTATAGAAAAGTGGATGACGGACAAGGGTGGAGATACCAAAGACATGGGAAAAGTCTCAGCTGTAACTATGCTAAATCAGAGGAGATGTCAATGAGGAGAGAAATAGGCTGCATAACAATGTCATGGAAACATAGCTGGCGGCTCACCTTCAAGATAAGTATGTTACCAAGGATGTTCATAGCACATCAGGTAAGTATCAGTTGCCAGTCTGGTAGCTAGGAAACAGAGATTATATTTATGACTTCAGTCTTATCTGTAGAAGAAAGAAATTACTGCTCATCTAGTACTGGAGGTAGGATAAGTAGTTTGGCAATTTAGACGTACTACAGAAATCAAGAGAAGTGGCAGTGAGTTTGATTTCATCAGCTTGCAGTCTTGAGCATGTTTTTTTGCATGTTGTCAGAACAGAACAGTAAGTAGAGAGGGTGAGTGACAGATTCTTGTGAGACACTGGAAATAGTGGTGCAGGTACGTGAAGAAAAGGCATTACTGGTGTTATTCTGGCTTGGTTCCTATACCAGATACATATCAGGCAAGAGCAGTTTGATTCATCTGGGCAATGGTGAAATGGTGTTGGAGAAAGATCATGTAATGTACTATATGAAAATCACTTGGCTTTGATATGAGCTAATATATAACATGATTTTGTGGAGAACCATTCAATAACTATGTATGTCTGTTGTTTCAGTATGATATAGTGGGTACTGATCAAAATAAGCTGACATCTGCATTTTTAAAAATGCAAAAAAAAACCATCACAGCCATCTATAAGTTTACAATTCAAACTTAAATTTTACACATTAAACACACTCCCAATATAAAGGTCAAAGTTCAAAGTAGATTTATTATCAATGTATGTGTGCAGTGCACAACCCTAAGATGCCATCTGCCATCTTCCCCGCAGACAGCCACGAAACAGAAAACCATGGAACCCATTAAAAGAAAAACATCAACCACCCCCTCCACCCCACGCACAAAGAAAAATAAATTGTTTAAATGGCGATAAAAAAACAAGGGAAAAACACAGAATATAAAACACAAAATCAAAAATTAAAAGAGTCCAGTCTTATTCAGTTCGGCTCAGTTGGTTTCTTCAGGCGACCCTGATCAAAATCACCCAAAATAGCAACAAAAAAGGCGTGACCACAACCCAAAATACATCATAATGTGAACTAGGGTCCAATCCACAAACTACATCAATTAAACCTTGCCCAAGACCCAGTAATCTGGCGCCATCCTCCAACAGCATTGAGGGAGAGAGTGACCATTCAAATGCAGAGACCCTTCTCCGGGAGCAGCAAGCAAAAGTTTAATAGACAACACTGAACACCCACTCAGCTTCCATATTTGCCTTAATGATTTCAATCTTCCTGGGTGCTTTAATCAGCAGGATTGTGTGTCCAAAGCATTCAACACTGTGTAAGGAGAGCTCTTATGGGATGTCCTCCTCAGATTTGGCTGTCCCAATAAATTTATTAACATCCTCCACCAGGTCCATGATGGGATGACTGCTCGGGTGACCATAGGAGGACAGGAGTCCGAGCCCTTCCTTGTACACACAGGGGTGTGTGCTAGTGCCAGTGCTCTTTTTAGCATCTTCCTCTTGTGTGTTACCAAGCTTCTCCACAACAAGATTGAAGACAGCAGCAGTGTGACAGTGGACGTCAGATTAGATGGCAACCTCTTTGACATCAGGAGGCTCCTCACAACCACCAAACTCCGTAGAGAGTGGGTCCTGGAGCTGCAGTATGCAGACAACTATGCTCTTGTGGCCCATACACCGCAGGATCTTCAGACTGTCCTTGCTGTGACAGTGAGAGCGTACAGCAGGATGGGGCTGACTGTCAATACCACCAAGACAGAAGTGGTTTGCCAGTGGGGTACCAGTGTCCCACCCACTCTACCTGCCTTCACTGTTGGTGATGAAAAGCTGTCAGTAGTGCCATCTTTCAAATATCTGGGGAGCATTCTCTCTGAGGATAGTGGCATTGACAACGGCATCCAGAGCCGCATTAAACAGGCATCAGCTGCCTTTGGGAGACTTCGGCGTAGAGTCTTTCAGAACAGGAGCTTTCGTCCCTCCACAAAGGTCACGGTATACCAAGCGGTCTGTGTTACCACCCTCCTTTATAGCTGTGAAGTTTGGGTAACCTACAGCCGTCACAACAAGTCCTTGGAGTGCTTCCACATAAGCTGCCTCCAGCGCATCCTGGGAATTACCTGGCGTGAGCGGATGCCTCACACTGAAATACTTGTAAAGACCAACTGCAGGAGTATTGAGGCCATGATCACCCAGCATCAGCTGCAGTGGCTAGGGCACGTGATAAGGATGCCCTCATGTCGGCTACCCCGCAGATTGTTATACGGCCAGCTACATCATGGTCGACGCTCAGCTGGAGGGCCAAAGAAGCGCTATAAGGATCAGATAAAGAATGCTTTAAGGAAGTGCAAGATCAGACCCAAGGACCTGGAGGATATTGCTGCTGACCATACCACTTGGTGACAGCTGTGTAGAGACAGGGTTCGTATTCTGGAGATGGAAAGAACAACCAGAAGACAGCAGACGAGAGCCAGGAGAAATGCAGCCATGGTTGCCACCACTACCACATATACATGTCCCACCTGCAATAGAGCTGGTGGGTCCAGGATAGGACTGTATAGTCATCAAAGATCTCACCGTTAAAGGAGTGGACGTCGTCATCGGATTTCGATGGACAACCGAAGAAGAATCAGCAGGATCAGTGAGCAATGGAGTCGATCATGGGCTTGCGCCCAGTCTTTCGACTTCTTGGCCTCGAGGCCGCATGTTTTGCTTGAAGCCTCATGGAACCTTCTTGGAGACGGTAAAGCACAGGATCACTCAGTCGGCCCAAAAGCACAGCACCAAGATATAGGTCACTGGCTGCAACAGTAGCAGAACCACATATGAAAGAAAAAAAAGATGTAAAAGAAGTGATAGAAATTGTTTTGTGAACCTTCTAGAAGATGTTGCCTTTGTTCGGTGTTGCCATCTTCTTTTGTGCTTTTTGTGCAGGTGAGATCATAAAATTGAAATGAAATTGTTCCTAGTGCAATGAGTAGATATACTGTACTTTAAAAATCTCATTAGGGGAAGTCCCATTGCCATCCAGTAAATATTGTGAAGTATTTTGTGCGTACAGTACTTATTTACTACTTGATGCTGTGGGAAATGTTATGGTCTTACAGTTGCAGACTGAAGTGAACTGATTTGATCCATCCCTTGATTTTGAGGCAGTCGGTATGGACATGCTTGACTTGCACTATAAAGAATCTCAGTGATTGGATTCCTGGGGATCCTACTGTTTCTGGCTAATGTTCTGATGATACCTGGTTATGCTGCCAACTGTGGGTTTAGCTGGTTTCAGGATTTATGAGAAATTAGTTTTCTAGTTCAGCTATAACTAATTAATTAAAATTGATGTTAAGATGAGTCAACAAATTGAATATCATTGTATCATGAATACGAGAACAGGTGAAGAATGAATTAGATTCAACTAGGTCTTTATTCACCTAGGATTTTTTTAATTTATATGTTATTCCAGATTGAGAAAGATGAGATCAGAGGTTTTGTTTAATTGCAAAACAAATAAAAAAAAGATTGCTTTAGGCAATGCACCATGTTCAACCATCTAAATCTGGAAACAGCAGGTCAAACTAGCATGGGCTAGGAAAGAAAATAATTTATCCAGGGAAGAACAATTTCTTGCGCAGTTAGATTCTGATCTCTGTGCAGGTGCACCTGTGGATAGTTCATTAGTTGTGAAGAAGGAGAACAGAGAATGTTACAGTGAGTCATCCATGTTCTCCTACATTTGGCTTCATACGGCCCAGCCCAGTGCAATATCAGCAGTGACCTAAAGCAGGCCTTGCTGTTGGTGAAAAGTGAATAAAGGAAAGGAGATAACAAAAAAATTGGAGAATAGAGGATGTACTAATGTTGCAAAACAAAATCTTTGCTTATTTATGAACGAGATGTCCTGAGCGCTCACACTTTTGCTTTCAGTTTTGGATAATTCCCAGCATTCTCGGCAGTTCTATTCTCTACGGCCTTTCTGATGACCAGTGGGAGATGATCTCAGCGTGGATTTATGGGTTCGGGCTGAGTGGCCTTTTCATTGTCTCTACTGTCTTTCACACCATCTCCTGGAAGAAAAGCCATTTCCGGTAAGAGACATTTTGTTGCGTATTTTAATACAGACTATGGTTGGGAGTGGGAGGCATGTAATCAGTGGGGTTGAAATAATGATGCATAACAATTAGCCTTCAGCTATACAATGGAATTAGACACAATGTCAACTTTGTAGTGCCTGCAGCTTCCACCCATAAGTAATTGACCAGTGCTGTTCAAGTTAGGTTGGGCTGCATCGGTCAAAGTGGAATAGTGTTGTAGCTACTGTGAAGTCATACACCAACAATCTGCATTGCATGGCTTGTACTGTATATAAGTAATTCAGGGTGCATCCTCTCATTCATCATTGTGGATCAAATGCAGTTGTTACACTGGACAGTAATAAACTGAAGGCATCCCGACTTGTTACAGAATGCTGAGCGTCACAGGACTGGCAGCCCGTGATCACACACCAGCTGGAAGTGAAATCCACCACTGCGCTGGTATAGGGCAGAGCGGACATGAACTCAACCTGTCAAGAACTCAACAAATAAAGATCCCCTTCATCAGAAACTGCAGGTGGAGAAGATCTAAAATAAATATGTAGAATGCTAGGGATACTTACCAGGGCAGGCAGTATCTGTGGAGAGAGAAACAGAGTCAATAGTTTCAAGTTGCTGACCTTTTGTCAGAACTGAGGAACTTCTAAATGTAGACAGAAGAGGCGAGGAGAACAATATGAATATTAGTACAGAGATCAAAAGGAACTGAATGACATAAGTGGTGGTGGGGTTAGCTGGGAGCAGGGGTGAAGGTTTACTGTCTGAAAATGACCTGTCTGAGGGATCTGGGCAGAAGGAGTTGAATGAAAATAGATGGTGGAGAGGGTAAAAAAAAAAGGGAAAAGGGACATCAATGGCAGAGAGTTAGGTACATATTGAAGAAGCAAAGCATAGCTGATACTAGACATCTGAAGTAAAAACAGAAAATGCTGGAAGTTTGCAGCAAGTCAGGCAGCATCTCTGGAGAGAGAAAAAAGGTCAAAGGCCTTCATGAAAAGGCCAGTGTGGTACAACCCAGATCAGCCGGTTATCTGAAATTGCTGTGTTTAAAGTCAAATCCTGAAAGCTGTTATGTGCCACGTCAAAGATCAAATGCTATTCCTTGAGCTTAGACTGGGCTTCATTGGAACAGTCTAAAGGCTGATTTATACTTGTGCGTACTAGGTTACGCTGTAGCCTACGCAAGTGGGCTACGCCGTTGTGAGCATTTATACTGGTGCGTTGGTGTGTCTGCATCTCTCTGCATTTCACTGCCAAAATGTTAGTTGGCAGTGGGGTTTCTATGCCACTGTGTTGAGTTTCTTTGTGTTGAAGCTCAACACAAAGAAACTCAAACTTCAAACAATGGCAACTGAAACTGAAGGAGGGTGAATTTTCTGTGCTTGTCCGGCCACTGAGAGACATGGACGAGGAAATGCATTTCAAATATTTTCAGATGTCGGCAGGTAGATTTGACGATTTGGTTCATCATCTCCAACCATTTATTTCGCATCAGTGTACACACAGTATACTCAGAGACTGGCAATCACCATTCGAGTTTTAGCTTCAGCTGTAAGTCAACAGGCTGTAGCAGCTAGCTACAAACTGGCGTCAAGCACAGGGTCCTCCATAATCTCGGAGGTCTGTAAAGCTTTATGGAAAGCATTGCAGCCAGAGTTCCTTCCCTGCCCTTCAGTCGCCCAATGGGAAGCTATTGCTGCATAGGAGGAAATGTGACGCTACCAACTGGACCAATCACAGTTGTTCGGTCTGCGTCAACGCAACACGTAGTTAAATTTTGGGAGAGGTGTGCGTTAGGCTACGGCGTAGGGTTCGGCATAGAGTACAGCATAGGGAATGCGGCTACGTCATACCTATGGCGTACATTTGACGCACAAGTATAAATTGGCCTTAAGGCCAAAGACAAACAAATCAAAATGTCAGTGGTTGGAGGGTTAAAGAGATAAGAAGAACAGAGCTATTTGTAAAGTGCTCAACCTAATCTGCAGTTTAGTTTCTTCAGTATTCTAAGCTGAAAGAGGTAAAAATGAGATACAATACTTTTTCATCGGAAGGGCCTATTTGTGTCCCTAAATGATGGGAAGGGAAGAGGTAAAAGGAGAGCTTTCGCAGCTTTGAATTATAGGATGAATCGATGGGAATGTTCCTCCTGGTTTACTTGGGCTTGGCCGTACTCCATCTAGGCCGGATAGATTATTGTAACTCCAGTTCCTCTCATTGATCAGGACATCCTGGCGAAATGACCTTAGAGTGAGACTTTTGAACTCCTACCTACGCAATCAAGCCCAGCTTCGGAAATCCTCCTTACAGGCTTTTGCCAAGGGTTCTTGTTGTGACAATAATTACTGTGCACGGTTCTACGGATTTTGTGTTTAGAGCTGGGCCAAAGAAGTGTTTTTCCCAAGTATGATCAGGATTGTCTACCAGAGATGTGTCTGATGTTAATCATTTTCAGCAGTCCTTGCCTCATGTAATGTGAAAACAAAAATTTTGATACATCAAATAATGTGACTGGCCCATAAAACAAGTTACTTGATCTGATCATCCATACTTGGCCTCCAGTGTCACTTGGGGAAAGGTTGGTGGCATTGTTGGTTCACGTCTCTTGAATATATAACATCTGCCTGTCATCAAATAGCCATTCTCTACTTCTTTGACATAGTTCATGGTGTTCAAATATAGATCAGTTACGTAAGAACTGATTACAGTTTGCTCTTTATTACAATATGTTTTATCACTGTGGGCTAGTTGCTGCCCTTCCTGTACTGTCTATGTGTTCAGCTGTGTGAGAATGAGAGACTGTTCGACGCTGTACAATGGCATTGACGTCAAGTCTGCATTGCCTACTGGTTAATGTTATTGTGCGCAGATTCAACATTTATTTGATTGGCATTCACTGCCAATATGCTAGCATCCCTACCTAGTGCAGATGCAAATTTACCCTTAACATCCAAAGACTGCTGACAGGCTGAATTTTGTTTTGAAAAGGTTTAATGGTAACAGAACGTAGAACGTAGAATAGTACAGGCCCTTCAGCCCACAATGTTGTGCCGACCCTTAAACCCTGCCTCCCATATAACCCCCCATCTTAAATTCCTCCATATACCTGTCTATTGTGATTAAAGTTACACAGTACACAACACAGTATTTTAAGGGAATTGATGAGATGTCATCAGGTGCAGGTTATGCACCCCATAAGACTCACATTGCTCTAGTTTAAATTCAGCCAAGTTGGAGGATTATAGGTCTTCCTCTTCAAGGGAACTTTGGGTGACATAGTATGCAGGAGTATCATATTTTCCTTTCGAATCTGGAATCACTTCAATAGATGCCCCTTACAAGACCACCTCCAATTCAGTGTTGAATAGGCATTAAAATTTGTCTTAGTGGGAAAGGAGTAAGGAAGGATGTTACTCTGAGGTTATGCAGGCGAGTGGGGAAATGGGCTTCATTATCCTATGTTCCCAGAATTACAATTTCTCAAGCACTGCTGTGTATAGCATGTGTTAGAGTGTCAATCAAATTGCCAACAAATGTGAAGCAGTTAAATGAACTGATTGTTTTTAAGGTCAGTGCCAGGCACTGGGCTTTAATTTGTTGATATTTTGCCACCTGTCAATTGAATAATTAAATATGAAGCATAAAACATCAATATCACAAATGTAAATAGACAAGAATAATGTCACCAGGCAACTGCTGACCTTATGTAAATGGAACCTGTAATATCTTCCATGTGAACTCTGAAATGGCAAAGGACCAGAAAATAGTGTAATTATGCGGTGTTTTAAAGGCAAATTTAACCTTCCTGTGTTTTTATTGTTTTTTTTGTATTGGCAGTTAATTGCAAATTAAGACAAATAATATTTTTCAACAATCTATGTATTTTGTTGAATGACAGGACTTTATGTTAGGAAAGAAAGATAAACCTTTGTTGCATTTTTCCAGTGAAGTACTTTTAGAATATGAAGACTCAAGAGACAAGAAGACGAACTGCTTCTTGAGTGAGGCAGCATTGGTGGAGGCAAAGAAATGGTCAATGAAATCCTACATCAGGACTGAGAGGGTAGATAGCCAGTATATCGAGGTGAGAGGGAGGACTGGGACAGAGACTGGTGTAGGTGATAGGTGGAATAAGATGACAGAGGGAGGGAGAACAATGTTTAGACACTGGCTGGTAGGTGATAGGTAGAACAATGTAAGTCAGGAATGGTGAGAAGATGGAACAGACTGGGGGTGGGATGAATGTAGAGGGAGGGTAAACCAAGGGATAAGAAAGAAGAAACCCAGGTGAATGATCACATAGCAACAGGCAGATGAAACCAAGTCAGGGAGAGTGCTGATGGTGGTCGCGAATTGGGTTATTGTCCTTGCTGCAGTGAATGTGATTTCGGCTATGTGAAATTAGAGAGGGTGTTAGATACTGCACTGTAACACTGGCATCAAACTTGTATTGAACACTAATGATGCCATTATATGCAGATTCAGCATTCTTTTGACTGGTGCTCACTGCCAATATGCTAATATCTTGGGGGGCTTCTGGGATTGGTGGGCACCATAGGAGCTCGAGAACATTCTACATAGAGATGGCTATGTTGTGATTTGAAGCCATTGACTGTAAATAGTGTGAATTGTAAACATTTTAGTATTCTGGTAATATGATGCTGTAATTACTGAAAAACTTCCTTTGTAAAAAAAGAAATAATAACATGCTAACATCTCTACCATGGCACAATAACTGCATAGCAAATGTAGCCTCAAGCACCCAAAGACCGATCCTTCCCCAACTGGTTCCATCTCTCCTTTGCCCCCACCCAAAGCTGGTTCCACCTACACTATCAGCCTCTGCCTCACCCCTCCCTTTCTCTTTCATATACTGGTTATCTTCACCCTACACTGTCTCAACAAGAAATGTCAAGCATCCCTTTGCATCCACAAAGGCTCGCTGACCCTGCCCTGAAAACATGGAGGTCTGGAAATTTTATTCAAAAACACAATGTATTTTTTATTCTGCAGATTAAAAACTGGTGGTAATACACAGGGGAGTTCAAAAGTTGAAAGTTCAAAGTAAATTTATTGTCAAAGTATGTATACTATATATAGCCTTGAGATTCGTCTCTTTACGGGCAGCCACAAAACAAAAAAAACCATTAAAAAAGACTGTCAAGTACCCAACGTGCAGAAAAAAAACCAAATCGTGCAATCAATAAAAGTAAGCAACTAACATTCAAAATTGAAGTTCACAGAAGTGAATCCACAGCCACGAAACCAGTATTCTCTACAGCCTGTCCAGGAACCCCTTAGTTGCAGGCCACAACCTCATTTCAGCGCAGAGATGAGTAAACCTTGTGGAGCAGTGAACTGAATACCAGCCTGTTCCTCTTCTCCTGCCCCGACACCCCGGTGCTTAAATCAGCCACATCCTGGGCTGTTCCTCACGCTCTGACCCGGGCCTTGTCGGTTTAATATGCTCTTGGGCCCAGGGCCGAGCCACGCCACCTCGGTTCGACACATACCCAGCCCTTCCAATCTTGCCCAGCATTTCAATCAGTCAAACAGTGGGTCATTCCTTTGCTCTTGGGCCCGGGCCCTGCCTCAACTCTGCTTCGCCTCAGTTCACCCGCTTCAAATTGCCTCAGTTCACCTGCTTCAAATCGCCTCAGTTCAACCGCTTCAAATCGCCTCCATGTCCACTCCAGCGATGGCCAAACATTGGCTCATTCCCCTCTTTCGAACCCCCGGGCCCCACCACTTCAGTTTGGTGGGTTGCTGGGGACATGCAGTATTATCAAATACCATGTAGTGCATTCTATATGATACTTATCTAAAATAATACAGAATAAAAGGCCAGCAAGTGGTATGTACTTGTGAGGTTTTCTGTTTATGTGAGTGATTGTGGCTGTAAATACTCTGGAGCGCGCGCACACACACACACACACACACACACTTCTGTGCAATGATTTAACTGAATTTAGAAGACAACCTAGTTATTACACAAACAGCCTGGCCCATTTTTGGAAAGGGGCAGGGATTACGGCAGTTCTGATATAGCTGGTTTTAATTGAAAACATTACAGTATAATGAATCTATACTGAGCTAAGATTACACTTTGAAGGATGATGTCCTACTTATTCTTTGTGAAGCAAATCAATGCTTATATAAATTTTGTGTTTGTGTGGCACACAGTGGAATTCTACACAATTATCTTCTTTCTGTATCCAGAACAATGGAGCATTGCTTCCACATGTTTGACAGGATGGTGATCTACTTCTTCATTGCTGCCTCATATGCCCCCTGGTGAGTCAACAAAGAACTAAAAATTGTGACTTTATAATAGTGATAATTATTAAAGCAAATGGCATTAACCTAGTGTTACCAGCAGTAAACAGGATGTCTCATATTTTATTGGAAATTTGGCCTCTCTTCCTGGTATAACTTCACTACAGGACACCCTTTACTGCAATGAATTTTCTCAAGTAGCACCTTAACCTGCCAAAGTTGCTGGTTGGTTCTGAACTTAATAACTCCAGACACTGTTTGTCCTGGTGTTACCTAAAAGATGCAGTGACTCAGATTTTTTGCAGTAAGTGAAAAGCTCCATTAATTTTCCATTGTCCTCTGATTTGATCTAAAATTGCCAAGGAGCACTCACTCCAGCAGGGACTTCCAGGAATCATTGTGAAATCCTCAGTGAGACGGAGTAACAACTAATCCACTCTCGATGGGGCATATCAGCTTCACCCATAGCAACTGTCACAGTTGTCATGTATGGCCGCTTAAGAGCAGGATGATAGTGGCAGCTTGCTGTAAGTTTCTTCAGATCAGATGCTCAGTCACCCATAAGACCTAAGACATTATAACACAACATAATTGGCTTTACCTCCATGATCTCCTCTATTGCGTGAGTGGAAAACATGGAGGAAATGAACCTTCTGAGGCTTAGAGAAGGCCAGAGAGGACTGATGGGGAAAGAATCATGTGGTGGGTAGGAACTGAAGATACATGAGGTGACAATTGTTCAAGTGTTGGTAAAATAAATGGGAAGGTGAACAGGGTGATCTAATTGAGGTAGAGGTTTTGATTGGGACATGATTAATAGGGGGCGGCTGGGATTGAACTGGCTCTGGGAGAAATTCAGGAGGAACTGGTGGAGAGATGATTAGAGGGGTGCTTTGAGGTTAACAGAGCAGGAGTGAGGGTATGATTATGTAGGTTACTTATTGAGGGCAATGGTAGACTGGGGGAGGGGTGTAAAATTGATCCCTGACAGTGAAAACTTAAAAACAGAGACTAAATGAATCTTGCAGGTTCTAAGATGGAGGACCAGTGATTCTACTGCACACAGGACAGTATGTTTCCAGATATGAAAAAGTGGTTCATACAATGTAATGTCAGGGTCTGAAGTTGGGGAGATGAGTAATGAAGTTTGGTTTAGGGAACAAAGTAAGTGACTGGGGTGGTAGGTGTGATGGAGAGAAGGTGGTCAGGAAGGTGGGTCTGACTGAAAGATTTGGTGTCTGGAGCATGCTGGGTACAGAGTTCAGATTACCAGCTGATGTCTGGGTTGTTTGGAAAGGGAAGTTGTGGAGAACCAAGGTTAAATACGATACCAGCCTTCTTAGATCCAAATGAGATAGTGTGGTATTAAGACCTAGTTATTCTTTAAGTGTCTGATCATGATTGCCTTTGGAATTATCTTGTTTAATTTCCTTGCAATCTCAGAAAAAGGTGCAGTATATGAGAAATGATACCTTTCCTGAACAACTAGTGCGGGAATTGAGTTGAAGACATAAAGGTGATTTGTTCTGGGAAATGCCCTTTCAGATTTTGGCAGAGGTGTAAAGTGGAGATGTTATTAACACATTCCACTCTGGCCACTTTTTAATCACATAACTCTGGAAAGAAGTGTGCAATTGAATTTCTTGCCATAGGTAATTTAGGGGCATATAGGTTACTAATCTTAGAATAATGTTATAAAGTTACAAAGACCTCATGTAATGCAGGATATAGAATAATTCAACACAGAAACCGGCCCTTCGGCCCACATTGTCTGTGCCAGACACAATACCAAATGAAACTAAATCTCTTTCCCTGAACATGGTCCCTATACCTCCAAATCCATTTGTCTATCCAGCAACCTCATATACATCACTATCATATCTGCTTCCAACATTATTCTGGAAGCCCATTCCAGGAATTTACACTGTTGCCCTGCACATTTAATTTGAACATTCTCTCCCTAGTACCCATCATTTCTGTGCTGGAAAAAGGATTCTGACTGTCTATGCTCTGAATGCATTTTATAAATTTATAAACTTCTATGAGGTCTCCCCTCAGTTTCTGTTGCTGCAGAAAAAACAACCCAAGTTTGTCTAACCTCTCCTTATAGCTTATATGTTCAAGGATCTAGTGCTTTCCTGACGTATATGATGCATAAACTCTTCTTGGGCTTTCAGCCAGGTCCAGGTGTCAATTTTAACTGACGTTTCGATGACAAACTCTCATCTTCATCAGGGATGATACCTAGATATATCTAGTCTGGTGGTACATATACTTTACTTTGTCATCCGTCCCTCTTGATTGGTTAGTCCTCAACTAATAAGGTTTCCACTGTCCCACTTTGACTAAAACTGTATTCCAGTTCTTACTTAGAGCAAGGCCTTCGTCTTTGTTGAAAGTCTTGTTTCTGATTTCCACTGATTTCTCCAGATAACCCACATGGATACACCTCCTAAGCTCCTTGATGTGGGTTTCCACTGTGCATCGCGTCTGGCTGATATACGCTGCCTTGTATTCACAGGGATTCCTGCAAACGCCAACCGTCCTGAGTCCTAGATCATTTTTGATCCACATAAACTGGGATTTGAGCTACCTTTCAGGAATAATCCAGATAGCATCCTAGTAAACCTCTTCTACACATTTTTCAAAGCCTCTACATCCATACAGTAATGAAGCAACCAGATACGTCAAGTGCAGCCTTTCTGATTCTTGTACTCAGCGCCCTGACCAATGGAAGGAAAGCGTGTCATATGCCTTTTTTTAAAATCACCATATCTACCTGTGTGGCCACTTCCAGTGAACTATAGGGCAGGACCCCAAGATCCTTCTGTACATCAAAGCTGATAAGGGTCCTGCCATTAACTGCATACTTTCCCCTTACATTAGACTTCCTGAAGTGTGACACCTCACATTTGCACAGATTGAACTCCACAAAGCATAACTGGGAAATATTTTCAATGAAAATAGTTTGTAAATAGTTAAAGATCCAATTGGACAATCAGAAATTAGATTTCTAGAAATTATTTTGAACTTTACTGAAATTAGGAAACTTTTACCTATTATGTGTGCAGTTTCCATTTATATTGCTGCTTGCATGAATAAGTCAACACAGAGCTATAAACAGAAACACAAGAGATTCTGCAGGTGTTGGAAGTCCAGAGCAACGCACACAAAATGATTCTGATTCTGATTCAGAAATGCTGGAGGAACTCAGCAGGTCATGCAGCGCCTATTGGAGAGAAATAAAGAGTCAATCACTGTTTTGGGCCTCCACCCAAAACGTCAACTATTTATTCCTCTCCACAGATGCTACCTGACCTGCTGAGTTCCTCTAGCATTTTGTGTGCGTTGCTACAAACAGAATTTTTTTTAATTGAAGGCACTAACTCTCAATTAAAACTGAAATGTCTGAGTATAACAGTGGGTTATGAGCAATATGATGTGATTTAATCCATTTCTTAGAAGTACTCAACACATACAGTACATATACTGTACACTACACTGCTTCCTCTTTAAAAAGGAAAGTGATCACAATTCCTAAGTTTTAAGGTAGTGGTTTTAATATAGTTATGAATGAGGATAAATCTGGAACTTGGGAAAATATTAACTTAAGGGAGAGCAATTTATGACTTTCTTAGACAAGAGTTAAGGGGAGCTAATTGGGAGCAGCTGTTATTAGGTAAATCTGTCATGTGCAAGTTGTTTACAGACCACCTGATCAGAGCCAGGATTGTATGCTGCAATGAGGAAAGATGAGGATAGCCAGGTAAGGGAACCTTGGATGATGAAAGAGGTTATGCATTTAGTCAAAAAGTGTAAAAAAAGCCTATATATCATTTAGGAAGTTAAAATCAGACAGGCCTCTTGGGGAATATAAAGGTAGCAGGGAAGAGCTCAATCATAAACACAAGAGACTCTGTAGACATGGAAATACAATGAAACACATACAAAATGCTGGAGGAAGTCAGTAAATCAGTCAGCACCTATGGACATTTTGACATTTTGGGCCAAGACCTTTCTTCAGGAAAGAGCTCAAGCAGGGGATGAGGAAGGCCAAAAGCAGGATTAAAGAGAATCCTAGAACATAAAACAGCACAACACAGGTCAGGCCCTTTAGCCCATGATGTTGTGCTGAACTAATTAAACCAATAAAATCCTAATCTAATCCATTTTCCCTGCACATTAACCATATCCCTCCCTTCTCAGCATATTCATATGCTTATCTAAGAGTTTCTATGTTATCTGCCTCTACCACCATCCAGGCAGTGTATTCTAGAATCTCACGACTCTCTGTAATAAAAAGAAACTTGCCCTGCATATCTTCTTTGTACACTCCCCTTTCACCTTAAATACATACTCTCTACTACTAGCTATTTCAATCTTGAGTAAAAGATACCTACTCTACATATGCCTTTATCAAATCTCCACTTAGTTTCCAACACTCTGGAGAAATTGAATGCAATATTCGAAATGTGGCTTCACCAGTGTTTTATAAAGCTGTAACATTCCTCCTAGCTCTTGAACTCAGTGCTTTGACCACTGAAGGCAAGCATGGCATATGCCTTCTTTACGACCATATCATTCTGTGCAGCTACATTTAGGGAGCCTGCTAAAGGATCTATATCCTGCTCTATCCTTTGTAATCTTCTATTCAATCCACACCACTACCAATCTTTGTGTTGCCTGCAATGTTACTCACCTACCGTACCACATTTTCGTCCAAATCATTTATTTATATATATATAAAAAACAAATAACAGAGGTCCCAGTACAGAACCCTATGGAATATCACTAGTCACAGACCTCCATCCAGAGTAAGACCCATCCACCAATGCCCTCTGTCTTCTTTGGCCAAATTAATTTTGGATCCAACCAGTCAAGTCACCATGGCTCCTCGGCATCCTAATTTTCTGGATAAGCCTATGCGACAGGACCTTGTCCAATGCCTTACTAAGATCCATGTATACAACAATAATACAGTAATACAACTACTCTATCTTCATAAGTCCCAATGATTTTTGTACTAATATTAAAAACAAGAGAATAACTAGAAAAAGGGTAGGACGACTCAGGAAGAGGGAACTTATGCTTGGATTCAGAGGATATGGGTAAAGCACTAAACAAGTACCTTGTGTCAATATTCATCAAATAGGACATAGAGGGTAGTGAAAGCTGCATGGGACACGCTAACGTGCTAGGACATTTTGAGATCAAAAAGTGCATTAAGATGGATAAATCCTCAGGGCATCAGGGGACATGTCCTAGGTTATTGAAAGTAGCAAGAGAGGAGATTGCTGGGATCTTGACAAAGATTGTTAGTTCCTCTCGCAAAATGTAGGGTCCAGAAGTCTGGAGAGTAGCCAATGTAAATTTTTTGTTCATGAAGGAAAATAGGGATAATCCAGGAAATTATAGGCTCATACTACTTGGAAATTTAATAAATCAAATAATTCAAGATCTTGAGTGATCAATAGGCAGGAATTATATAGCATCCTTGAAGACTTCCTAGGGTCAGCCAGAAACTGTTCTTAGAATCATCACACTGTGCAGAGTGTTCCCACTGTGCAAATGATCACATTGCTCAGGCTATTCTGAATAAGCAAGATGCTTACACTACACTGAGTTAATTTTCCTCAGCCAGGACAATAGTGAAAGCTTGGCAGTCAATGTGAAGGATAATCCAAAGAGCTTTTACAGGTATATTAAGAGCAAAAGTATTGTAAGAGATAAAATTGGTCCTCTTGAAGATCAGAGTGGTCGGCTATATGCGGAACCAAAGGAAATGGGAGAGATCTTAAATAGGTTTTTTGCATCTGTATTTACTAAGGAAACTGGCATGAAGTCTATGGAATTAAGGGAAACAAGTAGTGAGATCATGGAAACTGTACAGATTGAAAAGGAGGAGGTGCTTGCTGCCTTGAGGAAAATTTAAAGTGGATAAATCCCTGGGACATGACAGGGTGTTCCCTCGGACCTTGAAGGAGACTAGTGTTGAAATTGCAGGGGCCCTGGCAGGAATATTTAAAATGTCGCTGTCTACAGGTGAGGTGCTGGAGGATTGAAGAGTGGCTCATGTTGTTCCGTTGTTTAAAAAAGGATCAAAAAGTAATCCGGGAAATTATAGGCCGGTAAGTTTAACGTCGGTAGTAGGTAAGTTATTGGAGGGAGTACTGAGAGACAGAATCTACAAGCATTTGGATAGACAGGGACTTATTAGGGAGAGTCAACATGGCTTTATGCATGGTAGGTCATGTTTGACCAATCTATTGGAGTTTTTCGAGGAGGTTACCAGGAAAGTGGATGAAGGGAAGGCAGTGGATATTGTCTACATGGACTTCAGTAAGGCCTTTGACAAGGTCCCGCATGGGAGGTTAGTTAGGAAAATTCAGTCGCTAGGTATACATGGAGAGGTGGTAAATTGGATTAGACTTTGGCTCAATGGAAGAAGCCAAAGAGTGGTAGTAGAGAATTGCTTCTCCGAGTGGAGGCCTGTGACTAGTGGTGTACCACAGGGATCAGTGCTGGGTCCATTGTTATTTGTCATCTATATCAATGATCTGGATGATAATGTGGTAAATTGGATCAGCAAATTTGCTGATGATACAAAGATTGGAGGTGTAGTAGACAGTGAGGAAGGTTTTCAGAGCCTGCAGAGGGACTTGGACCAGCTGGGAAAATGGGCTGAAAAATGGCAGATGGAGTTTAATACAGACAAGTGTGAGGTATTGCACGTTGGAAGGACAAACCAAGGGAGAACATACAGGGTTAATGGTAAGGCACTGAGGAGTGCAGTAGAACAGAGGGATCTGGGAATACAGATGCAAAATTCCCTAAAACTGGCATCACAGGTAGATAGGGTCGTAAAGAGAGCTTTTGGTACATTGGCCTTTATTAATTAAAGTATTGAATATAAGAGCTGGAATGTTATGATGAGGTTGTATAAGGCACTGGTGAGGCCGAATCTGGAGTATTGTGTTCAGTTTTGGTCACCAAATTACAGGAAGGATATAAATAAGGTTGAAAGAGTGCAGAGAAGGTTTACAAGGATGTTGCCGGGACTTGAGAAACTCAGTTACAGAGAAAGGTTGAATAGGTTAGGACTTCATTCCCTGGAGCGCAGAAGAATGAGGGGAGATTTGATAGAGGTATATAAAATTATGATGGGTATAGATAGAGTGAATGCAAGCAGGCTTTTTCCACTGAGGCAAGGGGAGAAAAAAACCAGAGGACATGGGTTAAGGGTGGGGGGGGGAGTTTAAAGGGAACATTAGGGGGGGCTTCTTCACACAGAGAGTGGTGGGAGTATGGAATGAGCTGCCAGACGAGGTGGTAAATGCGGGTTCTTTTTTAACATTTAAAAATAAATTGGACAGATACATGGATTGGAGGTGTATGGAGGGATATGGTCTGTGTGCAGGTCAGTGGGACTAGGCAGAAAATGGTTTGGCACAGCCAAGAAGGGCCAAAAGGCCTGTTTCTGTGCTGTAGTTTTTCTATGGTTTCTATGGTTTTCTATGAGCAGTAAAACAATTGGAGTGTTGCTGGTCTCAAAAAGCAGAATATATCAGATGGCGTTTATGTTTTACATCTAGGAATGCTTGCCAGAAGTGTGAATGTAAATTGGCTCTTTTTCATCAGAGGATCACATTCGGCCATGCTGCCACAATAGACAGCCATCACTCAGTTACCTAGACGAGGGAAAATGAGACATTTGCTGTAGATCAGCTGCGAGAGAAGTTGAACAAACACACTGATAGGGTATTTCAGGGCAAGGAAAGGAAGGCACTGAACACGCATGCAGGAGGAGTGGGATGGTAAGAGTTAATTGTCCACATTATGATGTCATGTTGTAAGTGTCCAATGTACAAGGTCCTTCTATTTCTTACATTTTTTCTACCAGCTGTTTGTGCGATAGTATAAAACAGCTGACATTTCCATGGACGACAATGAAAATTTTGAAAAAGATTAGCTTTAAATGGATTGCTGATTTAAACTGTCCCATTTTACAGGATTACATAAAAACAAAATCTACCCCTTTAAACATTCCATTAGCAGCTTTCAAATAAAAGGCCATCTTGGGTTCATAAATGTAAACATAAGCTCACAGTGAATCAAGTGTCATACTTACAAATTTATGTCTTGTGTATTTTTTTCAGTTTTAATGGTTGAGGATTATTCACGTTTTTCTGAATGTGAATTTGATGAATCCAACAACAATCACATATGAAAAGTATTATATCTATCAAATTGATTTAAATGTGGGTTCAAGGCAACAATCACAATTGCCTTAAATTTATAGTAATAATCTTTTTGTACTTTTGCTGACTTCGTGAATTACTTCTGTGGCAATGATATGAGGCCTGGTCCCTTGGGTAATGTGGTTATGAATTAATCTGCTAAATTTAGCAGACAGCAGGATTTAAGTTTGCTGAATACCAAGCTGTTAGAGTGTTGTGTTGGTCCTGATTGTTTTATTGCACAGCGATGGATTTCCTCTCATCAGGTCACAAGGTTAACTTAAATGAAGAAGTCTAATTGGAAAAACCTGACTTATTCCTTCCTGAGAGGTCACTGTGGCTTCTTCAAGAGCATTGGGGCAGAGTGCACTTTAGAAAACTACCCCCACCTCTCATCCTCTATGACGCGATCAGTGAGAGATTCAGTTGATTTTATCAGGAGTGGATATACTCCCCATTTCCTACAGCATTCCTGGAAAAGTAATCTGTGTGGAAGTGATTCTAGTCCATTCTCCCTGCCTGGTAAAAATACCCACAAGGAAGCTGCAGGTGTCAGGACTGACTGTTGGGCTGCAGGCCTGAAAAGTATTTACCTCTGGTTCATTACATTCAGAAAATACAAGCATTACCTCAGCCCACTAGAGCTATGCATCTGATTCTGTGGCTGTGCCTAGTTCAAGCTATGGATTGTGTGGCCTGAAATAGATACCCTCACCATTCCCATTGATTTTTTTTGTAATCATTGCGAGAGTTCCAGGAGGTTGAAGCGGAGAGATGGTGAGAAATCAGAATGAGGAACTGAAGGCTTAAGCAAGAAGATGAGTGGACTGATGGACAAGAAACTGGCATGAGGGAAAGAAGAAAGAAGTGCAGGAAAAGAGATTCAAGTGTGTGCTGTTTTGTCTTCCTACGCAGCTTATCCGTCACTCCTTCTGCATCGTGGCCATTGCCGGACATCCTTTGGGCTTTGGGATGGTCAGAGTGAACACACAGGCTATGTACATGAGCATCAGAGAGCACCATATGTCTATCCAATTTCCCCCGATGACTCACCCAACACTCCTTTCATCTTGAGTTACCCCTGGCTGTCCACTCATGACCCTCACTTCACCTGGCCATCCTAGTCATCCAGTTCACTGCTGAGTTGGGGACCTACCTGCCTGCAACCTCAGTTGACTTCACCCCGTAAATCCGAGGAAACCATCACCTCACCAAACTCCCACAGGAATATTCTACTTTGTCATCACTTTCATTAAAAGAGAGGCCAGCACCCTGCCACCTCACAGACCTCAGAACTGCGCGATTGATGTTCTCCTGGTCGCCACCTTTCTCCAAGGCCATCTGTTCTCCCTCTCCCCTCCTGAGACCCAAGCCCTGAAAGACTACATCACTGAAGCGCTACAGCAGGGTTTCATTTACCATCCCACTCCCCAGCCAGTGCAGGATTCTTCTTTGTCTCTGACCTTGCTTTGATTACCGTTGACTCAACAAAATCACCAGTAAAAATGGCGACCCCTCTCCCCTTGATGGACAGCACAGGATCTGCGTCCTCCCCGTGAAAAGTGTGGGAGGTCTGGTTTCTTTCCACGGTCCCAAGACGTACTGGGGAGGTTAATTGGTCATTGTAAACTGTGCCGTGGTTAGGTTTGGGTTAAATCGGGGTTGCTGGGGTGGCACTGCTTGAAGGGCCTGCACTCTGATGCATCACTAAATAAATAAAATCTTCACTAAGCTGCATCAATGGAGCACGTACAGTCTGATTTGCATCCGCCAGGTGTATGAGTGGACGACTGCCCACTATCAATACTTGGTGATGCCACTTGGACTTTCCAACAGTTCACCAGGTTTCTAAAAAAAAAAAATCCTTCCAGATATGCTACCCAAGTATGTGCTCATCTACCTTGACGATATCCTCATCTTCTCTCAAGACCCCCAAGACCACGTCTGTCACAAAAACTATACTGCAAATTAGACAGTTCTACACCTGAGTCATTTCCTTCCTGGGTTACATCCTTTCACCCAAAGCATAACCATGGACCTAGAGAAAGTGAGCCCTGTCGTTGAATGGCCCTAACCACACTCCTACGCATGGCTACAGTGCTTCTTGAGCTTCTCCAACCTTTACCACCCATTTCATAAGGAACTACAGCCAAATCACCACTCCTCTTGCCTCACTCACCAAATCACCTAACTTGGTCTGCTGCCATGAACCACACTTTCCAGGAGTTCAAGAGATGCTTCACCACCACTTCCATTCACTGCCATTCAAAACCCTCTGGACCTTTTGTGGTAGGTGTGGGTGGATCTGAAAAGGGCGCCAGGGCCACCCTCTCCCAGCAAGGACCAGATGGAAAGACACATCCTTGTGCCTTCTTCTCGCTTAAGTTCAACTCTACACAGCACTGTTATGGAGTAGGAAATAGGCAAGAATGGAGACATTGGCTGATGTGGATTACTGAGACCTTCCTGATTTGGACTGACCACGAGAACCTCATATCCATACAACAGATCTGCCACCGTAACAGGTCAGGCTCACTGGTCCCTCTTTTTTGAGCGATTCAACTTCACTATCTCCTACTGACCCAGCTCCAAGGGTATAAAAAGACAAACTACCATTTAACCGAGTAACAAATTATGTATTTAAATGAAACACAGAACAAATTAGAACACTACCAATACAACTATAGTGTTATAAAACAATGTATCAGTTTCTAATTTTTATCGTTAGAGGAATTCATCCAGTGTACCTGTACATTGCCGTGATCTTTTGATTGACTGTAAAAGACAGTCACCTAGTGCAGATAATGGACTGCTTCATGCAATCTATTGACAATTGCATCCTCCAAATCTTCATTTTCATTGTGACATTCAAGATGATTGTCAATACCTTTAGATTCTTTGTAGTTCCTAACTTGTTGAAGCAGTGAAATAGATTCATTTTCACTCTCGGCTATTTCTGGCATCTTCAAGCCTGACTGCTTGAAACCGCAGTTTCAGCAAAACAGTTCTGAATTGTCTTATTGGTTATTTCTCACCTACTATCAGTGACAAAAATCACTGCTTTTTGAACACAAGTGCACGCAGTTGACACTATTTTAAAACTGTTTGCTCTAAGCACAGTCTAGTGTCTAATGACCACACAATGGCACACACCTGACGCTATTTAGAAACACTATGGCACCAGTCTTCTGCCCCAATTAAGCATCACAGTGCCCCAAACAAGCTTCTGGGAATCCCGGCTACTTTCTTGATTAGTTTTTGTTCTTCAAGAGCTGAACCAAATAAGCGGCTGCCCCAGGTAACCAATCCCTATTAACTGGAATCCACTTCCTTTTAATATACCTCATTGATCCAGCCTCAATGCCCTCCTGGGTAGAGAACTGCAGGATTCACTGCCCTCTGACAGAAGTGCCTATGCAGTTCATTTTTAAATGACCACCCTCTAAATTTGTAACTATGACACAACCTTTGTGGTTCTCACACTAATGGAACCATCTCAGTATTACCCCGATATCTCCAAGATCTCATCTGTTTCAGTAACATCCCTTCTCATTCATCTAAACTCCAAAGAATATAGCTCTAATTTCTCCAACCACTCATAAAAGGACAATCCTGTTATCCCAGAAATTAGCATAGTGAATCTCTTTTGGACTGCCTACCAACCTGGAATATCACTTCTTAAACAGGGGAACCAAAATATTGCACAGTGTTCCAGGCATGAGCTTAATACTACCCTGTGGTTTGTAGCAACACTTCCTTATTTCTAAACTACAACTCTTTCAATAAAGACCAATGACTGTTTGCAAAATGTGGAGACTCAAAACTGCAGATGCTGGAATCTGGAGGAACTCTGTAGGTCAGGCAGCATCATTGGAGGGAAATGGACCTTTGATGGTTTGGTTTTGACCATTCCTCTCCGTAGATGCTACAAAGAGTGGTGTTGGGTAGAAGTTATCATAGAGTGGAGTGAAGTTGAGAGAGTAAAGGGAGGGGAAGAGAGGAGATGGAGGAAGACTAGGCTGATGGAAAGGACAATTGAATTGGGGAATGAAGGAGAAGCTATCAGAGATTGCAGAGAAGAGAGTGGAGCGAGGGAGAGCAGAGACAAATGAGGTTGAAGAGAGAGGAGGAATGGAGAGGAGACCAGACTGAGGGAGAGAAAATCAGGAGGGGCAAAATAGTGCGTCAAAGGGGGATAGAAGAACCCACCAGCACCATAGCTATATCTTAAGCCAACACCAGAATCATAAAATATATTGTATGTTCTTCACACCATAATGCAGGGCTTCCAAAAATAACAACACTGTAGTGCTGCAAATCTTACAGCTCCAGCAACCTGGGTTTGCTCCTGCTCTCTGGTCCTCTGTATGCAGAGTTTGCATATGGTCTCTGTAACAGTACGGATTTCTCCCAGGTCCTCTGGTTTCCCACATTCCTGGATACTGTGAATTACCCTTCATGGAAGTAGGAGTCATGAGAATTAGGATGGAGTTGATAGGTATGTGAAGGAGAATAGGTTACAGGGAAACAAATGAGGGAATGGCATGAGTGGGATTGCTGCAAGAACTGCATGGACTCAGTGGGCCGAATGGTCTCCTTTGTCATAAGGATATAGGAAATATAGGTAAAATCAGAAATAAAATACATGATCAAAACTCAAGATAAACATTTTCTTTTGTAACTCAGGGAAAATTAGGAGCAAATGGTGTTTTCAAGTATTGTATCATTGCAGCAGGCAACTAAAGACGATAACATCATAAATTTTAATTACAGCCGAAGGCCATATGGCCTATTAGGTTTGTGCTAGCTTTTACCTGGCACAACTGAAAAATTAATCCCATTATTTTAACGCTCTTTCCGTGCATCTTTAACTTGCATGACTTTAAATATTGAAACAACATTCCCTTAAAAGTTATGATGGTTTCTGTCAAAGCATTTCATGATCTGACAACTCTCTGGGTGAAGAAGCTGCTCTTGACATCTCCCCTCTTTTTCATACCAACAATGTTAAATTAAAGGTGAAGATAATTGGAGCTGTTACATCCTTCACAATGTCTGTATATACCCTCCATCAACTACTCATTAATGACTATAATGATGTATCATATTTTCTGGAGTTGATGAACGATGCTACAGACCGGTATCATGTGGAATTTGCTTCATACTTCATACCATTTTTCAAACAATTCCCACACCCGTAACCAGCTAAGTTGAATTAGTAATGCCTGTACCAACGAGTTGTCTGCTGTCCCAAAACCCTCATTTTTTTTAACCACACCTGCCATTTTGAACTGAATCAATTTACTGCCTACTGTTTTCTATAACAGGCTGAATCTGCGGGAGCTGGGCCCCTGGGCATCTCACATGCGCTGGATCATCTGGATAATGGCCTGCATTGGAACTGTCTATGTGTTTCTGTTTCATGAACGGTGAGTACCTGGACTGACTGAAAGTGAAACAGAAATGAAGAGCATAGTGAGACGGGGCTGGTATGGACTTATTATTGTGTCCAGCTGTTTTTAAAACTGCCAAAAGCAATGTTATTGCTCCAACACGCAAGGTCAGAGTCCCGGATTTTCATTGCACCCCTCCTCTAGGTCACTTATCCTGATGTCACTGTTTTCTACTCCCAAGAACAAATGTCCTACCAATAACAAAAACTGAATGTTAGACCTACTGTGCCCCTTTGAGGTTGGTCTAGGAATAGCACCAGTGCATCTTCCCAATCAGAATACTGTGCCAAACACAAGACGGTATAGGTCAGCCCATTAAGAGACTAGAATACTTTTAATTTTTTTAAAAAATTACACTTTAGTAAATGCTAATACTTCATAAAGGCTTCTATTTGTAATAACAAGACTAGGAGAGTAAAAGATAATCAACATTAATCAAACATTGAAAATGCAAACCAACTATCCCAATGTTATTGGTAAACTCTCACGCAGAGATGGGACCATGTTGAATTTTGTTAGATTTGTAAATCTACACTCATACACAGGATAAGCTGCAGTTCAAAAGAACATAGGTACAGACCAGTACAGGAGGAACATCCCTTTGAGTTAGTTCTACCAATCAGGAGGTCATGGTTGATCTCAATACCAGCAAATTGTCCTGGTTTGGTATTATTTAATTTCCTTGCACAGCAAAAATGTACTGGCTTCGGTTATGAAGTTGTCAGTAGACCTCCTAGCCTGATTTCCAAGACACTCCATCTCTTAATGACCCACATCTAGTTTCAAGGGATTAAAAAAAATAAGATCTGGGCATCTCTAAATATTCCTGATTGCCCTTAGAAAGGTTGTGACAAGCTTCCTTGAACGAGATATTAGTCCTTAGTTGCAAACTTTCAAAACAGGAAAAATAATGTTCATCTACAACCTTATCAAATCCTTCAACTGTTTTAAATATCTCAATAATAACTTAACCAAAGCGTAATTCTTATGAACTTGTGCTGCCATCATCCTGCATCCCATGAAGTCATTCAGCCCACTTAAACTATGCTGGCTCCCACCGATCCCTTTTTCTCTCTTATCTCTCTGAATCCCTGCACTTTCTTTTCTCTCTGAAATCAGCTCCACTCTGATTCGTTTCCTACTTATCTAAAGAAAGGGGCAATTTGCAGTAACCAATTAACAATTAAATCTTTAACTCATCTGTATAGTGGTTAGCACAACCCTTTACAGTGCAAGTGACACTGGTTCAATTCCCACTGCTGCCTGTAAGGAACTTATACGTTCTCCCCATGACGGCATGGGTTTCTATCCATAGTCCAAAGACGTACCGGTTGGTAGGTTAAATGGTTATTGTAAATTGTCCCATGATTAGGCTCAGGTTAGATTAGGGGATTACAGGGTAGTTTTGCCTTGAAGGGCTGGAAGTGCCTATTCTGTGCTGTATTCTCAAGAAATAAATCAATATATAACTTTTTTCGAGGTCTGCTGGCTTGGTGAAGGTCAAATTGTCAGAAGTAATGGACTTATGTTTTAATTGCCTCCCTCATTAAAGAAAAAAATGAAATAACAAAAAGAGCTGTTGTTATAATTTCTGAATTTCTCATACCTTGTTAATTTTTACAAAATTATTAATGCTTTAAACCTTTTTTTGACAAGCGGATATACAAAGTGTAATTTGGTTCCTTTACTATAGGGACGTTGGCATTGACAGTAGGAAATACTTTTTTGTTTTTATTATTCAACATCACAATGCAAGCTCTTTCAGTCACACATTGTAAGGAGTTCTCTTTGCTTTGATCAAGCTCGTCTCAGAGGCATAATGTTAACCATTTCTCATATCCGACGTGATTCTGTTTAACTGGATCCATTATTCGCTGTTAAGGTTTTGAGTTGCATGCATTTGCTCTCTGGATTTGAATTCAGGAAGTTTTGCTTAGGTTGGTGCAGAGAGAACATTCGTTTTGTGAGAAGAACTCTGCCCAGGTATTGAAGGTGAAATAATTCAATCGCCAATCCACACTCCGGCCCATAGTCTATGGTCCTATTACATATGTTTAAGCCTTGTGTATTTGCCGAATTGAAAAGGGTATGTTTGAAGCTATTGAATGCACAATATAAATAGATTTTCTCCACATATAATCGAATGGCTGTGCTGCTGTAACTTACCATCAATTCGTTTTAACAGGCACTTACGTTAAAACAAGATGCAGGATAACATTACTGTTACAGTCAAATTCAATCAGTTAGAAGCCAAACACTATTGCATATTGCATTGGTCTTGGCCTCCCTTTAAACAGCAGCAAGTTCAATCTTCATGTTTGTTCTTTTTCGGCAATAGCTGTCTAGATTGATCACAATCTAATTTGTATTAGAATCCCAAGACATTATTTCCCATATGTTTCTGCAAATTATTTTGTTCTATTTTTTGATGGAGTCATTTTAATGCTGCCCATTCTAGGTTAATGTCCCATAGTCACAATAAGCCTGAATTTAGCATTCCTTGATATAAAACATGCCCTTGCCTTTTTATCATCATCATCATCATCATCAGGTGCCATGCCCAGTTTGAGCTTTGACTGCCATAGCCCACACATGCCTGTTTCAGGTCAAGTGGATCAATTCATTGGTATTAATTTCCATTTCTCTGGCTGCTGTCTCCATCATCATTTGTCTTTGTCTTCCTCTTGCTTTCTTCCCTTCAATCTTTCCCATAATTACCGTGAATTCTAACTCCTCTTTCTTAATCACATGTCCAAAGAAGTTACGTTGCCTTTTCATGATCTCATACATTATTTCTTACATTACGTTGCCTTTTTATACGTCATCCAATTATAAGCTCTGCCATCAGTTTTCTCATGAATAATACTACATGAATCAACACAACTATTAAACCCTCTTTAACTTCCTCCCTTCCTCTATTCCACTATATTACAATTTTTTATCATTTTCATTCAGTTTCCTGGTGCTCAACATCCTGCTTTTTTGATTTTTACATCATTTGTAATCATTGCCTTTATTCTTGCCAGTCAGCCCTTGAGCTTGTTCTCTCCTTAGATGTCTAGGAATTGGATAGCAGATATTTGTAGTAAGCACAAGGCTGTGATTGTGGGAGATCTTATTCTTCCACACATAGACTGGGAAGCCCATACTGTAAAAAGGCTGGATGGTTTGGAGTTTGTAAAATGTGTGCAGGATAGTTTTTTGCAGAAATACATGGAGGTACCAACTAGAGAAGGGGCAGTGTTGGATCTCCTGTTAGGGAATGAGATAGGTCAGGTGATGGAGTTTTGTGTTGGGGAGCACTTCGGGTCCAGTGACCACAATGCCATTAATTTCAATACTATTATGGAGAAGGATAGATCTGGACCCAGGGTTGAGATTTTTGATTGGAGAAAGGCTAACTTTAAGGAGATGCAAAAGGATTTAGAAGGAGTGGATTGGGTCAATTTGTTTTATGGGAAGGATGTAATAGAGAAATGGAGGTCATTTAAAAGTGAAATTTTGAGGGTACAGAATCTTGATGTTCCTGTTAGGTTGAAAGGAAAGGTTAAAAGTTTGAGAGAGCCATGGTTTTCAAGGGATATTGGAAACTTGGTTCGGAAAGAGAGAGATATCTACAATAAATATAGGCAGCATGGAGTAAATGAGGTGCTCGGGGAATATAAAGAATGTAAAAAGAATCTTAAGAAAGAAATTAGAAAAGCTAAAAGAAGATATGAGGTTGCTTTGGCAATTAAGGTGAAAATAAATCCAAAGGGTTTCTACAGTTATATTAATAGCAAAAGGGTAGTGAGGGATAAAATTGGTCCCTTAGAGAATCAGAGTGGATGGCTACGTGCGGAGATTTTGAACAATTTCTTTTCTTCGGTATTCACTAAGGAGAAGGATATTGAATTGTGTAAAGTAAGGGAAACAGGTAGGGAAGTTATGAAAACTATGATGATTAAAGAAGAGGAAGTACTGGCACTTTTAAGGAGTATAAAAGTGGATAAGTCTCCGGGTCCTGACAGGATATTCCCTAGGACCTTGAGGGAAGTTAGTGTGGAAATAGCAGGGGCTCTGACAGAAATATTTCAAATGTCATTAGAAATGGGGATGGTGCCGGAGGATTGGCGTATTGCTCATGTTGTTCCATTGTTTAAAAAAGGTTCTAAGAGTAAACCTAGCAATTATCGGCCTGTGAGTTTGATGTCAGTGGTGGGTAAATTGATGGAAAGTATTGTTAGAGATGGTATATCTAATTATCTGGATAGACGGTCTGATTAGGAACAGTCAACATGGACTTGTGTGTGGAAGGTCATGTTTGACAAATCCTATTGAATTTTTTGAAGAGGTTACTAGGGAAGTTGACAAGGGTAAGGCAGTGGATGTTGTCTATATAGACTTCAGTAAGGCCTTTGACAAGGTTCCACATGGAAGGTTAGTTAGGAAGGTTCAATCGTTAAGTACTAATATTGAAGTAGTAAAATGGATTCAGCAGTGGCTGGATGGGAGACACCAGAGAGCAGTGGTGGATAACTGTTTGTCTGATTGGAGGCCGGTGACTAGTGATGTGTCTCAGGGATCTGTACTGGGTCCAATGTTGTTTGTCATATACATTAATGATCTGGATGATGGGTTGGTAAATTGGATTAGTAAGTATACAGATGATACTAAGATAGGTGGAGTTGTGGATAATGAAGTAGGATTTCAAAGCTTGCAGAGAGATTTAGGCCAGTTAGAAGAGTGGGCTGAAAGATGGCAGATGGAGTTTAATGCTGATAAATGTGAGGTGCTACATTTTGGTAGGACTAATCAAAATAGGACATACGTGGTAAATGGTAGGGCATTGAAGAATGCAGTAGAACAGAGCGATCTAGGAATAATGGTGCATAGTTCCCTGAAGGTGGAATCTCATGTGGATAGGGCAGTGAAGAAAGCTTTTGGTATGCTGGCCTTTATAAATCAGAGCATTGAATATAGGAAACAACAGGAATTCTGCAGATGCTGGAAATTCAAGCAACATACATCAAAGTTGCTGGTGAATGCAGCAGGCCAAGCAGCATCTATAGGAAGAGGCGCAGTCGATGTTTCAGGCCGAGACCCTTCATCAGGACTTGAATATAGGAGTTGGGATGTAATGTTAAAATTGTACAAGGCATTGGTAAGGCTAAATTTGGAGTATTGTGTACAATTCTGGTCACTAAATTATAGGAAAGATGTCAATAAATTAGAGAGAGTACAGAGAAGATTTACTAGAATGTTACCTGGGTTTCATCACCTAAGTTACAAAGAAGAGTTGAACAAGTTGGGTCTTTATTCTTTGGAGCATAGAAGGTTGAGGGGGGGACTTGATAGAGGTATTTAAAATTATGAGGGGGATAGATAGAGTTGACGTGGATAGCCTTTTTCCATTGAGAGTAGGGGAGATTCAAACAAGAGGACATGAGTTGAGAGTTAAAGGGCAAAAGTTTAGAGGTAACATGAGGGGGAACTTCTTTACTCAGAGAGTGGTAGCTGTGTGGAACGAGCTACCAGCAGAAGTGGTTGAGGCAGGTTCGATGTTGTCATTTGAAGTTAAATTGGATAGCTATATGGACAGGAAAGGAATGGAGGGTTATGGGCTGAGTGCAGGTCGGTGGGACTAGGTGAAAGTGAGCGTTCAGCATGGACTAGAAGGGCCGAGATGGCCTGTTTCCGTGCTGTTATTGTTATATGGTTATATATGGAAGGTTAGAATGAGAAATAACTTGTTTTCAAACCTCTTTGGATTGGAGCTATTTTGATTTTCATATGGGCTTTCAATCTACAGTGGCCCTTTTTCCCCTTGAGTTCTTCCTCCTTTGGTTGGTCCACTTACAACCACTTCATTTTGGCTAATTCACTGTGCTGAATTAAAAGTTACAAGTTTGTTGTTGCCAGAAGCAGTATTAGTGACACTTACACCAGATATGGACCAGACTTTCTATGTGAAGATATCAGTTATGGTGATATGCTGTATCAGAATAACGGATCCATGAAACTTGAGGTGGCTACCAGACACTTCTCTGTTCACTAAACTCAATGACTATAGCCATCCTGAATGATCTAATATGATGCAATTCTATTCAGGTCGGTCATTTCCATTCACTACATGTCATGGTTAAGAAAAATCCAACATAAAGTCAAATTTTAAGACCACAGAGATAGTCTACAAACATTTTTAATGTCAAGATCTACCTGAGCATATTCATGCCTGCACAATGAATTATCAATTTGAGAAATCATTGCTAATGTCAGAACCCTAACTATTCTCCGTTATGCTTTCTGCAACATGAAGAGCAGGGACATTATTATGAGCTGTTCACCCATGATGTAGCCAATATAGTCATTCTCAAAATTCTGTCCTGTATTTAGGTATAAAATTGTGGAACTGATCTGCTACATGGTAATGGGCATCTTTCCTGCACTTGTCATTCTGTCAATGGTAAGAGGTTGCCTTTTTCTTAATTCTGATCCACTTAATGTTAAGATATTATCAATGCTTTGTATCTTTGTTTATCTTTTCATACAGTGATGCATGTAAAGTCTAAGTACTGAAACTTCTAAAGGAAATGTCGCAGACTTAGGAGCAAACATTAAGTATTTCTGAAGCACGTTGAAGTGCGGGAAATAGTTTACCAATTTGCACCCAGCAAGTCCCACAAGTTAAGAGGACCAAACTGACCACACTTTAACATCTTATCTGAATAGCAGTGCTTTTAATAAGCCAGCACTATCTCTATATTACATTGGAGTGCCAGTCTACCATTTGCTCAAACCCCTTGAGTGACAATTGTTTCCTAATGAAAAGATATGTAGCAGTGTGTCAAAGCCTTCATTAGAGCCAATCAGAAATGAACACAGCTAACCTGCATTTATTTGCCTTTAAAGCATGTTAATTAGTGCTAAAATAAAATAAATGATCTAGTCATTAACTCAGTGATACTTATAGAAAATATGCTGTGTTCAAATCAATGAATCATTTCTCAATATTACCACAGGGATTATAGTTCAAAACTACTTTGAAAATTGCTTTGTGAAAGTTCATGAAAACTGATGATATTCCTTAATTTTTTTATTTAGTTAAAGATACAGTGTGGAATAGCCCCTTCTGACCCTTTGAACCGTGCTATCCCAGCAATCCCTAACAATCCTGATTTAACCCGAACCTAATCATGGGACAATTTACAATGACCAATTAACCTACCCACTTTGGACTGTGGGAGGAAACTGGAGCACCCATGGGGAAGACATGCAAAGACTCCTTACAGAGGACGCTGGAATTGAACTCCGACGATCTCTGGAGTTGTAAAAGCATTTTGCTAACTGCTACAATACCATGGCACCCATGGAGAGGGACGTGTCGGCAAGGTGCAGATAGGTTAGTGAAGCCATTTGTTTGCCATAATGTTTTTCAAGGTAAGATGCATGCAATTTAATAACAGTGACAGGAAATACTAACAAAGTGCTTTATTGAAATAAAGATCTTTTCTTGTTCTCTTGAGTTAGCCTAATACTGAAGGACTGTTTGAACTGCTGCTGGGCGGTGTCTTCTACACCATGGGAATGCTGTTCTTCAAGAGCGATGGACGGATTCCATTTGCACATGCAATATGGCACCTCTTTGTGGCCATTGGTGCCGGGATCCATTACTATGCTATCTGGAAGTATCTGTACCGCCCTGAAATGCTGGATATGAGGACATCAAAGTGATCAGATTGTAACTTGTGACAGACAATGTTTGTCTACAACCACAATGAAATTAACAAGACATTGCAACGATCTCTGGACCGTGCAATTGATATGTGAATGTCAATGCTGCAACTCCAATATTTTCTTCAGCACTGAAGCGCCAAATTTATGGCCAGTATTAAACTCAAAAGCATGTGCACACATATCTGAACATTCCTGCAAACTTGACTGGATGGTTCTCAGAACTGCATGCATCTGAATATTATTCTATTAACTGTATAATTTTATAGTCAGATGTCTCCCCTCAAAACACTTGAATTATTATTGGCTGTGTTTTTTGTAAGACACAGGTACATTTTAATGGATCTTTTTCTGTGAAAAGAGTGCCAAGAGAAGATCATATTTTCTAGAAGACACTTTATTAACTATGAGGCACATAATGTAATGCATTTGCTAGAAACTGGACTAGTTGAAAATCCATGAAAGCACCTGAACTATTTTGGTTAATTGGCAGAACTGGGAATATGTCTTTAATTGTTGATGTTGGCAATGATTCAGAACCACTCTAGGAGTAGTGAAGATAGGACTGAAACAAGCAGAGCCACTGCCTCACAGCATCAGAAAGTCAGGTTCAATCCTGACCTCGGGTGCACTCTGCATGGAGTTTGCACATTCTCTCTGTGACCACATTGGTTTCCCTTGGGTGCTCAGGTTTCTGCCCACATCCCAAAGACATGGAGGTTAGTAGCTTAATTGGCTGTTGTAAAATTGCCCAAATGTGTAGGTGAGTGGTGGAATCTGGGGGAAATAGATGAGGCAAGAATAAAAAAGTGTAAATGAATGCTTCATGGTCACTTAATGAGTTGAAGGGCCTGACAACTTGCTGTCTTTCTACATGACTCTATGAAATTGGTCTTCATTCACCCTTTAACCAGTGTGGTACAATGCCTTACAGCTTGGGAAGAAGCAAAATATGACTGATTCCATACTGGCCTTATATAAATTGTAGGCATTCCAAGCAGTTGGCACACACACTTCCTAATAAGGGGCACGATAATCTTTCCTGAAACCTCATTACGAATCTATCAGCATTGGCGTCAAGCCAGTTTGACTGAGGCTTGCTTACCAATTCCAGATTCCACTGACCCTCCTGTGGAGTAGCAGCAATGTTTCCTGTCCCAAAATGTTCTTCAGAGCTACTACACAATCTCATCTCTCCAATCCTGCCCATCTCCTCTCCTCACCAGTTACAGGAATTGTTTGGACTGCTGCCCAGGAGGCAAGTGCCCTAAATTAAATTGAATCAAACAGGGCAGTCATTCTTTTGGATGCAGCTCAACCTCCTTGTCAAAGAAAGCCTTGCATCCAAGACACATTTAAATCTCTTAGTCCCAGCCTCGCAAGGTACATCATGAATTTTTAGTCCAAAAATTAAAATAGGCCTTGGCTATAATAAAATGTTAGCTCCATTTCTATAGGTAATTTGCTCCTTAAGGGACATTAACATCAAAACTTTCTTTTAACTCACATTTTCCTTTCTAATTTCTAATAGTCTTCCATCTTGGGAGCACCAAATTCTTCAGGATATTATTTCATTTGAGTTCAAAAAGTTTCTAGCCATGACCCATATGTCCAGTCATCGTGGCATGATAGGCTGTCTTTAGTTATTTAACTGTGGAGTACACTCACCTTCGAAATCATTTTCTGCTCTGGGCGGAAATGAATTGCCAGTTTTAATTCCACAACACTATTTTAGAGGAATTGGAGGCCATTGTCATACCCGTGAGCCTACCCAACTCATCAACAATGTGTATGAAACCACTGGTCAGCTTTTTCTTCACAATCATCCAGTTCGTGTATGCAGTATTTTACTAAGGAGAGTTTCCTATTCTCAATAGCCTTTTTTATTTCAAATTTTATTGCATGTTCTTTTGCATTCTTAATTATCTTAAAATTAGCAAATTAAAATCAAACAATAATTAAAATGACTGCAGTTACGCTTCCAAGTGAGTAAACGTGGAAGATTCTGGTCACTTAGCTATAGGAAAGATACCATTAAATTGGAAAGGGTACAGAAAAGATTCACAAGATCTCCCATACTGAATCAGTATACATGGTAATTGGGTTATGCATGTGATGTTTATAGCACAATAAAATTATGTCAGATAACCTCAATAAAATAAAAAATCAACTCAATATAATTAAAGATAACATTATAGACCATAAGGTGTAAGGACAGAATTAGGCCATTCAGCCAATTGAAATTCTTGGTAATTTCATCCTGGCTGATCCATTTTTCCTCTCAACCTCATTCTCCTGCCTTCACCCCATAATCATTCATGCCCCATAATCATTCATGCCCTGAGTGATCAAGAGTCTATGAACCTTTGCTTTAAATACACCCAATAACCAGGCCTCCACAGCCGCCTGTGGCAACGAAATCCACAGATACACCACCCTCTACCTAAAGAAATTCCTCCTCTTCCTCTTTCAAAATGGACGTACCTCTATTTTGAGGTTGTGCCCTCTGGTCCTCGACTCCCCCACAATAGGAAACATCCTCTCCACATCTACTCTTCTTAGGCCTTTAACATTTGATAGGTTTCAATAAGATCCCCCATCATTCTTCTAATTCCAGCAAGTACAGGACCAGATCCATCAAATGCTCTTCATACAATAACACATTAATTCCCAGAATCATTTGCATGAATCTCCTCCAAATCCTCTCCAATGTCAGCACATCCTTTCTTAGATAAAAGGCTCAAAACTGCTCAGAATACTCAAAAGTGAGGCCTCAACAGTGCCTTTTAAAACCCCAGCATTACATCCTTACTGTTATACTCTAGTCCTCTAGAAATGAATGCTAACATTGCATTTGCTTTACCCACCACTGACTCAACCTGCAAGTTAACCTTTAGGGAATCCTGCACGAGGACTCCCAAGTCACTTTGTACCTTGGATTTTTGAATTTTCTTCCAGTTTGGAAAATAACCTACGCCTTTATTCCTTCTACCAAAGTGCGTGACCATACATTTCCCAGACCTATATTTCATCTACCACTTCCTAATCTGTCCTTCTGCAGCCTCCCTGTTTCCTCAACGCTACCTGTCCCTCCATCAACCTTCACATCATCTGCAAACTTGGCCACAATGCCATCATTCCATCATCCAAATCATTGATACATCTCGCAAAAAAAAAACCCAATTCCAACACAGGCCCTTGAGGAAAACTACTAGTCACTGGCAGCCAATCAGAAATCCTTTGCCTCCTGCCAATCAAATATTCTGAGTTTTCCACAATGAAGACGGATGCAAAATACTTATTCAGTTCATTCTCCATTTCCTTTGATCCTATTACTACCACTGCAGTGTCATTCTCCAGTGGCCATATATCTTGTACTGCCTCTCTTTTACCTTTTATATATCTGAAGAAAACTTTTGGTATCATCTTTGATACTATTGGCTAGCTTAACATCATATTTCATCCTTTAGTTGCCTTCTGACAATTTTTGAAAGCTTCCCAATCCTCTAGCTCCCATTAATTTTGTTTTATAATATGCCCTCACTTTTGCTTTTATGTTGTTTTTGACTTCTCTTGTCAGCCACCATTGATCATCCATCCTTTAGAAAAGTTCGAGATGTACTGCATCTATCCTGCGCTTTCCAAATTTCTCCCAGAAACTCCAGCCATTGTTGTTCTGCTGTTATCCCTACTAGTGTCCCCATCCAATCAATTTTTCCCAGCTCCTCTCATGCCCTTACTCCACTATAATACTGATAGATCAGACTTTAGCCTCTCCCTCTCAAATTGCAAGGTGAACTCTATCACATTATTTTCACTGCCTCCTAAGGGTTCCTTTACCTTGAACTCCATAATCAAATCCAGTTCATTTCACAACACCCATCCAGGATAGCCTTTCCCCTGGTGCTCTAAAAAGGCATCTCATAGATATCCTACAAATTCTCTGTCTTGGGATCCATCAGCAACCTGATTTTCCCAGACTATCTGCATATTGAAATCCCCCATGACTATAATAACGTTGCCCTTTTCTATCTTCCATTGTAATTTGTTGCCCACATCATAGCTGTTGTATGGAGGCCTGCATATAACTACCATCAGGATATTTTTACCCTTGCAGTTTCTCTACCCACAAGGATTCTACATCTTCGGATCCTATTTCAGCTCTTTCCAAGGATTTGGTTTTATTTTTTACCAACAGAGCCACCCCACCCCCTCTGCCTAGCTGTCTGTCCTTTCAATACAAAGCATATCCTTGGATATTAAGCTCCCAACTATGATATGGTGGTTTGCCCTTGCTAAAGTGAGACGAGCAATTCTTGGCAGGGCTGGGCTCAATTAAATGCAGATGTTGATGATGTGCTGCACAAATTTGGCAGGTACATGAATAGGAAATGTTTAGTGTTATGGGTCAAGCACAGGGAAATGGGATTAGCTTGGTTGTGCATCTTGGTTGGTGTGGACAATCTGGTCTAAAGGGTCATTTCTGTGCTGTATTACTCTGTGACTCTAAATTGTTGTCTGTACTGGATAGCTTGACTTGTAAGGAGAGACTGGATAGATGGGGGCTGTTTTCCCTGGAATGTAGGAGGCTGAGCAATAACTTTGTAGAGTATATAAAATGTACCTGTACTGTCATCCCTCAGGATCATAGATAAGGTCACAGTCTTTATCCCGAAGTAGAGGAATCTAAAACAAGAGGGCACTGGTTTAAGGTGAGAGGGAAAAGACTTGAAAGGGGCATGAGTGGCAAGTATTTTTACACAGAAAGTGGTAGGAATGAGTTGCCAGTTGGAAGTGGTAGAGTTGGGTACAATTACAATGTTTAAATGACATTTACACAGGAACATCAACAGGAAAGGTCTGGAGTGATATGGAGCCAAGCACAGGCAAATGGGACCAGCTCAGTTAGGCCTTTGGTTGGCATGGAAGAGTTGGGCTGAAGGGCTTGTTTCCCTGCTGTATAAATCAACAACTTTAATTAAGGCCTTTTGGGGATACCTAGGCTCAAACCCCTGCTTTTCCGGCAGAAATACAATGAATTATTTCATAAAATCTTAGAGGGTCTCTTTGTGATTTTAATGATTGTCTCATTTTGGTTACTATGGGGAGAGTCATTTACATATTAGGTCAAACACTCTTCATTGAAACAGTGTCTGATGAAGGGTCTTCACCTCTGTCCCTCTTCCCACAGATGTGGTCTGACCTGCTGAGTATTCCCAGCAATTCCTGGTTTTGTTTTAGTTTTCCAGTATTTATAGTTTCTCTTTCAGTTTTGTTTATGTGACGAAGCTTGGATCATCTAACCAGTGATAGAATAAGTTAAGAGGATACATATTGCCTCAAGACAATTTCCCAACCTGGATTTTAGAGGAAGATTGGTAAAATCATTATTTTTGCTAGTGTTGGTTTAAGATCAACACAGAAGAGCATACATCCACTACAGAACCTTTCGTCTTTTGGCCCCTACCTCAATGGTTTTGGTCTTACGTTCTGCTGCTTTCCCTACATATTGTAGCTTAGTCAAAAATTGGATTCTTATCTTGAACCATGACATCATGTTAGCGGGTGGGTAGAACAAAACACCACATAGAAAATATTAAAGCCTTCAACTCGTAACTTAAAACATTGATTTACTGAAACAAAGCACGTGCAAATAAGGAACCTAGTTTGGTTAGCTTAATTCTTTCATGGAATGAAGGCATCACAAGCCTACACGATGAAAGGTAAGGACTTGTAAAACTTTCACCAAATCATAGAATTGTTTTAGCACTGTTTTATACCTACCTCTAGTAAAGCCATCTGGTCGGTTGGTCAGTACCATCTCCCTGCTCTGTCCCTACAGCCCTGTAGGTCAGAATCAGAATCGGGTTAATTATCACTGGCACGTGTCATGAAATTTGTTAACTTAACAACAGCAGTACAATGCAATATGGGATTATATAGAGGAAAAATAAGTATATTAATTACAGTAAGTATATACATATTGTTAAATTAAAAATATTGCAAATACAGAAATAATAAAAGTGAGGTGGTGTTCATGGGTTCAATATCCATTTAGGAATCAATGGCAGAGGGGAAGAAGCTATTCCTAAAATGCTGCGTGTGTGCCTTCAGGTTTCTGTACCTCCTTCTTGATGGTAACAATGACAAGGGAGCATGGCCTGGGTGATGGGGTCCTTATTGATGGACACTTCCTTTTTGAGACACCACTCCTTGAAGATGTCTTGGATACTATGGATTGTAGTACCCACGATGGAACTGACCAATTATATAACTTTCTTTAACTTCTTTCGATCCTGTGTAGTAGTGACTCCCGCCCCCGCCCCCGATACCAGACAGTGAAACAGCCTATCAGAATGATCTCCACAGTACATCTGTAGAAGTCTTGGGTGACAAACCAAATCTCTTCAAACTCCTAATGAAATATAGCCACCGCCTTGCCTTCTTTATAGCTGCATCGATATGTTGGACCAGGTTAGATCCTCAGAGATCTTGATACCCAGGAACTTAAAATTATGCACTCCCTCCACTTCTGATCCCTCTATGAGGATTGGTTTGTGATCCCTCATCCTACCCTTTCTGAAGTCGACAATCAGTTCTTTGGTCTTACTGACATTGAGTGCAAGGTCGCTGCTGTGACACCACTCCACTAGCTGGTATAATTCACTCCTGTACACCCTCTCATCTCCATCTAAGATTCTGCCAACAACGGTAGTATCATCAGCAAATTTACAGATGGTGTTTGAGCTATGCCTAGCCACACAGTCATGGGTTTGTATTTTTTTTACACCCATTCAATAAAGACATAGATTGATTCTATTTCCAACTATAATACTTGCTATAAGCAAGAGGAGTTCCAGATTCTAATTACCATGTGAATAGAATCTATGTTCCTTGAGCTGTCTGCTGATAGATATTGCTTCCCTCTTTTTACCCTATAATATATCATGATATCATATAGAGAAAGGAATATACTGTGTTTTCAAAATGTTGTACAATATGACTTAAACATGAGAAAATCTGCAGATGCTGGAAATTCAAGCAACACCCACAAAATGCTGGTGGAACGCAGCAGGCCAGGCCACCAGCATTTTGTGAGTGTTGCTACAATATGACTTAAATAGGTCTTGGCCAGTAGTAAGCTTTTTCATTGCCTTTGATGTTTGTTCTTCTTAATGATAAAAGTTAATGGATTTGAGAAATGCCATTGAATGAAGCCTTGGCAAGTTATAGGTACATGCAGTAGACATGATGTGATTATGTAGAATGGTAGGAGGGTTGTCAAATCAAGTAGTTTAGTTGACTCTGTGAAATGTTGTTCACATGTTACCAACAGCTCCTTAGGATGACCCAGACTATTGTGCTACATAGATGATTCAGTATGTTACTCACATCTGACAACTTACTGGTGTTTCCTCAAGTTCTTGATTAGCAGCCTGTGACGATCAAGGGAAGGTAACCACAGTTGACTTCACACAGTCCTTTTATAACTGGATCCATACTGAAACCAATATTGTCAGAAACACAAGAGATTCCGCAGATGCTGAAAATCTTGAGCAAAACACAGAAAATTCAGGAAGGATTCAGCAGGTCAGGCAGCATCTATGGAGAGGAATAAGTGGTCAATGTTTCAAGCAGACACCATTTCTTTCCATCCTAATAAAGGCCCTTGGTCTGAAATTGTTGTTCCTTTCTGCACATGGCATGTGGGTGGCAACCTTACTGTTTCTTTAGCAACACAAACATGAGGAAATCTGCAGATGCTGGAATTTCAAGCAACACATATAAAAATTGCTGGGGAACGCAGCAGGCCCAGGCAGCACTTATAGGAAGAGGTACAGTCGACGTTTCGGGCCAAAACATCGACTGTACCTCTTCCTATAGATGCTGCCTGGCCTGCTGCATTCCCCAGCAATTTTTATATGTGTGTTATTTCTTTAGCATTTGTTTTTTTTTACGAGGCCGAGTTGCTAGCGCAACACTCAACCCAGCACAATGGAAAGCGCACAAGGAGCTGGCCAGATTCAAATCCGGGACCACTTGCCTCGAAGTCCAGTGTGGATGCCACTACACCACTGGCCAGCGTTGGCCTGAAATGTTGACTCCAAATTCCACTCCAAAGATGTAGCCTGACATGCTGAGTTCCTCCAACATTTTATGTGTTTTCAGTATTGTCTAAGGCCCCTGTTCTGAGAAGCCAGAATGTGCAGCGAATTGGTTTGTGTTTACAGTAATCTAATCAGAAGACTATCATTGTAATTCATGGGATCACACAGCTAAGAAAGTCAGCATCGATACCAGTGTGCCAATACCCCAGAAATGTTTTGCCTCACAAGTGTATAACTTACTCAGTTTGAAATGTAACCAATTTGCTTTTCACCAATCAGGCATCTTCCTGCATCAAAAATAATTCTCAAAATCTTGCCAGTGGGTCTTTTATCAAGATCACGCAACACACATCAAAGTTGCTGGTGAACGCAGCAGGCCAAGCAGCATCTGTAGGAAGAGGTGCAGTCGACGTTTCAGGCCGAGACCCTTCGTCAGGACTCCTGACGAAGGGTCTCGGCCTGAAACGTCGACTGCACCTCTTCCTACAGATGCTGCTTGGCCTGCTGCGTTCACCAGCAACTTTATTGTGTGTTGCTTGAATTTCCAGCATCTGCAGAATTCCTGTTGTTTGCTTTTATCAAGATCTTTTTTCTAGCTATCCAGCTCCCTGCTACTGGAAATAGGCCATCATTGTTGTTTTGACCAAAATGCTTCATATTTCCTGACAACACTATTTAAAGTTCCACCTTTACTTTCTGTCCTGCTAGGAGAACAACTTCAGCTTCTCCAGTTAATTCCTCTTTCACCTATGCTTGCTGCTACTGAACCAAACTTACAGTGTGTCAACGTTTTCTGTTTTTAATCAAGCCCCATTACAGGTCCTCGTTTGTACTGGCCTCTGCTATTCTTGTCAAAGCTTCAATAATAACAAGCATTTTGCTTTATAATCAAGGGCTGACATCACCCAAAGTATTAGTTATGAAGTCTTAACCTATCAGTGTTTCTCGAACCACCCAGGGGCATTAATTTTCTTTGATGTTACACTGGCTAATAACCTTTTGTGTTAAGTGTTCTGTATACTATTTTAATACAGTTATTAACCCACTTAATATAAACAGGTTAATAATTCTGTTGAAGTAACACACAAAGGCATTTAAACAGTAACTTATAGTGTACCACAAGTTGAAATTAAATCTGTCTAAGTAATTACTAAGGAATAATCTATTTTGGCTCACTTATTTGAAAAGGAATTAAAAATATCTGGTTCATGTTTTTCCCATGTGCTCAAGTGTCTTCAAGTCAGTCAAGGACATTAACTTTTCTAAGGAAATTTGTATTTTCTACTGAATTCCTGCTATATTTTAACTCAAGCTTGACTTGTTAAGTGGGTGAATTTGTTTTACTAGCCACTAACAAAGAGATTCATGAGCTCTCCTTCTAGTTGCTAAAATCCAGTATTGTCCTTGAACAACTTTGCTGAGTAAATTTGAGAGACATCAGCTTGACACAGACAATTCTGGGATTCTATCCATTCTTTCTGGAAGAACCGAGTTGCTTTATGAAACACTGCCTCTAGATTTTGTTGAGATCTGTAAAGAGTTGTGTATAGAACCAAATTACACCTCAAAGCTGTGACAAAAGAGAACGCTGTTTGGAAATGTTTATGATTACCCAATGCTGAATCAAATACGTGATGCATTATGAGAATTTTAGTCCACAAGCTACTGATGATTCCAAGGAATGGGATTCCCTTAATGCAGCACTACTGTTAACCCCAGAAAGAAAAATAAAAGAAAATGTTCTGTGAAACTCACTTCAGGAACCTCTAACCCAAGCTGCCTATAACTTGGAGTGATCTTCACTCTTTTAACTCCTCTTTTAACTCTTTTATACTGTCTGCAAGATGATATTGTTGAATGTTAACTCTGCATGACTTGAATGTCAAATGAACCTTTGATACTGACTTTAGATCTGATTAAAATGTAAGAACTGAATGTTTTTGCATCTATATGTATGTGTGATTTGGTGATTTTGTGCTTTTTATATTCAAGATCATTTATAATCCTTTTAATAATTATTCGTAATAATATATGGAATACGTCACAGTTTGTATTGTCATGTGAATGATTAAAGAGCAAGGGATGTTCAGCGGTTCAATCTGAAAAGTCTTCTAACAGTATTTGAATGAGACCCTGGGAATAGATTAGATTAAAGACCACTTAATGAGCTCTGAAATAAAATCTCAATTTGCAGAACTGACTCCCGACATACTCTTTTTTTCATTGAAAACATCTTGTGCATCAAAGCCAATACTGGGCATAATAATTATAACCATAAGGAAGCTGTCACTTGCTGGACTTGAGTCACTTCTTTGTCTTTGTTCTTTTGCCCCCAGATGTTAGTGAAGGGAACATGGATTAGGGTAGATTGGGGTCAGTGTACTTATTTCCTGACTTGATTTGTTGTGGGCTAGAGATATAGAGTCCACCTGATTTGCTTCTCTTTATAATAAAATGAAAGACAGGTTAAACTTCAGTTTAATACTGTGGAAACAGAGCCCAGTGAATCAGCAGTAAGGTCAACATTTTACTCTGTTTAAAACTACTATTGCGTTGCCTTCTTAACTTTCATAAGGGAAAAGTTGCAGGAGTTAGGAAAGTTATAATTTATCCACTTCTGCCTCATCATCTAAACAGATTCCAATTGCTAAGTTTCCCTATCACCTTTACTCAATCTATTAACTAAGTCTAGATCATTTTGCCTGACATTGTAAAGTGTACTTAAAACTGAATTATGGCAACAGAAGAAATTGTGAGAGTGAAAGTTACGTTGGAAGTGGTGAGTAAGGGCGGTGTTGGGAGTACTGTACCATCACACAGATGCATCAAGGCATAGACTGGACTTTCCGATGGAGCGGAGAAGCTGAAGACCTATGGTTCACATAGGAAAATGTTGAAACATTAAAGTATTGAAACATTGAGCACTATGATCAGTTTGGACTAGTTCAGATGAGTAGTATTTCTATAACCAGCCTTTTTGTGAAAATTTATTTGAAATGGCTGAATTTTTCACAAAAGATATACAAGTTTTAAAATAGAAATTACAAAAGAAATAAAAACTGCGCACACATAATAAGAAGAGAATTGTAAAAACTACAATTATTTTATTTTGAACAATTCCAAACAAACTATTGCATAAGAAATTTATGTATCATCCTTGTCAAAATTATAGCTTTGATTTTCAGTTTTTCATTTTAACGAGTCAGAGTCATGGAGCTTCACAGCATATGTTTCAGCTTCACAGAAATTGGTCCTTTGTCCCACTTTTTGCTGATCTACACTCACTTGTCTGCTTTGGATTTGTATTCTCCCTTTCCTTACCTATTTATGTGCCTGCTCAAATGTCTCTTATATGTCGTGACTGCATTTGATTCCACTGCCTTCTTCGGCAGCAAGTTCCCAGTATCAAGTACTCTGTTTAAAAAAAACCTTTCCCCTCAAGTCCACTTTAAAAGCCCTTCCTCTTATTTTAAACTTATGCCTGACCCCCTATTATGGGAAAATGATTCTGTCTCTACCTTATCTGTGCTTCTTATGATTTTATATACCTATAAGAAATCATTCCTCAGCCTCCTTTGCTCAGAGGAATACCCCACCTATCCAACCTATCCACATAATCAAAGTCTTCCCACATCTTGCTGAATTCTCTCTGTATTCTCCCCAATGCAACCACATCCTTCCTATAGTGTGGCAACTAGGTCACAAACTTTGAATCATAAAAGCATCCTTCTACCTCATCCTCTGCCTTCCATCACCAAGATAATTTTGGATCCAGCTAGCTAGCTCACCTTGGATCCCATGTGCCTTAACCTTCTCGAATAGCCTACCACGTGGACCTTTGTCAACTTTCTTACTAAAATTTATAGACAATGCCTACCGTCCTGCCTACATCAATGTTCTTAATTAACTTCTCAAATAGCAGAGCTAAATTCCTTAAAAAGGATTTCCCCAGTGTAAATATGTGCCATCTCTAATCAGTCCCTGTATCTCCAAGTGTACAGAAATCCTATTTCTTAGTACTTTCTATAGTAATTTGCCTACTGCTAAATGAAGTAGGACTCATCAGATTGTAGTTATTTACTGTGTCCTTGCTGCCTTCTTATTAAAGGAACATTAGCTACTCTGTAATCTTCTTGTCCTCACCCATTAGCAATAAAAATGCAAAGATCTCTGTGAAGGTCCCAACTATTTCCTCCCTTGTTTCCCATAGCAACTTTGGATAGATCTCACAGACCCTGGAGATTTCTCAACCTTTATGCATCCCACTAGGTCTAACCAATCATTTTGATTAATATTGAACTGCTCCAGAATACCCATGTACCCCACCCTGAACTGACTTGGTAAGTACAAATGAGAAGTTTTTTTTTCCCCAAAAATACTTTATTCAGAAATATTACAGAATAAAAATAATTACATACAAGAAAAGAAAACCATTCATTGACTGTAAGTCCTTATTCAATACAGTTATTAACAATAAAATTTTTCGTTGACTCTGTTCATTTACAAATGAAAGATGTTTACAGTAAATCATGCGTTTACTCTCAACCCTTGGTCAAGAGTTAAAACTTATTAACAATCAAAATTTTCAACAATAAAGGCAGGCAATGGCTCTAATACTTTTCCAAATTAACAATTCCACCCACTCCTTGGGCACCATGTTGATTATCTGTCCACACCGCTGATGAGGGTAGGTCTCCTCCCCACCCAACCTCTCCCCCTCCTACGGGTGATGAACGTTAAACTGTGGTCCTTCCCCACTGGGCCTTCGCGGTGAGAAATGAGAAGTATTCATTTAGAACATCACCTACCAACACACATATATTACATTACCTCTTTGGTCCCTCAGGGACTGACTCTGGCTACCTCTTCTTGCTGATATAGAATATTCTGATATTAGACCATGATGTCCTCATAATCTAATTTAATCTAATAAAACACACAAGAGCAGAATTAGGCCATTCAGCTCTTTGAGTATGTTCCACCATTCTATTATAGCTGATGTATACCTCTCTACCCCAATCTTCTGCCTTCTCCCCATACTCTTTAACACTGACCAATCAAGAAACGATCAACCTCTGCTTTAAATATAGCCAATGACTTGTCGTCTGCAACTGTCTGTGCAATGAATTCCACAGATTCACTAGCAACTGACTAAAGGAATTCCTCCTTATCTCCATTCTAAATGAGGCTGTGCCCTCTGGTCCTGGACTCACCCACTATATCCTCTCCACATTACTCTATCTAGACCTTTTAATATTCAATAGGTTGCAATAAGATTCCACCCCCCACCCCCATTCTTCCAAACTCCAGAGACTACAGGCCCAGAGTCATCCAACACTTATCATACATTGACACTTTAATCACTGGAATCATTCTCATAAACTTTTTCTGGACCCTCTCCAATACCAAAACATCTTTTCTTAGGTAAAGGGCCCAAAGCTACTAAAGTGTGTTCTAAGCAATGCTTCATAAAGCCTCAGTGTTATATCCCTGCTCTTATATTATAGACCTCTTGAAATGTATGCTAATACTGCATGTGCCTTCCTTACCATCGACTGAACCTGCAAGTTAACCTTTAGAGAATTCTGCACAAGGACTCCCAAGTCCCTTTGCACCTGGTTTTTGATTTTTCTCCTTGTTAAGAAAATAATCTATGCCTTTATTCCTTCTACCAAAGTGCATAACCATGCATCCAACACTGTATTCCATCTGTCACTTCTTTGCCCATTCTCCTAATCTGTCTAAATTCTTCGGCAGCCTCCTTGCTTCCACAACACTACCTATGCACCACAAGCCTTCGTATTGTCCACAAACCTGCCATCTCTGTCATCCAAATCATTGACACACAATGTGAAAAGAACTGGCCCTAACACTGATCCCTGCGAAACACCACTAGTCAGCAGCAACCCAACCAGAAAAGGCCCTCTTTATTCAGACATTTTGCCTCCTGCCAGTCAGCCAATCATCTATCTTCACTGTAATGCCACGGGGTCTTACCTTGTTAAATAGCTTGATGAAAACAGAGAAGTAGAGAAATTTCTTTAGCCAGAGGGTGGTGAATTTGTGGAATTTATTACCACAGGCAGCTGTGGAAGCCAGGATATTGGGTGTACTTAAGGCAGAGCTTGATAGGTAATTGATTGGACATGGGATCAAAGGTTACAGGGCAGAAGGCCAGGGAGTGGGGCTGAGGAGAGAAAAAAAGAATCAGCCATGATTGAATGGAGCAGCATACTCGGCGGGCCAAATGGCCTAATTCCGCTCTTCTGGTCTTATGCGCGGCACCTTGTCAAAGGCCTTTTGAAAATCTGAGTGAGCAACATCCACTGACTATCCTTTGTCTATCCTGCCTGTTATTTCCTCAAAGAATTCCAATAGATTTGTCAAGCAAAATTTCCCTTTAAGGAAACCATGCGGACTTAATAGTACCATAATAGAGTCCAAAATCTTCCCAACCATTGAAATCAGGCTAACTGACCCATAATTTCCTTACTTCTGCCTCCCTTAAAGAGTGGAATGACATTTGCAATTTTCCAGTCCTCCAGGATGGGGTTCTCCTTAATCTTTGTTGTCAAGGATATTTCACTGCAAATTTTTGCCCTAATTTCTCTCTTAAATTGTCTTCTAAACACTCTGCAGTCCTCCCTTGTCCTTTTATTTCCTGATCAAACCTTCAATGCTCTTTGTCATTAAATGTTCCCTGATCTTGCCGTTTCTGCCTTTCATCCTTACTGGAACCTGAACTCGGTTTTATAGCCTCAAAAATATATATTTACAAATAATATTTTATTTATGTTTTCCACCATTCTCATATTTAAATAGCGTTAGAGATGTAATAAAAGATAATCCGATAGATAGTTCAAAGCAAAACCGTGGTACAGCGGGAGCAGGCGAGAATCTGGTTCCTTCTGTGGAAGAATCGGTGCGGGTGCGATAGGCCGAACGGTTTCTCGGTGACATACATCAAAGTTGCTGGTGAACGCAGCAGGCCAAGCAGCATCTATAGGAAGAGGCGCAGTCGACGTTTCAGGCCGAGACCCTTCGTCAGGACCCGCAAACAACAGGAATTCTGCAGATGCTGGAAATTAAAGCAACATACATCAAAGTTGCTGGTGAACGCAGCAGGCCAAGCAGCATCTATAGGAAGAGGCGCAGTCGACGTTTCAGGCCGAGACCCTTGGAACCTGAAATCGATGCAATAGATCATTCTCACCTGTAGGTGGCGTGTCTGGTTTAAGGCAGCAACTCCGCGTCGCCTTTTCGTTAACCCCCGTGACGAGTGAGGAGGAGGAGGGCGCATTAGCACTCGGTGCTTCGGGGTTTTCCGTAAGTTCTCGGGAATTGTTGAGAGGCGAATCGGCGCTCGGCAGTTCGGGTATTTCCGTGAGCTGTCGGGGTCCTGGCTTTGAAGTGTGGCTTATCATTCGATCACCTGGAAGATGAGGGGAGAGGGCAGAATGGAATGAAGAGAGAAGCAAGCAGAATTGCATGGCCCCACGTACGACCAGGAGGAAAGGGGAGCAAATGACAAATAACGAGGTAAGCGTGGTTTTGCAGAGGGATGGGCAGAAGCGCAAGGGTGAGAGAAATTGGGGAGGGGGGCGGCAGGCAAGCAGAAGGATAATAAAAACAGGAGAATGCATGTGAGAAAAAGAAAACATGGGAGAGTTAGAGGAGATATCCAAATGCAATGCCCTGGCTAAAATTAAGAGGCAAAATAAACGGAAAAGAAGACGCAAAATATAAAAGGTGAGCTGGTGTAACAAATACCAGAGGAAGCTGTTTAGTAAAAAAACGATGGGGGAATGACGGGGATTAAAGAAGAAGATAGATAGTTGGCTGGGAAGGAACAGGCGAGAGAGAAATGGCTTGGCCCGTTGCTATGGGAAACCGCCCCTGCGCGGTCCAAACCTTTCGGTCAGATGGAACTGCGGTCTGCTGCCAATCCAAACTTGCATCAACAGAAGCAGACGGCAGTTGCATCTCCACACTATGCAAAAGTTACGGCAGCATTTTTTTAATGTTTGGATTTGTTTTAGTTTTCGTCCTCTTTTAAATTTCCCGATCCAGCAAACCCAACGCCGGAAGCTGCACTGTTGCAATGCGGAGATGATTTGTAATACTAATTCGATTACACTTGCTTCTAATCCCCAAATCATTATGATTTAAAAATACTTCGATCTGCACTATATTACTTATTATTATTTTATAAAATCATATAAAAGTTATGTACAGAAGAGGGCCATTCAATCTATTGAGCGCTTGCGAACTGCAAAATCAAATCTCGCCAACCGAATCCAACATTGCAGCTTTTGGGCCATACATGTGAGTTCATGGTACCCAGTGGTGGTTTTAGTACCGTATTTCGATGGTCGCTATCTCTACCATCTTTTCAGGCTACGAGTTCCAAATCTCGACCACAATCAGGGTTTATTTTACAAACGTTTGTAGAATGTTTCCTCATTCGTCCTCTGATGCTTCTGTCAAATGAAACTGATGCTCTGTCATTTTCGACCCATTGCTAGGGGAATAAGCCCTTACTGTTTACTCTATCTAGAGCCTTCAATTAAAGCCACCCTTCATCTCTGACCTGAAGCAGGATCCCGACTCGACATACTGACTTTTATCTTTTGCCTCCAGTGATGCTGCTTTGACCTGATGAGTTGTTCCAGCGCTCTGCTTTGTTTTTGCTCCAGATTCCAACATCTGCACTTACTTTTGTCTTTCTCTCTCCTCAATCCCATTTGTTTCTATAAAAACAACCCGAGCTTTTCCAATCTTACCTCCTATCTGCAATTTTCCAGCCCAGGCAACATCTTTGTAAATCTTCTTTCCACCTTTTCCAATGCAATCACATCTTCCCTGAAATATATTAAGCTGAACTCCAGACGGTACTTATGTTGTGACCTAAGTGGAATTGTTTCTGGTTGTATAGGGTTCTAACATAATCTCCCTCCTCTTATATTGTATGCTTTGGTTAAAAATAATAGGTAGCAGTCCTTGCTTTCTGTCCAGAGTTGGCATCCAGGCCAGGTTTCAATCCATCAGTAAGTGATACTGGCATATCCAGCTTAAATAACAAAATATTAAAAATTGTATCAGATTTTAAATAGTCTATCAATAGTCAAATAGTCTTTTGATATTTAACAGATGATTTATGAAAGGGTAAAAGTACTTTCAAAGCCTTTCACCAACATGTACTCTAGGAAAAAGGGAGGAAAGAGCAAGCAATATCCTTTATAGACTCTAACCATCAATCAACCATTTGTAAACTTTTAATAGTACTTCAAATTTTTACCTTCAGTTATTGCTATTTTCATGTTAATTTGAAAGCACATTGACAACCACTTCCAATTTGCAATATTGCAGTCTTTTTACTTTTGCTTTGTTTGCAGATTTAGTGGAGCTGCTTAACGTTCATCATTTGTAGTTTCGAATAGTGATGTGAATGGTTCAAGGAACCAACAAAATATACAATCATGGGGTTACTTTCTGGAGGCCACTCCTTGTATCTGCAAAATGGTATGTGCTCTCATGTAATCAGATTTTTAAATATGTTCACAAACTGATGATTCATGCCCATGACAACTATGTTACTTTCCGGGTAAAAGCACATCTATCTAAAACAAAAACAGAAAATATTCGTCAGGTCAGGCCGCATGTGTTTTAAGAAAAGCAGAGTTGACATTTTTAGATTATGAGGACACGCAGTCCTCTTTTATTGTCACTTAGTAATGCATGCATTAAGAAATGATACAATATTCCTCTGGTGTGATATCACAGAAACACAGGACAGACCAAGACTGAAAAACTGACAAAAACTACATAACTATAACATATAGTTACAACAGAGCAAACAATACCGTAACTTGTTGAAGAGCAAGCCGTCAGGTCAGAGAGGTCAGAAATGAAAAGGAGACAAGAAGCTTGAAAAGCTGCAGGAGGGTAATATATCTGACAGGGTAAAACCTGGGTGACTATACGGATAATCTGTAAACAAGGTTAACTGTGCAGTGGGTAAAAGGAAGCAGATGAGTGTGAGAACATAGACATAAAGAGTGTGAGAGTTGCATAATGCAGGAGCACAAGCCCAGCAAATCAGGCTGGGCATCACCTCCACTCTTACAGAAAGTAAAAAAGATGGAAGTAAAAACACACTAAGCTGATAATGCAGATGGATGATTGATAGAGAGTGAGAAATCAAGCTGTAGAATTCAACGTTTGGTCCAGAAGGCTACAATATCACAGCCAGAAAATGAGGTGTTTTTCCTCAGGCTTGCATTGGGCATCACTGTGACAGTTCAGGAGACAATGGACCTGAAATGTTGACACTGTTTTGGACCTACTGCCTATTTTAAGATATTCCAGTTTCATTTTGGATTTAGAGCATCTGCAATTTTTTGATTTTTTTTCCCCCACTTGAGAAAAAAAATTTGACCTTGAAGCCAGGGCGCAGGACATTTGACCAATGCACATTCCCTAAGGTATTAATTTTGAGTGACAGCAAGACACTACCTATCCAAAGTAATCTGACACTGAAGTATATTGAACAAGAGATAGTGGAGTTGAATAAAGTACAAGAAATAGCACTCCCCTGTCAGTTACTACATATAGGAAACCCTGATGCTTTCAAAATTAAGTGACCCAAATTTCTATTTTGTAAGTACAAATAAAGAAGTCAACTCCAACTTTATATCAAGCTCTTGCTTTTTTCCACTGACAATTTACAGTACAGTAATAGGGTGCTTCTATTTCTTTTAACTGAAGTTTTTTTTAAGTGCAACAGTAACATAATTGTCTCTGTATGTTTGTCCCTGTGACCGTCTCTGAGTGTGGCAGTTTGTGTTTGTAGGCATACAGTAACTGTCTGGCTGTCAATAAGTTGGAGGTGGATTTGAGTGATGCAGGTGGAAGGATATTTTAGGTGCTACAATCTGAAGTGTTAGGCCCCTGATCTTGATATACTTATGGTACTTCATTCTGCAGTGCTTGATGCTCCTTAGGACCACACCACTGGCTGACATCTTTGCCACGAATATGACAAGTTTATGACTCTTAAATGGTCCTTCATTTCTCTTGTGCTTCTACTTACTGTTGCAGAAACTAGACCAAGTACTGCATTGGTGTGGCTTATTAGAGAGGATCCTTAAAAGGGCTAACTTTTGACAAATTGGCTTCATGGCTGACTACTGACAGCAGCGCATGATTCAATGACAAAATACCAGGCTGTGAGCTGCTCCCTTGTTAGGAAAAGTTGCTTTGTGAAAATTTGCTATAGCACAAGAAAGTTTCAAACAATATATAAACACTGTGGGTTGTGCAACATCTGTGGTGGGCTGCAGAATGGGGGGAAAGGAATTGTTAACTTTATAGGACTCAAGCTGAAACATCAACAGTTCCTTTCCCGTCACAGATGCTGCTCAATCTTAAACACAAGAAAGTCTGCAGATGCTAGAAATCCAGAGCAACACACACAAAATGCTGGAGGATCTCAGCAGGTCAGACAGCATCCGTGGAAATTAATAAACAATTGATGTTTTAGGCCAAGACCCTTCTTCAGGATCTCAAGAAAGATGCTGCTCAGTCTGCTGAGTTCCTCCGGTAGTTTTTTAAAACTTTTCTCCAGATTCCAGCATCAGCAGTTTCTCATGTCTATCATCAAGACATCATCTTCTCAGCCGTATCAATGCTTATATGACTAAAAGCACAGGTGCTAATGATCAAGAGACCAGAGCTGGGATATTGTAAAATCATACAACAGAAAAAAGTCACAGAGGTAGGGAGGGACAAGGATATTTTTCAAGATTAATATAAACGAGAGGTAGGGAGGGACAAGGATATTTTTCAAGATTAATATAAACGTGTATACGGACCAGGAGGAAATATAGGTTATTGAGCAATACTGAAGAATGAATTGGAGATAAACAGCATAGTTAGATTAACTTGTTATATGGATGATGTACAGTAGGTTGGAAGGTGGGAGGTTGACATTGGAAGCCTAAAGGTAACGAGCATAGATTAGGATTTCAGCAGCAGATGATTTGGGTATAATCGGACATTAGTGATGTTGCAAAGATTGAAGTAGGCTACCTGTATAATGCAGTGGATGTAATTTCAAGTTACTATGAGCCTTTAATTCAGATTAAGAAATAGTAAAGTTGAAGATCAGAATCAATGCTGAAAGGATATTTTTTGTCGTGAAGTCCTAAGATGCTGGCTTTGGCCTTTACAAACATTAGTGGATGAAAATTGTACTCACGTAGGGTTAGATGTTACAAACTTTACTCCTTCTCTCCTCCAGTATCATTAAAAAGGAACACTCTGCAACTGAAACACTGCTTGGTTGCTCTAGTCACATCCTGGAAAGCCTGCTAACTTGACAAAGTACAGGAGCCTGAGACCCACACCTCAGTGTTCTTCCCCACTGTCATCAGATTCTTGAACTGACCTGAAAAATCTTAACACTGTCTCAGACTATATATATTTTATTTTCCCTCTCTCAATTTTGTCCATGTTGTTATGTTTATTTTGCATAAGTGTAAGTTGTGTATAATTTGTTAATTTAATTTTATGTTAACTTATTCTTGCCCTCATCTTATAATGTACTGTACTGCTGCTACAAAAGCTAATTTTCACGTTTATACCCTGTGTATATATGCCTATGACAATAAATTTGCACTTTGTAACTGAGTATTGGATTGTAGATGAATTCCAAAAGCAATCCTTACATTTTGGAAAATTGGGTGTGTTGGGGAAGCTATATAGATTATTTGAGTGAGGTTGAAGTCATTTAAACCTACTTTATTAAGCCAATTTCCTTTTTTTTTCCAAGTTTCAGAACAAGTTTTTCTGACAGCATGTTTAATAAATTGACAACAAATATGTCCCAGCCATCAAAGAGCAAACTGAAGAGGCAGAGCCGTGCTTTCACACAGGTTCTATATCGGAAGCTAAGTTACCGTGAGCGAAAGTCAGCAGCTGATATTCCAGTGGGCATATTAGATGATCCTTCAGAGCTCTCAATCCAGCTTTCTGCACCCGGTATACTTAAGATCTTTGGCAATGAAATCTGCAATGGTGCAAACTACAAAAGTGTCCTTGCCACACCAAGGTCAAGTTCCCAGGAGCTGGTCAAAGAAGCCCTTGAACGGTACTCTGTGAATAAGACATCTGCCTGTGAGTACCTTCTATGTGATGTAATTGGAAGGTTTGAAGGGAATGACAAATGCTGGCGAACAGAGTGTCTCAGACCTTTGGGGGACAATGAAAAACCACTTCTCCTTCAGGATCTTTGGAAACCTAAGGAGGGATTTGCCAGAAGATTTGAGCTTCGACGGCGGGCTGAGGTAGAGGAAATGGCTGCAAAAGAGAAAGATACAACAACAGCAGGTACTGTACAGCATGGTGACTGCATTTTCTTGATTACACATACCAGTTTAGCGCATTTATATTACACTGCTAGAGTCCAGAATAACTATTTTACCTGTTTGATATGTATATAATATTTTGCCTGTTGTAAATTGCAAGAGTTAATTTGTGCTTATGACACATCCTCACATCTTGAGAGATCTGATTTATAGGATTGATTATCTGGATCACTGAGTGACACTTCCATGAGCTCTAAATCCTGCAGGTCAGAGCCTCATTATGGCTTTCAATTTTCATCAGTCTTTCATATGACATAGGAGCAGAATCAAGCCATTCGGCCCATTCAATCATCTGCAATATTCAATCACAGCTTATTGCTGGTGATTGCAGCCAGGTTCTCATTTCACCTCTTTTGGAGATAGCTGTTTCTAAACTACAGTTTCTGAGTATATTATTAATATTAATTCCATTAATTATAACACCAATTTAGTTCCCCTCCCCCATATAGACTGCAGTCCTCAACTCCCTCCCTTGATTTTCTACTCCCCTCCTATTAATTCCATCGTCACTTTGTCACTTCTATTGCCTCCCAGCTTCTGACACTACTCCTATTTGTTGTGTTTCTTTGTATGTATCCTACTTTATTGCATTTTCTGCAAGTTTCACATTTAGACCTGCATTGGTCCAGTGTATATGCATCTCTGTTTGTTGTGTATTTAATATTTCAGTAATATTTGAGTAATATTGTAAATATGTTCTTTTATTAGCTTTCTTCATTGTTTACACTATACACCACAAGTTCTATGTAAAAGTACATATTTAAATAGCATACGTCATCATGTCAGCATATGAAGTGTGTGTGCCTTGCTTAAAGAAAAAATGAACCTACACGAATTATCTCCTGACTCCCTTGTTTTTTCTTCCAATTAGTTTTATGTTTTGGAGTAACACAACATAACGGTGATGAATGGTTATTTTTAAAACCAACCCAAGATGCACAGTGAGACATTAGAGTTTTTAAGAAGTGCAGTTAGGCACTCAAGCTTTTTTAAAGTGCAGTGAGAAGTGGTTGAGTAAAGATAAAAAGCAGCACACCATATGATTCTTTGCAAGGGGAGAAGACGTTCACATTTAATAAAAGGTAGAAAACGGACAAATTCACAGGTTTATAAACAGTGAGTACCGGGTGATAATCATTTTTTAAAAAGAGCAGAAATGGCAAGCCACATTGAAAAGATTGACACATTTGATAAAGATAACTGGATACAGGTGTCCCCCACTTTTCGAACGTTTCGCTTTCAGAAGGTGTTTTCACTGTTACGAAAAAAAAATTCAGTGCGCGATAAAAGGCGGCGCACCCTGAGCAGCCGCTCTCCCCCGGATTCAGAACGGCATTGCTTTAACACGTGCCTGTGAGCAGCCGTTTGCAAGATGAGTTCTATGGTATCGGAAAAGCTTGAAAGAGCTCGTAAGGGTGTTACACTTACGGTAAAACTAGACATAATTAAGCGTTTTGATCGTGGTGAACGAAGTAAGGACAACGTGAGTTTGGCTTGTGGAAGCTGACGAAGAAGATGTTGAAGAGGTTTTGGCATCCCATCACCAAGAACTGACAGATGAAGAGCTGATGCAATTGGAAGAAAAAAGGATAACCATCGAAACCGAATGAGTAATGATAAAGTACAACTTTAATTTTGAAAGGGTACGTCAGTTTAGGAGATATTTGCAGGATGGTTTGAGTCCTTGAACTGTGTGATAGAAAAATGCGCGAGGCGCAGCAGTCAAGCAAGCCTTCCACATCAGCCATAGCAGACGACGAACCTCGACCTTCGACATCGAGGCGGGCAGAGATAGAAGATGATGAGCTGCCTGCTCTAATGGAAACAAATGACGAGATGACACCCCAGTGTACCACCACCCCAACCCCCAGGCAATGGACAGATACCGATTCGTGGAGAATGCAAAGGTAGCCGGGAGGCACACAGCACATCTTTAAGATAAAAGCCGAAATAAACATGCTAATTAATTAGGTGCCGCCGACACGTAATTGTCGGCCCAAATCAGAGATGACGCAATTGGAAATCGGCACTGATCTGGGCTGACAATTACGGGCGGCACCTAATTAATTAGCATGTTTGTTTCGGCTTTTTTCTTAAAGATGTGCTGTGTACCCCCGGCTACCGCTGGACCGCTGCATGTTTCGCGGATTGGTATCGGTTGGTGGCCTGGAGGGTGGGGGCCACTGCACCACTCAAACTCCGACGATTCAGTCTAACACACCATCATCAGTCTGCTCAGCGCTGTCCCGATTCCGGTAAGTGATACTACACTGTACATACATTATTTCTACTTTATATAGGCTGTGTATTTTTACGTGTTATTTGGTATGATTTGGCAGCTTCATAGCTTGAAGGTTACTGGAGAGAGTGTTCTTGCCAACAGTGCTTGCGTGAGCTTTTCGCTATGGAGAACAGATCGGTAATGATTGTGGGAAAGTATTTCTACTTTATATAGGCTGTATATTTATCATATCATTCCTGCTTTTACTATATGTTACTGTTATTTTAGGTTTTATGTGTTATTTGGCGTGATTTGGTAGGTTATTTTTGGGTCTACGAATGCTCACGTAATTTTCCCATATAAATAAATGATAATGCTTCTTCGCTTTACGACATTTTGGCTTACGAACCGTTTCATAGGAACGCTCTACCTTCGGATGGCGGGGGAAGCCTGTATTATATATGGTGCAGATAGAGTTGTATTTTAAAGAAAATGACATGGCTAATGAGAAACGAGTACCAGTTTTGCTAAGTGCATTGCGTTTAAAGGCACATAGTTTGCTTAGAAGTTTAACTGCTCCAACCAAACCAGTTGAAATGAGCTGTGCTGATACTGTGAAAGTAATGCAGAAACATTTAGAACCAAAACCATTGTTGGGGTTCTAATCACCTTGTTTCATTGCAGAACACTTTAGGTTTCATAAGCAGAATCAAATGGAAGGAGAGTCAATTTCAGCGTATGTGGCTGAATTGAAGAGATTGAGCATTGCCAGTTCAGTGATGGGCTTAATGTTGCACTGAGAGATTGTTTAGTTTGTGGAATCTTACAAGGAAGCATTCAAATCCTAACTGAAGCACAACTTACATATAAAAGAGCAGCTGAAATAGCTGTATCAATGGAAACAGCAGACAGAGAGGCAATTGAGTTGTAGTCAGGAAAGAAAGTGAGCGTGATCAAAATTACAATGCCTAAGCAAAGACTGGCCAGATTCAACACCATTGTGGCAGAGTTTCACATACACCAGACCAATGCAGGTCTAAATGTGAAACTTGCAGAAAATGCAAAAAAGTAGGATACATACTATGAGCACGCCGAGCAGATAAAAATAAATGGACTGAACAAGAAAGAGGAAAAATATAAAAAGTCATGTAGCAGTTTCAAAAAGAGCATTAATCTGCATGCCGTTGACAAAAAATCTGATAATGAAGAGAGTGGCACAGGGCTGGATAGCCTTGAGATTTACAAATGTAAAACTAACAATGGACAGGCAATATGAATTACACCAGAAGCAAATAGCAAATTAATTAAAATGGAATTGAATGCTGTTTTAATCATTTGGTTGGGATGGTATTTCAAAGATACTGAACTAAAACCTGGAGATATATACTAGAGAAAAGATAACTCCTGTGGGAATGACATTCGTAACTGTGAAATACAACAACCAACAAGTCACATTGGGCCTGCATGTGGTAAAAACAGGAGGGCCAGCATTGTGGGCCATGATTGGTTGAGACAACTGCAACTTGATTGGAGATCCGTTCATCATTTGCATGTCACATCCCCTGCAATAGAGTCAACTAAAAATGAATTAAGAAAGGTACTGGATGATGCCACAGCAGTGTTCAGTAATGACATTGGAAAACTCAGACATATCAAGGGTAAAATAGTGTCAAATGAAAATGCTTCACCCATCTTTTGCAAAGCCTGTCCAGTTCCTTATACCATTCGTGATAAAGTGGCCAGTGAGCTAGATCGCATGGAGGCTGAGGGAATTCTTTCTAAGTTTGAGTGGAGCCCATGGGCAACACCAGTGGTCCTAATAGCCAAGAAGAGTGGGTCTGTCATGGTCTGTGGTGATTTTAAGGTCATCATCGACTGAGTACTGAAAATAGATCAATACCTGCTACCCTGGATAGAGAATATCTTTGGAAACCTTTCCAGAGGGAAACACTTCAGCAAACTGGACTCAAGCTGAGGCCTACCTACAGATGGAAGTGGAGGAAGAGTCCTAAATGATATGGACCAAGTACTGCAAGACTCTCCAGGCACTCAGTGTTACTTGGATGACATCACTGTTACTCAAGACAGTGTTAAAAAGCTTAGAAGATTATGGGCTCAGAGCACAATGCAACAAATGTGAATTCTTTAAACCAAACATCTCTGTGGTCACACCATTAATGCACAAAGATTACACCAGTGTGCTGAGAACATTCAAGCAGTGGCGGATGCTCCAAGGCCAAAGGACATGTCATAGTTTTTAGGATTTATCAACTACTATAACAGGTTCCTGCCAAACGTGGCTACTGTGCTCCACCCCTTGAACTCATTACTATAGATCAGGAAGAAATGGCAATGGACAAAGCAATGTGAGGTGACTTTCCAAAAGGTAAAGGAAATGGTGATGTCAGACACTGTATTCACACATTATGATCCACATTGCCCAGTGAAGCTTGCCAAGTACTGTTCGGGATGCCAGTACGTCCAGCAGAAAGGTGATCAGAGCTGTCAGAGCCACTCCCTCCAGTCTCTGAGTCAGCTACTATGACTGCCATGGAGAAGTCCCCAGAACCTGAGATTGCTTCTCTGCCACAAGTCTCATCAGCCAAGCAGAGTGATCCCCCTCGTCAGAAAAGATGTTATGCCACAAGAGTAATAGATCCTCCTCAGTGATTAAATCTTTAGGCCTGAATGGGATAATTTAATATTTACTACACGGGCACCTTGCTTAAAGTAAAAACAAATGTACCTGAGTTATCTCCCTTCTCCCTTATTTTTCTTCCAATTAGTTTTTTGTTTTGGAGTTACAAAACTTAACACAATTCTCCACTTGTTCATCTGCTAATCATCCTTCCATGCCTGGATTTACCTCTCATCTGCTAACTCTTATTCCACTCCTTCCCTTCACCTTTTTTATGCTGGCTTTCTCTCCTCCATCTTTCAGTCCAGGTGAAGGGTCTCGACCTAAAAAGTCCACTATCCATTTCCCTCCATTGACGCTGCCTGACCTGCTGAGTTCCTCTCCCCTCACTGCTCTTTGTGAGTTGTTGCTTCACATACTACCTTAGACATAATAAAATATCCCAAAGCACTTGCAAAGCCCTTGTTCAAAAAAGGTAGTAGGGATAGTCCGGGTAATTATAGATCAGTGAGCCTTACGTCTGTGGTGGGAAAGCTGTTGGAAAAGATTCTTAGAGTTAGGATCTATAGGCATTTAGAGTATCATGGTTTGATCAGGGACAGTCAGCATGGCTTTGTGAAGGGCAGATCATGTCTAACAAGTCTGATAGAGTTCTTTGAGGAGGTGACCAGGCATATAGATGAGGATAGTGCAGTGGATGTGATCTATATGGATTTTAGTAAGGCATTTGACAAGGTTCCACATGGTAGGCTTATTCAGAAAGTTAGAAGGCATGGGATCCAGGGAAGTTTGGCTAGGTGGATTCAGAATTGGCTTGCCTGCAGAAGGCAGAGAGTCGTGGTGGAGGGAGTACATTCAGATTGGAGGATTATGACTAGTGGTGTCCCACAAGGATCTGTTCTGGGACCTCTACTTTTCGTAATTCTTATTAACGACCTGGATGTTGGGGTAGAAGGGTGGGTTGGCAAGTTTGCAGACGACACAAAGGTTGGTGGTGTAGATAGTGTAGAGGATTGTCAAAGATTGGAGAGAGACATTGATAGGATGCAGAAGTGGGCTGAGAAGTGGCAGATGGAGTTCAACCCAGAGAAGTGTGAGGTGGTACACTTTGGAAGGACAAACTCCAAGGCAGAGTGCAAAGTAAATGGCAGGATACTTGGTAGTGTGGAGGAGCAGAGGGATTTCGGGATACATGTCCACAGATCCCTGAAAGTTGCCTCACAGGTGGATAGGGTAGTTAAGAAAGCTTATGGGGTGTTAGCTTTCATAAGTCGAGGGATAGAGTTTAAGAGTCGCGATGTAATGATGCAGCTCTATAAAACTCTGGTTAGGCCACACTCAGAGTACTGTGTCCAGTTCTGGTCACCTCACTATAGGAAGGATGTGGAAGCATTGGAAAAGGTACAGAGGAGATTTACCAGGATGCTGCCTGGTTGAGAAAGTATGCATTGTGATCAGAGATTAAGGGAGCTAGGGCTTTACTCTTTGGAGAGAAGGAGGATGAGAGGAGACATGATAGAGGTGTACAAGATAATAAGAGGAATAGATAGAGTGGATAGCCAGCGCCTCTTCCCCAGGGCACCACTGCTCAATACAAGGGGACATGGCTTTAAGGTAAGGGGTGGGAAGTTCAAGGGGGATATTAGAGGAAGGTTTTTTACTCAGAGTGGTTGGTGCGTGGAATACACTGCCTGAGTCAGTGGTGGAGGCAGATACACTAGTGAAGTTTAAGAGACTACTAGACAGGTATATGGAGGAATTTAAGGTGGGGGCTTATATGGGAGGCAGGGTTTGAGGGTCGGCACAACATTGTGGGCCAAAGGGCCTGTACTCTGCTGTACTATTCTATGTTCTATGTTCTAAGAAAGGTCTGGAAAAGAAATCAGAGTTTACTACCCAAGCAGATGCAAGTACTACTACCAATGTTGGGGGCAGCTCCTATACTTCAGCAATAATTAGGATGTTGTGAATGAACCTAACTTTGACTCAATGCTTACCTATTAAGTTTCACTCATCATTTATCTCTTCGGAGTATCATTAGTCTATGTATTCATGATGTGAAAACTAGGAATACAACACAAAATTTCATGCACCTTATTCATTTTGATGTGGAAATGGAGGCCTCTCATTTAAGAGGAGGAATCAGATAGTCCATTAGCTGCTGTGGACTATTTCTACACCTTCTAGACATGCCCTGTAAATTAGGGGTACTTCACATAGTCTGTAAACCCACTGTATTGTTGCATTAGCAATCCAAAGTCTATGCAAGTTAATGAACATCTCTTCAAACTATTAATATTGTACTTCCCCTTTGAGTGTCTTCCAATTTGGTTTAGTTGCCCTACTGCTCAATAAGTACCCCTTTTGTCAGCTCCATCTTCTGTATTGAGGGTTTGTAGATCTGCTGCCTGGTGTGGCTGCTTTCAGTGATAGCTGACGAAAGTGTGCATATTGTCCAAAACTCAGTTTCAGCGCTGTGGGAAGGCGTTGGGAACTGTAGCTGTTGTGGTGGTGGATGATTTGATGGAGGACTTGTGGAGGGGAGGGTGAGAGAGAGGAGAAATACTGATTTTTTTTTTCCATTTTGATATCCACAATGCGAATAGAATTTTCATGGTGCAAGTTAGACAGTAGGCCTGTTTTAACTCAAGGCCTCCAGATCTGTCCAAAGCAAATTTGTAACAACTGTAGCATTTGGTTACCTGAAGACTTCAGAGTTCTTTTGGAAAGAAAGAAGTTCCCTGTTCATGGACAACAGCAATCTACTTCCAAAGGAGATCTGTGTCTTCTTTTGTCATCTCAATTTTTGCAGAACCACAATTAGTGTTCAGTCTGGGGAAGTGTGAAGTGTTGTACTTTGGCAGCACGTGGATGATAGAAAAATGGAGGGCAATGTAGGGGGGGGTAGTTAGATTGATCAGAGTAGTTTAAAAGGTCAGCACAGTATCAGGGACAGATGGGCCTGCACTGTGCTGCAATGTTCTAATTTTATGTTCTTTTGGGTTTGTATTTCAGAAATCATACATCTCTTATCTGTGTGCCCAAACTTAGCTCACAAGAAGGAAGTCATAGAGCACTGCAGCACAGAAATAGACCAATCAGCCCATTTAATCTGTGCTGAACTATTATTCTGCTTAGTCCCAATCAACCTGCACCTGGAACGTAGCATTCCACACCTCCCCCACCCATGTACTTACCCAAACTTCTCTTAAATGTTGAAATTGAACCCACACCTGCCACTTACGATGGCTGCTCGTTCCACACTTTCACCACCCTCTGAATGAAGAAGTTCCCCCTTCGTGTTTCCTTAAACAGTTCACCGCTCACCCTTAAACTATGATTTCTAGTTCTAGTCTTACCAGACCTCAGTGGAATAAACCTGCTTGAATTTACCCTATCTATACCCTTCATAATTTTGTATATTCTATCAAATCTCCCCTCATTCTCCTCACTCAAGGGTATAAATTCCTAATCTATTCAGCCTTTCCGTATGACTCAAGTCCTCATGTCCCAACAGCCTCCTTCTCAAATTTGTCTCTATACTCTTTAAATCTTACACCTTTCCTATAGGTGGGTCACCAGAAATGCACACAATACTCACTAACATCTTATACAACTTCAACATAACATCCCAACTCCTGTATTCAGTACTTCGATTTATGAAGGCCATGAGTTAAAAGCTCTTTTTATGACCCTATCTACCTGTGATGCCACTTTCAAAGAATTATGGATCTGTTCTACCACACTCCTCAGTGCCCTGCCATTCACTGTTTAAGTCCTACCCTGGTTTGTCCTCCCAAAGTACAACACTCCATACTTGTCTGCATTAAATTCCATCCGGTATTTTTAAGCCTATTTTCCACCTGATCCACTGGTCCCTTCCTCACTGTTTGCTAAGCCCCCAATCTTAGTGCCATCTGCAAATGCAGATCGTTGATATACTATGGATGACAAACAACAGTGCTAACCCCTGCGGCACACCACTAGTTACAGGCCTCCAGTCAGAGGGACATCCATCTGTTACCACTTGGTCTTCTCCCATGAAACTTACATCAAATCTAATTAACTACTTCATCCTGAATGCCAAGTGCTTGAACCTTCTCGACCAACCTCCTATGTGGGACAAATATTTATATATCCAGTCCCTTAGACTTACCTTCCAATAACTATCCACCACTGATGTCATGCTCACCAGCCTATAATTTTCTTACATATTCTTAGAGCCTTTCTTAAATGATGGAACATCAGCTATCCTCCAATCCTCTTGCACCTCATCCCTGGCTACGGACATTTTAAATACTTCTCTAGAGCCCTTACAATTTCTGCACTAGCCTCCCACAATGTCCAAAGACACACCTTGTCAGACCCTGGGGATTTATCCACTCCAATTTTCCTCGAGACAGCAAGCACCTCCTCCTCTGTAATCAGAATAAGGTTCATGATCTTACTGCTGTTTTGCCTCACTTTTATAGACTCTGTCTGTCTCCTGAGTAAATACAAATGCAAGATATCCATTTAAGATCTCCACCATCTCTTTCAGCTCCATGCATAAATGACCAAGTTAAAAATTCCACATAGCTAGTTTATAAATATAATTTCTGATGTTTCTTCTGAACCAACAGTCCTGCAATAAGTACAGTTCATCTATATTACGATAATCATGTAATGATGATCAATCCCAAAGATCAATAAGACAAGATCAATAAAACAGTGTTTAAAAAAGATGTGCTTGAAGAGAATGTATGAGTAATTTTAACATGTTAATAGTCCCTCGGTATCTTGTGCATGTATGAAATATTTGTTTTCATTGGAAAATGTGCATAAACAGAAGGGAGTTGGAACTGAGTCAACCCCAGAGGTTTAGAAGGGACGTGAGATCTCTATGAAAGCTGCAAATTCCTGGTAAACGAGACAGCTTTCAAAGATCTACCAAAATCATGTAGTGCTAAAGGTTTTGTTCAGACCTTACCGAATATTCTACTGGAAGAACTGTGCCATTTCCTGAAGCATGGAGCAAGCTTTGGTTAGTAATAGATATTTGCTATTTTATCTGTTAAATCTACAGACTTGCACATGGAAAAAGAAAATAGATTTTGGGTACATCTGTGTAAGTGATTATGCTTTTAGCTTCCATGCTATTTACTCTTCAATTCAACTTCTGCAAATAATTCATTTGCTCAAGTTCAGCCAGCTTTGGTAAAGTAAATTTAGGAGGAAATCGCTGATTACTGATTTAATTTATTACTTTTCTGTTGATTTTAACACATTGTCATTTTTAGAGACTGTCGAAAACTAGCCATTCCTATATGTTCTTCAGAATGTTTGCCGAGTAGAGCAAGGATGGGTTGGCATTTGTGCAAAAAGGAACATACACGTTTCTAGTGTCATTGATTCTTTGCTGGGATGGAGAGAATCTCTACTAGATCATATTCTGTAAACCTGATATTCTCCATGAATTGTGGGTTGTATTTGATAAAATTGTGAAACCAATGCAGTTTAATAACAAATATTTAGCATTTAATTAAAGCACTTTACGTTGGTACATCATGTACTCTCCATTTTTAAACTGTGTGAATTAGCCTGCATTTAAGTGCCCAGAAATAAAATGACATGGTGCTGATTTTCTCAGCCCTTTTCAATCCAAAAGTGAAAACTAGTCATAGTTCATCAAGTTAGTATTAATTTCAGAGTGAAGTCATTCCAATTACTAATTTGGACTGGGCATTTCTACTGAGGATCCACACGATTAGGTATGACATTTTCATTTGAAAATAAGATGCTGGAAATCTGAAATAGAAATAGAAACTGCCGGAAATGCTCAACAGTGGAAATACAAGAAGATTAAATTTTGTAGTAAAAGCCCCTTTATCAGAACAGGGAAAGTATAAAAACAGGTTGCAGAATTGGTGGAGAGTGATGAGTGAGTACAAAGGGAAGATCTCTGAAAGGGTGCGGTCAGGATGTCATGGTGATTCTTCTGTTTATAGTTATTCTATTGACAGGTTAATGAAGGAATTTGGAGAGTAAGAAAACAAATAAGGAGTGTTTATAAGCTGTGAAGTAGAGAACTATTTCCTCAGACCTGAAGGCGAATTCCAGCATTAGCGAGTTCCTGCAGGGAGTGAAAAACTGTGTTAATATTGCAGATGGATAACTTCTGAGCAGAACTGGCCAGCTCTGGTAATAACAGCAAAGCAAATAATTGGAAGTGATTGAATTTGCAACCTGAAGGCTGCAACGTGTTATATTTAAGATTGGGCTGCTCTTCTTCAAACACATTGGGCTTAGTGGAAATTATAGATGGTTGGGTAAAAGTCGGAGTGAAATGGAGAATTTAATTAACAGGCAGCTTGCCCTGCATTCTGAACAGGTGTATACAACAAATTCACCACCCAGCCTGCATCCTCCAATGTAATGAAGCCATTTGTCATGCAACCAGTGTTTGGAGCCTTTTTGACATGTCACCAGATCCAGAAAGGACTCTTATTTGTCGGTCACAGAGAATGTAGAGTGCAACCTGTTAAGATCCACATTTAGGCTTTTAAAGGGCTATTCAGTTCACAAAAAGATGCTTTGCAAGACAGATCCAAAACTTATTTTAAAAACCTTTCTTGACACAGCAGTATCTAGACCAAACAGATGTAAATAAACTTCCAACTATAAAAGCAAAAACATTCTGCAGATGCTGGGAATCCAAAACAACATACACAAAATGCTAGAGGAACTCAGCAGGTCAGGCAGTATTCATGAAAATGAATAAACAGTCGATGTTTCAGACCAAGACACTTCTTTAGGAATGGAAAGGAAGTGGGAAGATACCAGAATAAGAAGATGGGAGGGGGAAGGGATGGAGGCTAGCTAGAAGGTGATAGGTGAAGCCAGGTGGGTGGGAAAGGTAAAGGGTTGTAAAGGAATGTATCCTTGGATGGTAAGCTCCCACTAAAATCTTCTTTCAGCCACCACTCAGTGATACCCACAATATCATAGCTGCTCTAACTATGCTACAAGATCATCTCCATTTTTCCATATATTGTGTGCATTCAAATATAACATCTTTAGCCCTGTATTCATCACCCTTTTTGATTTTGCCCCCATATACTTGTATACCAACTGCCCCAACTTCAGCTCTAACATTCAGGTTCCCAACCCCCAGGTCCTCCTCCCCAACAGGTCTAGCAAACCTGCCCACAATGATATTACTCCCCCTCAGGTTCAGATGAAACCTATCCTTTTTGTACCAGTCATACCTTCCCCAGAAGGGATCCCAATGACAAAGAAAGTTGAAACCCTGCCCACTGCAGCAGATCCTCAGCCACTCAATCATCTGTACTGTCATCCTCTTTCTGCCCTGACTGCCACATGGCACTGGAAATAAGTTTGTCTAGCATTATAGTACTGAAAGTGAAGCTGTAGTCAATAAATAGGAGTCTGATGTAAGTGCCTTTATTATTCAAATACTCTGGAGATGAGAGTAGGTCCCGTGGAACTATTTTGGCGGTAGATGAATTTCAGTTGGTCAGGGTTGTTTGGGAGGATGGAATTAATGTGGGCATGACCAGCCTCTCTTCACTTCATGATGATGGATTTCAGAGCCACAGGGTAATGGTCATTGAAGCATGTTATCTTATTTCTCATTGGCACTGGGATTTTACTGGTCTTCCTTGAAACAGGTGGAAACCTGCTTGATCCATACAGGATCTAAGGTCATGGTGTGGACTCCATCTGGGTCAGACACTTTCCATGGGCTCACCTTCTGGAGGGCTAACTCAACATTCGCAGTGGTTACTCTGGGTACAGGTGTATCAGAGGCTTTCGGGGCATGTGGTTTTGTTAATTTATTTCACTTTAATTTATCCTTTGATGAGGGAAACAGCAAATTTTATAACCTAAAATGTACATAGTCATAAACTCTCCGCCTTCCACTGATATTACAAGTTTCTGATATTACTATTTAAATGTGGAATGGGCAGAATTTATATGGTCTGCCCATGACAGCCTCCTCATGCAATATATAGAGGAACATACTCAGGAGGGAGCAGTACTGCTCCTCCTCCTAAGGAATGAGCTAGGCCAAGTAACTGAATTGGCAGCTGGGAGTACAATTATATTAGTTTTAAAATAGTTATGGAAAAAAATAGAACAAGTCCAAAGGTTAAAATCTTGAACAGGAACAGAGCCAACTTGGAGGGCATTAGGCAGGATTTAGCTGGGGGTCAACTGATGACTATTTAAAGACAAAGAGACAGTTAGCAAGTGGGAGGCTCTCTGTGCAATTGGATCCTTGATTTCCTCACTTGCAGACCCTAGTTAGTTCAGATTAACAACAACATCTTCACAATCACCATCAGCATAGGCGCACCACAGGGCTGTGTGCTTAGACCCTATTCTACTCCCTTTATACTTATGACTGTGAGGCTAACCACAGCTCCACTGCCATATGCAACTTTGCTGATCACATCAAAGGTGGTGATGAATCAGTATATACAAAATCTGGCTGAAGTGGTGCACAACAACAACCTCTTACTCAACGTCAGCAAGACCAGGGAGCTGATTACTGACTTCAGGAGGAGGAAACCAGAGGTCCATGAGCCAGTTCTCATCGGGGGATCAGAGATGAAGAGGGTCAGTAATTTTAAATTCCTCGGCATTATCATTTCCTGCATCCATTACAAAGAAAACACAATAGTGCCTCTACCTCTTAGAGGTTTTCAAAAGATTTGGCATATCATCTAAACTTTGACCAACTCATATAGATGCGCAGACAACAGATCAATACATAGTGCAATGGGGGGGGGTCATTGCCCTTAAAAAAATAGATCCATACATTATAAAATTCCTCAGGATTATCATTTTTTGCGTCCGTTCCAAAGTGTCGTTACAAAGAAAACAAAGTGTCTACTTTCTGAGAAGTTTGCCAAGCTCGGCAATCAATCAAACTTCCAAAGATCATCTAAAATCTTGACAAACCTCTATAGATGTGCATGGGGAGCATTCTGACTGGTTGCATCACGACCTGGCATGGAAAAGCAATACCCTTGAATGGAAAAGCCTACAAAAAGTAGTGGATGCAGCCCAGTTCATCACAGGTAAAGTTCTCCCCACTATTGAGCACATCTATAAGCAGCGCTGTTGCAGGTAAGCAGCATCAGTTATCAAGGACCCCCACCACCCAAGCCATGCTTTCTTCTCACTCCTGCTATCAGGAAGGAGGTACAGAAGTCTGAAGGCCCACATTACAAGGTTCTGGTTACTAGGTTATCCTTCGATCGTCAGGCTCTTGAATCGGAAGGGATAACTTCACTCAACTTCAATCACCCCAACACTTGAACTGTTCCCACAACCTATGGACTCACATTCAAGAACTATTCAACTCATGTTCTTGAGGTATATTGCTTATTTATTTAATATTGTTAATATTTTGTTCTTTTTTTCCTTCTTGCATTTGCACAGTTTGTTGTTTTTTGCACACCAGTTGTTCATCCGTCTTGTATGTGGTTTTTCATTGATTCTGTTGTGTTTCTTTGTACTTGCTCTGAATGCCTGCAAGAAAATGAATCTCTGAGTTGTATATGGTGACATACATGTACTTTGACAATAAACTTACTTAGATCTTTTAACTTTGAAAAGGGTCGTCCCAAGATTCTATGGCCAACATTCTCCTATTAGGGTGAAGGGTAGACATGCCAAGTCCAGTGAACTCTGATGGGCTCTGGTCAAGAAAATGAAGGAAGATTACATCACTTTTAGTTAACTGGGTACAAATGAATCTGTTGATGAATATAAAAAATTTAAGACCAGGCTTAAGAAGAAAATCAAGAGGGTAAAAAATAGCATACGGATGGATTTGGCTGGCAGGGTGAAAGATAATTGAAACTGAAATCCAGATGCAGCTTTTATTTATCACGTATACATTGAAACATTTAATGAAATGCACTGTTTGCATTAACAACCAACACAACCTAGGGAGCAGCCTGTAAATGTCAACAACTTATCATGCCTACAGTGTTCGGCAGAACACAGCAAAATAGAACACAACAGTAACAGAAGAACAAGTCCCTTTCCTCTCTCCCACCTACCCACTCACATGTGGACAACACTTCAAATCCAGGACATGCATCCAACCTGCAGGCTTCGGCCATTAGGGTTTGACTTCTGGATTTCTGATTGATCTTTGGGTTCCAATCTTAGGACCTCAGACTAGCCAATGACAGGATCTAAAACTCCAGGCTTGAACTCCAGGTGTGTCGGTTAACCAGCCCTTGTGCTTCCTGCTTGCATAGGCATCCAGCCAGAGACACATCAACTGGGACAGCCTGACATCCAGAGATGCCTTTGCCCCAAGTCCACATCGCTGGCTTTGAAGTGCGGAACAGAGGATTTAACTCCGGGTGTCCTTTATCACCCATCCATGTCACTGACCTTTGAACGTGGAATGCGGAACGAAGGTCTGACCTCTAATTCCTCCACATCTCTAAACTCTAATCTGAATGGTTTATTATTGTCACATAGGCTGACATACAGTAAATAGCTTGCCTTGTATACTGTTCATACAGATCAAATCGGTGCATGGTGCATTGAGGTAAAACAATAATAATGCAGAATAAGGTGTAACGTTTATAAGGGGATCCAGAGAGATTCTTCAGTTATATCAACAGCTAAAAGGTGACTAGGGAGAGAGCAGGTCCTCTTAAAGAGCATCAGGGCCGCTTGAGTGTGAAGCTGCAGGAGATGACCAAGAGTTTTAACGTCTATTTCTTTGACATAAATAATGTCTATTTATGTTTACAAAGAAGAATATTTTGGTTGTCAAAGAAATAAGCATGACAAGTCATGAAATTTTGTAACACATGCATATTACAAGGAAGGGGGCTATTTGCAGTCTTGAAGCACATTAAGGTGGGAAAATCCCCAGGGTCAGACTAGGTGCACCCCCAGACCTTATGGGAGGCCAGGGAAGAAATCTGCACAGACCCATGTTGAGATATTTGCTTCATTGTTAGCCATGGTGAAGTTCCGGAAGACTGGAAGGTGGCTAGTGATCCATTGTTCCAGGAAGGTAACAATGGCTGGCCAGGGAACTGCAGACCAGTGAGTCTGGCTAGAGTTGTTACCGGAGGGAATTTGGAGAGACACAATCTACTTGGGTAATCAAGGCCTGATCAGGAATAGTTAGCACGATTTAATATGCAGAAGGTCATGTCTGACATGACCTTTGGAGTTTGTTGAAGAAGTAACTAAAGGGATAGGTGAAGGTAGGGCAGTGGATGCTGTTTATATGTGTTTTCATTAAGGTCTTTGACAAAGTCCCTGCATGGCAGGCTGATATTGAAGGTTAGGTTGCATGGAATTTGTGGAGCTGGCAAGGTGGATTCACAATTGGCTTGATGATAGGAAGCAGAGGGTGATTATTGAAGGTTGATTCTCCCACTGATGGCCTGTTTCTAGTGGGGTGTCCCATGGGTCAGTGTCGGAACCTTTCAGTCATTATATATGTAAATGCTTCAGATGTTAATGCACATAGAAATATTAGCAGGTTTATGTTGTGTTGCTGCGACTTTGTCATTGATCGTTGGCGAGTAACAAGCAGTAAGACATTTCAGAACTGTTTTGCTCACTGCGGTTTCAGGCATTCAGGAGTTGCCTGAAACGGCCGTGAGTGAAAATGAAACTATTTCACTTTTTCAACAAGTTAGGCACTACAAAGAATTCGAAGGTATCAACAATCATCTTGAATGTTACAATGAAAATGAAGGTTTGAAGGATGCATTTGTTGAAAGATTTATTTGAAGGCAGTCCATTATCTGCACAGGTGTCTGTGCTGAATTTGTTAATTTACAATCAATCGGAAGAACCTGGCAATGCACACAGGATTAATTCCTCCATCAATAACTATAAAGAACGAATCCAGTTTTATAGTACTGAACTAATTTTGGTATTGTTCTATATTCTATTTCAATATATAATTTGTTACTCAGTTAAACAGTTACTTAGTTTATCTTTTTTATAACTTTTTAACTACTATTTCTTTGAAAATTCAGCTAACTGGGGCAGCTGCTTAATTGGGCCAAAATGTATCAGTCCCGAGGTGTCCCAATTAATTGGAATCCACTATTTAGCTAAAATTAGTTGGAAGTTAGAGGATTGTGAAGATTTTACTGCCAGAAATCAACAGAAGGTAACGAAAAAAGCTATAAGGAGAGAAAAAAATGAAATATGAAGGTAAGCTAACCAAAAGTATAAAAGAGGATACCAAAGTCAGCAGGGTTTCCTTTGAACTCCTTATATAAGAAAAGGTCTGCTAGCCAGAGCGGGGTTCACGAGAATGATTCTGGGAAAGAAAGTGTTAATGGAGGAAGAGCGTTTGATGGCTGTGGACATGTATTTGTTAGAGTTTAAAAGAATCGGGCGGGGGGGGGTGGGTGGGAGGATCTAATTGAAACCTATTGAATATTGAAAGGCCGAAATAGAGTGGATGTGGAGAGAATGTTTCCTATACTATGTGAGTCTAGGATAGAGGGCACAATGTCAGAATAGAGGACCTCCATTTAGAACAGAGATGAGGAGGAATTTATTTAGCCAGAGGGTAGTGAATCTGTGGAATTCATTGCCATGGGACAGATGTGGAGGCTAAGTCACTGGGCAAATTTAAAGTGGACGTTGATAGGTTCTTGGTTATTTAGGGCACCAAAGGTTATGGGGTGAAGGCAGGAAAATGGGGTTGAGAAGGATAATAAATCAGCCATGATAGAATGGCGGAGCAGAGTCGATAGGGTGAATGGCCTCATTCTGTTCCTATATCTTATGGTCATATGGACTTCATGGTCAGTAAACCCAATACTATCACAGGGATATATTGAAGTACCTTAAATGCGTGTACCTTTATGTTTGTGAATATAAGTGTCAGTATTAAAGAGCAGTAATTATTCTGCTGTTGGGGACTTCACTAGAAATATCAATGTGACATAATTTTCTTTCATTATACATGAGTTCTCTGAATGGATCATTGTGTTTCTTCTTTGTCTTTCTTGAGGACATTGAACTCTACATATTGTACATTCTGCAGCCAATCACTCTTCTTTGGTAGCCAAGATATGAGTTGCTGTTGGCTTGCCTTCTTGGTCAGTATATTTTTAAGAGCTGAAGCCCCAATAGAAATGCTGAGATTGAAATTTCACTCTAGCAAAGAGCTTCCACGCTTCAGCAATGTCATTTTGTCATGTTAGTGGATACGGTGACATGGGGAATGTTATTAAGTGATCTTAAGAGCAGGAAGGTAGTTCTGGTATTGCAATTGCCTTGTTCAAAACACATTCAGAAATTAGGTACTAATGCAAACCCTGTCAGCAGTCAATATCATTAAATAATGTATTTGTTCAGCAATGGCTGCATCTGTTAAATTGTAAATAGCTTTACATGTCAATGTGATAGATGAGGATCAGGGCAAAAATACATTTAGGTTCTCAGTGGAAGGCACATTTTAAAATTTAATCAAGTCTGCTAAAAATATGCAATCTTGTGTGAATACATATTTTCTCCTTATTGGGTTATAGTGAAAAAGGAGTTTATATTGAGAATTTGCTGTGTGGTCTAGTTTTCCAATATGAGCAATATTTCTTGCAGCTATTAATAGATGTACATTATTTTATACCATAATTTTATATTAAATAACCCACAATTTAGAGTAAACCATGTTCTAGCTGCCTGTAAACACTTTTTCCATAGGATAAAATAAAATCATGCAGAGGATAAAAATAATGGATGCCATTAAATAAAGCTATCTAACCCCTTGTACAAGTGGTGGATCTTTGGTAGAGGTAACTGTTTAGTCCCACTTCCTTGCTCCTTTCCTATAGCCTTGTAATTAGTTTTTCTTTCATGCTTCATCCAGGTCCTTTTGAAAGTTAGATTTTTTTTGTTGCTCTACAACATACACAAAATGGTGGAGAAACTCAGCAGGTCAGGCGGAATCCACAGCAAAGAACAAACAGTTGACATTTCAGGCTGAGACCCTTTTTCAGGACTTTATTCAAAGATTCAAAGGTCCAAGTAAATATCAGAGAAATGTATACAATATACATCCCAAAATGCCTTTTTTTTGCAAACATCCACGAAAACCCCAAAGAATGAACAACAGATAAACGTTAAGAACCCCAAATTCCCCCACACCAGCTCCCCTCCCTCCCACGTGTAAGCGGCAGCAAGCACCCATCTTCCCTCCAAGACTCAAATAAACTCTTAAATGTTAAAATTCAACTCTTGACCTCACAATCTACCTCAAAAGCTTTTGCATCTTATTGTTTACCAGGACTGCACTTTCTGTGTAACTGTAGCACTAGGTTCTGCCCTCTGTTATTGCTTGTCCCACAATGTACTTATGTTTTGAAATTATCAGTATAGATGGCATGTAAATGTTTTTCACCATATCTTATAGTACATGTGATAATAATATTCTTATTGCAAATAATTAATGCTTTTTACTGTACTTTTCTAGAAGATGCTTGGAGAATGGCAGATTTCTTCACTGCTTACCCTCAAGGAATGAGATGTTAATTAATTTTAACTAAAATATCTATATGGAAACTGATGGGTATAAGCACATCACCATTTTTACATTCCAATCCATTCTCCATTGAGATCATCTGGGATTTCCTAGATGGGATATTAGATCAAACTTGCTCCAGTACGAAGGTTAAGCACTAAAAAAAGGGATACATTTAAAATATAAAATTCTGATTTAAAAACCAATGCAGTTATTGTGCATTCTAAGTACTTGACTAGTGTCTTGCAGCAAGGTGGGAGATATTAATGTATTCTTATAAGTGCCACAACATATCTCTCATAAAGGTAATTCCTTGAAGTGGATTGTTTCGTTAAAACAAATGTGGTTAGTGATTCAAAGACAATGTAATCACTACTTAAACTATGGAAAAGTACTAATGATATTACAATTAGGAAGAAGTTACCATAATGCTGAAGAGCATGTAACTTTATTATCATTGTTGGTAGAATTCAAGATAAATTTTGTTACTGTGCAATGAAAACAGAGTATCAAATAAAAGATTTGAAAATAACAAAAATGATTATATATATAATGCTCCCATGCATTTTCTTTTAATCATCCTTAAAATAAGCTAAATTATCAGTGAATTTCCAATGCTCTTAGGTACTTGCATGAGAATTGATGCCATGCAGATAAGAAGATTCCTAGATTAAATTGGACAATAGTTAGTGGGGAAAGTATAGTGAGTTAGAATTCTCAATGCACCTATCAAAGAATATTGGCTGATGAGAACAGTATCAGACTTGTTCATCTTAGGTGAATCAACTGTCATTCTGAAGCCTTACACATTTACTAACCTCTGTAAAAGGCATAATACCTGCTGATATCAACAGAAATTATCTGTAGCCAAAACTCCAACACATTTGTATCATGTATTTTGTGGGAAAATAAATGCAGTTATACTCTAAGTTCATGTTAAACACTGTGGTAACAAAACACAGTTCTCTCTAAAGCCTGCAGAATTGATGGTAATACTGCAATAGCATGGTGAACTCTTCTATAAGTAAGGCAACTTCACTATAAGTTACAGCTTTTAAAAAAAGTGTTGTGTATACTAATACTTTCTGTAATTCACAGCAGACTTTGTGAATATGTGGATACTAATACTTTCTGTAATTTACAGCAGACTTTGTGAGTATGTGGATCCATGGATAGTAAGTCAGAAGATAAGGAGAAATTAGTGTAATTATCAGAAACTCAGAATCTGCTTAAATGGAATGTAGACAATTAAAAGGGAATTTGTATTTTATAACCCTTTTCCAGATATAAACGCTCAAGCACGGAAACTGCAGAGAAACCGAGCAAAAGGCAAAGACTTAACCATGTCTGACTACAGACGTAAATTAACACCTCTTCGACGTAGTGTCAGTGAAACAAGTCTTGTTGACATTGGAAACCATGAGGAGGAGCAACAGAGGCTTTATTCGACACTACCTGGGCAGTCTGTAAAGAAGAACAGTCAATGCAAAAGTGGGAATCTTTGCAGCAGAACCGATAAAGAGAAGCAAGCAACAAGCATTCATGATGGTTACTCGTACTCCAGCTACGAAACCCCTCATCTTCTGCTTCTTCAGGGGTATAACCAACAGAGAGTAAGAGCAAAATGAAACCTTCTGTGCACTATTACTTCAAACTATTTTGAAATTTTATCGAGAACAATAGCTTTATAAGTTAGAGTTTAAAAAAAACTCCAGATGCTGGAAATCCAATAAAAAAGCTGAGAATGGTGGACATCCTTAGTATGTCAGGCAGCATCAGTGCAGAAATAAACAGTCAATGTTTAGGCTCAAGAATACTTAATCAGAACAGGAAAAGTGACTGTGTTTTAAGTCGTGGAAAGAATTGGGGCAATGTCTATAACAGTGTGCAGCCCAAGATGTCAAGGTATTAAAATTCAGCGCTGGAAATGCAGACACACTAAAGTGCAGGTAGAGCCACGTGTGGGGGGAGGAACAGAAAGCGTGGGGGGGGGAAGAACACGCAAACAAGGTGACTATTGCAGAACACATCTGTTTAATCCTCAAAAGTGCCACTAAGCTTCAAGGTACATGTCTCCTCAAATGTCCATTACACACCCACTCAGAGCTCTGTCTTGTCTTCTACGTTGCTTCAATTTTGCCCAGTTTAAACCTGAACAGTTCATCTTCTGACTAGGCACAATTCAGCTCTTGGGGTTTAATACTGAATTTAATAATTTCATTAAACACATGTTTTTCAAAGATTTGCAAGACACTATTTCTAAAAGGAATTGATAATTTTTATCTTTGGTTTGCACTCTATTGTACAAATGATCTTTGTTCTCAGCACCCCACCTCACACTGCAACTTGAAACACATTTATCTTCTCACTTTTGCAGTTCTGAAGAAGGGTGCTTGGACAGAAACAACATGGTGCTTCGCTCAACATTGATAACACATTTTGTATCTGTTCTATTTTATTTTGCATTTTCTGTTCTTTCTTTCCATAAACAATCATTTCATAGTTTTCTGTAGTAAATTTCATCTGCCCATTCTGCATCCTATCACTCTCACTGTCTACTACATTCACAAATTTCCAGCCTGTATCAGGAAAAGAGTAACAGCATCATCTACAGGTTAACCCCAGTCACCTTGTATTCCTGGCTTGGGAATATTTAATTAGTTCTTCATTGTCTCTAGGTCTAATTCATGGACCTTCCTATGCAGACATGGTGTTAAGGAGCAAAAGGAGGCCATTGAAAGTCAAAATCAAAGGAAATTTATTACCAAAGTATGTATATGTCACCATATACTACCTTGAGATTTATTTTCTGGCAGGCGTTTACAGGAAAATAAGTGAAATAGAATTTATGAAAATTATACATAAACAAACACTGACAAATAACCAATGTGCAAGTTGTACAAATAAAAATAAGTACATAAGACTAAGGATATGAGCTGTAGGGTTTTCAAAAGCGAGTTTGTAGGTTATGGAATCAGTTCAAAGATGAGGGGAGTGAAGTTATCCACGATGGTTCAGGAACCTGATGGTTGTAGGGTAATAACTATTCCTGAAACTGGTGGTGTGGGACCTAAGGCTACTGTACTTCCAGACCAATAGTAGAAGCAAAAAGACAGCATGGCCTGGATGGTGGGGGTCCTTGATGATGCTTTCTTGTGGCAGTGTTCCTTGTAAATGTGCTGCGTGGTGGGGAGGGTTTTGCCTGATGTACATTGGACTGTATCTACCACCGGGCTGTATTCAGGTTGTCAGATCGGTGTAGACTACTAGTTTAGCTGTCCTGTCAGTCGCATTTCCATAACACTACTAATTATTTGCTCTTCTTTTTTGCAGCTTTCTTTATAAAGTTGTAATTGACTGTTCACACACCCAAACCGATAGTGTGTTCTAGATTGCAACTCTTCTCAGAGTACCTTTATCATAAATACTACAATATTCCAAGAAAATGTTTCAGCATTTGTCTTTAAGGGACTTGGAATTGCTGTAGTTGCTCATAGTTCATAATTCAGTAGTGGAATAAGGAGTAGAGATGCATCACTATTTCCTATGAAGTATAATTATATATTACTCTTTAGTTCATCCTACTTGCGTCAATGTTGTTGTGGGCAATAGTACAATGATTCATTTCTTCCAAAGCCAAATTAAATGCTCTATTCAGTGTCCTGAAGAAGTGATAGTCTGCCAAAACTCCCACTTTTCTGCTTGATCATGAAAGGGTAAGCTGTATTTTAATTGATATGTTTGAGAGCTGTTAAAATGGAAGCTGCAGCAATTAAGTGATTTTTTTTTCTGGACATATAATTTTTTGGATTAGTGAATGAATTTTGTGTTTGGAAATGATGCAGCTTTAAATATTACTTGGGAATGAACTCTGAATGTAAATTGTATTCTGGAAATTAGCGTTGTTTCTTCTTGAACTTAGAATTAAATATTTCTCTTTCCTGAGAAAATATATTGTAAAATCATTTTTCTAATATAAAACATTCCCAAATTCGGACACCAGAGAATAGTTCTGGATACATTTCCCAGTGTCTAAGAGTCTTCTTGTGGTATGCATTGTATTTAATTTTAATAAGAGGTAAATAGCATAATAAATACTAATCCTGGCAAAATCTATAGACAGATACCATAAGTAAAGTTCCGCAAAATTTGCTAATACTTACAAAAATTGATAATACCTCACTCAACTTTTAATGTACTTCCATGGATTGTGTGGTTTTAATAGTATTAACAAATAATGTGCAAATATACAGAGACAACTTCACGTACCTACATATTAAAGGTGACAGATTTGCGACACTTAGCTAACAATATTATTGTTATGAAACTCTCTCATAGCCTAAAAGTTTTGAGCATTCTTCTCAACTGAGACTCTAACTTGTTAGATCTGCTTTCATCCCTTACATAATAAATGGAGAATAAAAAAGAAGTGATTAAAAGAATAATAATTAGCATCTATGTGGTAATTTTGTGCTTCTTTTAGAATATCCCAAATGCTTTACAGCTAATTAACTATTCTGAAGTGTTGTAACTGTTATAAGAAACGTGGCAGCCAATTTCCGCACAGCAGGCCTCTCAAGAAGCAGTGTGATTAATGATCGGATAATCTGTTTTAGACGTGCCTGATGGAGAATATGTAATGGCCAGGGCACTATAGAAAACTACCTTGCTTTGGCTCATGAAATAATTTACTATGGAAATAGAACTTCCAGCTCAAAACAAGTCCATGCCAATCATCAAGTACCCATTTACACAAATCATACAATAATCCCATGTTATTTTCCCATATTTCCATCAACTTCCCAAAGATTCCACCACTCAGCCACACTCTAGGGTCAATTTGATAAAATGATAAAACAGGCCATAGTCAACAAGGTTTCCTCAAGGGAAATCTTGCTTGACAAATCAATTGGAATTCTTTGAAGAAATAACAAGCAGTATAAACATATGGAGAATTGGTTGATGTTGTGTACTTGGATTTTCAGAAGGCCTTTCACAAGGTGCCAAACATGAGGCTGCTCATGGTATTACGGGAAAGATTCTTGCATGGAAAAAGCAATGGCTGATTGGCAGGAGGCAAAGAGTCAGACTAAAGGGAGCCTTTTCTGGTTGGCTACTGGTGACTCATGATGTTCTACAGGAGTTTGTGTTGGGACTGATTCTTTTTATGTTATATGTCAATGATTTGCATGATGAAGTTGATGACTGTTACAAAGTTTGCAGACGACATGAAGATAGGTGGAGTTTTGAGGAAGTAGGGAGGCTACAGAAAGTCTTAAAACAGATTAGGAGAATAGGCAAAGAAATGGCAGATGGAATACAGTGTTGGGAAGTGTATGGTTATGCACTTTGGTAGAAGAAATAAAAGGGTTGACTATTTTCTAAATGGAGAGAAAATACAAAATCTAAGGTGCAAAGGGACCTCTGAGTCCTTGTGCAGGATTCTCTAAAGGTTAATTTGCAGGTTGAGTCTGTGGTGAGGAAGGTAAATGCAATGTTAGCATTCATTTCTAGAGAACTAGAATATAAAAATGATGATGTAATGTTGAGACTTTATAAAGCACTGGTGAGGCCTCACTTGGAGAATGGTAAGCAGTTTTGGATCACTTATCTTAGAAAGGATGTGCTGAAACTGGAGAAAGTTCAAAGGAGGTTCAAGAAAACAATTCTAGGATTGGAATGGCTTGTCATGTGAAAAGCGTTTGATGGCTCTGGGCCAGGGTTCACTAGAATTCAGAAGAATGAGAGGTGACTTCATTGAAACCTATTGAATGGTGAAAGGTCTTGATAGAGTAGATGTGGAGATGATGTTTCCAATGATGGGAGAGTCTAAGACCAGAGGACACAGCCTCAGAATTGAGGGGCGTCCTTTCAGAATGGAGGTGAGGAGGAATTTCTTTAGCGAGAGAGTGGTGAATCTGTGGAATTCTTCACCACAGGCAGCTGTGGAGGCCAAGTCTTTATGTATATTTAAGGCAGAGGTTAACAGATACATGAATGGCCAGGGCATGAAGGGATACGAGGAGAAGGGAGGTGACTGAGGCTGAGAAGAAACTTGGATCAGCCATGATGAAATGGTGGAGCGGATTCGATGGGTCAAAAGGCCAGATTCTGCTCCTATATCTTATCTTATTTACAATGATAATTAACCTGCCAACTTGGTACTTTCGGGATGTGGAAGGAAACCAGGGTCACTCAGAGCAAGCTCATGTGGTCATAGTGAGACCATGCAAACTCCACACTGATAGACCAGAGATCAGGATCGAACCAAGTGTCACTGGAACTGTGAGGCAACAGCCCTACTGGCTACACCACTCTTTCTTGAAGTAGTGCCATAGATTGCAGAAGGCCTTGTTTTGATGTCCCATCTGAAAGACATTTGAGGTATTTTCACAGTACTGCAATAGAGCACACTCTGGTTTTGGTGGTGCATCGAACATTTTGACTCAAGTTGACAGAGTTGCCATTTGAATCAAAGATTTTAACCTATGTGTAATCACAAAGAATCAGCAAGATTATATTGTTAAAACTCTGTACATTTCATTCAAAATTTTGGTGCATTAGCTACTTTCTAATTCCAAAAATATGGCTTAAAGGAGAAATTATGTGCAGAATTATAGTTACAGGCATAGTGTTTACAGTGGCAATGTACAGTACTTAAAGTCGTTTACTTGATAAAATATTGATAGAAGGAAGTCTTCACTCATCAACTCAATCTTTGTCCTTAAGATTATTGAATAGATAGTTGGAAAAATTATCTGTCCCCTGTGGTCATTAAAAATATTTGACAGCAATTCCATTGATAAACTTGTCTGTCACACCATAACCCATCTTTTTGACTGTTCAATGCGAATGTGAAATGTGTGAACTCTGGATTTTGTTTTTACAGGATTGTTTGGTGTATCCTCTAGAGTGTGAGAAGCAAATAATAGGTCAAGAAACGGCTTCAGTAAAGCCTAACATCTGTTTATCATCGCCAGACATCCTTTCTCTCCATTGTAAAATCAAAAGAATTAAACGGTCAAAAAAACAAAATTACCATGAAGAACAGACTATTGTGGAGTCATTCCCAAATGCCTTCACAGTAGTGAATTGCGTGCCAGTAGAAGGACCTGCAGAACTGAGGCATGGTGATCTGATTGGATTCGGACAACATTACATTTTTCTCTTCAAGGATCCTTTAGCTGCTAGAAAGTTGCCAGCTCAAACATTTTCCATGCTGAGACATTTGCACCACTTCTCCAGCCATAAGAGTAACCGGAAAATTACCATTTGCAAAATGTGTGGCTCCATTATTAAGAATTACTCAGCAAACATGCCAAAAAATGCCATCTCATCTGCAGACAGAAACACTACTGTTCATAAAAGGAAGCTACAACTGGAATATGAACAGGCCTTTGAAGATGTGCTGATTGATAAAATCTTGACCCTCATTGAACCTGGTGGAGATGATCATAAGCTAACTCCAGCTTGCCTGCTTTGTCTATGTGTTCAGCATTCAGCCACTACCTTCCAGTCAGGTGATTTTATGAAGCTCCTTCTGAAGATTGTGAATAGGATGCAAGCAATAGTTTGGGTCAGTACTGAGTTAACTATTGCCTGAGTAATAATATTTTTGCTTTTATAAAATATCTTATTAATTATTTCAATCACAACTAGAATTTATACACTGTAGTCATAATTTGGAATCATCACATACAGAGATACTAGCAAGGCATTGGTCAGACCACACTTGGAGTATTGTGAGCAGTTTTGCGTCCCTTATTTAAGAAAGGATGTGCTGGCATTGCAGAGGGTTCACGAGAATAATCCTGGGAATGAAAGAGTTAACATATGAGGAGAATTTGATGGTTCTAGGCCTGTACTTGCTGCAACTTGGAAGGATGAGTCGGGGATCTCATCGAAAACTATCAAATTTTCTAAGGCCTAGATAGAGTGGATGTGGAGAGCACGTTTCCTATAGTGGGAGAGTCTAGGACCAGAGGACACAGCCTCAGAATACAAAGACGTCCCTTTACAACAAAAATGAGGAGGATTTTCTTTAGCCAGAGGGTGGTGAAAATATGGAAATCACTGCCACAGATGACTCTGGAGGCCAAGTCAATGGGTATATTTAAAGCAGGGGTTGATAGGTTTTTAATTAGTAAGTGTGTCAAAGGTTACAAGGAGAGGGCAGGAGAATAGAGTTGAGAGGGATAATAAATGAGCCGTAATACAATGGCAGAGCAGACTTGATGGGTCAAATGGCCCAATTCTGTTCCTATCCTGTATGGTCTCATGAGTGACCTTTGTAAAGTTCATTACAAAGCGATATTTTAAAGTGCATCTTAAAAGAAGAAAGAACGGCAAGAGATTCCAAGAACTTGGAAATCGCTTAGCTCTTTACAAGTGAATTATTTGGAATTTATTTATTATCTCCCTTGAAGAACACTCATAATGCAAAAGAAGGGACCTGAGGAATGGTCTCAGATCAGAACTGTTAATGCTGCTTCCCCCTTCACCATTGTTTTCTGATTTACTGAGTGTTTTCAGCACTGTTTAGCCTTCCAGACAAAGCATGTTGTAGAGGGGTGGTCACATTTATTAAACTATCTGTACAGTAATACATTTAAGCATGATTTGTATTACATTTCTCTATTTTAAGCTGCCCTCATATCAACCCACCAACAGTAAAATTTCACCACTGTTCTCTTAGTATTTTATAAGCAATTTACGATGAATTAGTTTGTTTTACTGTGCAGTCACTTCCATAGGGAAAATGTGGCAGTCACTTTCCTTACAGCAAGTTCTCACGGACAACAAATGTGAGATTATGAACAGATGAGTTTTTGTTATTTCTGAGAGGGAATAACTGGAAGGGTATTAGACCTTCACACTGTTCCTTTTGAAGCAAAGTTAAGGGATCTTTTACATTTGGTTGGCACAATAATACAGCGGGTAGTGCTCACAACACGCTGGAGGAACTCAGCAGGTCCGGCAGCATCTGTGGAAAAGATCGGTCGACGTTTCGGGCCAGAACCCTTCATCCTGACGAAGGGTTCTGGCCCGAAATGTCAACCAATCTTTTCCATGGATGCTGCCCGACCTGCTGAGTTCCTCCAGCGTGTTGTGAGTGTTGCTTTGACCCCAGCATCTGCAGATTATATTGTGTTTACCAGCGGGTAATGCTGTTGCCTCGTGGCATGAAAGGGGAAATGTGACCCATGTTTAAAAAACTTGGTATATCAACATTGTGTCACTCCTCTTTTACATTAAGAATAATATCCAATAATGGGGTTAGTCAACCACCAGTAATTGTACTTGCTGTTTTGTTGCTTCATGTGGAAGGTATTCCTTCTACAGCTGTAGGTGTAGCAATTATCACAGGGTAGCAATGCAACTAAAGATGATAAATGACTAAGTGCTTAATGTGTGACATAATCAGATCAGCTTAATCTCATTTAATTGGTATAATTTTTTTTACACAGGGGAAGACAAAAGAATTGGCAAAAAAACATACTGAACAGTAAGTTCCTTAAAACACTGGTTTGCACAATAATTCTGGTACTTTAACACTGAGTCTTTGTACACATCTTTTGTGAGGTGGCATTTTCTCATTATTAATTTTTTTGCTAAAATTTGTAAGAACATTAAGTGATGTAAATTCTATACAAATCAACATTTAGGTTTACAAAAGGACGAATCTGACACTCATCTTCACCCTGCCGTCATTCGCTGATTATTATTCTAGTGTTGTTCTCCTGATTCTCACCAATGCCAAATGAACAATCTCTCAAAATTTCTTGGCCCAGTACGCTACTGAAAAATTATTCTGGTTTAAGACAGCAAATATGTAATTTCTCACTTTAAAAAAAAAATTCCTCTTTGAGTGGCAACCTTTCCGTTTCTTTAGCATTTCGTCTGTTTTGTTTTATGAGGCCAAGTTGCTAGCTCGACACTCAACCCAGCATGGATGGAAAACGCAGAAGAAGCCAGCCAGATTCAAACCCAGGACCACCCGCCTCAAAGTCTGGTGCTGATGCCAGCACACCACCGGCTGGCCAATTTCTTACTTTAGGCTGTAGCAAAAATTGTTGGCTCGAGCACTTTCTGATCTAAATGGGGTTGAGCTTTCAGATACAACTCCATTTTTAATTATCTGGTGCTGAAATCTTGGGACATTAAGTAACTCAAAATAACTAATAACATTTCTAAAAATATTCGGGTTTAATCTTCAGTGGAATAGGATTTTTCAATATTTAATTCTAATACTAATTCATCATTTAGAGTAATGTATTATAAGTGCACTGTTACTTTAATTTTAACGTTACTTTGAGTTGCGGCCTGCGGGGTTCTGCTGTCTCAAATTTTAAATGGTCAATTTCATTGGTTTCAGTGTTGAGAAAATACATGTTTACATTTTCTAACTCTTTATGCTTTGATTTTGAAGTCTAATCTGTGAATTGCCGATGATATTTAGGAACAGCTTCTTCCCTCTGTCACCACATTTCTGAGTGGTTCATAACCCATGAACACTAGTTCACCATTCCTCTTTTGCACTATTTACAATATTTATTTAGTTAGTTTTTGTTGTAACTTAATATTGCTAATCCTGTCCATTTTTTGTTCCTCCGATGAGAACTGGCTTATGGACTCCTGGTTTCCTTGTCCTGAAGTCAATAATTAGCCTCTTGGTCTCGTTGACTTTGAGTGAGAGGATGTTATTGTGGCACTACTCAGTCAGATTTTCAGTCTTCCTCCTGTATGAGGAGAATTCATTTGTTTGTTTATCAATTATCTGTATTTGGTTTAAGCCCTATTTATTTACAGACCAAATGGAATGTACAGTCTCTAATGCAAGAGATAACATGTACAGCATCTTCACCAGCAGGGCATTATTTTTCCCCAGTTAAGATGGGCAAATGCTTCCACCAGACCGAGTGTTTATGCAGCCAAGGAGAGTCATGTTTGTAAAGTTCAAGGTATATTTATTATCAAAGTACATATACATCACCATATACAACTCTGAGATTGTAAATATCAAAGACCATCTCAAAATCCAAAAGAATTTCAAAACTCTTTTCTAGTTTGCGTGAGATGGATCAGTGTGGTGATATTTTCCAAAGTGAAAGGTACAGGTACAAAATTGTTCTGTTCCCCAGTGTGATTCTGTGGCTGTTCTTGTGTGTGGGATTGTAGAATGGCAAGAAGATGCGTCTAAGAGCTTCTGGTTCGATCTTGACTTTGGGTAGTGACTGAGTGGGACTTGCAGGTTCTCTCTATGTGGCTTTCCATTAGGTACTCTTGTCTCTGCCCACATCCCAAAAATGCGTTGATTGGTTAATTGACCATTATAAATTACATCTTAGTGTAGGTGGGTAGCAAAATGGTGAGTTAATGGATAGGTGAGAGAGAATTTCTAAGGCCACAGGAATAATAACAAGAATTAGAACGAGGCGGATGGAATTATTCCATTGAGAGTGATTTGGCCAGTCTTTAATCTTGTTAGTTGTTTCATTGGTTCATACTAATGGGGAGTGCCTATATGTGATAGCAAATAGTTTATTATTGGTTGGATGATTTTTAATTAGGGCACAATCAACTGCCAGATCCAGAACTATAATTACCCCAGTAGAAAAGGGAAGATAAATTTGGGCTCTGGCTACAGAATGGAGAGTCAACATGACCAACTCACAGTAGATCCTGGAAGTATATCAAGTTGATTCTTGCCTCTCCAATTCTCTTGAAAGAATGTGCGTAGTTCTGACGAAAAGACACTACATATTTTCTCTGCAATATTACTTGCAGGATTTCACTGTCTTTTCTATGTTGGGAACAAAATAATGTATTAATGAATTTTGTCCCAATGTTTCTCTTTCTATTCAACTCCAGGCAGGATCCAGTATCTCAACCTCTAATCAGTATTACAGACCTAGTTCCAGACCTGCAACATATTTTTTTCTGGATGTCCAACTCCATTGAGCTACTGTACTTCATCCAGCAGAGAGTTCCAAAATACATTCAGAGCATTGAGGACCTGAAAGCGCAAGGTACTTGTCTGTGAATAACAGGCACTGAGAAGTTAACCTATTGTTAGTGGTTTGAAGATGATTAAGAAAGCTAAGGATGGACTATTTTCTAATTCTGAAATGAGTATTTATACATTGTGCAAGTCAGCAATATCCAGTCTGTTATGTTGTTAATTGGTTAATAATTTGTAAGAGTAAATGCTGGAGCAGAAGGAGGATTGCAGTATGTTACAATCAAATAATGTGTTAATAAATGGTGAACTTTGTCTTAGAAACATAGAAACATAGAAAATAGGTGCAGGAGTAGGCCATTCAGCCCTTCGAGCCTGCACTGCCATTTATTATGATCATGGCTGATCATCCAACTCAGAACCCCGCCCCAGCCTTCCCTCCATACCCCCTGACCCCTGTAGCCACAAGGGCCATATCTAACTCCCTCTTAAACATAGCCAATGAACTGGCCTCAACAGTTTCCCGTGGCAGAGAATTCCACAGATTCACCACTCTCTGTGTGAAGAAGTTTTTCCTAATCTCGGTCCTAAAAGGCTTCCCCTCTATCCTCAAACTGTGACCCCTCATTCTGGACTTCCCCAACATCGGGAACAATCTTCCTGCATCTAGCCTGTCCAATCCCTTTAGGATCTTATACGTTTCAATCAGATCCCCCCTCAATCTTCTAAATTCCAACGAGTACAAGCCCAGTTCATCCAGTCTTTCTTCATATGAAAGTCCTGCCATCCCAGGAATCAATCTGGTGAACCTTCTTTGTACTCCCTCTATGGCAAAGATGTCTTTCCTCAGGTTAGGGGACCAAAACTGCACACAATACTCCAGGTGTGGTCTCACCAAGGCCTTGTACAACTGCAGTAGTACCTCCCTGCTCCTGTACTCGAATCCTCTCGCTATAAATGCCAGCATACCATGTCTTGTGAGAATAAATTGCATCAGATTTTCATTGGCATAGTATAAACTACATTGGTTTACTATTGGGTAGCATGGTAGCATAATGATAAGCATAATGCTATTATAGCACCAGTGATCCAAATTCAATTTCTGTTGCTGTCCGTAAGGAGATTGCACGTTCTTCTGGGTGCTCCAGTTTCCTCCCACATTCCCATCACATACGGGTTAGTAGGTCAATTGGTCACATGGTGCAGTTGGGCAGCGTGGGCTTGTTGCACTGGAAGGGCCCATTACTGTGCTGTACCTCTAAATTTAGAAAAATCTGTTTAAAGGATGAACATTTTTGAGCTGTTGGCTGACAGCATTGGTCTTAATGCATGTTTAATTTTAAATGGACAAACAAAAGGTAAAACCAGAAGGCAAGATTCTGCCTATCTATGTCTATTTCCAACTGGCTTTGTGTGTGTGTTTTCTAAACTTAAGAAGTTTTAGTTTTTCTATACTTTTGCACAAAGATAACTACTGGGTAGAACACTGACTGAAACCTGATAGTTTTTCCAGCAATTGGAAACAGTGATTTGTGGAGTGACTGTTCAATACTTAATGACAGACCTTTTTTTTAAAAATGAAATCTTAAGAACATAAGAACAATAACAGGAAAAGACCTTCAGATTCATCCAGTCTCTATACATTTTATGGGTGTAATCTCTTATGGAATTAGTCTAATTATAAGGTTTAATGTAGCAAAATATTTCAAGTCGTAGTCAGAGACAACAGATACTGAACACAAAATGAAGACATTAAGAAAGGTGTCAAAAGCGTTGTTAAAAACATAACCGAGCATGGTGCAGGACAGACAATAAATATCGACCAACTAATCTTGAAAGCTCTCCCACATTTGATTCAGCAAATCCTACCACCCACAGGTAATTTAGGCTAGCACTGGATAATCTTAGCAAGACATTTCTAGCTAAGACTTAAGCTTATGAACATGTGGCACATATTTAAGTGATGAAATTATTTGTGACAGGTTTTAAACAAAGCTCTTTTAAATATAATGGATTAGCAAGAATTTGCCGTGTGTACATTTCTGCTACTGATGATCACACTATTAAGCAACACTGAACAGCAGCAAATGAATGCAAAAGAAATAATTATATCTCAAACGAACCACCAAGTTTATCACACACAAAATGCTAGAGGAACTCAGCAGGCCAGTCAGCATCTATGGAAAACAGTACAGTCAATGTTTCAAGCTGAGACCCTTCGGCAGGACTAAGTTTCAACTAAATTTAAAGCTTTATTGTTAATTTTCCCTGGTTATTGTTGAGTGCTGTTTGAGAGAAATCTGCCATGACTTTTAGTGTGGCACAATGACACAGCTAGTGCAGCTGTTGTCTTATCTCCAGCAAACCAGGTGAATTCTAGCCTCTGCTGACTTTGTATGTTCTTCCTGTGACTACATAAATTTCCTCTGGGCACTCTTCTTTCTCATATAACAAAGACATGCAGGTTGTTAGGTTGACAGTTTGCTGTAAATTGGCTTTATTATGTAGGTGAGTGATAATTTCTAGGGAGAGTGATAAGGTGGAGAGAATAAAAGCAGGTTTGCGCAGGATGAATATAAATGTATATTTGATGGTTAGTGTGGACTAGGTAGGTCAATAATCCTGTTTGCATAGTATATCACTCTAAGCTCTATACCGTTTACCTTGGATGGTTGGAGCAGATTCAGTAATACCTTTCTAAAGGGAATGGAATAAGTGCTTCTAAGGGAACATTCAGAGTAACAAGGAATAAACAAGGGACCAACACAAATTAGACCCATTATTGTAAATAATTAAAATAATAGTTTTAAAAATATAGTTATACCTTTATTTTCAGAAGTTTCAATTAGCAATCTTCCTTCATAGTAGACTGGTCCAGAAGAATAAGTCACATAGGATCCAGGGAAGGTTGGTAAATTGGATACACAGTTGCTTGGTCGCAATAGAGTGTTTCTCTCAACAGAGCTTCGTGACTTTGCTTTTTATAATATACCGTATGTTAAATGCTTTGGATGAAAATCTAGGTGGTCTGATTAGTAAGCGAGCAGATGACCAAAATTTGTGGATATTAAGGAAGGTTGTCAAAGATATTGCAGAATACAGAGTGCTTGGAAATTTGGGCAGAGAAATGGCTGTTAGGGCTTAATCCAGACAAGTCTGGAGTCATGAATGTTGGGACGTCAAAAGCAAGAGGAAAGCGTACAATAAATGGCAGGACTCTTCAGATTATTGAGGTACAGAAGGATTTCAGGTTGCAAGTCCATAGCCTCCTGAAAGTAGTAACACAAGTGGATAGTGTAGTGGTCAAGAAAGCATAAGGCATGTGTTAGAACATTGGGTATAAAAGTATGGAAGTCATATTGCAGCTGTATACAACAATGGTTGGGCTGCATTTGGAGTATTGTGTGCATGTCTGATTGCTACATCATAGGAATGATGTGGAGGCTTTGGAGAGGATGCAGAAGAGGTTCACCAGGATGTTTCCTGTATTGGAAATTATTAGCTAAAAGGAGAGATTAGACAAATTTGAATTGTTCTCTGAAGCGTAAGGTGAGGGATGACCTGATAGAATGATATAAAGATTGGGCTGCACAGTAGTGTAGCGGTTAGTGCAATGCTGTTACAGCTTGGGGCGTCAAAGTTTGGAGGTCAATCACCGTGTCCTCTGTAAGGAGTTTATACATCCACCCATGGAATGCGTGGATTTTCTCTTAGTGCTCCGGTTTCTTCCCACAGTCCAAAGACGTACCAGTTAATAGGCCATTGTAAATTGTCCTGTGATTAGGCTAGGGTAAGAGTCGGGGATTGCTGGGCAGCGCAGGGCCAATTCCACGCCATATCTTTGAACTTCGAAAGCTGTTGATGGCAGGATACTAGACTTCATATGAACTTCATATGGCCCTTGATAATATATTATTAAACTGGAAAGTGTGCAGAAAAGATTTACAAGGATGTTTCTGACTTGAAGAACGAAGTTATAGGGAGTAGCCGGACAAGTTAGGACTTTATTCCTTAAGAGCATAGGAGACTGAGAGGTGATCTTAGAGAGGTGCATAAAATTATAAAGGGCATAGATAAGATGAATGAATTAAGTATTTTTCCACCCCGAATTGGAGAATCAGAACTAGAGGCCAACGTCATTTAAAAATACTGCTATGAACTGCTAATCTGTTCTCATTCAAGCAGAATCTCACTCAACTAAACAGCAGAAGATGTTTACTTTCTTCACACAGCTGCAATTCAGATTATCAATTTAATCTGTTTTCTATATCTATTGATTGATGCACGCTTAATTTTAGACATTCTGGTTTACTAAAGGTTTTATCTGAAAAGGGTAACCAGTTTAGTTTCCCATCTGAAGTTTCTAGCTTGTTATTTCTAGAAACAGTTCATTTGCCAAGATAAACTACAAAAAAAACCAAGAAACACTTTTTTTCCTATGTGATTATTTTACTGGAAAAATATTTTTGTTTCTTGTAAAGCTCAGGGTATGCTCTTGTAAAAGGTCTTTGTATCCAAAGTTTTATAAAAAATATCTACAATGAGAGTTGCTGCATTGGAAATAGAACAGAAGAAAGGTGAAGTGATACATAAGGGATTCACAGGAATTACCAAGTTGGCTCTTTGCAGCAGATTCTTTTAACCCTTTTGATATTCCACAAGTTGAGTTTATTGTCACATGCACAAGTACATATCTGCACAGGTACAATGAAAATCTTATTTGTAGCAGCATCACAAGAAAACATAAATATGAATTATACATATTTTCACAAGGCAGCACACAAATAGATGAAAAGAAACCAAACTCCATCAACTCTACATTCCTAGTTGAATAAAACTGAATTATTTTTTAAATGAATAAAATCAATTTCCAGGTTTGTATCTTCCTCTTAACAATCCTGTTAATCAGTATGCTTAATATTTGATGAATTTGAGAAGGGCTTTCAAGGGCAGTGGCTATACCACCCACCACCAGTTAAATGTGATTAATAAGTTTACAGGTGACAGTAATATTGGTGATATAGTGAACTGTGAAGAAGGTTATGTAAGGTTATTGTAGAATATTGATCAACTGAGAAAGTGGGCAAAGGAATGGTGGGTGGAATTTAATTCCATGTGATGCATTTTGGGAAGTTAGGGCTAGGCATACACAGTCAATGGCTGGGCCCTGGGGTGCGCTGTAAAACAGAGGGGCCTTATGGCTATTGGTGTGGCTAGACAGAGCTCAAGTACCGTATATAAATTTGCTGATGATACAATCATTGTTGGTAGAATCTCAGGTGGTGACGAGAGGGCACACAGGAGTGAGATATGCCAACTAGTGGAGTGGTGCAACAACCTGGTACTCAACGTCAGTAAAACAAAAGAGCTGATTGTGGATTTCAGGGAGGGTGAGATGAAGGAACAGATACCAATCCTCATAGAAGGATCAGAAGTGGAGAGAGTGAGCATTTTCAAGTTCCTGGGTATCAAAATCTCTGAGGATCTAACCTGGTCCCAACATATCAATGCAATTATAAAGACAGAGGCTATAGTTCATCAGGAGTTTGAAGAGATTTGGCATGTCAACTGTTACGTACCCCGTAACTGGGTTGCCAAACCAGCAGAAATGGAACGCTCGTTGGAGCCTGGATTACTAGGAACTAATAAAGTTTATTAAAGAAATAAGTAATACAGTACACTAATCGTAAGGATATAAATGTAACAGGTTAGCAATGATAATACACACATATACACAGAACTAGGGTAATAGGAATCAACCAAGCTCTATCACAGTCTAGGGGTAAAATGATTGGTCTTAAGTGAAGCAGAGTTCAGTTCAGTTTAGTGCAGTTCGCAGTAATCGCTGTTGTCATACCGTTGGAGAGAGCGAGAGAGAGAAAGATGCAATTTGGTTTCAGGTAGACCTTTTGATGTCTTCACAGTTGGTTTCGGGCAGACCTTTTGATGTCTTCTAATCCCGCTGTGGTCACCGACTGTGACCCCTCCGTTCCGGATACAATCGTTCTTCTGCGGTAAACCCGGCACCCAGGCAAGGGTGGACACACACCCCAGGTTCCCACCGATCGTACCTTTACACCCTGTGAGCCTCTGGTCGGTTCCTGCGAACCGGTCCTCCAAGCTCCCTCCAACCTGTGGGGGCACACTGCTCTTTCCAGGGTTTCGTGGCATGTCTCGTGCCTTAGCAAACCTGCTCCTTTTATCCCCCTGCTGGGGTATCACCTGTCCATCAAACTTCAAACAGTTCAGGTTCAAAGCAACTGGTCTTGTCAATATCTGAATTGTGTTTTTTTCCCATTAATCCCTTTCTTCTCTTAGCGTGGCCGAACTCACTTTTTGCGAGGTTCACTGTCAGGTTGGCTTCAGAAAGCCGTTTAAACAGTTCCTCTACTGCTACAATGTGCTCCTCCCACGTGTCACTCCAGACCACTAAATTGTCAATATATGCTTCTGCGTTCTTTAGCCCTTTTATCACTGAACTAATCATCCTTTGGAAGGTCCCTGGGGCGTTCTTCATGCCAAAAGATAAAACATTATACTCGTATAACCCGGATGGAGTGTCAAATGCTGAGATTTCTCTAGCCCGGTCGATTAAAGGAACACACCAGTACCCTTTCAGCAAATCGATCTTTGTGATGTACTTAGCTCTCCCCACTTTATCGATGCAATCGTCTACCCTTGGGATGGGGTAAGCACTAGTTTTTGTGATGGCGTTCACCTTTCTGTAATCTGTACAGAATCGTATGCTCCCATCGACTTTCGGGACAACCACACAGGGAGACGCCCATTCCGATTTGGATGGGCTAATAATACCTGTGGCTAGCATGTGTTCAATTTCTTTCTCCACTAGCTTGCCCTTCTCCAAGTTCATCCTATAGGGGGTTGCTTAATAGGCTGGTCTGAGGTGACAACAACATCATGTACCGTTCCCTTGCATCGCCTCCGGACATCCGGACACACATCGGCATGCCGGTTAATTAGCTTTATCAGCGGTTCGCTCTGTTCGGGGGTTAAGTGAGAGACCTTATCAGCAAAGTTGGCCAAAACAATAGAGTTCTGCAATCCGGTCGGCACCATATTTATCTTTTCAAGATGGGTTTTCTCCTTATCATTTGGCACCCCAGCCTCATTAATTTTCGTGATAACACCAGCTAGATCTGCTTTCTGATCGTGGTAAGCTTTTAACATATTAATGTGTACTAATTGGGTTGATTTACGCCTGTCCGGTGTTTCGATAAGATAATTCAAAGAGTCTATCTTTTTAATCACTTTGTACAGACTGTGGAATCTCGCCTGGAGGGGGTTGGTTACCACTGGAAACAGAACTAAGACCCGATCGCCCACTTGAAACACTTGTTCATGGGCATGTCTATCATACCACTGTTTCATTTTAGTTTGGGAGTGTCATAGATTTTCTTTGGCAAGGTCACAGATCCTTTTAAGCCCCTCATGAAATTTTGAAACATAATCAATCACATTGACTTGTACTGCCGGACTGGACCATTGCTCTTTCAGTAAGGTCAGGGGTCCTCTGGGCCGATGACCGAAGACGAGCTCGAATGGGCTGAACCCCAATGACTCCTGAACCGTGTCCCTTACGGCAAATAACAGAAGAGGCAAGGCATCATCCCAGTCCCTGGCGTTTTCTTGTCAATAAATTTTAATCATGGTCTTTAATGTTGCATGGAATCTTTCCAATGCCCCTTGGGACTCTGGGTGGTACGCGGAGGCCAAAATCTGCTTTGCTCCCATCTCATCCAACATCCGTCGGAATGTGTGAGGTGTGAAGACTCTCCCCTGATCTGACTGGATTTCCCTGGGCAGCCCCACTGTAGTGAAAAATTTCACAAGCGCCTTTACCACTGCGGGAGCCTTAACGCTTGCCGGGGCACCGCCTCCGGAAACCTGGTGGCGGCGTACATCATAGTCATCACATACTCTCGCCCACTCGCAGTTCTGGGCAGGGGACCGACAAAATCCACAATTATTCGGGAAAAGGGTTCCCCAAAAGTGGGTATCGGTCGAAGGAGCGCTTTAGGCAGGACCTGGTTCGGCTTTCCTACCACCTGCCATAAATGACACCGTCTACAATATTCAATAATATCCTTCCTCATGTTCAGCCAGTAAAACTCTTTCATAATTCTATTGACTGTTTTCCTCACCCCAAAATGTCTACCGAGGGGTATCTTGTGGGCCAGGTTAAAAATTTCGTCCCTATAAATTTTCCGCACTACCACCTGGTGTACCACCCCGCCATTCCTCGTCTGCGGGCATGGTACTTGGTCTCCACTTCCTCATCAGTACTCCCTCCTTCACATAATAGCCCACTGGTTCCTTTTTTATTTCTGCTTCGGAAAGAGCTGTCTCCGTCAAAACCATCAGCTCCTCGTCTCGTTCCTGTGCCTGTATAAATTCCTTCCTCGCTAATGATAAATCTGCCTCAACTCCCTCACTTCCTTCTGCTCTACTATGCTCCTTCTTCTCACTTTCTAACCCCTCCTGGTACAAGGCTGGCAAAAATGGCGCAGCTAAATCTACATTCGCTTCGGCAGCCTTTCTGGACATGCGCCAAGTCATTGCGCAAATGGGATAAACCTGTGAGTCCATGGGCGGGTCCTCAGTCCTGGCAGGCTTGCTTGTCAGCTTTACTGCTGGGTACACATCTCCACCTGCAAGGTCATTACCGAGTAAGACCTCCACGTCTTCCGTCGGTAAGTCGGGCCTCACCCCTATCATGACCGGTCCGGAGACCAAGTTGCTGTTTAGGTATATCTGGTGCAAAGGTACTGCTTCAGTCCCTTTCCCAATGCCTTTTATCACACTGACCTCCCCAGTCTCGGTCTCTGAACTAAAGTCTAACACCCTCCTTAAGATCAATGACTGACAAGCCCCAGTGTCTCTCCAGATCCGTACTGGAACTGGGTTTGACCCCTCCCTCACCGACACCAATCCGGCCGAAATAAACTTCTCGCGCCCTGCCTGAACTCTATCAGACCTCTTCTCCCCTAGCGGTTTGTTTGCCAGCTCAATACAGCCAGTCGGAGTCGTCGTTTTTCCTTACCCCGTCTCCTTCTTTGGGGCAAAACACCTGGATGCAATTTGACCGGCCTTCCCACAATTATAGCATACGACCCCAGGAGACTTCCTACCAAACTGCTTCCCGTCTTCCTTATCCTTCTCACTAGTCCCCGGCTTACTTTCTGACTTTTCTGGTGGACTCTCTCCGCCCTCTTGACTACCCTTCTGGTAGCTTTTACTCGGGGTAAACTTTGCTTTGTGTGTTAACGCAAAGTGTGTACTCATCCACTAACTTAGCAGTTGCGGCTAAGGTGTCTGCCTCTTTCTCATCTAGATAGGGCCTCATACCTTCAGGGACACAACCTTTAAATTGCTCAATCAGGATGAGCTGCAGCAGTCTGTCATAATCCCCAGTGACCCCTTTCGAGGCGCACCAACACTCACAATACATCTGCATCTCACGGGCAAACTCTAAATACTTGCGGCCCCACTGCTTCCTCGCATTCCAGAACCTTTGCCGGTATGCCTCCGGGACCAACTCATAAATCCAGACTATAGCCTCTTTCACCACATCATACCTCTAGGCATCTTCTGCTGACAATGCTGAGTAAGCTTGTTGAGCCTTCCCCTTAAGTACGCTCTGAAGCAAAACAGCCCACTTATCCCTCGGCCAGTCCTGAATTGCAACGACTTTTTCAAAATGTAGAAAGAACCGATCAATATCGGCCTCCTCAAATGGGGGAATCAACCCAATCTCCTGGGTCGCCCTGAACCCTCCACCTTGGTTCGGCATTTGGCCCCTCTCTAGCGTCATCCTTAACTTCTCCAGCTCAAACTCCCTTTCCTTCTGCTTCTCTCTCTCTTCCCATTCTAACCGCTTGTCTCTCTCTTCTTGTTCCAACTGCTGTGCTCTCTCTTCCCAGTCTAACTGCTTTATTCGGAACTCGTGCTCGAGTCTCAGTTTTTCCATCTGCAGCTGCACTGCTTCTCCACCAGGTTTGCTCATGGACACCACCTCCAGCTCCCCACGGGGAAACACACCTTTAGATACATAATGCTCAATGATAGCTCTGTGCATCTCCGCTCTCCTCATTGTCGGCTTCCCCTTAAAAAGATTCAACCGTTTTGCAACAGTCGCCAATTCTGATTTCCTGGCATCCTCTAATGCCTCCAAAGTTGGCACCTTTAGAAATTCCTCACTCTCCATTTCTGCTGTTTGCCCTTTCTTTCTTTTGGGAATTTTAACCCAGTCAATTTACCCAGTCCCAATTTTGGCGTTCAAAATCCCGGACGAGATCCCCACTTACGTTACGTACCCCGTAACTGGGTTGCCAAACCAGCAGAAATGGAACGCTCATTGGAGTCTGGATTACTAGGAACTAATAAAGTTTTATTAAAGACATAAGTAATACAGTACACTAATCGTAAGGATATAAATGTAACAGGTTAGCAATGATAATACACACATATACACAGAACTAGGGTAATAGGAATCAACCAAGCTCTATCGCAGTCTAGGGGTAAAATGATCAGTCTTAAGTGAAGCAGAGTTCAGTTCAGTTTAGTGCAGTTCGCCGTACTCGCTGTTGTCGTGCCGTTAGAGAGAGAGAGAGGTGCAATTTGGTTTCAGGCAGACCTTTTGATGTCTTCGCAGTTGGTTTTGGGCAGATCTTTTGATGTCTTCTAATCCTGCTGTGGTCACCGACTGTGACCCCTCCGTTCCAGATACGATTGTTCTTCTGCGGTGAACCCGGCACCCAGGCAAGGGCGGACACACACCCCAGGTTCCCATCAATCGTACCTTTACACCCTGTGAGCCTCTGGTCGGTTCCCACGAACCGGTTCTCCAAACTCCCACCAACTTTCCAGGGTCTCGTGGTGTGTTTCGTGCCTTAGCAACCTGCTCTTTTTATCCCCCCGCTGGGGTATCACCTGTCCCTCAAACTTCAAACAGTTCAGGTTCAAAGCAACCGGTCTTGTCAATATCTGAATTGTGTTTCTTTCTCATTAATCTCTCCCTTCTCTCTCATTAGCATTTTGAATGATTCTCCATTGTCTTCCATTATCTCTCTCATTAGCATTATCCATCTGGTAACTCTGCTTGGCGTCACACATGACACAACAAACACACTCAAAAACTTCTATAGATGTACCGTGGAGAGCATTCTGACAGGCTGCATCACTGTCTGGTATTGGGGGGGTGGGGGGGGGGGAACGGTCTACTGCACAGGACTGAAAAAAGCTGCAGAGGGTTGTAAATCTAGTCAGCTCCATCTTGAGTACTAGCCTACAAAATACCCAGGACATCTTCAGGGAGCGGTGTCTCAGAAAGGCAGCACCCATGGCAAGGCCTTTTCTCACTGTTACCATCAGGAAGGAGGTATAGAAGCCTGAAGGCACACACTCACTGATTCAGGAACAGCTTCTTCCCCTCTGCCATCCGATTCCTAAATGGACATTGAATCCTTGGACACTACCTCAATTTTTTTTAAATATACAGTATTCCTGTTTTTTGCACAATTTTTAATCTATTCAATATACGTATACTGTAATTTATGTATTATCATTATTTTTATTTTGTTTTTTTCTTCTATGTTATGTATTGCATTGAACTGCTGCTGCTAAGTTAACAAATTTCACATCACATAGATAATAAACCTAATTTTGATTCTGATTCTTTTTCCAGTTAGGGTATTCTAAAATCAAAAGATACAAGTTTAAAGTGAGAAGGAGAAAAGTTAAAGGGAGTCTAAGGGGCAAGCGTTTTACACAGAGAATGATGGAACAAACTGATAGAGGAAGTGGTAGAGGTGGCCAGCATTGCCACATTTTAAACCACATTTGCACAGGGACGTGAACAGGAAAGCTTTAGGGACAAAGAAGATTAGCTTACACAGGTGTCTTGATTAGCATGGATGAGTTGAACCAAAATACCTGTATGTGTGCTGTATTACACTTTGAATCCATGTATGAACTTCACTTGATACGTTCTTTATTGGAGGCACAAAATAAATTGGGTAGTGTAAGGGGATTATGGGGAGATAAGGTCTGAAGATGAGACCAGAGTCTTTATTTGGGCTGGGAAGTAAAGCATTTAAGTGAGTTTCGGTAATATGCTATTACATTGGGGGAATAGATGGAATCATCATTTATGAGGTGAAGATCACAAGTTGGGGTTTGAAAAATGTAGGTCGAGCATAGGAGTGTATATAGTTGAATGTTTTTCCACCGATCCAGAGAATCTTGCAAGATAGAATGTCAGGTAGGTGCAGGACCCAGACCAAAAATCATGTTTAACATGACCCCACAAGAATGAAGCATTCCCACATTGTTACTGTACTTTTATGACCTTGAAGTTTCATGAAGTACTTTTGAAATGTAATCATTTTAATAATGTCGGAAACACTGCCACAAACTTACACACACCAATCCCCTTAAAGGAGTGAAGAGCACTGTGGCAAGAGCCAGATAATATGATTTTGCAATACTGATTGAGGGATAAGTATTGGCTGCAAGATTGGGAATTATCCATACTCTACTTTGAAATAGTGTAACATCTGTTTTTATATACTCTTGTGAGGGCAGAGTATCTCAACTCAATGCCCATTCTTAATTATTCCTTAATCATTATTCCTGCTTGTGGCCATCAGACTTTACAACTCCTCCCTTGGAGGGTCAGACACCCTGAGCCAATAGGCTGGTCCTGGACTTACTTCATAATTTATTGGCATAATTTACATATTACTATTTAACTATTTATGGTTTTATTACTACTTATTATTTATGGTGCAACTGTAACGAAAACCAATTTCCCCCAGGATCAATAAAGTATGACTATGACTATGAAAGATAGCACCGCTAACAGTACAGACTCTATCCTTCATTCGAGTATTAATCTTGATTTTTTTTTTCTTCTCATCTTTAGAGTAGGATTTGGACCACAACCATTTGATCTAGACTTACGAACAACTGAGCTTCGGTTCTCTGGATTGTGATCTGATTTTCTGAAGTGAAATTAAAATCTGACCGCTTTCAGTCTAGGAGAAAATGTGTTATCTATTGAACCAACTGAGTATATCTATATTTGGAGCATAGAAGTATTTCTGGCTCAACTGAAATATTATACTAATTAATTGTAATTCTTTACCTTTTTTATTTTCTCATATCTCTGAGATACTTTGGCAACAGATATTATCTTACTATTTAACAGGTACATGGCACTTCAGGGTGTAGATATAATATCCACAGTTGTTATTGAAGTGTTTTTGATTTATTTGCTTTCATTCCTTTAAGTTCTAATTTAAAGATTAAATCTGATCACATTGAAACAAAAGAGGGCTTCTTTCAGTTTGTAAGAACTCAGGATAATAAGCAGGAGTTCCAGCCCCTCATGCTTACTTTACCATTTAATAAGATCATAGCTGATCTTTTATATTAATAACTTCTACTTCTAAATGTTCCCTCTAAAAATTACAGATCTTCACAATGCAGAAAGATACCAATATTTACAAGTAAGGCTTTATGAAAGTAAGAAAAATAGGTAAAGAGGAAGGTATTTTTCCCATTTTCTTTTAGGGAAAGAGTAATATTCATGAATATTCTGATAATTGTGTCATTTATAATAAGGTCTTGAATACTTGTGTAGTCATTTTCAGCCTGACAATAGGTTTCACAAGTTGATGCTGGAGGCAAGTGAACATAATAATACACTTTCAAGATGATAACTTGATGCATTTTTACTTATTCAGCCATAACTCAGATTTCCTGGTACGTGTTCAATCTTTATCATTTTGAGAAGTTACCAGCATTATTAGTCAAACCCTTTATACAGCAGCCATAATTGTAATTGCTTTGAGCATATATTCATATTTCAAAGCAACACTTAGGCTATAACATAGACTTCCATTTGACACGAGTCGTTGGTAAAAATCCTGACAGATGGTATTTACCATTCAATAAAACAATTGGAGGAGCTCCATTTTTCTTAATTGGAAAATGTTAGCTAACTTTTGCAGGTACTGTAGTTATCTCATAGTTCCAGCATTAAAATAATGAGGTACAAATATTATGCAGGAAACTGGATATGAGCATCCTAACTTGTTATGTTGTGATACAGGCAATGTTTCTTATGTGGGTCTGAGATCAGTGTATGTGTGTTGGGGAGGGCGGGAGGGGAAAATAACCGGAGTGGGTAGTAAGCATTAAACTGTAAGTCAGATGCTGTTAATGAATAACATAATAGTACTCTTGCTTCTGATTTGTGGAAGATATGGATTCATGACCCAACCAAATGTTGAGGAAAAAAACCTAGATTTGGAGCTGCTATCTTTCATTGACAAAAATAAATATTTTGTGGAGAATTGAGTCTAGCTAAGAAATAACCAGCTATTATTTACCATATCATGTAGGAACTTGTTATATACAATTTATTTGCTATATGCTCCATTAAGTGTAACAATAAGTGTGCTGCATTGGCTATAAAATCCTGAGGTCATTAAAAATGCTGTAGAAAAGCTTTTTTCCCCCTGGGTTTACATTCTGGTACACTGGAGGAAAATTAGCTTTCTAAACCTAACTCATAACTAAACCCAGCATGATTGGAATATCAAGCAACACACATCAAAGCTGCTGGTGAACACAGCAGGCCAGGCAGCATCTCTAGGAAGAGGTACAGTCGACGTTTCAGGCCGAGACCCTTCGTCAGGACTAACTGAAGGAAGAGTGAGTAAGAGATTTGAAAGTTGGAGGGGGAGGGGGAGATCCAAAATGATAGGAGAAGACAGGAGGGGGAGGGATGGAGCCAACAGCTGGACAGGTGATAGGCAAAAGGGATACGAGAGGATCATGGGACAGGAGGTCCGGGAAGAAAGACAAGGGGGGGGGGACCCAGAGGATGGGCAAGGGGTATATTCAGAGGGACAGAGGGAGAAAAAGGAGAGTGAGAGAAAAAATGTGTGTATAAAAATAAGTAACAGATGGGGTATGAGGGGGAGGTGGGGCATTAGCGGAAGTTAGAGAAGTCGATGTTCATGCCATCAGGTTGGAGGCTACCCAGACGGAATATAAGGTGTTGTTCCTCCAACCTGAGTGTGGCTTCATCTTTACAGTGGAGGAGGCCGTGGATAGACATGCCAGAATGGGAATGGGATGTGGAATTAAAATGTGTGGCCACTGGGAGATCCTGATTTCTCTGGCGGACAGAGCGTAGGTGTTCAGCAAAGTGGTCTCCCAGTCTGCGTCGGGTCTCGCCAATATATAAAAGGCCACATCGGGAGCACCGGACGCAGTATATCACCCCAGCCGACTCACAGGTGAAGTGTTGCCTCACCTGGAAGGACTGTTTGGGGCCCTGAATGGTGGTAAGGGAGGAAGTGTAAGGGCATGTGTAGCTCTTGTTCCGCTTACACGGATAAGTGCCAGGAGGGAGATCAGTGGGGAGGGATGGGGGGGACGAATGGACAAGGGAGTCGCGTAGGGAGCGATCCCTGCGAAATGCAGAGGGGGGGGGAGGGAAAGATGTGCTTAGTGGTGGGATCCCGTTGGAGGTGGCGGAAGTTGCAGAGAATAATATGTTGGACCCGGAGGCTGGTGGGGTGGTAGGTGAGGACCAGGGGAACCCTATTCCTAGTGGGGTGGCGGGAGGATGGAGTGAGAGCAGATGTACGTGAAATGGGGAGATGCGTTTAAGAGCAGAGTTGATAGTGGAGGAAGGGAAGCTCCTTTCTTTAAAATAACAAGACATCTCCCTCGTCCTAGAATGAAAAGCCTCATCCTGAGAGCAGATGCGGTGGAGATGGAGGAATTGCGAGAAGGGGATGGCGTTTTTGCAAGAGACAGGGTGAAAAAAGGAATAGTCCAGATAGCTGTGAGAGTCAGTAGGCTTATAGTAGACATCAGTGGATAAACTGTCTCCATTCAACTACACACTAGGAACAATTTGGAGTTCCCAGTGAACCTGCCAAAATGCTCATCTTTGGGATGAGAAAGAAATTGCAACAACTGGAGGAAACCCTGCGGTCACAGAAAAACATGCAAACTTCACGCACAGTACTGGAGATCAGGAATGACCTTGGGTTACTTGCATTATGAGCCAACACCTCTGTAAGCTATGCCAGTGCCTGAAATACAACATTTGTCTTTAGAACTGCCAACCAACCAGATTTGGCTCATTGAAAACCAGTTCATTAGAGAGAATATAAATATGAAAGCTATATTAAGCAAAATGGCTAATAAAAGGGATTGGTAGCTAATGAGTAAGCAAAATGAATTTGATGTATAGGCTACACGTCTAAATGGATTCAGCATGCCTTACTGATCTACTTAGTTTAACCAATCTTAATTTCATTGAGAAAATATATGAACAAAGAAACAAAATACAGCTTTCTAGTCAGAGCACGAAGAGTAAGAGAGATTTCAAAGCAAATCAGTGAATAGAGATGACAGAGGAAGGTGCACAGTTAACATGCACAATGACGTACAGATAAAAAGTCATTTATATTTTTAATAGAAAATAGTAACTAGGTGTTTGTATTTGAAAAATTGGCAGATGGAAGTGTAATGATTTATTTTGGCATTAGCTAGACCTTGATACTTCAAATATTTTAATCTGTGGCAGATAAGCGTATAAGCTCAGTTTTACGTTCAGCATAATTTCTATTGATTAAAGTGAGTCATAGAGTCATACAAAAGTACGCTACAGCAGGCTCTTCTGCCCATCTAGTCCACATTGAACCATATAATCTGCCTACTCCCATCGACCTGCACCGGGACCATAGCCTTCCATACCCCTACTATACCCCTCTTATCTTAAATGTTGAAATTGAGCTAGCATGCATCACTTGCACTGGCAGCTCATTCCATACTCTCAGTGGTGAAGAAGTTTACCCTCATTCCCTTAAACTTTTCACCTTCCACCCTTAACCCTGACCCATAGCTGTAGTCCTCAATGAAAAAAGCCTGCTTGCATTTGCCCTATCCATACCTCTTATAATTTTGTATACCTCAATCAAATCCCTCACAATCTTCTACATTCCAAGGAATAAAGTCCCAACCTATTCAACCTTTCTTTATAACTTAGGTCCTCCAGATCCAGCAACATGCTTGTAAATTTTCTCTGTACTCGTACAACCTTAGTTACATCTTTCCTGTAAGAAGGTGACCAAAACTGTATGCAATACTCCATGTTAGGCCTCCACAATGTCTTATACAGCTTCAAAATAACATCCCATCTTCTGTAGTCAATATTTTGATTTATGAAGGCCAAAAGCTTTCTTTATGACCCTATGTGTGACACCACTTTGAATGAATTATGTACCTGTATTCCAATATCCCTTTGTTTTACCACACTCAGAACTCTCTTTCACTGTATAAGACCTACCCTGGTTGGTCCTACTGAAGTGCAACACCTCGCTCTTGTCTACATTAAATTTCATCTGCTATTTTCCATCCCATTTTTCCAGCTGATCCAGATCCCACCGCAAGCCATGATGACCTTCCTCACTGTCCACTATATCACCTATCTTGGTATCATCCACAAATTTGCGGATCCAGTTAACCATATTATCATCCAGATTATTGATATAGATGACAAATGACAATGGACCCAGCACTGATCCCTGCGGCACTCCACAGCCTCAAGTCCCAAGCCTCCAGTCAGAAAAGCAACTATCTACTTCTGTGATGGATGGACCAGCTGGCATTGACCTAGTATCGAATCTGGATAAGGAAAATCATTTGCAAGTTGTACTTTCCACTTCCCTGGATGAGTACACCTCCAAGAACACTCAAGAAGCTATGGCATAATAACTGTTTCATTAGTAACCCTACCTCAACCAACATTTCCACCACAGTGGCTGCAGGGTGTGTACTATCTATGTAATGTATTACCATGTCTCACATAGGCAGTTCCAATACCTACCAAATCAATGAACTGAACTACCAACAGGGCTCCAGGTGCATGGAAACATTATCTGTTCCTCTGACCTGGAGATACAGTGCATATAAAAAGTATTCACCCCTCCTTGGAAGTTTTCATGTTTTATTGTTTTACAACATTGAATCACAATGAATTTAATTTGTTTTTTTTGACACTGATCAACAGAAAAGACTCGAGTCAAAATGAAAACAAGTGTCTACAAATTGATCTAAATTTATTACAATTAATAAACACAAACTCATTGATTACATAATTACTCACTCCCTTCAAGTCAGTATTTAGTAGATGCACCTTTGTCAGCTATCACAGCCTTGAGTCTGTGTGGATAGGTCTCTATCAGCTTTGCATATCTGGACACTGCAATTTTTCCCCCAATTCTTTTTTACAAAACTGTTTAAGCTCTGTCAGATTGCACAGGGATCATGAGTGAACAGCCCTTTTTAAGGGCACAAGTTCTCAATTGGATTGAGGTCTGGACTCTGATGGCCACTGCAGGACATTAACTTTGTTGTTTTAAAGCCATTCCTGTGTAGCTCTGGCTTTATGCTTGGGGTCATTGTCTTGCTGGAAAACAAATCTTCTCCCAAATTGTAGCTCTCTTTAAGACTGCATCAGGTTTTCCTCCAGGATTTCCTTGTATTTTGCTGCATTCATTTTGTCCTCTACTTTCACCAGCCTCCCAGGACCTGCTACAGTGAAGCGTGATGCAGCCACTACCATGCTTCATTGTAAGGATGGTGTGTTTTTGATGATATGCAGTGTTTGGCTTATGCCAAACATGGCATTTAGTCTGATGGCCAAACATCTCAATTTTGGGTTCATCAGACCATAGACCCTTCTTCCAGCTGACTTGAAAGTCTCCCACATGCCTTCTAGCAAACTCTAGCCGAGATTTCATGTGATTTTATTTCAACAGTGGCTTTCTCTTTGCCACTCTCCCTGGTGAAGCAGTTGTATGCATAGTCTCTCATATCTCAGCCACTGAATCGTGTAACTCCTCCAGAGCTGTCATGGGGCTCTTGGTGGCCTCCTTCACAAGGACCCTTCTTGCACGGTCACTCAGTTTTTGAGGATGTACGCAGATTTACAGCTCTGCTATGTTCTTTCCATTTCTTGATGATTGACTTCACTGTACTCCAAGGGATATTCAGAGACTTGGAACTTTTACATCCATCTCCAGACTTGTGCTTTTCAATAACCTTTTTGCAGAGTTGCTTGAGTATTCTTTTGTTTTTATGGTGTAGTTTTTGTCAGAATACTGACTCACCAGCAGATGGGCCTTCCAAATACAGTTTTTTTTTATTACAATCAATTAAAACATAAAACACATTGAATACACAGAGGTGATCTCCATTTAACTAATTATGTGGCTTCTAAAGTTAATTGGTTCCAACAATAATGATTTGGTGTGTCATATAAAAGGGATGAATACTTATGCAATCAATTATTTTGTTTTTTATTTGTAATTAATTTAGATCACTTTGCAGAGATCTGTTTTCACATTGACATGAGTTTGTTTTCTGTTAATCAGTGCCAAAAAGAAAACCAAATTTTTAAATCCGCTGTGATACAATGTTGTAAAACAATAAAACATGAAAACTTCCAAGGGGGATAAATACTTTTTATAGGCACTGTATGTTATTCAATGCTGTGAAATTGTCTGGGATGCTTTCCTCCTCTAGTTTGGAATTACCTTCACCTGAAATCCCGCAGTTTCAAACTATCAACTCACCACCATTTTCTCGTGTGTAGGAATGAGCAGTAGACGTGAGCTAAATCCCTAAAAATGAAAACAAAACACGTGAAGGTCTCATTATTTAAGATGAGCAGCAAAGATAATTTTTATCCCTGTTCGGAGAATGGAAATGAAGGGGCAGATGGGATGGAAGAGGTATCAAACTTATTGGAATACATGCTTTCTAGTTGCTACCAAATTTTAAAATCAATTTTTATTTTATTTTAGGTTCTAAAGAATCATTGCTCTCATCCACAATTTCCGTTAATGAAGAAGTCATGACTATTTTGGAAGAGATGATCATGCATTCATTCCAGCAAAGTGTGTACTACATTACCAAGGTTAGTTGAAGTTACAATGCACCACTTGTCAATGAAATGGTAAAAATATAAGTTACAAAATTCTGCTCAGCAGAGCTTATTGTTAGCCTGAAATTTTACATACAATGCACATATGGTCAGTTTTAGTACATCTCATGACAACCCTTTCAGGAAAGAGAATTTTGCTCGCAACACTAGCACCCATTGGAAGTATTCAGAGTAGGCATGTCAATGTGACATTCATAATGACTAACTAGGCTGCTTTAATTAGTGTATCACATTAGACAACAGTGTCAAACACTGCACAATTAATATCACTTAATTTGCACAGAGAATCTAGCGTTTGGCAACAGACGTAACCCTGCCCTAAAAGCTGCATTATTGATAAATGATCAGCTGAGGCATGCAGATTTATTGCTATTTAATTGGAAGGAGAGTTTGATGTGGAAAAGTAATACTGTACAGTATCTGGACAAGGAAAGTATATTCACAAAATAGTTTGACTGCTAAGCTTTATCCAAAAGATGCATCTGTATTTACTCAGAAGATGGGCACAGTGTCTATAGAATTAAGGCAAAACGACATTAACTTCATGAACTCCACGCAGATTACAGAGGAGAAGGTGTTTGCTGTCTTAAGGCAAATTAGGGTGGGTAAATTCCCAGGGCCTGACAAGGTGTTCCCTCAACAGGTAAGTGCAGAAATTGCAGGGGTTCAAGCAGAGATATTTAAATCGTCTTTAGTGACAGGTGAGGTGCTGGGGGATTGGAGGATAGCTGTTTAAGAAAAGCACTAAAAATAAACCCTGGAAATTATAGGCCGGTGAGCCTGACGTCAGTTGTGGGAAAATTATTGGAATCAGACATTGGGTTTGTGGGCGAGGTCAGAGAGTAGCAGTAGATGGTTGCCTCTGACTGGAGGCCTGTGACTAATGGAGTGCTGCAGGTATTGGCTGTTGGTCATCTGTATCAAAGATTGGGATGATAATTTGGCTAACTGGATCAGCAATTTTGATGGCACCAACTTTGGGACCACGAGGAAGACTATTCATGGCTTGCAGCAAGACCTGGACCAGCTGGAAAAATAGGCTGAAAAATGGCAGATGGAATTTATGCAGACATGTGCGAAGCATTGCACTTTGATATCATCTATCAGGGTACATAGGTCTTAGACAGTGAATGATAGAGCACTTGAGGAGTGCGGTAAAACAAGGAGATCTGGGAATACAGGTCCATCACTCATTGAAAGTGTATCACAGGTTGATAGGATTGTAAAGAAAGCTTTTGGCATATTGCCCTTCATAAATCAAAATATTGACTACAGGAGATGGGATATTGGTGACGCCTATTTATGGAGTATTTGTTCAATTTTGTTCACCTACCTACAGGAAAACTGTAAATAAGGTTGAAAGAGTACAGAGAAAATTTACAAAGATGTTGCTGTGTCTGGAGGGCCTGAGTTATACAGAAAGATTGAATAGGTCGGGACTTTGTTCCTTGGAACGTAGAAGAATGAGAGGAGATTTGATAGAGGTATACAAAATTTGCAAGGATGTTGCCTGGATTGGAGGGCGTACCTTATGAGAATAGGTTGAGTGAACTTGGCCTTTTCTCCTTGGAGACACGAAGGATGAGAGGTGACCTGATAGAGGTGTGGATAGCCAGAGGCTTTACTAACATGAGGGGGCACAGTTTTAAGATGTTTGGAAATAGGTACAGAGGGGATGTCAGGGCTGAGTTTTTCACACAGAGTGGTGAGCGCATGGAATACACTGCCAGCAGCGGTGGTGGAAGCGGATACAATAGTGTCTTTTAAGAGCCTCTTAGATAGGTACACAGAGCTTAGAAAAATAGAGGGTTATGCACTAGGGAAATTCTAAGCGGTCTCTAGAGTAGGTTAATGGTCAGCACAATATTGTGGGTGTAACGTGCTGTAGGTTTCTATGTTCTATAAAAAATTATGAGAGGTATAGCTAGGGTAAGTGCAAGCAAGATTTTCCATTAAGGTTGGGTGGGAGCTCATGGGTTAAGGGTGAAAGGTGAAAAGTTTAAAGGGAACATGAGGGGAAACTTTTTCTCTCAGAGGGCATGAGTGTGTGGAACAAGCTGCCAACACCAGTAGTACATGCAAGCTCAATTTCAACATTTAAGAGAAGTCTGGATTGGTACATGTATGGTGTGGGAAATGGAGGGCCATGGTCTTGGTGCAAGTCGATGGGAGTAGGCAGTTTAATTGGCTTGTCATGGACTAGATGGGCTGAAGGGCCTATTTCTGTGCTGTACTTTTCTATAGATTCTAAAACTCAGTTTTGCCAGACTGTGAAGTTCTTGGTAGTCGTTCCTCAAGATTGTCAATGTGATAATTGGAAGGTGAAGAAGGCTCACGATACAGAGTTGCAGGTTAGAGGAAAGAGGGGTAGTAGGCATTTATTCAGAAGCCCCATCCATTAAGGGTGCTTAGGGTTCTCACCTCTTCTGTGTACCGAGGTGAATAATACATGTTGGGCAGTTCACTTCCCCAAGCAGATTTTTACTGAGATATCAAGTTCCACAGCCTTAAGTGTTGCAAAGAGTATGACAAGAACCATGTTGTCAGCGGCTGTGAAAGATATCTTTCTCATGTTTTTCCAGGCTGATACTCATCACCAGCATGTCATAAATCTACCTTAGTAAAGTTTCACTGCAGAGTAAAACCACGACTTTACTTTAGTGTTAAAACTGAGATCAGAACTTATTTTGTAAGTATTCAAGTAGTAATTTGTTGAGAATACTATACCATTGTGGACAGGAGGTTCACAAGTGGTTAGCTAACGGTTCATCTATTTCTGATTGGTCTTTCTCAGTTCTTCTGGTGTTTGAGGTCTACCTTTATGATGTTCTTGCTTATACAATCCCATACCACAGCATATACACATATTTCATTTTTCTTATTTTATCTCAGTTGTACTGGGCGTTTCTTGATTTATTATTTACGTGATTTGGGTGAATATCTATTATAACATAACTTCAGTTAAACTCCACTTATGGTACACACCGGTAGAACATGGACACTCTTCATAAGAATAGCTACAACCTTGCGTTAAAACATTGTACTTTTGCAGTTCAGTGGCTTAACTTGGACACTATCTGTATTAAATTGCACAATTTAATTTAACCTTTACTCCAAATCAGAATTAGGTTTAATATCACTGGCATATGTCGTGAATTTGCTGCTTTTGCAGCAACAGTGCAATGCAACACATAATAATAAATACTGTGACCACAGTAAATTTATATAAAATAGTTAAATAAATAGTGCAAAAATGTAGTGAGGTTCCTGGGTTCAATGTCCATTCAGCAATTGGATGGCAGAGGGGAAGAAGCTGTTCCTGACTCATTCAGTGTGTGTCTTCAGGCTTCTGTACCTCCTTCCTGATAGTAGCAATCAGAACGGGGCATGTCCTGTGTGATGGGGTCCTTAATGACATATACTGACTTTTTGAGGCATCGCTCCTTGAAGATGTGACCATAAGATATAGGAGCAGAATTAGGTCATTTGGCCCATCGAGTCTGCCCCACCATTTCATCATGATTGATCCAATTTTCCTCTCAGCCCCAATTTCCTGCCTTCTCCCTGTATCTCTTCATGCCTTGACCAATCAAAAATCGATCAACCTCTGCCTTAAATATACATAAAGACTTCATCTTCACAGCTGCCTATAGCAAAGATTTCCACAGATTCACCATTCTCTGGCTAAAGAAATTCCTGCTCATCTCCATTCTAAAAGGATGCCCCTCCATTCTGAGGCTCTGTCCTCTGGTCCTGGACTCTCCTACCATAGGAAACATCCTTTCCACATCCATTCTATCAAGTCCTTTTAACATTCAATAGGTTTCAGTGAGGTAACCCTTCATTCTTCTGAATTCTAGTGAATATAGGCCCAGAGCCATCAAACATTTTTCATTTGCAAAGCCATTCGATTGTGGAATAATTTTCGTGAATCTCCTTTGAACACTCTCCAGTTTCAGCACATCCTGTTGTAAATAAGGGCCCGAAACCTGGTCACGATTGTCCACGATACTCCACGATACACCAGTGCTTTATAAGGCTTCAACATTACATCCTTGCTTTTATATTCTAGTCCCCTTGAAATGAATGCTATTGCATTTTCCTTCCTCACCACAGACTCAACCTGCAAATTAACCATTAGGGAATCTTGCACAAGGACTCCCAAGTCTCTCTGCACCTCAGTTTTTTGTATTTTCTCTCCACTAGTCTGTCTAAATGTTTCTGTAGCCCCTCTCCTTCCTCTAAACCACCTGCCCCTCCACCTATCTTCATATCATCCGCAAACTTTTGCCATGTAATGTAAAAATAATTGGTCCCAACACAGACCCCTGTAGAGCACCACTAGTCACCGGCAGCCAGCCAGAAAAGGTTCCCTTTATTCCCACTGTTTTCCTCCTGGCAATCAGCTACTGCTTTATCCATACTAGAACCTTTTCTGTAATACCATGGGCTCGTAGTTTGTTAAGCAGCCTCACGTGTGGCACTTTGTCAGAGGACTTCTGAAAATCTAAGTACACAAAATCAACTAATTCTCTGTCGTCTATCCTGCTTGTTATTTCTTCAAAGAATTCCAACAGATTTGTCAGACAAGATTTTCCCTTGAGGAACCATACTGACCATGGCCTATTTTCTCATGTGCCTCCAAATACCCTGAGACTTCATCCTTAATAATTGATTCCAACATCTTCCCAACCACTGAGGTCAGACTAACTGCCTATAGTATCCTTTCTTCTACCTCTCTCCCTTCTTGAAGAGTGGAGTGACATTAGCAATTTTCCACTCTTCTAGAATCGTTCCAGAATCTAGTGATTCTTGTAGGACCATTACTAATGCCTCCACAATCTCTTCAGCCACCTCTTTCAGAACCCTGGGGTGTACAACATCTGCTCCAGGTGAATTATCTACCTTCAGACCTTCCCAAGGACCTTCTTTTTAGTTATGGCACTTCACACACTTCACGACCCTGACACCTGGAACTTCCACCATACTGTTTGTATCTTTCACAGTGAAGACTGACACAAAATACTTATTCAATTTGTCTGCCATTTCATTGTCCCCTATTGCTTCCGATCCAGCTTCATTTCTCAGTGGTCTGATATCCACTCTCACCTCTCCTTTACACTTTATGTATCGGAAGAAACTCTTTAATATTATTGGCTAGCTTGCTTTCGCATTCCAACTTTATCTTCTTAATGACTTCTTTAGTTGCCTTCTGTTGGGTTTTAAAAGCTTCCCAATTCCTTAACTTCCACTAATTTTTCTCTATTATATGCCCTCTCTTTGGCTTTTATGTTGACTTTGACTTCTCTTGTTAGCCGCGGTTGTGTCATCCTTCTTTTAGAATACTTCTTCCTCTTTGGGATGTATATATCCTGTGCCTTCTGAATTGCTACCAGTAATTCCAGCCATTGCTGCTGTGCCGTCATCCTTGCCAATGTTGTTTTCCGATCAGCTCTGATCAACTCCTCTCTCATGCCTCTGTAATTCCCTTTACTCCACTGTAGTACTGATACACTGGAATTATGATCACTTGCCCTTCAGGGTTCTTTTACCTTAAGCTTTCAAATCAATTCTGATTCATTGCACAACACCCAATCCAGAATAGCTAATTCCCTCGTGGGCTCAACCACGAGCTGCTCTAAAAAGCCATCTCATAGGCACTCTAGAAATTCCCCTTCCCGGAATTCTGCACCAGCCTGATTTTCCCAGTCTACCTGCATATTGAAGTCTGCCATGACTATTGTAACTTTGCCCTTTTGGCATGCATTTTCTATCTCCCATTGTATTTTGTAGGCCACATACTTACTACTGTTTGGGGGTCTGTATACAATTCCCACCAGGGTCTTTTTACCCTTGCAATTCCTTAGCTCTATCCACAATGATTCAACACTTGATACTATGTCACTTCTTTCTAATGATTTGATTTCAATTTTTACCAACAGAGCAATGCTGCCCCTCTGCCTTCCTGCCTAACCTTTCGATAAGATGTGTATCCTTGGACATTAATTCCCAGCTATAATCTTCTTTCAGCCATGATTCAGTGTTGCCACAACATCACACCTGCCAGTCAGCAACTATGCTGCAAGTTCATTTACTTCATTCCATATACTGCATGATTTCAAATATAACACCTTCCGTCCTGTATTCACCCTTTTTGATTTTGTCTGCCTTTTATGTTGATTGCAATTTTGCCATATCAACAGCCCCTCCCCACTACACACTGTCTCTGTTCATAAACCAGCTACCTCACCTTCAGCACTATTATCCACCTTTCCTACGATAATTCTTGCATTGAAATATAGGCAGCTTAGGGCACTAGTTGAACCATGCTCAACCTTTTGATTCCTAGTTTCATTTGGGGTCTTACCAACATCTGCGTCCAGAACCTCCCCACTAACTGATACTCTGGTTTCCATCCCCCTGCAACTCTAGTTTAAACCCCACCGTGGAGCATGAACAAACCTTCCCACTAGGATATTACTTCCCTCTCCTGTTTAGGTGCAAACCAGCCCACCTGCACAGGTTCCACCTTCCCCAGAAGAGAGCTCAGTGATACAAAATTCTTATAGACTCCCCCCTACACCAACTCCTTAGCCACATATTAAACTGTATAATCTTCCTAGTTCTGACCTCACTAGCATGTGGCAAGGGTAGCAGTCCTGAGATCACAACCCTGGAGGTCCTGCCTTTTAACTTAGTACCTATCTCCATGAACACCCTTTACGGAATCTTGTTACTCATCCTGTCCATGTCATTGGTACCTAAATGAACCACATCTTCTAGCTGTTCACCCTCCTACTTAAGAATGCTGAGGACTCGATCCTTGATATTCCAGACACTAGCACCCGAGAGGCAACATATTATCCGGTAAACTCGTTCTTACCCACAGAACCTCCTATCCATTCCCCCAACTAATGAATCCCTATCATCATAACATGCCTTTTCTCCCCCACCCCTTTCTGAGTCACAGAGGCAGACTCAGTGCCAGAGACCCAAACACTCCGACTTTTCTTTGTTAGGTCACCCTCCCCCACCCACCCTTGACAGTATCTTAAGTGTTGTTGAGGGAGATGGCCACAGGGGTACTCTGTACTGGCTCCTTAACCCCTTTCCCCTTCCTGTCACCCCATCTCCTGTGTACTGCACCTTGTGTGTAACTACCTTGCTATATGTTCTATCTCCCCTTCAGTCTCCCAAATGATCCCAGTTCATCCAGTTCTAGCTCCAGTTCCTTAACGAGGATTGTTAGAAGCTGCAGCTGGATGCACTTCTCGCAGTTGTAATCGTCGGGACACTGGAGGTCTCCCTGCCTTCAAGAGAGAGGAGCATTCCACTGTCTTGCCTGGCATCCCTACTATCCTACCTGAACAGATATTAAAAAAGGGAAAGAGATAAAAGTAACTTAACCTTGAGCTTTTCTTTTCCTTTCTCTGACTTGAAGATCTAAAGCCTCAAGGTTACCACTCTAACTTTGTCCACTCAGACCATAGCCAGTGTGTTTGACCCTGCCTTCCTTTAATTTGCTCTTGTTAATCAATCACAAATGGTGATTGGTCACTGGTCAATGCTCTTTTCCACTGTACCAACCTGCTGCTGCCTTTTGTACTTGGGCAGTGGACCTGATTAAAGTACCTTGCTCTCAAAACTTCCGATGTCTGGATTAGCTGCTGGTCAGAGCTGTTTTTCGTTCTGAATGCTACGGAGCCTAGTGCTCATAATGGAGCTGACTGAGTTCACCACTTTCTGCAGCTTCTTTGGATCCTGTGTAATAGACCACAGTGCGAGTATCTTTGGAGACATATCAAACCTCTTGAAACCATTAATGAAATATAGCCGCTGTCATCCCTTCTTTGTAACTACACCCTATCCTTGTTATATGCGTCTTCAGACTATGCAGATTCACAGTTATGCGAGGAAGCTATTTCTACCAACGTCTCGTTATATGTGTCCAAATTCACAGTTATGCAAGAAGCACTGCCTTTCCCGCCAATACAAGTCAGGTGCGCGCCTCACAATCTCTCTCCCGTCACTCTCGCATTGGTTTTGGCAAGGTGTGGATGCGCGATCTTAAACTTCTGTTGGTTTTACCTACGGTGCAGTGATTTTGCGCTTGAAACATTTAACTATGCCTCCTAAGCGTCTGATGTCATGTCTTGGGCCGTCAGCCGAGCGGCAGAGAACCGCTTTAACACCTGAAAAATAGTTGGAAATTATAAACAGCGCGGCATCAGCTGAAGGTAACACAGCTCTGGGACGCTACTGCCGGGAACAAAATCTTGCCTTTAAAGTTCTTTTGTTACTTGACAATGCGCCAGCCCATCCAAACCATTTGGACAGCATTCATCTGAACACAGCAGTGCGTTTCCTGCCGCCTAACACAACATCGCTGATTCAATCACTCGACCGGTGTGATCCACATTCAAGGAGTACGTTTTTTTTACCGCAAACTATCTCTCAGATGCTGCAAGCAACAGATGATTTTGAAAATCCCGGGAGTTTACCGACGGTGAGGGAATGGTGGAAGTCGGAACACTTGGCACAAATGACGATGGGCATGGACCCAAGTTTAGAACGGAGTCAGCATTTCAGTCGTTCCCTGCCGTCAACCCTTCTTCCCAACAAGCAAATTTAAAACAAAATGCTGCCAAGCAAACAACCCTCATCATTTTATGCAAATCGGCAACACCTTCTGCCGGCAGTTCTAAGAGTTCTGTGAGTTTTCCTTCACCCCTTGCTGTGCTTGATATTATCCTGACGACCACAAACATCCACCTTATCCTTGTAAAGCTGCCCGACACCACAACAACCACTCATCTCCCGGAGCGAACACACCTGCCACTGTTGGTGACTACTGTACACCAGAGGATGTTAACTTTCTATGATTTATTACATTGAATATTACCTTAAATTGATTAAATATAATATAAATGTTGTCTTGTAGTACTGCTTTTGTGTTGTATTGGTATAAAAATGTAAATAAATTACAGATAAAACATATTTATGAAGCCCTCTGGAATGCATCCCTGTTCTCTCCATTTAAATAATTATTCACATTATGCGTCAACTTCAAGGAACGTATCCCTCGCATATAACGAAGATAGGGTGTACATCGATATGTTGGGCCCAGGATAGATCTTCCTAGGAAGAGGAAATTGCTCACGCTCTCCACTTCTGATCCCTCTTTGAGGGCTGGTGTTTGTTCCCTCGTCTACCAATATTGAAGTCCACAATCAGTTCTTTGGTCTTAATTCAGCACGTATGCTCTCAAACTCTGATTAAGTAATCCATTTCTACATAAATTACAGAAAAGTTTATATATTGATCAAACTAGCTACATCATTAATCTTTCCCAATAAACGGAATCTTGATTTGCTGTTCCTTTGTGCTTCCCTCTTTAACTTTTCCTCTTTTGCTGGTCCTACTATTCACTTGACCACAATTGCAGAGTGCAAACTTATACCAAGTCAGCATTCTAAAGCACTAAATCAAGACAAAAAACAATTGTTCACCCCTGTGTACCGTACTTCTGTAGTGATTTTCTTTAACAAGCCATTGCCTGCCCACATATCTCTGTGCCATCATAAACAATAGTAATTGGATTGTATTACAGTAAAGGCACTGTTGGAATGGCAGTGGTATCATTGTGGTGTTAATATGAGCAAAGGCATTGGATTTGTGCTCTCCTAACCTACTTCCATGCCTTGGAGTACTGAGATGCCTTGGGACTTGAACCGAATGCTGAAAGGCCTCAGAGTCCTTTGAATTACAAAACAGAACTATGATGGCAACCTTCTAACTGGCACGCTGACATTCCGCGAGCAGTCTGAACATACATGGCAGACGTGAGCTTCAGCACAATGCTAGGTGACATTTGCTTGTGCTACAGTTGAAGCTGAGATGTTGTATGATGGTTTGATCCCCATGTGTTAAATTGTTGCTGATCCCCAATTCAATGATGGAAAATTTGGACTCCAGGCTGCATCCAAAATTTTAACCAGCATTCGAGCTGGATTCCCCTATCTGTGGATGCTATCAGATATGTCCGCCAATGCACCTGGTGCTTCTTTTGTTGGCTGACCTAATGTTGTCCTCTGCTGTGTTTGCATGCAACTTTATCCTCTGAGATGTCGACATCCAGGCTAACACTTGCCCCTGCCTTGGGTTATGCTGAATATTTTATCAAATGCAGATCCCACCTTTCACTTAATATCTTCAATAAGTAATTGGACAGTTGGCTCCAAGAGCCAGATCCTGTAACTGGTGGCTTCTCTTTTCCTGCATAGCTGCCACCACCTGGCCTAATGGATGCCATTATCTTACAATGAGAAAAGTATCAATTACAAAGTTATGGTGAAGGAGAGGGATCAATGAACAGGTGTTCATTTACATTATCTGTAGCTTGCAAATTAGAAGAGAATGGGGAATGAGAGTGTGGTAGAATGGGAGTTATGAATGTATTGAATTGTCTTCATACCACCACTGCCTGGAATCCTGGTGTTCACTATCCAGTGCTATCCAATGTAGTCCTTTCCACAGAGAAAACTAATAACAAAATAAATAGTCATACAGTGATCACAATAGAAGAGTTACAGAATTGGAGTGAAGAATTGATCTGACAATCTCAATGCTTTGACTTATTTGCATTCACAAGAAGATACTTCAGCAACAAAATACAATACAGAATTGCAAATACCTTATTTCAGGGAGGTCGATTCACCATGGTTCTAAAATAGTGCAGCCCGTGTTAATATTTAGAGTTAATCTGCTCTCGGCTAGATTATTCTGCCCTTGGATGCTAATGGTTGGAACATTTCTATTGAGCTCAGTACGTAAGCTGGAAAAAAAATAGTTTTTCTGAATTACGGTGATAATTGTACCAATATACAATGCTAAATCATGACTAATAATTTTCTTTATGAACCTATTTAATATATATAGTAGCTGCTACTGAAATACATGGCAAATCATTCTGATAAATGTTGTCTGTAAAGTTTCTATCTACTCTGAAATGTTCGTATTCCAATGTACAAAAATTTTACAATTGTGGAAGAAATAATATAGAGCCCATAATTTAGAAATTACTGTTGGCAATATCAGTGGACAAATGTTCATCACATTCCACTGATGTTTCTCTGCCAGTTACTCTAACACAGGCATCATCCTTTATTTTGTTTGGGCTGAGTGCCTTCACTAAGAGCTTACCTTTTAATATTGCCTGTAGAAACTTCTAACATATTTAATGGAGTTGTGATTTATGAGATTAAGGGGGCTATATTAATGACAGATTGGCAACAGATTGCACTAATTAGACATGCCAGTTGAAAATGTCTTTATTTGGTTTAAATTGCTGATTACCATAATTTGAATTTCTGGGAGATGTTAAAACACATAGCTGCAGGTCAGCAACCAAGCATCGATTGCACATAATTATCAACCAGCAGCTTACGTTGAGCACTCTGCACTCACTTCTATGGTGATGCAGAATGTTCTGGATGATGATAGATTCAGAGACATCCCAAAAAAAAAGTAAATGGGCTCCTGAAATCTTGGACACAGCACTGAGGTCTGGCAGATCTTGAGGAGAAGGTACATCTTGTAACTCCAGGCCAAGAGTTGACTTCCTATTTTATCTCCCATAGATATATAACCATATAACAATTATAGCACGGAAACAGGCCATTTCAGCCCTTCTAGTCCATGCCGAACTCTTACTCTCACCTAGTCCCACCGACCTGCACTCAGCTCATAACCCTCCATTCCTTTCCTGTCCATATAGCTATCCAATTTAACTTTAAATGACAATATCGAACCTGCCCCAACCACTTCTGCTGAAAGCTCGTTCCACACAGCTGCCACTCTCTGAGTAAAGAAGTTCCCCCTCATGTTACCCCTAAACTTTTGCCCTTTAACTCTCAACTCATGTCCTCTTGTTTGAATCTCCCCCACTCTCAATGGAAAAAGCCTATCCACGTCAACTCTATCTATCCCTCTCATAATTTTAAATACCTCTATCAAGTCCCTCCTCAACTTTCTATGCTTCGAAGAATAAAGACCCAACTTGTTCAACCTTCCTCTGTAACTTAGGAGATGAAACCCAGGTAACTTTCTAGTAAATCTTCTCTGTACTCTCTCAATTTTGTTGACATCTTTCCTATAATTCGGCGACCAGAACTGTATACAATACTCCAAATTTGGCCTTACCAATGCCTTGTACAATTTTAACATTACATCCCAACTCCTATACTCAATGCTCTGATTTATAAAGGCCAGCATGCCAAAAGCTTTCTTCACCACCCTATCCACATGAGATTCCACCTTCAGGGAACTATGCACCATTATTCCTAGATCCCTCTGTGCTACTGCATTCTTCAGTGCCCTACCATTTACCATGTACGTTTGTATGTCGTATTTTGATTAGTCCTACCAAAATGTAGCACCTCACATTTATCAGCATTAAACTCCATCTGCCATATTTCAGCCCACTCTTCTAACTGACCTAAATCTCTCTGCAGGCTTTGAAAACCTACTTCATTATCCACAACTCCACTTCGCTTAGTATCATCTGCATACTTACTAATCCAATTTACCACCCCATCATCCAGATCATTAATATATATGACAATATATTGAATGGTAAAATTAGAAGTTGATGGTGGCACTGTTGCTGCTGTTTTTCTGCATTGACAGCAGATGGTATTTTGTCACCAGAGGTTGTGGATTTCCCACAACTGGTATCTTGAAAAGATCTCTATCACACTTAGATTGATAAGAAAAAAATCAAGTAGGTTTAATCCCTTGTATTGGTTTGCTAACTACCTGCTAATCTGGTGGTTATGTCTGAGGATTGGACAAGTAGTGGTACTGTGAAACCACTTTTGGTGGTAGACATAGTAGTCTCTAGAGAGTATTCTGCACCCTTGATACGTTGAGGTTTTCCATGTGTTGTTCAGCATGTTGGACTTCTGGTTTATCAACTGAATTTAACAGTAGTGGTTAACAAGAGGAGATATTTACCCACACTTCACCTGATGCATGAGACTTTAAGGGGTCTGGAATCGATGTTGAAAACCTCAATCTACTCCCTCCTACCTGTACCCTTTGGGGTGGCGGGAGGGAGTCTGTCCTGTCAGTGGGTCAGGACATGTCCAGGAGCAGTGATAGAGGAGGCTGACATACTGTCTATAATACAAGACCATAAGGTATAGGAGCAGAATTAGGCCATTTGGCCCATCAAGTCTGCTCTGCCTTTTCATCATTGCCTCTACAATTTTCCTCTCTGCCTCAATATTGGAAGCAACAACATATCCCACAAAATAGCCCCTAGCACTATCTTACAAACATCACTTACAGGGGTAATAATCCATTGGTCATCACGAATTGAAGCTAAAAGCTTCAATCACAAGCTAAAAGCGAATCAGTGAAGGTGATACTCATATAGATTCCTCCTACTCATAACACTTCTCCCTTTACTTACAATCTCTTCGACCTTACAACAGTCAAACAGTTCAAACCTCTCCCTTGACTATTTTTTCCCTTTTTCTTTCCAAAGATCCAAGAAACACCTCTCACATAAGCTCTGACAACTCTAGAATCAGAAGAAGAAGCCGCCATCACTTTGCAACATTTGACATTTGCTTCCATTGGCTGTTAATTTGACAATTCAGAGGCAGATGCAATTTAGACATAGCATCAGGACATAATAAGCCACTGGGACACTGGGAAGGGTGAGAGGAAAGCATTGATTGTATGCGGGTGTGCATCACTTTTGCTTTGGAGGACTTAATGAGGACACAAGTGACAGGATGTAGTTTCTTCGACTGTGCAGCTAACATACCATATTGTGGCACTGTTGGTCAGGATGGTTTCAATTGTGCTTCTGTCGAAGTTAAGCAACAGCTTTTGTGGGAGTTTGGCCTGTTACAGCTTTCTGAGGAAGAAGAGTCTTTGTTGTGCCTTATATAACACCATATAGCAAAGTACAGTACCTTGTAGCGATTCAGGCGGCAAGGCACTGGGTGTGTTACAGATAACATAGCAGTCTAATTTATTTTAGCCAACCTTTAATATGTTTATGTCAGGAAATTAAAGAAAAGCTATTATGATAGCATGGAACAGTACATGTTCACTGCTATCATGAATGCCAAGCGATATGGTGGGGCATTTTAAAATCTTTAATGTGGAGTACATGGGCATTAATCTGACACTGTTTTGTTTTCCTTGCAGTCGCTGTATGTTACACTTCCTATCTTCTTGGATTGCAATCCCTTTCAGACTGAGAGGGGACACTCCTGGACAAATTCTTCTCCCATCCCAGAACCAGTGCACGGCATCGTGCAGATATACAAGATGACACTAGACCTCCTCCATCAGTATGAGATTCACCCAGAAATTGCAACACAAATGTTTGCTTACCTTTTCTTTTTCTCCAATGCCTCTCTCTTCAACCTGCTGATGGATAGGGGTAAGTTGAACAAAGTTTAAGATACTTTTACAAAGAATTACATGGAATCTCACAGCAAAGAATCAGGCCTTTAACAAAATGCCTGTCTTGGTATTTATGCTTTTAGTAGTTTCCTGTTGTTTTACTTCCTCTCCACGTAGGAACATGTCCTTCTATTCCTTTCTCCCTCATAAACATACCTGGCTTCTCATTCACCTCAACTGTTCTATGTGATGACAAGCTTCGCTTTCTCACCATTCTTTAAATGAAAATGTATTTCCTGAATTGGTTATTAAACTTATTAGTAGCTATCTGATATGAATACCTGATATATTTGATGTGTATAAGATGATGAGAGGCATTGATCGTGTGGATAGTCAGAGGCTTTTTCCCAGGGCTGAAATGGCTAACATGAGAGGGCACAGTTTTAAGGTGCTTGGAAGCAGGTACAGAGGAGATGTCAGGGGTAAGTTTTCTTTATGCAGAGAGTGGTGAGTGCATGGAATGGGCTGCCAGCGACAATGCTGGAGGCAAATATGATAGGGTCTTTTAAGAGACTCCTGGATAGATATATGGAGCTTAGAAAAATAGAGGGCTGTGGGTAACCCTAGGTGATTTCTAAAGTAAGTACACGTTTGACACAGCATTGTGGGCCAAAGGGCCAGTATTGTGCTGTAGGTTTTCTATGTCCTATCTCCTGATTTTAATTGCCGCATAAGTGTAAATATCTCTGTATCTACCATTTTGAGCACTTTCATATTTTTTAAGACCTGTATCAGTCCTGCATTTCTAAAGAAAAGAACTCTCTTCTTCCTCTCGACATTTATGATGCTGGATTCTTTTTGATGGTCAGAACATTTTTTAAAATAAAAAGATAGGAAATGAATGTAGGGTTATTACAGAAAATAAGGCGGCTGTTTGAACTATCAAGTCTATTCTGGCTCTCAGGCAACTACCAATTAGTTCTATTCTCCACTCTATCCCTGCGGTCTTGCATAGACCTCCATATTTGGATCAAGGCCATAAGGTCATGGCAAAATCTGTACTAAGCAATATAGAGCCGGTCATTGGTGAGTACATACATTTGATCACACTGCTGATGAAGCTTTCCATCACCTTGCTAATGATTAAGAATAGATTGATTAAACAGTAATTACCTGAATCACCTTCATCCCTTTTATGCAGTGCAACTGGGATGTTGTCTGCTCCCATAGCTTTTGTTGTATCCAGTGCAGGCAATTGTTTCTTGGTATTGTGTGGAATTAATTGAACTGGTTGAAGACTGCTTTTACTGATGGAGGAAATCTGAGGAGAATAGCAAGTTAGTTCATCTACTCAGGATCTCTGGTTGAACGTGGCTGGGAATACCCCCAACCTCACCTTTACTACTTGCATGTTGGGACAGTGGGGGGTGCTCTATCTGTTACATACTGCTTTACTTTTTAGCAAGTATTTCATCTCATGTTGCTACTTCACAAGTTTGACAACTTATTTTTTATTAATTGCTTTGTCCTCACCATTTTAAGCCAGATTTCCAATATTCATTATCCCCTGACAAAATAATTATGGATAGATAAGTCAATACCATTTGATAATATAATGCTGACTTACATGTTTGTGACCCAAGCTTGCCCTCAATATGTTGAAGGGCAAGGATAAGAATTACTTTAAGACTCAAGTTGATGCAAGTTGGTATGTTTTATATTAACATAAAGTCATGTTTTCTCTATAGATCAGTAATGAAACATGCCAATTTGCCAGGGTAGGGAAATATTTTTAAATTATTTCCAATCATTTCATTCTTTTGCCAGCAATGTTACTATGATAAACCCTGTTGCATGGACTGGTACAGTAGTAATTAGACTCATTAATGGAGAGATTTTATTGTAACTTTAGCCCGTGGCCTTTTACTAAATGCTATTCTGATGGAAAATTTAATGCATAGCTCTTTTCCATCATTTGCTTTCTGTAATAGTTCTTAAAAACAAAAATGAGCTGATTTTGATAGGCCCCAATCATATCCTAATATTCCTCTTTTTCCTTTGGTATGTTCTTATGGCTGAGATATTTATCTCATGTCAGTTAAATACGCATTTTTCACATCACTGTAACATGATATGTTCAGAAAAAAGAATTAAAGTTAAGTTTGGAAGCAATAGTGTAACCGAAGTGTATGCTTTTCAGGTAAATCTTTTATCAGCTGTATAATTCATGCACCTGGTGACTCCTTCATGAAGCCTAGAACCACAGGTTTCACAGAATTTTTTTTAGTTTTGTGGAAGCTATTATGATTAAAACACAAGAGTCAACGTGCTGGGAAGACTTTAATAATTCAGATGTTGTATGCTTATTATCGAGAGACCTTGCTTGTTGAAATTAAACCATTGTAAATCTACCTGTGGTATCTGAGTGCAGAATAGGCAGCAGCATATCACATGGTTCTAGAATCAAACTGTACATTGCAGTCTTTGTGCTGCTAAGCGGTCACGGATACATTGAAAAGTATAAATTTTAACACGGCACAGAGAGTGAAGGGAAATGATGCAGCATTTATAAAAGTCATAAAAGGATACACATGAGAAAATATATTTGCACTATCTAGGTGCCAATAATAAAGTATTCCCTCTAGTGGCTAACAAAAATCTGTATAAATGCAAATTTCTGTTCTTTAGGGCTGCTGTTCACCTCTATGCAAGAGTGAGCCATTTAAACCTACTCTCCGATCACCTACCTGTAGCCCTGCGAATTCCTCTTATCAGCATCTTTTTGATTGCTACATTTAATTTTGCCTTCCTTATTACCCCAGCAGTGCTTTCCAGACCCTAACCCATCACTGCATTTACAACAAAATTCCTCATGCTGTGTTCGATTCTTTTCCCGATCACATTCATTCTATGTCCTCTACTTCTTGATCCTCCACCAACAAGAACAGTTTTTTCTCAGTCTATTGCCATGATTTTATATGCCTCTGTCAGATTTCTCACAATCTCTGTTCCTAGGAGTTAAATCTAGCTGATTCAGTCTATCTTTAACCCTGGAATGAAGATCTCCAAAGTTTAGCATTTTTTCATAATCTTTGTCATCCAATTGTTAACACAAAATATTTGTTTTATAAACATCCATCATGGCTGCTTTGCTCATGTACTTTATGCCTCTATTTTAAAGACCAGGATCTCAAATAATTTTATCCTTCCAGTGAACTGTTCGTATAAAACCTTAGAAGCCTCTGTTCTTCTCTTACTTTTAGAAGCGTGCTTACTAATTTACATCGTTTCTTCTCAATGTTCCTATCAAATATAGTAGTTCACATTTCTTGGCATTAAATTTCATCAGCTACCTATCTGCCTATTCCAGTATCCCTGAAGTTTGTGACATTCTCCTCACAGTCCATTTTGTCTCTAAATGTCTTGTCATCTGCAGATCTGAAAAATATTCTCAGTGATTCAGTTCACACATGGTAGTGTATTTTAACTGTGCCACAGAAGATTAAAATCTTGCTCTTGTCTTTTTTTCAATCTATTCACCAAGCAGTGTGTCAGGAAGTATTTCTGGATTACCAAAATCCTGCCTGTAAACTTCGGCAGTCTTGGCCTTGGCTAATAAATTTGTTGAGAGCTCAGTGTTGGAGAATGTTCTAGAAACAATAATTAGAGACAGAATTAACATTAACATGGACATTTATAGATCAATTAAAGAAAGCCAGCAAGGAATTATTAAAAGAAAATAAAAATAATTTTATAAATCTGGAAGCATTCAGCAGGTCAGGCAGCATCTGTTAAAGGAGAAATGATGATATTGTTTGCGGTCAAAGTAGTCCATGTTACAGATTTCCAGAGGCTGCAATCATTTGATTTTTCAGTTGTTAAAGGCAAGTTATACCTAACTAATTTATAGTAATAGCAACAGTGAGAATTACTAAAGAAAATGTGATTGCTGTGGCATTTTTTTTTACCTTAAAACTATGAACTATATGATTTAGCACTATGTAGATTTCCTCTGGGAGTTCCAGTTTTCTTCCACCTCTAAAATTATGTTGTTAGGTTAATTGACTGCTGTACATCACCCCTAGTGTAAATGGTGCAAGGAGAATTGGGTGGGTTAATGTACGTGTGGGGGGAAATAGGTTGCAGGAAAATGCCAGGGAATAGGATATAAAAGCCAACACAGACTTGATGGGCTGAATAACCCCCTATAACATAAGGGATTATGATTATTTCAGAACTGAGAAGATGAATAAAATATTTAGTTTTTAATTTGCATGATTTTCTCATTTGTCCAGGTGGTTTAATTGATAATTGGACTGCGTAATATAGATCAAGCTACACTAACTAAGGAAGTCCCAGATTTGATATCTACTGTGCATTGGTTCAGAATTTCTTAATTAATCATACTGATCATTCTTTTGACTATTAGCTTTAGCATTTCCTGAGTAGGAGGATAGATCTAGGAAAGCAAAAAATATTGGCAGATGTTCTTATGTTATAGGAGAAATTCAGAGTTCAGCAGAGGAGGACAAAGGGCTTAATTAGGAAGGGGAAAAAAGATTATGAGAGAAAACTGGCAGAGAACATAAAAACGGACTGTAAAAGCTTTTATAGATATGTAAAAAGGAAAAGACTGATAAAGACAAATGTAGGTCCCCTGCAAACAGAAACAGGTGAATTGATTATGGGGAGCAAGGACATGGCAGACCAATTGAATAATTACTTTGGTTCTGTCTTCACTAAGGAGGACATAAATAATCTTCCAGAAATAGTAAGGGACAGAGGGTCCAGTGAGATGGAGGAACTGAGCGAAATACATGTTAGTAGGGAAGTGGTGTTAGGTAAATTGAAGGGATTGAAGGCAGATAAATCCCCAGGGCCAGATGGTCTGCATCCCAGAGTGCTTAAGGAAGTGGCCCAAGAAATAGTGGATGCATTAGTGATAATTTTTCAAAACTCGTTAGATTCTGGACTAGTTCCTGAGGATTGGAGGGTGGCTAATGTAACCCCACTTTTTAAAAAAGGAGGGAGAGAGAAACCGGGGAATTATAGGCCGGTTAGCCTAACGTCGGTGGTGGGGAAACTGCTGGAGTCAGTTATCAAGGATGTGATAACAGCACATTTGGAAAGCGGTGAAATGATCGGACAAAGTCAGCATGGATTTGTGAAAGGAAAATCATGTCTGACGAATCTCATAGAATTTTTTGAGGATGTAACTAGTAGAGTGGATAGGGGAGAACCAGTGGATGTGGTATATTTGGATTTTCAAAAGGCTTTTGACAAGGTCCCACATAGGAGATTAGTGTGCAAACTTAAAGCACACGGTATTGGGGGTAAGGTATTGGTGTGGGTGGAGAATTGGTTAGCAGACAGGAAGCAAAGAGTGGGAATAAACGGGACCTTTTCAGAATGGCAGGCGGTGACTAGTGGGGTACCGCAAGGCTCAGTGCTGGGACCCCAGTTGTTTACAATATATATTAATGACTTGGATGAGGGAATTAAATGCAGCATCTCCAAGTTTGCGGATGACACAAAGCTGGGTGGCAGTGTTAGCAGTGAGGAGGATGCTAAGAGGATGCAGGGTGACTTGGATAGGTTGGGTGAGTGGGCAAACTCATGGCAGATGCAATTTAATGTGGATAAATGTGAAGTTATCCACTTTGGTGGCAAAAATAGGAAAACAGATTATTATCTGAATGGTGGCCGATTAGGAAAAGGGGAGGTGCAACGAGACCTGGGTGTCATTATACACCAGTCATTGAAAGTGGGCATGCAGGTACAGCAGGCGGTGAAAAAGGCGAACGGTATGCTGGCATTTATAGCGAGAGGATTCGAGTACAGGAGCAGGGAGGTACTACTGCAGTTGTACAAGGCCTTGGTGAGACCACACCTGGAGTATTGTGTGCAGTTTTGGTCCCCTAATCTGAGGAAAGACATCTTTGCCATAGAGGGAGTACAAAGAAGGTTCACCAGATTGATTCCTGGGATGGCAGGTCTTTCATATGAAGAAAGACTGGATGAACTGGGCTTGTACTCGTTGGAATTTAGAAGATTGAGGGGGGATCTGATTGAAACGTATAAGATCCTAAAGGGATTGGACAGGCTAGATGCGGGAAGATTGTTCCCGATGTTGGGGAGGTCTAGAACGAGGGGTCACAGTTTGAGGATAGAGGGGAAGCCTTTTAGGACCGAGGTTAGGAAAAACTTCCTCACACAGAGAGTGGTGAATCTGTGGAATTCTCTGCCACAGCAAACTGTTGAGGCCAGTTCATTAGCTATGTTTAAAAGGAAGTTAGATATGGCCCTTGTGGCTACAGGGGTCAGGGGGTATGGAGGGAAGGCTGGGTTCTGAGTTGGATGATCAGCCATGATCATAATAAATGGCGGTGCAGGCTCGAAGGGCCGAATGGCCTACTCCTGCACCTATTTTCTATGTTTCTATGTTGTGGTCTTTGTAAAGACCCTGTGACTCTTGCTGGGAAATAATGCATGGCTATTGTTGAAGACAGAATCAGAATCAATTATGATAGTTTATATAATCCGAATCCCTTCCTGATATGCTCTGCATACTTACTTTAATAAATAGCGAGGTGTTCCTTGCACTCGTGGAACATTTTACTGAAACAGTCAACAAAGGAGAGGGAAAATCGGCTATAGAATGTTACATGTTGGTTGATAGATTCTTGATTGGTCAGGGCATGAGGGGATACGGGGAGAAGGCAGGAGATTAGAGCTGAGAGGAAAATTGGATCAGTCATGATGAAATGGGAGAGCAGACTTGATGGGAAAATGACTCTCTTGGAATCTCATGACAGTGTTATCCAGGAAACTGCACCCAGGGCGTTAACAGGGAGAGGGTGATGTCCAGCAGAGTCAGTAAAACAGGCAAAAGCAGCACTCAGGTTTGAAGATATGGTGGGCCAGGTGCAATCTGGAAGAGGGGCCTCGGCACAGGCTTAAATGGGCCCATTTGGCAAAAGGCGACAACACAAAAGTAAAGGCGAGCTATGGTGGTGGAGGAAGTTCATCGACAGGAAGAGCAGATGAGGTATGCAAGAGCAGTGTCTTAGGCAAAAGAGGGACAGGTGGGAAAACATTGAGAAAAAATTCAGCTCGAAAGACTTGTGGGAAAAGGAAGGAAGAAAGATTAGCTTCTTTATAAGAGCTGTTTATGATGTTCTCCCAACACCCAAAAATCTGAACCAGTGGCTCGGTGAAGACCCAGCTTGTCCACTCTGTGGAAGAACAGCAAACCTCAAGCACATCCTCTTATCTTACAAAGTAAGCCTCACTCAAGGAAGATACACATGGAGGCACAACCAGGTCTTCAGATGTTTGGCATCCATTGTGGAAAAGCAAAGGCTGAATAACAACTCTAAGCCTCACATGACTGGAAGAACCACCATCCCCGTTGCCCGGCAATGACAGACAGTGCCACCCTCAGTGACACGGTTGCCTGCTCGTGACTGGAACATGGCTTTTGACCCCGGAGATGACCACTACCATCCTCAGACCAGATTTGGTCTTGCGGTCCAGCAGTCTGAAGGCTGTAGTAATCTCAGAGCTCATGGTGCCCTGGGAGGATGCAGTCTGCGAGGCGTATGAGTGGAAACATGTAAGATAGGCTGAGCTGGCCACGGATGTCAAGCAGCATGATGGAAGGTGCAGATTTTCCATCTGCCATCGGTGTAGAAGTTGGCTGCAGACGGTTTGTGGCTATTTCCATGGTCACATTTCTGAAGGGATTGGGAGTCCAAGGCCAGGGCCAGTGGCAAGCTGTAAAAGAACTCTCAGGGGCAGCCATGCGAAGCAGCCACTGGTTATGGATGAAGAGGAGTGACGGCAGCTGGGCCCTAAAATGACCCATGGGTAGCCAGATTTGAATGGAGATGCATGGGAGTCCGAGTCGCACGCAAGTCGAGAGCCTTCTGGAGATGTAATGGACGTAAACTAAAGAAACATCTAAGAGAGGTGCCCACCTGATGACCCCTGGGAAACACCTGCCACCCACCAAGCCCCACCTAAAGATCTGTATGCTATGACCCGAGTTAGGATCTGCTTATCAAAGGGATTGAAACATCTAGTCCTATGAGATTGAACTGCTCTGATATCTTATGGTCTTATCTTACATAAAAAGCAAAATAGTGACAAAGCTATAATCTCCACTCTAGTTTAAAGATATGTAACTGTTATATTTTCCATTTGCTTAAGGGAAAAATGTCAATATCATAAAGATGTGAGTGAGGACTTTAAAAAAATGTCGTCTTGGATATATATATTATCGAGCGAGCTATTAAAGCAGAATAGAAATTTCAAGCAAGTTACTAAAAAACAAATTGCCCAAAACAGAAACAAATTGAAAATGAAATACACCAGTGTGGCTTTAAGCATGTGTTATAGATAATGAAACATGGCTGATGTCTGAAGTTGGCCAAATTACCAAGCTTGCAGTGGCAATAAACCTGTTAGTTTCCAATTTATGCCTTAATGTCAATGTGAAATTGTCTATTTCCCATCCTGAATCCCTTGCAGTTCTTCCTTCAATTTCTTCTTGTGAAAGGATGTTGAAGTAAAACAGTTGACCAGTTCAGTCTGAGAAATGCACAAAACCAAAGCTTGCTGGAAACTGGGAGCTAAATCATAAGACAAAGGAGCAGAAGTCGTCCATTCGGCCCATTGAGTCTGCTCCGCCATTCTATCATGAGCTGATCCATTCTCCCATTTAGTCCCACTCCGCCGCCTTCTCACCACAACCTTTGATGCCCTGGCTACTCAGATACCTATCAATCTCTGCCTTAAATATACCCAATGACTTGACCTCCACTGCCACCCGTGGCAACAAATTCCACATATTCACCACCCTCTGGCTAAAAAAATTTCTTCGCATCTCTGTTCTGAATGGGCTCCCTTCAATCCTTAAGTCATGCCCTCTCGTACTAGACTCCCCCACCATGGGACACAACTTTGCCACATCCACTCTGTCCATGCCTTTCAACATTCAAAATGTTTCTATGAGGTCCCCCCTCATTCTTCTGAACTCCAAGGAGTACAGTCCAAGAGCGGTCAAGTGTCCTCATATGTTAACCCTCTCATTCCCGGAATCATTCTAGTGAATCTTCTCTGTACCCTCTCCAACATCATCAGCACATCATTTCTTAAATAGGGAGCCCAAAACTGCACAGAGTACTCCAAGTGAGGTCTTGCCAGTGCCTTATAGAGCCTCAACATCACTCCTATACTCTATTCCTCTAGAAATGAATGCCAACATTGCATTCGCCTTCTTCACCACCGACCCAACCTGGAGGTTAACCTTAAGGGTATCCTGCACGAGGACTCCCAAGTCCGGTCGCATCTCAGAACTTTGAATTCTCTTCCCATTTAAATAATAGTCTGCCAGTTTATTTCTTCTACCAAAGTGCATAACCATACACTTTCTAACATTGTATTTCATTCTCCCAATCTATCCAAGTCTCTTTGCAGACTGTCCATTTCCTCAGCACTACTAGCCCCTTCACCTATCTTTGTATCATCAACAAACTTAGTCACAAAGCCATCTATTCCATAATCCAAATCGTTGATGTACAACGTAAAAAGAAGTGGCCCAACACGGACCCCTGTGGAACACCATTGGTGACCGGAAGCCAACCAGAATGGGATCCCTTTATTCCCACTCTCTGTTTCCTGCCAATCAGCCAACGCTCAATCCACGTATGTAACTTCCCCGTAATTCCATGGGCTCTTATCTTGTTTAGCAGCCTCATGTGCGGCACCTTGTCAAAGGCCTTCTGAAAATCCAAATACACAACATCCACTGTATCTCCCTTTTCTAGCCTACTTGTAATTTCCTCAAAAAATTGCAATAGGTTTGTCAGGCAGGATTTTCCTTTAAGGAAACCATGCTGAGTTCTGCCTATCTTGTCATATGCTTCCAGGTACTCTGTAACCTCATCCTTGACAATCGACTCCAACAACTTCCCAACCACCAATGGCAAGCTAACAGGTCTATAATTTCCTTTTTGCTTCCTTACCCCCTTCTTAAATAGCGGAGCGACATTTGCAATCTTCCAGTCCTCCAGAACCATGCCAGAATCTATTGACTTTTGAAAGATCATTGCTAATGCCTCCGCAATCTCCACAGCTACTTCCTTCAGAACATGAGGGTGCATTCCATCTGGTCCAGGAGATTTATCTACCTTTAGACTATTCAGCTTCCTGAGTACTTTCTCTGTCGTAATTGTGACTGTGCACACTTCTCTTTCGTGCCACCCTTGAGTGTCCGGTATACTGCTGATGTCTTCCTCAGTGAAGACTGATGCAGAATACTGGTTCAGTTCCTCCGCCATCTCCTTATCTCCCGTTACAATTTCTCCAGCATCATTTTCTATCGGTCCTATATCTACTCTCCCCTGTCTTTCACTCTTTATATACCTGAAAATGCTTTTAGTATCCTCTTTGATATTATTTACTAGCTTCCTTTCATAGTTCATCTTTTCCCTCTTAATGACCTTCTTAGTTTACTTTGGTAAGCTTTTAAAAACATCCCAATCCTCTGTCTTCCCACTAATTTTTGCTTCCTTGTATGCCCTCTCCTTTGCTTTAACTTTGGCTTTGACTTCTCTCGTCAGCCACCGTTGCATCCTTTTTTCCATTTGAAAATTTCTTCTTTTTTGGAATATATCTGTTTTGCACCTTCCTCACTTCTCGCATAAACTCCAGCCACTGCTGCTCTGCCATCCTTCCCACCAGTGTCCCTTTCCAGTCAACTTTGGCCAGTTCCTCTCTCATGCCACTGTAATTTCCTTTACTCCACTGAAATACCGACACATCGGATTTCGGCTTCTCTTTCTCAAATTTCACAGTGAACTCAATCATGTTATGATCACTGCCTCCTAAGGGTTCCTTCACCTCTACCTCTCTAATCACCTCTGGTTCATTATACAATACCCAATCCAGTACAGCTGATCCCCTTGTGGGCTCAACAACAGGCTGTTCTAAAATACCATCTCGTAGACTTTCTACAAATTCTCTGTCTTGAGATCTGATTTTCCCAATCCACTCACATGTTAAAATCCCCCACAATTATCATAACACTGCCCTTCTGACAAGCCTTTTCTATTTCCTGTTGTAATTTGTAGTCCACATCACTGCAGCTGTTAGGAGGCCTGTATATAACTGCCATCAGGGTCCTTTTACCCCTGCGATTTCTTAGCTCAACCCATAAAGATTCTGTACCATCCGATCCTATGTCACTCTTTTTAATGATTTAATATTATTTCTTACCAATAAAGCCAAGCCACCCCCCTCTGCCTACCTGTCTGTCCTTTTGATACACTGTGTATCCTTGGATGCTCAGCTCCCAGAGACATGCATCCTTTAGCCACATCTCAGTGATGGCTACAATATCATACCTGCCAATCCGTAGCTGTATGACAAGATCATCCACCTTATTCCTTATGCTGCGTGCATTTAAGTATAACACCTTAAGTCCAGTATTTGGTACTTTTTGCTTTGATTGCTCTGCAACTTTATTGCATGTCGCCTGCCTGTCCTTCCTGACATCTTTACTGCTCACTATCTTAGATTTATTTCTGTTTTCCCCCTCCTCCGCTCTATCATTCCAGTTCCTATTCCCCTGCCAAATTAGATTAAACCCTCCCTAACAGCTCTATTAAACCTTACCGCCAGGATATTGGTCCCCTTCGGGTTCAGGTGTAACCCATACTTTTCGAACAGGTCATACTTCCCCCAGAAGAGATCCCAATTATCCAAGAATCTGAAGCCCTGCCCCCTGCACCAGTCTCTCAGCCACGCATTCATCTGCCTGATCCTACTATTCTTGCCCTCACTAGCACGTGGCACAGGTAGCAATCCTGAGATTACTACCCTGGAGGTCCTGCTTCTCAGCTTCCTTCCTAACTCCCGGAAATCTCTCTTCAGGACCTCCTCCCTTTTTCTATCTATGTCATTGGTACCAACATGTACCAAGACAGCTGGCTGCTCGCCCTCTCCCTTCAGAATATTCTGGACCCAATCTGAGACATCCCGTACCTTGGCACCTGGGAGGCAATACACCATGCGGGTATCTCTATCAGGCTCACAGAATCTCCTGTCTGTTCCCCTGACTATGGAATCCCCTATGACTACTGCATTTCTCTTCTCCCTCCTTCCCTCCTGCACAACAGTGCCAGGCTCAGTGCCAGAGACCGAGTCACCGTGGGTGACGCCTGTCAGATCATCCCCCTCAACAGCATCCAAAATGAGATACCTGTGGCTGAGGGGGGCAGCCACAGGGGTGCTCTCCACTATCTGGGCATTTTCCTTCCCTCTCCTGGCAGTTACTCAGTTTTCTGTCCCCTGTAGCCTAGGGATGACTACCTCCCTGTAGCCTGTCTATCACCTCTTCACTTTCCCTGATAAGCAGTAGGTCATCAAGCTGCAGCTCCAGATCCCTAACACGGTCTCTGAGGAGCTGCATCTCGGTGCACCGGGCGCAGATGTGGCCATCAGGGAGGCTGGAGGTCTCCCAGGATTCCCACATCTGACACCCTGAACAAAGCACTAACCCTGCAGGCATGTTACGTAATTCTACAGGAATGAAACCAGGAAAAATAAGTCTACTCACCCACCTAGATTATGAGATCACTCAGTCCTTTTATTGTCATTTAGAAATGCATACATGCATTAAGAAATGATACAATGTTTCTCCGGAGTGCTATCACAGTAAACAGGACAAACCAAAGACTAACACTGACAGAACCACATAATTATAACATATAGTTACTGCAGTGCAAAGCAATACCATAATTTGATGAAGAACAAACCATGGGCGCGGTAAATAAAGTCTCAAAAGTCCCCAAGTCGATCGACTCCTGAGTCCCCGAGTAATTTTTAAGGCATCCGTTAGTCTTGCGAGACCATGGATCTGCGCCTGGAGAGTCTTCACTCTCCAGGGCGCAGGCCTGGGCAAGGTTGTATGAAAGACCAGCAGTTGCCCATGCTGCAAGTCTCCCCTCTCCACGACACCGATGTTGTCCAAAGGAACGGCATTAGGACCCATACAGCTTGGCACTAGTGTCGTCGCAGAGCAATGTGTGATTAAGTGCCTTGCTCAAGGACACAACACGTTGCCTTGGCTGGGGCTCTAACTCACGACCTTCAGGTCACTAGTCCAATGCCTTAACCACTTGGCCACATGCCCTCACCGAGTCCCCGATAACAGGCGGCAAAAGGGAGAAACTCCCTGCTATAAACCTCCAGGCACCATCAACTTGCCGATGCCTTGGAAGCAGCTGACCACAGCCGACACTGAGTCCATCTGTCCGAAAAGTTCGAGCTTCCGACCAGCCTCTCCGATACAGCCTCCCGAGCACCATCTTCTGCTGAGCGCCTTCGACTTCGCCCCGGCCGCTGAAACACACAAAGCCGAGGATTTTGGGGCCTTCTGCTCCGAAGATTCTGGTTACCACACAGTAGCAGCGGCAGCGAAGCGGGCATTTTAGAAGTTTTCCAGATGTTCCTCCGTACTGTCACGTCCATCTCCATGAAATCAGAATTGTGCACGGTCCCCTACTTGACAGATAATAGACATCACCACCGAAGTGGCTGCGCGTGCTACCATCGCGCTGCCATTTTCTCCTCCGCCAAACACGCAAAGTTTTTAAACCATTAGCTGTGTGAGCCCTGCTGTTCCTCTGTCTGTCCAGGTCGATTCGCCAAGGGGAAGAAAAAGAGTTGGTGTCTTGCTCTCGCCTCTTCCCGTTACCGCCTAAGCCAGTTGAGCCAAAGCCCTACACTCTGCTGCTACTCACTCCACTGCCCACTCTGACCGCTGCCTGCTGTATAGGGTGGTCTCCTTTTTAAACTCTCCGTGCTGTCCTGTCTACGTCGCGTGCCTGCACAGTCTCATCCTTCTTGTACTCTAAGAAGTTTTAAAAAAAACTGCCTTCCTTCAGATTTTAGCTCTCGCGCTGCTCTTCTTGTCCTGTAGAAGCTGCAATAAGCCACTTAATGAGTCACTATAGTTTCTATCCCACTTGATATTTAACTATTTGGAGAAGAAATTTAGGAAAAAAAAAACAACATAGCTGTAATTTATTGAAGTATTCATCAACTTGAAGATGGGTTTAAGAATGAATGAATGCTCATTTTGACTGACAAAACGTGGAGGAACCATTATCAACTCCCGCAATCCCCCAATGACCCTGTGATTTCAGTCTCCAAGGCTGACACGTGAGCATACTTCAGGAGGATGAGCCCACGGAAAGCATCGGCCCAGATGGGGTACCTGACCAAGTACTAAAGAACTGTGCTGATCAACTAGCTGGAGTGTTCAATGATATCTTTAACCTCTCACTTCAGCAGTCTGAAGTACCCACCTGCTTCAAGCAGATGATCTTTATGCCGGTGTCTAAGAAGACTGTGGTGACCTGCCTCAGTGACTATCATCCAGTAGCACTTACATCCACAGTGATGAGGTGTTTTAAGAGTCTGGCGATGAAACATATCAACTCCTGCCTGACAAGCGTCTTGGATCTACTCCAATTTACCCACCAGAACAATTTGGCTCTTCACTCAGCCCTGGAACATCTGGACAGAAAAGATGCACATATTAGGATGTCTTTATCGACTACAGCTCAACATTTGATAATATCATCCCCACAAAACTAATCAATAAACTTCAAGACCTTGGCTTCAATACCTCCTTGTGCAATTGGATTCTCAATTTCCTCACTCCAGTCAGTTGGGAGTGCCAGCAACATCTCTTCGACAATCTCCATCAGCACCGCTCTCCACTCTTCCTGTTCTATACTTATGACTGTGTGGCTAAGCACAGTTCCAATGTCACATTCAAATTTGCTGATGACACTACTGTCATAGACCAAATCAAAGGTGGTGACAAATCAGCATGTAAGGAGATTGAAAATCTAGCTGAGTGGTGCCACAACAACAGCCTCTCACTCAACGTCAGCAAGACCAAGGAGCTGATTATTCACTTCAGAAGGAGAAAGAAACCAGAGGTCTATAGGCCAGTCCTCATCAGAGGATCAGAGGTGAAAAGTGTCAAACTTCTTCAGCTCTGTGGTGCAGAGTTATATTGACTGGTCACATCACAGCATGATATGGAAACACCAAAGGCCTTGAAAGGAAATTCTTACAAAAAGTAGTGGATGTGGCCCAGGCCATCACAGGTAAATCCCTCCCCACAATTGAACATATCTACAGAGTTTTGTTGCAGGAAAGCAGCATCCATCATCAGGACCCCCACTACCCAGAACATGCTCTCTTCTTACTGCACCATCAGGAAGGTGGTGCAGGAACCTCAGGACTCTCATCACCGGCCTCAAGAACAGCTATTACCTGTCAACCATCAGGCTCTTGAATCGAAGGGGATAACTTCACTTGCCCTTCACTGACCTATGGACTCACTTTCTAAGACGTCAACTCATGTTCTCTGTTTATTGCTGATTTTTGTTTTGGTAGATGCGTGCAGTTTGTTGTCTTTTGCACACTGGTTGAATGCCCAGTTGGTGCGGTCTTTCACTGACTCTATTATAGATTCATTGAGTATGCCTGCACAAAAATGAATCTCAGGGTTGTATATGGTGAGATTTCTGTACTTTGATAATAACTTACTTTGAACTTTCAATATGGAAAAATGCAGTTAGCCAAACAAGAGTTCAAAAAAACGGAATTCATAACTTCTCAGGTATAGTAATTTTCTTTTCAGATTTTCCTTGTAATAAATAGAAACATCGTTTATTTTTGCTGCGGATAATTTAGAATATGCTCTTTCTAGCTGCAAACCTTGATGTGTGTGTGCCTCAATTGGGAAATATTGTATAATTATAGAAACATATCTCAGACTTTTCATGTTATATAATATAAAATACTTCTTTATAATCTTGCAGAGCTGAAAGAGATGGTGTTCTTTCTTTTACCATGTCAGATTAACAATTTTAAAGATAGAAAGCTGTTCTTGGTGTACAAAATTCTCATGAGACATGTATCGACTTGCAGAGTTAATATTTTTCATACATGTCTTAAAATTAACAGTGCAGAGGATATTTTGTAGGCAATAACAGGCTACCGCGTGAGGTTGGAGAAGATATGCATGGTTGACTGAATGTAATCAAATTATTATCCTACAGGTTTATCCAGATTTATTTCCCTGCCAGAATGTTGTCACTAAGAGCAGAGTTAATAACAAATGTTCTATTTCACTGCACTGTTACCGATCAACTTGAAAAGCACCATGTCCACAGAGTGTACAGTTAAAATGGCAGGACTGCAGAGGTGATGGCTGATAATCTGTTTGTTTTTTTTTAAATTGCACAGGCTCAAGGCAGCATTTTTTTCACTGGTCCAAGGGGAAACAGATGCAAGCCAGTTTCCATCTGTTGCTGGAGTGGATACAAAATGTAGGAATGGGGAACATTGCAGATGAATTTTTCTTCAAATTCAGTAGTGCTGTAAAGCTTCTGGCTATACCAGTGTCCAATCTTATGCAGGTAATGAAATCAATTAACATACTTACCATTTGCACCACATTGTAATAGACCAGGGTGATCTACAACAATTTAAGCTACTTTTTTATAATAAGGATTTCAAAGTGTCGGTAGCTGAACTACTAAAAAAAAGACAATACAACCAAAGAAACAGAACCTATTACTTACAGCAGGCAAGTTCTATTGATGTGATTGCATCTGGTGTATTCAGTGCGACCAAAGCAACAAAATGTGCTTCCATTCCCCAAATTTTTGCGGCAGAGTAATATTTACATAAAGATGACTTTCTCTCACTAAGTTAAGCAAGAGGATGTATTATCACAAACAAGAGAAAATCTGCAGATTCTGAAAATCTGAGCAACACACACAAAATGCTGGAGGAACTCAGAAAGCCAGGCAGCATCTAGGAAAAGAGTACAGTCGACATTTTGGACCAAAACCCTTCAGCAGGACGTACTGGCTTTATTTAATAGGTACATTTAATGTCAGAGAAATGTATACAATATACATCCTGAAATTCTTTTTCTTCACAAACATCCATGAAAATAGAGGAGTGCCCCAAAGAATGAATGACAGTTAAATATTTGAACCCCCAAAGCCCCCCCCAGCTCCCCCTCCCACGCATAAGCAGCAGCAAGGCAATGACCCCCCCCCCACCAGCAAAAAAGGTCACTATTCACATATAAGCCTCTGCACTGTTAGTAATTAATAGGGGCTTTAGGAGCATTTTAAGACCAGCGTTGCATACCTCTAAAAATTGGTCTTATCACACTTGTTATCAGTTCTTGAAAATCTAATGAGTAAAGAGTTTTTTTTTGATTTATCTAATAAATATGAAAGCTTTCAAACTATAGGAAAATATGGCAACATCTGAGAAAACCATAATTTTTCTCCCTGAAGCAGAGATTGTGTGGCAGAGATTTAATACATGTTCAAATTACGCCAGGTTTAGATGGAGTAAATAGAGGGAAACATTCCCATTAAGAGTGGTGAATGACATGGCTTTAGAGTTATTGGCAAAACATCCAGACAATATATGAGAAAACTGTTTCACTTAGCAAGAGGATATACCACTCCCTCCCCCCCATTGTCTATAAAGAGTCTGTACATATTCCCCATGACCCTATGGGTTTCCTCCGGGTGCTCCAGTTTCCTCCGCAGTCCAAAGGTGTACCAGTTGGTAGGTTAATTGGTAATTGTAAATTGTTCTGTGATTAGGCTACGGTCAAACTGGGGATTGCTGGGCACCGTGGCTCGAAGGGTCGGAATGGCCTATTCCGCACTGTATCTCAATAAATAAGTGAACATTTGGAATGAAATTTTGATGGTTGTATTTTCAATTGTGTGTTTCAAAAGGGTTTTTGATAAATATTTGAAAGCATTAATTTGCCACGCTGTGAGGAACGAGCAGGGTAACGAGATTTATTGGATTACTCTACAAAGAACTAGTAAAGAGTTGATGTGCCATAGTGTCTCCAGTGATAACTATCCTGTGATTCTTGGAAAAGAATTTGCAATTTCTTGCACTGAGGTACCAGTTATCCATAATTTAGTTTACATTTTTTGCTAAATATGATTTTATCATAGAAAATACTCTGAGATGTACATTCTGATACATCCAGGCCTCTAAAGATTTCCTCAGATGCAATTTATGGAATAAAGATAATAGTGATTCAGGAATGTCAGGAGATATTGTAATAATTGCCATCAATATAGTAACTATTGTGCTATCCAAAACATACACGCTGTGTTCAACATCATTCTCTCTGTGTTGATTTATACGACGTCATATTTTGTTACAGTGCAACTGGAGTTGCCTCAGGAGAGAATTCCCAGCCTTAAACCCATCCCAGCTTCTTCACATACTTACACACTACCATGCGGCAGCTGGAGTGGATCACATAGCAGCATGGCAGCCAAGTACTGAGGAGAGGGCAAAATTGTACAAAACGGGTAAGGTCATAGTTGTAGCAGAGAAGCAAAAATTGTGCTAATAAATTTAAAAATAAATATTTCAGAGATTTTCTACACCAATAAAAAAATGGAAAATACCAAAATAGTTGTCTTTGCCACCATACAAGATTCTAGTTTGGTTCCATTGAAAAGGATGGATGTCTGCAAAGAAATTTAAAAACCTATGAAAGTAATACATTTATATTGTTTTTGAAAATCATAATGGTCCATAAATGAGGCAAGCAATCTGTGAAAATCTTTGTGAATTTAGTCTGCATGTTGGATCATTTGTTTCCTAGGCAGCGAATTCGCTACAACGAGTATTCCAGTGGTTTTCCTGGCCAAGAATTGTCTGTCCTAAGTCTGCTAAACCGGGAGTATGTTTGGAATGTTGATCTTTTGCCCCCATTAGCCCATAAAAGTATGAAATAAATGATGCTCGTTGAAGAATTAACTGGGATCATACAGTAGTTGCAGGATTTTTGTATGTATATCTGATGCAAGCATATCTGCTTTTGATGTTTCAGTTATGATGCCTACTGTTTGCAAATGGGAAATATTTTGAGGTGGTGCAGGCACTTACGAAATTGACTGGGCCTAATTTCCACAATATAGATAATCACCACCAGTCATAAGCCTGTGATCTTAGCATTCCAAGTTCAATGGTGGCACGATCTCATTATGATGAGGAACAGGCTGATTTTCATTTTGTTCCCAGAGTCAGTAGTTCAATACTATAAGATGCACCTTGATAACACAATTAAAATGGATATTTTTTCACTGCTGATTGGTTTGTCTTTCTTCCTCCTCTCCGTGTCACTTCCTGTAGAAGAAAATTATTGTTAGTGATTATTTTCAGACTTACAGTATTGAATACTGATAAGTACCACTCTTCAAAATCATCTCAATCTGTTACGGCATTGCCTCGTGCTACTCTGTAAAGGGAATTCCTGTTCATATTCACTGTGTTGAAGGAGATCACACCTCCATGAGTCTACATTGACTCAGGAGGAGCGTTCAGCTTTCCATTACGCTGGCTTTGTCTAAGTGTAATCCAGCCAGCTACCTGCAGCATTCCTGGCTCTCAACACACGGCAAATGCAACAAAATTTTCCTGTGTCATTCCTAGTTCTTTTGCAAAACAACGTCATCCTGTGTCCTCAAATTCTTCTTCCATTACCATTTTTCATCAGCTAAGATGAGGCACACTGGTCCATTCCCCAAAAACCATCAGTGTGAGGCCACAGGAAAGTATTTTGGGTGCCCTGGAAAAAAGTCTGTACACCATCGACAAAAAACAGATCCTGGCCAGGCTGTGATAATCATAATCTGAAAAATAAATGATATAAGAGTGAAGTTTAATTGTTTCTCTTCTTAATGTAATGAGCCTCCGTATATTTTCTTCTCCACAGAGGATATTCTGTTGAGTTTTGATCAGTATCCTCCTCTGGTGCTGCCAACTAGTAATTTTAAGGTGGATATAGATGCAGAGACTGTAGATGACAACATGTACAGACACCTGTTGTATATACGTCACTTTCTTTGGAGCCTGCGCACTAAATGCCAGTCAACCAACAGATGTGTTACAGCCAGTGAATTTCAGGTAATAAAGAAAATGTTACTGGCACTCCAAGGACAACTCTGTATCTTTCATCTACAAAAATTGTATAGCATGATGCAAACTGAGAAAATCTCAATATTCTCTTGCATTTACACAAGTTTCCCCAAGTGCAAAGAGGATATTATGAAACTGAAAGAGGGCACAGGCTCGTTGAAGAGTTAGGCAAGAGACAGATGAAATTTAATGCAGAGAAAGGAGAAATAACACATATTAGAAATAATGTAATAAGGGACCAATCTCTTGCCTCAAATGTGCTCAGAGTAGAGAGATTGCTTCAGGAGTTTGGTATCAGGCATATAAATGATGCTTGCTACATGAATGAGTCACAGATGTCTTTGAGCTCAATGAATAATCAAGTTCAAGTTTATTGGCATTGCATGTATACCTCCAAATGAAACAACATTCCTCCAGACCAAGGTGCACAACACATTACATATAACTCATACACAACAGAGTATATTACCACGAATATATTGACAAATAATAAGGTGCATTTACAGCACAAGTTTAAAAAGTAAACAGTATAATGCTACTGATGCTTCATACAGGGTGAGACCTAGGTGGTGGCAAGGAGTTCAGTAGTCTCTTGGCCTGGAGAAAGAAGATGTTTCCCCTCTTAGCAGTCCTTGTCCTGATGGTAGGGGTCAAAGAGATGTATGGACAGATGGGAGAGATCACTGATAATGCTAAGGGAACCCTGTACACAGCACTCAGGGTAAGTATCTCAGATAGGTGGAAATGAAACCCTGTTGATCCCCTCAGTAGTCCTCACAGTTCTTTGTTGGGTGTTGTGGTCAGATGCTTTGCAATTCCCATACTAGATGGTGATGCAGCAGGTCAGGACACTCTCAATGGTGCTTCTGCAAAAATTGGTTAGAATGGGGGTGAGGGGGCCTTGCTTGCCTCAGTGATGCTCAACCACTGACATGGATCCCATTCCGCAATTTGATGATTGAGGTCAAAGTGACACTGGTTCTGGAGAAGAAGTAACACAAGTTGAATATATTTTTTAATCTTGTAAATAAGCTCCATTCCAGCAAAGTGCTTGTTGGAAGTGAGATGCAGTGTTACACTGAGGATGTCATGGTTTTTCGAACAGTAGCATCCTTGTTTGATCCCAGTCTGTACTGGGCTTGGGTCAATGTGAATCTGCTGGTGAGAATCATAGGGTGCAAGCCATCATGTAGTAGACATAGATGGGAATGAATATCTGTCAAAGATGAACTTGTGGCTGTATCAATGCACATATTCATCACAGTATTTTTGAACGAGGAGGCCACTAGTGTTTTGTTGGTAGCTGCATCTGCAAGAGTAAAGACTATTTAAGATATCAGACTTCACATCATTACCCTCAAGTCTAGTGCATGGGTGATACTCCATCAGGATTGTCCTATACTTATGCCCTCTTGGACCTGTGCCAAAATGAGGATTACCAGTAATTGCCTTCTCAAGAGGCTTACACACCAGTGCAACATTACCTATTCACTGGCACTTAAAACATAAGGGCATCTTCAAAAGACATTCTAAGGCTGGCTGGCTTTCACCAAAGCCATAACAAGACCTCCCACATTTTCTATCCATTAAACTCACAGCCATCCTGCCTTTTGTATTCTTATACCTCCTGGTTTCTCCTGAAAGTGTTTCTCACATTGATATGATTTGGTCTCAAAGAGGACACCACCATAATTCCTGCTATTTGGGACTTTCTGCTTGTGCCCCAGTCAAAACTGGTTTATTTATCAGTGCAAACATGAGGAGATCTGCAGATGCTGGAATTTCAAGCAAGACACATAAAAGTTGCTGGTGAACACAGCAGGCCAGGCAGCATCGTTAGTCCTGACGAAGGGTCTCGGCCTGAACTGTCGACTGTACCTCTTCCTAGAGATGCTGCCTGGCCTGCTGCGTTCACCAGCAACTTTGATGTGTGTTGCTTTATTTATCAAGTGCTCTTTCCAGGCACATAGCTGTTCTGCACATTTCCTCAAATATAAGATCCACATATCAAACAGCTTTGATTTAATTTTGTCATTTGACAACTCTAATCAAACCCAGTTAACAAAATAAATGTCTTAAAGCTGCCCTTAAGCAGGCGATAATTCCAGTTCTTGTACCTGGCTGCATATACCGAATGTGTTACTCAAGAATTAAGCAACCTGGATTAAAATCTCCATTTACAATCTCACCATATCCTCATAGGAGATCTTATCAGTGCTGCTATTAAACTTACAAGCATTTTTACCTTTATGTCCTACTACCAATATTAATTTCCTTTTTTTACATATGGCCACCTGTCTATGTTTTGTGCCATGTCCTAGGACCTTGAAAATATCATTTGCACTTGGCGTAGTCTCCAATTGCTCGACCATCTGGAGCTTCTAGTCTGCTTTCCCTCACACTTAGTTACTGTCTTCTCGTTGTAAAAATTTAATTACTTAAGAAAATCTGAACAGAGTTGTGCATAACGCAGACTTCATGGAAACAATTTACACATTGAAAATCCATAACAATATAATTTTACTTTTTGCCTTTCACACTCATGGCTTAAATGTCTGGCTAGTTGTCAATGTTTTGTTTGTAAAATAAACTTAAAAAACTAATGTTCTTCTTCATCTCTTTGGACTGGGGCTAACAACATGGTCGGTGTTCTACTAGTGTTCGTGTTCCTTCAACCCACTTTGTATGTCTTACAGGCTGAATTTCCAGTTTACTACAACTGTCATGAACTCTCTTCAGGCAGCCTGGCTACAATTCCCAATCTCAAGATGCCTGATGAGCAATCAGGCCAAAACAATTACCTTAATAATAATTTTGATGCAGAAAAGGATGGAACAAGGTTGAGTACTTCCTGGGTCAGTGGATCATATGGTGATTTTAACACCTGCTACAAACACAACCTGAATCTACAGACTACCCAGGAGAGGCAGAGGGCCCCAGAGAAGAGTATGCAGCCACTTGATCCTTCCTGTCTTTTAACTCCTCCAAATACTCCTCTGAACATTGACCTTGTGCAGACAAATGGAGATGGTAGACTTGCATCAAACTTCAGGAGAAACGGTATCCACAGAAGCAGAGCAAATGAGGGAGAAGGTAACCTTTGGGATACTCAGCAAAATTCAGTACCATAGAGTGAACCAAGTACAGTCTGGGAAATAGAAGTACTGAATATTCCTGTAAACTGGCTTGGACAAAGATTTAGTTAAAATGAAAGAGGATACTCATGAAAATTGCGAAGAAAAATATTTTTTAAAATATTGCATTGGCTTATAGGTTTCCAGATAGCATTTAAGAACAGAACAGGAAAGAGAAAATATAAAGGTTTTGAAGTAGAATGCTAACATCATGTTGCACAGAATAGACAGGCATCATACATTTAAATGCTCACCTGTGGCTTTTAACTGGAACTTCCCACCATTGAAGTAGTTGTGGGGAAAATCACAAAATGCTGGAGGAACTCGGCAGGCCAGGCAGCATCTATGGAAAAGAGTAAACAGTCGATGTTTTGGCATGAGACCTTTCATCAGTACTGGAGAAAAATATGAAGTCACAGTAAGAAGCTGGGGGGAAGGGAGGAAGAAGTACAGGGTAGTAAGTGATTGGTGAAACCAGGAGAGAGGGAGGGATGAAGTAAAGAGCTGGGAAGTTGATTGGTGAAAGAGATAAAGTGCTGGAGAAGGAGAGGGTAGACCAGGGAAGAAAGGGAAGGAGGAGGAGCACCAGAGGGAGGTGATGGGCAGATAAGGAGACAAGGTGAGAGAGCGAAATGGGAATGGTGAATGGGGGAGGGCAATTACGGGAAGTCTGAGAAATCAATGTTCATGCCATCAGGTTGGAGGCTACCCAGATTGAATATAAGGTGATGCTGCTCCAACCTGAGCATGGCCTAATCGCAGCAGCAGAGGATGCCATGGACTGACATATGAGAATGGGAAGTAGAATTAAAATGGGTGGCCACCAGCAGATCCGGTTTTTTCTGGTGGACAGAGCATAGATGCTCGGCAAAGCTATTTCCCAATTTACATCTCACTGATATACAGGAAGCCACACTGGGAGCACCAGATACAGGAGCTGTTCCCAGGAAGGGAGATCAGTGGAGAGGTAATTGCTCCCCCTGTTCACCATTCCCCATTTTCATTTCCCTCTTTCACCATTACCTGCCCAACACCCCTCTCTGGTGCTCTTCCCCCTTTCCTTTCCCCAATGATTCTTGGATGTTCTTGAAGAAGATTGCTGTTAGCTGCAATCTAAATTTGTACTTACTTTGGTGGAGTCATTCAAGTGAATAGCAGGGAATACAGGGTTGGGGTGAACATGGAAAGAGTGTACAAGAGCGTTTATTTGGTGCTTATGACCAGTGATAAATTTCTACTTAAGTTTAAAGCTACCGACAAATTTAATTTATTAATGGATGTTATTGATTTAAAATTTGGAATTTAAACCTCATGGTTTAGATTAGTTATGGAAATGATTATTCAGAATAATATATTTTCTGCAGAGTCAAATGAAAACTTCTGCACAGTGGTTGTAAAAATAGAAATGGTTTGTAGTTATTTATCACACGGGATGAATACGTGCATTCATTTTTTCAGGAAGAATTTCCGCAACATACGACCTACCAACTCCAACATCTTCCAGCCTTAGCTCCGGAGATGATGATCCATGTTATGTGTTTGCTGTGGAGTTGACTCGGGGGCCTCTTGGTTTAGGAATGGGACTGATTGATGGACTGGTGAGTTAGATGAAATACACTTCCTTGTAATAATGCCATAGTGTCTAAAGTATTAGTTGTAGCTCAGCTAATGGCATTCTCATTTTGGAATCTGAAAGTTGTGAGTTCAAGTCACACTCTATAAATCTGAACGGAAGTTTACAATCTGGGGAAGTACTGAGGAAGTGAGACATTGTGTAAAGCCCATTGACTCTTTTAAATTAATTTAAAAGAATATAAAAGACTATCACCATAATCTTGCAGTTTGCAAATTGCCTCTTCCCAATTTTAGAGCTATTTACAGCTTCCTACATCACTATTGTAACTACATTGACTTTAGTGTGATTTAGGATATCATGAAAGATATATGGGAAAACCATGATGTAACATAAAATCCTGAAGATACTCAGGTCAGATACATCTGTGGAGAGAGGAACAGTCAATGGATTAGTTAATGATTTTTCACCAGAACTGGGGTAGTACATATCTACATAAATGCATGTCTTTATTTATATTCATGATCATTCAATAAACAGTAGTGTAATGATCTATCAATTTGTATAGCAGATGTTTGGAATATATTGAATTTTGACAGAAATTCTATTATCATTTATTTTATTTATTGAGATACAGTGCAGAATAGGCCCTTCGAGCTACGCCACTCAGCAATCCCGATTTAACCCTAGCCTAATCACGGGACAGATTACAATGACAAATTAACCTACCAATCGGCACAACTTCGGACTGTGGGAGGAAACCAGAGCACCGGGAGGGAAACCACGCGGTCTCGGGGGGAACGTACAAACTCTTTCCAGATAGTGGCGGGAATTGAACCCAGGTCACTGGCACTGTAAAGCATTGTGCTAACCACTATGCTACTGTGTCACACTAATTTTACCCGATCATTAAATGAACTTTGATTATATAAAACAAATTTTTGAAAAAAATCTTAAATGACAAACCTCTGTTTTGAGTGATATCACATCTGGTGTATTTTAAACTGGTGTTTTCATCTACTTGTAGCATACAACCTTAAAATCCCCAGGGATTTATATCAGAACACTTCTGCCTGACAGTCCAGCAGCTTCTGATGGGAGACTGGGGATTGGGGACAGAATCCTGGCAGTAAATGGAACCAGCTTAATTGGAGCAGATTATGACAGGTAATCGTCAGAGAAAGATCTATTTCTGTTCTCAAATATAAACCACACCTTTCCTATCTTCCACCTCTGTCAATTTTTATGATCTAAAATTAATGCAGGATTGGATTTGTGTTTTGTGGCTCTTCCTGTAGATATAATTGAGAATATACAGTTTGCTGAGATATATTGCCAGAACATACTGAAAACCAGGAATTTCTAATTTCTGGGAGCTAATTTCTTGCTTCTGCTTGCAGTGCAGTTAACCTGATCCGTTCAGCAGGTGAGAGGCCACGATTCCTGGTTGCTAAGTCAGATTTCATCAGTGCTGAGAAGATCAGTGCATCATCCTGTTAGTCACATTACTCCTCTTCATTCCTTCATGTTTAAGTGATAATTGAGCAAAAATGATTGACAGATGTCAATTAAGTACTATTGTAGCTGTCAGGCTTTACCTCCTAAACTCACTATTAGGATATAAAAGTTCATATAAAACACTTTTCTTTTAAAAAAAAATCACTTTTTCCCCAAATAAGATTCCTAAATAGAGGATTAATTAAAAGCAGCAATCAAAAGGCTTAAAATCAGCTCATACCTTCCAAGAGTTTTATTCATACTAAGATTATTTTCCTAAAAGCCACTTTCTCAGAACTCTTAAGCTGTGCCCTAATCATACTGCTGTTGTCCACCTGAGAATAACTGTAATATAGAGGTTAGTAAAGTTGATGTCACATGCTTGGGTCAGTGCTCTCGTTTTGTTTTTCAATTCCTCTTCATTTAAACTGGACGACAATCATTTAAACTTGATTCCTGGGTATGTGAGAGAGTGACAGAGAGACTGAAACTGGGAAGCAAAGGAAAAATGAAATCTTACAATAGCGGTTTTAGAACATTCCCCTTAAAAATAGAATTAAAATCAGCTTGGCCCAGAAATAGCACTGTTATTTGGGTTGTGCATTTAAGACCACAATAGGATTTGCATAGATAAACTATTAATGCACCCAGTTAAGTATCTTAGAGGAAGCTACCTATTCTACACTGCTGCACAAATTTAATATTTCACAAGGCCTTCTAACAAAAGTTTTCACCTGCTCAGTTTTCAAAATTTGAAGCCATTTTCCTACACTTTGAAACTGTCAATTTCAGTGCCAGTACGTATCATGACAAAATCCAAAGTTAAATGAAGGGGTATTGACCCGTCAGGTTTCGCCAGGAACTTTTAAGTTTATAATAGGTGTCTAATCTATGCTGCAGTGATCACTCTAATCAAAACTTCAATTACTGAATAAAATATATAAATTAGACCAAAGATTTAAAAAAAAACAGCTGCTGCATTTTAAAGTGTTAGATTAAATGGTTGGATTTTGTCTTTAATTAGTTTGACTTCAGTATTTCCATTATAGTACATGCTGATGTAGGATCAAATTCTCTTAACTCTAATAGAACTAGTTGGTCAGTCAGAACCAAAGAAGAAAATGTACCAATGGGTTTATAGCACATTTAATAAATGCTCTACCAATAAATGACAATGTAAACATTTTGTAAAATTATCAATGTATGTTAATGGTATCCGATAGAATTAAAAATCAATGCAAGTTACACACACAAAATGCTGGAGGAACTCAGCAGGTCAGGCAACATTGATGGAAATAAATAATCAGTCAATGTTTTGGGCTGAGACCCTTCTTCAAGACTAATGTAATGTTAATGTGATACCAATTTCTGGCATTACACACAAAATGCTGGAGGAACTCAGCAGGTCAGGCAGCATCTATGGAGAGGAAACAGCAGTTGATGTTTCAGGCCAAAATACTTCATCAGGACTGAAAAGAAAGGTGGCAAAAGGAGGTGAAGGGGAGGGAAGGAGTACACGCTGGCAGGTAATAGTTGAAACTATGCGAGGGAGAAGGTGAGTAGAAGAAGGGGAATGATGTGAGAAGCTGGGAGGTGAAAAAGGTAAAAGGTTGAAGGAAGAGGAATATAATAGGAGAGGCTGTGAAACACAGAATAAAAAAGAAAGAGCTGCAGAATAGAGGAATCAGAGTTGATGGGCTGGTCATGAGTATGGGGGGTGTGGGAGAGAGATAGTGCGAGGGCCACTAGCACGGTGGAAAACAAAAGTAGGAGCAAGTGTTATCCCTCCCTTTTGATTTCCTTCATTCTGATAGCCTTCTCACCTCCACTCTTTCCGTCCCCTACCCTCATGACCTGCCCATCACCTCCCACATTTCCCCATCTCCCTTCCTCCAGAGGTACGACCTGACCTGCTGAGTTGCTCCAGCATTTTGTGTATAATTCCATAAATTAGCATCACATGTGTTACTTAAGATATCCAACATTGGGAGCCATGGTAGTGCAGCAGTTAGAGCGACACTGTTATAGCTTGAAGCATTGAAGTTCAGAGTTCAAATCCGGCATCCACAGTAAGCAAATTTGTACGCTCCTTCTCGTATGCACATGGGATTCCTTCATGTGCTCTGGTTTCCTCCTACAGCCCAAAGACGTATCAGTTAGTAGGTCATTGTAAATTGTCCCATGATTTAGGCTAGGGTTAAATCTGTGGGTTGCTAGGTGACGTGGCTCCACACTGTATCTCTAAATAATTAAATAAATTGCCTCTGCACAATCTCTTGTTGCCAATTTCTTGCACCTTACTAAATGAATGAATAAATTAAGGATTATAAAATACATTTTAATTAAATACTGTATATACAGTACATACATTACAAAATTTACATTGCTACCTTAAATCTCTCTCACCTCAATCGTAAATATGGTACAACCTGCAGCTTCAACGAGAAAAAGCCCAGCTCACACAGCAGCTACAAGATATTTATTTATTGATTGAGATATAGCGTGGCCCTTCTGGCTTATTCAAACTTGATAGCATTTTAAGAATCATTTGTGATACTTCACCATTTTTAAAAAGTGCAGGGGCAACAAATGTGTTATCCCTTTAAAGTGTTTTTCTAATGTTTCTACCTATCAGCATTTCCAAAACAGAAGATGTCGAAAAGATTCAGCAGATTAGACTGAATCTTCAGAGAGGGAGAGGGAGTATTACTTTTCAGGTCAATGGCATTTCATCAGAAATAACAGTAAGAAAAATTGTTTTTACAAGTACAGGTTTTATGACAGACGCAGATAGAAACCTCTGCCCTTCATCTGATCCAGCTGATGAGATTGCTCTGAGAGCTGGTACAGACTTGATGGACCAAATGGCATCCATCTCCTTATGAAGGAGAAATGAAAAGTTAGAAGACTGAGATTAATTCTGTGGACAGATCTTGGGTACTTTATCATTCAAGTGCAGATGAAAAGGCAATCTCCTCTGTCTGTTCTGGGTAAAGATCTCCCATCTGAAAAAGGGGTTTCCAAGACACCTGATGAACCTGTCTTTAATGGCAATACAAAACAATTAGGTGGATGTTCGTTTCTTTGCTGTTTGGTTCTAGATGTGTACACAATGGTTGTCACATCTATCCAAAAGTAACAGCAACACTGGGGCCCTGTTTTACTGCATATTTGGTTTTAGATACACTTATAAGCTAGGTGCAAACAAACTGCTTCTCAAGAGGTGGCCAAAATTTTGAGAGTCACTTATTTATTGCAACTGATTTAGATTTTTGGGATCTTGGACAAACAGAAAATTGGGTGACCTCCATATCTTACTGAGGATACAACAGACCAACTGTATAAACATAAGTTCCAAGTCCTCACAATAACAATCAGTTACCTTTTCTTGTAAAAGAAAGATTTAACAACGATTCTATCTTTTTACGCAGTCATCTTCTCCAGAGTTCAATGATTTGTACTTGGCTTAAAGCCATTCTGTAGATGTTGTGGTAATCTAGATTTTAAACATTCTTATAAACAAATTCAGTAAGAAACAAGTATTCAGGGTGGCCAAAACTCATAGATACTCTAGCTGGTTAAACTGAACATTCGGGCAGAGAGTTCTTGAATTTACAATTTTAAAATCAGGTATTACAGGAAGCAGAGAGCTTATGATCACCTTTGGAACACTGCCATTTAGACAATGTTGTTTTGCAAGCAACTGTTTAAAGATAACCCTCTATCCTCTCAACAAGAAATTATTTTTAAAACAAGAGATTTTGTAGATGCTGCAAATCCTGAAGAAGGTTTTAGGCCTGAAACCTCCATCGACTCTTTATTTCTTCCCACAGATGCTGCCTGACCTGCTAAATTCCTACAGCATTTTGTGTGCTACATTTTTTTTTAGAAATCAAACAATAACTTTGAAATGTTATTTGCACAAATTAGACTAGATGACTGACAGCTAAATAAGGGGGCATGAATGTGAATGTAATGATGTAAATCTACCAAATTAGATTTAAATCACATCTTCTATTTTAATATTTGATCTCTCACAAGCATATCTTGCCGGAATTTTTGTAATCCCATGTAGATAATCAGCTGCAATAAGTCCAAGAATTAAAAATGATACTACTTACATTTTTAAACATCAATCACACTTCCTACACTGACTGCAGACCGATGATGACTCTTCTAAATTCTCCCAGGCAATTAGGAAGAGTCCGTAAACCAGACATCTCTGCAGTGTGAATACATATCAAAACTGTTTTCAAACAAACAAGCCACACCATTAAAATTCTGCATTTAGAATAGATTCTTTCAGTATTATGACTGTAATTTTACCTCCATTATGTTAATGTGCTGTTCAAATAATATATTTTATAACTTAATGACCTGTGTTTAAAATACATTTCAAACGTGTACTCAAATAATGTAAGTTTTAAATGCATCAATTTCTGAAAAATTCTATGCAAATAAACTACTTTTCATGGATTAATCAGCATCTTTTATTCTTTATTAAGTGTTATTTTTAATCCAGTGTGTTTATTATATTGTGTAAACTTGAGCACTTCTCCACATGACCACTGCAGGAATGTAAAGGGTCAGAGAACTCTGAACTGTCAGTCCTCAGTTATCCATACCTACTCACGAACTGGGAGAGCATGGGCACTGCAATTACCCTTTAAGTTTTTAAACTAGAAATCAATATTCCTACTCTTGATAACGATGGTGACTGAGTGGAAGGAGTATGGGATAATCTATAATTTCCTCTGCCTTCTCCAGCTGCTCTCCATACAAACATCAAAATTTTATACCTAAACACACAGAAGTCTCCACAAAGAACTGCATTTACAACCCAGTTATGTGACAATATTTCAACTTTAGCTCTAATGAGTATAAAGTCATTTTCAACAACAAAAACAAGTTATAATTTAGCTCATTAAGTATAATTCCTTACCAAAAAAAGAGAAAACATTTGTTTCATAGTACTTATGTGATTTTTGACTCCAGTTTGTAGATTGACTCAAATTATATTATGGATGAATGAAAAATGGAGGGCGAATTGGAAGGGAAGGATTAGATTGATCTTGGAGCGGGTTAAAAGAACCTTGGAGTAGGTTCAAGAATCAATAGATTCTGGGATTGTACCGGATTACTGGAAAATTGCAAATGTTACTCTGCTATTTAAGAAAGGTGGGAGGCAGCAGAAAAGAAACTATAGATCTGTTAGCCTGACATCAGTGGTTGGGAAGTTGTCTGTATCGATTGTTAGTGATGAGATTACGGAGAAACTGGAGACACATGACAAGATAGGCCAAAGCCAGCATGGTTTCCTGAAAGGAAAATCCTGCCTGACTAACCTACTGCAAATTTTTTAGGTAATTACAAGCAGGGTAGACAAAGGAGATGCAGTAGATGTGGTGTACTTGGATTTTCAGAAGGCCTTTGACAAGGTGCCACACATGAGGCTGCTTAGCAAGATAAGAGCCCATGGAATTACAGGGGAGTTACTAGCATGGGTGGAGCATTGTCTGATCAGCAGAAAACAGAGAGTGGGAATAAAGGGACCATATTCTGACCGGCTGCCAGTTACCAGTGGAGTTCCACAGGGGTTGGTGTTGGGACCACTTCTTTTTACGATGTACAGTGGCATGCAAAAGTTTGGGCACCCCAGTCAAAATTTCTGTTCCTGTGAATAGCTAAGTGAGTAAAAGATGACCTGATTTCCAAACGGCATAAAGTTAAAGATGACACATTTCTTTAATATTTTAAGCAAGATTACTTTTTTATTTCCATCTTTTACGGTTTTAAAATAACAAAAAAGGAAAAGGGACCGAAGCAAAAGTTTGGGCACCCTGCATGGTCAGTACTTAGTAACACCCCCTTTGGCAAGTATCACAGCTTATAAATGCTTTCTGTAGCCAGCTAAGGGTCTTTCAATTCTTGTTTGGGGGATTTTCACCCATTCTTCCTTGCAAAAGGCTTCTGGTTCTGTGAGATTCTTTGGCCATCTTGCATGCACTGCACTTTTGAGGTCTATCCACAAATTTTCGATGATGATTAGGTCAGGGGACTGTGGGGGCCATGACAAAACCTTCAGCTTGCACCTCTTGAGGTAGTCCATTGTGGATTTTGAGGTGTGTTTAGGATCATTACCCTGTTGTAGAAGCCATCCTCTTTTCGTCTTCAGCTTTTTTACAGATGGAGTGATGTTTGCTTCCAGAATTTGCTGGTATTTAATTGAATTCATTCTTCCCTCTACCAGTGAGATGTTCCCCGTGCCACTGACTGCAACACAAGCCCAAAGCATGACCGATCCACCCCCATGCATAACAGTTGGAGAGGTGTTCTTTTCATGAAATTCCGCACCCTTTTTTCTCCAAACATACCTTCGCTCATTGCGGCCAAAAAGCTCTATTTTAACTTCATCAATCCACAGGACTTGTTTCCAAAATGTATCAGGCTTGTTTAGATGTTCCTTTGCAAACTTCTGATGCTGAATTTTGTGGTGGGGATGCAGGAAAGGTTTTCTTCTGATGACTCTTCCATGAAGGTCATATTTGTGCAGGTGTCACTGCACAGTAGAACAGTGCACCACCACTCCAGAGTCTGCTAAATCTTCCTGAAGGTATTTTGCAATCAAATGGGATTTTGATTTGTCTTTCTGGCAATCCTACAAGCAGTTCTCTGGGAAAGTTTTCTTGCTCTTCTAGACCTCAACTTGACCTCCACCATTCCTGTTAACTGCCATTTCTTAATTACGTTATGAACTGAGAAAACAGCTACCTGAAAACGCTTTGCTATCTTCTTACAGCCTTCTCCTGCTTTGTGGGCATCATTTATTTTAATTTTCAGAGTGCTAGGCAGCTGCTTAGAGGAGCCCATGGCTGCTGATTGTTGGGACAAGGTTTGAGGAGTCGGTATTTATAAAGCTTTTAAAATTTGCATCACCTGGCCTTTTCTAACGATGACTGTGAACAAGCCATAGCCCGAACAAGCTAATTAAGGTCTGAGACCTTGGTAAAAGTTATCTGAGAGCTCAAATCTCTTGGGGTGCCCAAACTTTTTCATGGCGCTCCTTTCCTTTTTTCCCACTCTAAAATTGTACAGAACAAAAATAATACACTAGTCTTGCTTAAAATGTTGAAAAGAATATTTCATCTTTAACTTTATCACTTTTGGAGATCAGTTCATCTTCTACTCACTTAACCATTCACGGTAACAGGAATTTTGACCAGAGGTGTCCAAACTTTTGCATGCCACTGTATATCAATGATTTGAACTATGGGGATTAATAGATTTGTGGCTAAATTTGCTGATGATACAAAGATAGGAGGAGGAGCAGCTATTGTTGAGTAAACAAAGAATCTGCAAAGAGACTTAAGATAGTTTAGGGGAATGGGCAAAGAAGTGGCAAATGAAATACAATGTTGGAAAGTGTTTGGTCATGCACTTTGGTGGAAGAAATAAACGGGCAGACTATTACTCAGATGGGAAAAGAATTCAAAATGCAGAGACGCAAAGGGATTTGGGAGTCTTTGTGCAGGATACCCTAAAGGTTAACCTCCAGATTGAGTCGGTAGTGAAGGTGGTGAATGCAATGTTGCCATTTATTTCTATAGGTACAGTGCATGCAAAAGTTTGGGCACCCTGGTCAAAATTTCTGTTACTGTAAATAGTTAAGTGAGTAAAAGATGAACTTATTTCCAAAAGGCATAAAGTTAAAGATGACACATTTCTTTAATATTTTAAGCAAAAACACTTATTTCCATCTTTTACAGTTTCAAAATAACAAAAAAGGAAAAGGGCCTGAAGCAAAAGGTTGAGCACCCTGCATGGTCAGTACCTAGTAACACCCCCTTTGGCAAGTATCACAGTTTATAAATGCTTTCTGTAGCCAGCTATGAGTCTTTCAATTCTTGTTTGGGGGATTTTCACCCATTCTTCCTTGCAAAAGGCTTCTAGTTCTGTGACATTCTTAGACTGTCTTGCACGCACTGCTCTTTTGAGGTCTATCCAGATTCTCGATGATGTTTCGGTCAGGGGAATGCGAGGGCCATGGCAAAACCTTCAGCTTGTGTCTCTTGAGATAGTCCATTGTGGATTTTGAGGTGTGTTTAGGTTCATTATCCTCTTCTCATCTTCAGCTTTTTTTTTTTACGGATGGTGTGATGTTTGCTTCCAGAATTTGCTGGTATTTCATTGAATTCATTCTTCCCTCTACCAGTAAATGTTCCCCGTGCCACTGGCTGCAACACAAGCCTAAAGCATGATCGATCCACCCCCGTGCTTAACAGTTGGAGAGGGTTTCTTCTTATGAAATTCTGCACCCGTTTTTCTCCAAACATACCTTTGCTCATTGCGGCCAAAAAGTTCTATTCAAAAGGTTCAAAGGAACATCTAAACAAGCCTGATGCATTTTGGAAACAAGTCCTGTGGACTGATGAAGTTAAAATAGAACTTTGGGCCCTTTCCCATTTTTTAATTTTGTAATTGTAAAAGATGGAAATAAAAAAGTTTTCTTGCTTAAAATATTAAAGAAATATGTCATTTTTAACTTTATGCCTTTTGGAAATCAGGTCATCTTTTACTCACTTAGCTATTCACAGTAACAGAAATTTTGACCGGAGTGCCCAAACTTTTGCATGCCACAGTATAGAATATAAGAGCAGGGATGTGATATTGAGGCTCTATAAGACACTCATGAGACCACACTTGAAGTATTGTGTGCATTTTTGGGCTCCTTATTTTAGAAAGGAATATTCTGACATTGGAGAGGGTTCAGAGAAGATTCACAAGGATGATTCCAGGAATGAAAGGATTACCGTATGAGGAACATCTGACAGCTCTTGAGCTGTATTCTCTGGAGTTCAGAAGAATGAGGGGGGATCTCGTAGTAACATTCTGAATGTTAAAAGGCCTGAACAGATTAGATATGGCAAAGTTACTTCCCATGGTAGGGGATTCTAGGACAAGAGGGCATGACTTCAGGATTGAAGGACGTCCATTTAGAACTGAGATGTGGAGAAATTACTTTAGTCAGAGGGTGGTAAATCTGTGGAATTTGATGCCACGAGCAGCTGTGGAGGCCAAGTCAATGGGTACATTTAAGGCAGAGATAGATAGGTTCTTGTTTAGCCAGGGCATCAAAGGGTATGGGGAGGAGGCAGGGATGACTGGAAGAATTGGATCAGCTCATGATTGAATGGAGGAGCAGACTCAATGGGCCAAATGGATTACTTCTGCTCCTATATCTTATTATCTTATAGTCCAAAAGGTCAGCACAACATTGTGGGCTGAAGGGCCTTTATTGAGATGTACTGTTCTATGTCATATATTCTTGTCTCTAAATTGAAAAGTGATCATATTTAAGGATTAATTAAATCTGCATTTACAAGTAGGCAGAGGAGATGAAAGAACAAGAATAAAGTACAAATTAACAATATGTCACCTGCTGTGGGCATACCAATTTGCGTGACACTATTACAGCTTGGGGCATCAAAGTTCAGAGTTCAATTCTGACATCATCTGTAAGGGGTTTGTACATTCTCCCCGTAGAAGGTATGGGTTTTATTTTTCCGGGACCTCTGGTTTCCTCCTACAGACTTACCAGTTAATAGGTTAATTGGTCATTGTAAGTTGTCCTGCAATTAGGCTAGTGTTAAATCGGGGATCGCTCGGCAGTGCGGCTTGAAGGACCAGAAGGGCCTACTCTGCGCTGTATCTCGAAATAAATAAATGTTACCACAAAAATATAAACTGTAAAAAAATCTGTTGCCTTACAATGATGATATATGCACTTACAGAAGTATCCTTTCTTAAAAAGAGTTGGGTCTAGTTGCAGAGAAGAGGAATTAACTTACCTAGAGCAAAGATGACATTAAGTCACCAAGAATACTACCATAACACAAGAGATCACTGACACTTCAGCTCAAGTTCCCACATGCTGAATTATAAAAAACCTTAACATAAGGTGCTTATTCCTCAATTTTCTTGAAATATCACAGTAAATAAACCCACTTATGACAAAAAAGTTTAATTCCCATTTTATGTTGGCTTTGTACATTGATGTCAATTTGCCAATGTGCACAATCATATCCTGAACATGTTCCAACTAATTGAGTGATTGAGAGGTTTTAAGCACAAGCAGCATTCATTGCTCTCTAGAAATATGATTCTGAAATGAGAAATATGCTAATCTATTTTTATTCTCTTATTTAATGATGGAAACATAAGTTTACATATGGGTGACCCAATCTACGTTTGTAATCTCTACTATTTGAATTCAGAACATCCGATTGTGGTAATGTACACACAAAAAAATCAACCAAATCACAGGAAAAGTCAACTTGTTAAACACTCAAACAACAGCTTTTCACTCCATAACCCTCCACATTAGATATCCCTGTAAGCAGGCTTCTTGAACTGAAGACCACTTAAACAAATAATAACAGTAAGTACTTTATTGATCCTGAGTGGGAAATTATTTCACATTATGTCACTTTTGGAACTCTAACAGACACAATGTCTGAAGGTGCTACACAGGGAATCCAGGCGCTGGCTCTCTCTGTAGCATCTTGCTGATAGTCCTCATGGTGAGTGGCAGTGAAGCATTTGTATCTTTGTACCATCTTGGGCTGGCAATGTCTGCAGAAGGTCCTAGTATGAGTTGAGCTACATTTGGAGCTTTCAGCAGATTATTAAGTTCACTGGCACGGGCCAGGATTTCCTGAATATCATCCTCACTGTACAAGGAGGAAATCAAAGCACTCCGAACAAATGGCCTCATCTTGGACAGGAACAGAGAGACCCTGAAGAGAGAACAAGTCTTGGGTCAGTGAAGGTGGTTTTGTTTTTCAAACAGGTCAATTTACAATTGACAAACAAATGAAGATTTTAACACACATTCTTCACAGACTCCTTTTAAAAATGATTTTTTAAAAGATGTAAACAAGTACAAAGAGCTCTGTGAAGAACCAATAAAGTAATCCATCAACACAAGAGCTGAAAATACCAGAAAATCAAACTTCCCTTCAATAGATTCATCATGAAGTTATTTTACTTGATTCATTTTCATGCTGATATTTCTGATAGGAAGTAATTAACTAAAATGAACTTTTACACAGTGGTTGGGCCAAACACTATAGACGGTATTATAGAAACATAGAAACATAGAAAATAGGTGCAGGAGTAGGCCATTCGGCCCTTCGAGCCTGTACCGCCATTTATTATGATCATGGTTGATCATCCAACTCAGAACCCCACCCCAGCCTTCCCTCCATACCTCCTGACCCCCGTAGCCACAAGGGCCATATCTAACTCCCTCTTAAACATAGCCAATGAACTGGCCTCAACAGTTTCCTGTGGCAGAGAATTCCACAGATTCACCACTCTCTGTGTGAAAAAGTTTTTCCTAATCTCGGTCCTAAAAGGCTTCCCCTCTATCCTCAAACTGTGACCCCTCGTTCTGGACTTCCCCAACATCGGGAACAATCTTCCTGCATCTAGCCTGTCCAATCCCTTTAGGATCTTATACGTTTCAATCAGATCCCCCCTCAATCTTCTAAATTCTAACGAGTACAAGCCCAGTTCATCCAGTCTTTCTTCATATGAAAGTCCTGCCATCCCAGGAATCAATCTGGTGAACCTTCTTTGTACTCCCTCTATGGCAAAGATGTCTTTCCTCAGATTAGGGGACCAAAACTGCACACAATACTCCAGGTGTGGTCTCACCAAGGCCTTGTACAACTGCAGTAGTACCTCCCTGCTCCTGTACTCGAATCCTCTCGCTATAAATGCCAGCATACCATTCGCCTTTTTCACCGCCTGCTGTACCTGCATGCCCACTTTCAATAACTCGTGTATAATGACACCCAGGTCTCGTTGCACCTCCCCTTTTCCTAATCGGCCACCATTCAGATAATAATCTGTTTTCCTATTTTTGCCACCAAAGTGGATAACTTCACATTTATCCACATTAAATTGCATCTGCCATGAGTTTGCCCACTCACCCAACCTATCCAAGTCACCCTGCATCCTCTTAGCATCCTCCTCACTGCTAACACTGCCACCCAGCTTCGTGTCATCCGCAAACTTGGAGATGCTGCATTTAATTCCCTCATCCAAGTCATTAATATATATTGTAAACAACTGGGGTCCCAGCACTGAGCCTTGCGGTACCCCACTAGTCACCGCCTGCCATTCTGAAAAGGTCCAGTTTATTCCCACTCTTTGCTTCCTGTCTGCTAACCAATTCTCCACCCACACCAATACCTTACCCCCAATACCGTGTGCTTTAAATTTGCACACTAATCTCCTGTGTGGGACCTTGTCAAAAGCCTTTTGAAAATCCAAATATACCACATCCACTGGTTCTCCCCTATCCACTCTACTAGTTACATCCTCAAAAAATTCTATGAGATTCGTCAGACATGATTTTCCTTTCACAAATCCATGCTGACTTTGTCCGATCATTTCACCGCTTTCCAAATGTGCTGTTATCACATCCTTGATAACTGACTCCAGCAGTTTCCCCACCACCGACGTTAGGCTAACCGGTCTATAATTCCCCGGTTTCTCTCTCCCTCCTTTTTTAAAAAGTGGGGTTACATTAGCCACCCTCCAATCCTCAGGAACTAGTCCAGAATCTAACGAGTTTTGAAAAATTATCACTAATGCATCCACTATTTCTTGGGCTACTTCCTTAAGCACTCTAGGATGCAGACCATCTGGCCCTGGGGATTTATCTGCCTTCAATCCCTTCAATTTACCTAACACCACTTCCCTACTAACATGTATTTCACTCAGTTCCTCCATCTCACTGGACCCTCTGTCCTTTACTATTTCTGGAAGATTATTTATGTCCTCCTTAGTGAAGACAGAACCAAAGTAATTATTCAATTGGTCTGCCATGTCCTTGCTCCCCATAATCAATTCACCTGTTTCTGTCTGCAGGGGACCTACATTTGTCTTTACCAGTCTTTTCCTTTTTACATATCTATAAAAGCTTTTACAGTCCGTTTTTATGTTCCCCGCCAGTTTTCTCTCAAAACCTTTTTTCCCCTTCCTAAGTAAGCCCTTTGGCCTCCTCTGCTGAACTCTGAATTTCTCCCAGTCCTCAGGTGAGCCACTTTCTCTGGCTAATTTGTATGCTACTTCTTTGGAATTGATACTATCCCTAATTTCTCTTGTCAGCCACGGGTGCACTACCTTCCTTGATTTATTCTTTTGCCAAACTGGGATGAACAATTGTTGTAGTTCATTCATGCAACCTTTAAATGCTTGCCATTGCATATCCACCGTCAATCCTTTAAGTGTCATTTGCCAGTCTATCTTAGCTAATTCAAGTCTCATACCTTCAAAGTTACCCCTCTTTAAGTTCAGAACCTTTGTTTCTGAATTAACTATGTCACTCTCCATATTAATGAAGAATTCCACCATATTATGGTCACTCTTACCCAAGGGGCCTCTCACGACAAGATCGCTAATTAACCCTTCCTCATTGCTCAAAACCCAGTCCAGAATAGCCTCCTCTCTAGTTGGTTCCTCGACATGTTGGTTCAAAAAACCATCCCACATACATTCCAAGAAATCCTCTTCCTCAGCACCTTTACCAATTTGGTTCACCCAGTCTACATGTAGATTGAAGTCACCCATTATAACTGCTGTTCCTTTATTGCACACATTTCTAATTTCCTGTTTAATACCATCTCCGACCTCACTACTACTGTTAGGTGGCCTGTACACAACTCCCACCAGCGTCTTCTGCCCCTTAGTGTTACGCAGCTCTACCCATATCGATTCCACATCTTCCCGGCTTATGTCCTTCCTTTCTATTGCGTTAATCTCTTCTTTAACCAGCAACGCCACCCCACCTCCCCTTCCTTCATGTCTATCCCTCCTGAATATTGAATATCCCTGAACGTTGAGCTCCCATCCCTGGTCACCCTGGAGCCATGTCTCTGTGATCCCAACTATATCATAATCATTAATAACAATCTGCACTTTCAATTCATCCACCTTATTACGAATGCTCCTTGCATTGACACATAAAGCCTTCAGGCGCTCTTTTACAACTCTCTTAGCTCTTATACAATTATGTTGAAAAGTGGCCCTTTTTAATGTATGCACACACATAAACATTGGGTTAATAGAATTCCCTTTTAACATTCAAAAGGGATGAGGTGGATATGTTCACATCTATACACCTAGAGAAAAGTATAAAATGCAATATATGGACTGCACTTCAGATATCTGCATTGTAAGCCCCAAAATCAGGGGTTTGGTACTGAAAACACAGGCATCCGTCTGCTAATTTATTCCTTATGCTTTCCATAAATTGTAATTGGCCAGTAACATTTTTGAAAACAATTTTAGTATTGCATCGTTCTCAACTGAGAGGAGAATACACAAAGAAACACTTCTTATGTGTTAGTGATCTGCGCAGATAAGCTATAGGTTAAGTAGTGTGGTTAATAGAATGAAGAAAATAATTAGAGAAAATATGAATAAAGGAATGTAAAAGCTGTGAAATGCAGAGCTGTACAGATTACTAAGCAGGTCAGGCCATGTTAGTAGAAAGGAAAAACTGAACAACTGATCTACAGCAAAAGTGGCCAGTCCAGAAAGTGAGCTAACTGAAACTGTTGAATTCATACTGAGTTTAGACTGTTCCAATAGAAGATGAGGTCATAGCAGTACAGCACAGAAACAGACCCTTTGGTCCATCTAGTCAGTGCCAAAAAAATTATTTAATCTGTCAACTCTCAATGACCTGCACCGGGACCACAGCCCTCCATGTCCCTACTATCCATGTATTTATCCAAACTTCTCTTAAACATTGAAATCCAGCTTGCATGCACCATTTGTGCGAGCAGCTCATTCCACACTCTCATGACCCTCTGAGTGAAGAGGCTTCTTATGTTCCCCTTAAACTTTTTGCTTTTCACCCTTAGCCCATGACCTCTGTTTGTAGCTCAACCCAACCTTGCTGTGGAAAAAGCTTGCTTGCATTTAGCCAATCTATACCCTTCATAATTTTGTACACTTCTATCAAATCTCCTCTCAATCTCCTATGTTCTAAAGAATGCAGTCCTAACCTATTCAATCTTTCCTTATAACTCAGGTCCTCCAGACCCAGCAACATCCTTGTAAATTTTCTCTGTATTCTTTCAAACTTAAGTTACATCTGTGTTGTACATAGGTGACTAAAATTGCACACAATACTCCAGATTAGGTTTCACCAACATCTTATACAACTTCAACATAACATGTAATTTTCAGTACAATACATTGCTGTTCCTCAAGCTCCCTTGGGCCTCAGTATAACAGTCTACAAACAGTAAACTACAAACCACTGCAGATACTGTTTGGGGAAGATGGCTCATCAGGAGAAACCAACAGTAGCTAAGATCATGACACTGAATGGCCCTGGTGCTCAGGAGGGCAGGAAAAAGGGTGGCAGAGGAATAGACAGGAACAAAAGAAAATCTGCAAGTGCTGGAAATCCGAGCAACACACTCAACACTCAGTCCTGCCAAAGGGGGTTTCGGCCCGAAACGTCAACTCTACTTTTTCCATTGACGCTGCCTGGCCTGCTGAGTTCCTCTAGCATTTTGTGTGTGTGGTGACGAACAAACGAGAGCTGGGGTGAGGTCCTACAAGCCAAATTTAGGGAGCAAGGAGACAAATTAAAATGTAGGACCTCAAAGGTGTTACATAGTACCAGGATTGCTACCTGTGCTATGTGCAAGTTAGAGAAGGAATAGCAAAATAGCTAGGATAAATATATGGCTTAAGCACTGGTGCAGAAGGGGGAGTGTTTCATTTCCTGGGGTATTGGAACCAGTTCTGGGGCTATTACAGTTCTGGTCATTACAGGAACGTGGTTTCAGGACAGAGATGATTGGGAATTAAACATACAGGGATATCTGGTAATATAGAAGTATAAGCAGGAAGGCAGGGAAGGTGGGGTAGCGCTCATAATTAAGGATAAGATCAGCACAATACTGAGAGACGATGTAAGATTTAAGGAAACTAAAATGAATTGATTGTGGACTTCAGGAAGGGAAGTCGAGGGAACACACACCAATTCCTCAACAAGGGATCAGAAGTTGAAAGGGCGAGCAGTTTCAAGTTCCGATATGTGAACACCTCTGAGGATCCATCCTGCACCCAACATATTGATGCAATTACAAAGAAGGCACAGCAGCAGCTATATTTCAAGTGTGAGGAAGATTGGTATGTCACTGAAGACTCTTGCAAATTTCTACACGTTCCGTGGAGAGCACTAACTGGCTGCCTCACCATCTGGTATGAACTACTGCACAGGATCAGAAAAAGCTGCAGAAAGTTATAAAATCAGCCAGCTCCATCATAGACACCAAGCTTCCCCCAGCATCGAAGACACCTTCAAAAGGTAATGTCTCAAATATGTGTCATCCATCATTAAGGGCCTCCATCACCCAGGACATCCCTCTTTCTCACTGTTACCACCAATGAGGTGGTAAAGACTGAAAAAACACTCAGCATTTCAGTAACAGCTTCTTCCCCTCTCAGATTTCTGAATGGCTAATGAACCAATGAACATTTCCTCAGTGTTTCTTTCCAATCTCTTTCTGAATTACTTACTTAAGTTATTTTTATGTATTTATTGTAATTTATAGTTTTTATTATTGTGCATTGCAATGTACTGCTACCTCAAAGCAACAAATTTCACGGCAGGCCAGTGATATTACACCTGATTCTGATTTTGATTCTGAGTGGAAAAACAAATTGTGCAAAGGGTGAAGTCTGCGGAGGGATATAGTTAGGTCAGAAGAGTGGGCAAGGGTCTTAATATTTAAAAGGTGAAAGACTGAAGCATGCTGTTGCACAATGACTTGAGATTGCTTACGCATGAATCAAAACAAAAGGTTGGTTTGCAGGTGCAAAAGGTTATGCTGAAGTTAAAATGTGCAAAAGAAGCATTCCATTTGCCTTCTTTGCTAGAGGGAGTGAATTTAAGAGCAGAGGGGTTATGCTGCAACTGCACCCGGTGCTGGTGAGGTTGCACCCGGAGTACTGCATGCATTTCTGTCTCATTATTTGAGGAAAGATATATTGCCTTTGGAGGCCGTGCAGAAGAGGTTCACCAAGTTGATTCTGGAGATGAGGGAGTTAGCCTATGAGGACAGACTGGAACAGTACTCACTGGAATTCAGAAGAATGAGAGGGGAATCTTATAGAAACATAAAATTCTGAAAGGTATTGATAAAGAAGGAAAGTTGCTTCCACTGATAGGTGAAACTAGAACTAGGGGACATAGCCTCTAGATTCAGAATAAGTACATTTAGGATGAAGAGGAGGAACTGATTTTTCCATCTGCGGAATTCTCTGCTTGAGGAAGCAGAAGAGCCTACCTTACTAAATATATTGAAGACACAGTTACAGAGATTTTTGCATGGAAAAGGAAATAAGGGATATGGGGTAAAGGCCATGGCTAGATCAACCATGATCTTACTCAGGCTGATGGGCCAGATTGCCTACACCTGCTCCAATTTCTTATGCTCTTAAACAAATATGACAGAGTAGATGGATAGCTAAAATGACATGCAACTGGAATCACAGTGTTCTGTAGTTTGAAAGCAGGTGCTCCACATAGCTGTCAAGAAGAGTAGAAGAAAACCACATTTTAAGTACTGGATTAAATGGAATGCACGTGAATAGCCACTTCATGTGGAAACATTACTTGGATTCCTAAATGATGGGAAAAGAAGAATTGAAAAGACAAGTGTAGTGTCTCCTGCAGTTTCAAGCGGCAGTGCCTAGGAAGAGCAATGGTTTGAGATGAAAGTGTGGGTCACGATTACAAAGTTATCTGTCTCTTCAAAATATTGAAAAGGAAGGGGAAGACATAACATGTCTGAGCATATGGCAGCCTGCCAGACTCTATATAAGATTCAGGAAACCTGTTTTCTTGGCATCAGAACTGACCATCTCTGTTGCAGGTCAACCAACTGTAACATTGATTCTATTTGTCTTTCTCCATTAGCAAGGTGTAACATACTTAGCTCTGCAATTCGCCACTCTTACATTTCTTTGGTTTGGTTTGGTTTTCTGCTTCCCTATCTCCCCTCATCAATCTATTTGCCACACAACTTCTTCAACATATAAATTGAGTATAAATCTCTCCCTCACTATTCATTACTCCTCCTTCCAACACCTCTGCAACTTAAAGTTAACTAATTCTCAATCTTCTCAATCGTCTCGACTTCACCACACCTTGTCCCCATTCCAACCTCACTCCTTCGGAACGCTCTGCTCTCCACTCCCTCCGCACTAATCCTAACCTTATTATTAAACCCGCTGATAAAGGGGGTGCTGTTGTAGTCTGGCGTACTGACCTCTACCTTGCCGAGGCACAGCGACAACTCACGGATACCTCCTCTTATTTACCCCTCGATCGTGACCCCACTAAGGAGCACCAGGCCATTGTCTCCCACACTATCAACGACTTTATCCGCTCAGGGGATCTCCCATCCACTGCTACCAACCTTATAGTTCCCACACCCCGCACTTCCCGTTTCTACCTCCTACCCAAGATCCACAAACCTGCCTGTCCTGGCCGACCTATTGTCTCAGCTTGCTCCTGCCCCACCGAACTCGTTTCTGCATACCTCGACACTGTTTTATCACCCCTTGTTCAATCCCTTCCGACCTATGTTCGTGACACTTCTCACGCTCTTAAACTTTTTGATGATTTTAAGTTCCCTGGCCCCCACCGCTTTATTTTCACCATGGATGTCCAGTCCTTATATACTTCCATACCCCATCAGGAAGGACTCAAAGCTCTACGCTTCTTTTTGGATTCCAGACCTAATCAGTTCCCCTCTACCACCACTCTGCTCCGTCTAGCGGAATTAGTCCTTACTCTTAATAATTTCTCCTTTTGCTCCTCCCATTTCCTCCAAACTAAAGGTGTAGCTATGGGCACCCGTATGGGTCCTAGCTATGCCTGCCTTTTTGTTGGGTTTGTGGAACAATCTATGTTCCGTGCCTATTCTGGTATCTGTCCCCCACTTTTCCTTCGCTACATCGACGACTGCATTGGCGCTGCTTCCTGCACGCATGCAGAACTCGTTGATTTTATTAACTTTGCCTCCAACTTTCACCCTGCCCTCAAGTTTACCTGGTCCATTTCCGACACCTCCCTCCCCTTTCTAGATCCTTCTGTCTCTGTCTCTGGAGACAGCTTATCCACTGATGTCTACTATAAGCCTACTGACTCTCACAGCTATCTGGACTATTCCGCTTCTCACCCTGTCTCTTGCAAAAACGCCATCCCCTTCTCGCAATTCCTCCGTCTCCACCGCTTCTGCTCTCAGGATGAGGCTTTTCATTCTAGGACGAGGGAGATGTCTTCATTTTTTAAAGAAAGGGGCTTCCCTTCCTCCACTATCAACTCTGCTCTTAAACGCATCTCCCCCATTTCATGTACATCTGCTCTCACTCCATCCTCCCACCACCCCACTAGGAATAGGGTTCCCCTTGTCCTCACCTACTCCGGGTCCAACATATTATTCTCCGTAACTTCCGCCACCTCCAACGGGATCCCACCACTAAGCACATCTTCCCCTCCCCCCCTCTCTCTGCATTCCGCAGGGATCGCTCCCTACACAACTCCCTTGTCCATTCGTCCCCCCCATCCCTCCCCACTGATCTCCCTCCTGGCACTTATCCGTGTAAGCGGAACAAGTGCTACACATGCCCTTACACTTCCTCCCTTACCACCATTCAGGGCCCCAAACAGTCCTTCCAGGTGAGGCATCACTTCACCTGTGAGTCAACTGGGGTGATATACTGCGTCCGGTGCTCCCGATGTGGCCTTTTATATATTGGTGAGACCCGACGCAGACTGGGAGACCGCTTTGCTGAACATCTACGCTCTGTCCGCCAGAGAAAGCAGGATCTCCCAGTGGCCACACATTTTAATTCCACATCCCATTCCCATTCTGACATGTCTATCCACGGCCTCCTCTACTGTAAAGATGAAGCCACACTCAGGTTGGAGGAACAACACCTTATATTCCGTCTGGGTAGCCTCCAACCTGATGGCATGAACATTGACTTCTCTAACTTCCGCTAGGCCCCACCTCCCCCTCGTACCCCATCTGTTACTCATTTTTATGCACACATTCTTTCTCTCACTCTCCTTTTTCTCCCTCTGTCCCTCTGAATATACCTCTTGCCCATCCTCTGGGTCACCCCCCCCCCGCCTTTCTTCCCGGACCTCCTGTCCTATGATCCTCTCGTATCCCCTTTTGCCTATCACCTGTCCAGCTCTCGGCTCTATCCCTCCCCCTCCTGTCTTCTCCTATCATTTTGCATCTCCCCCTCCCCCTCCAGCTTTCAAATCCCTTACTCACTCTTCCTTCAGTTAGTCCTGACGAAGGGTCTCGGCCTGAAACGTCGACTGCGCCTCTTCCTATAGATGCTGCTTGGCCTGCTGCGTTCACCAGCAACTTTGATGTGTGTTGCATAATTCTCAATCTACCAGTTTTGATGAAGAACCTTCTGTATAATGCTGTTAAATTGCTGACTCTTGCTGCTTAAATAGTATTTACTGGTTTTACTTCAAATTTCCAACAGCTGCAGTTGTTTTGATCTTCAAAGATCATAGATGGGAAAATTAATATGTGAACTCTGTCTTCCTACTATTCCATTCCCAGTCCCGATGAGGAATCTCAGCTTGAAACATTGACTCGTTATTCCCTTCCATAAATGCTACCTGACCTGCTGCGTTCCTCCTGCATTTTGCATGTGTTTCACCGTTCCCCAGCCCTTTTCTGGAATGTGGGCATCTCTGACAAGATCAGCATTTTGCAGCCCATCTCTAGATGCACTTGAGGAGCTGGTGGAGAGTCATCATCCTGAATGGCTGGAGTCCTTCCACTGAAGGTGGATAAAGAACTTCAGTATTCAAACTCAGAAATAATAAACATGTTTCTCCAATTATACTTGGTTGGTGCCCATAGGCACCAGTGGACAGTGCCTCAGACTTATGCCATCAGCAAAAGTCATACAAAATCACAAAGCAAGAGAATAACACTTATTCTATATCCCCACTCAATCCACACTCTTCCTCTGCTGATTTGCTCGACCTGACAACTTGCCCCTCCAAGTATTATTCTGATCTATTTTTGAAAATTACTACTTCCATAATACTTAAAGCAACTCAACCCTCATCATAAGCTGCTGTATCTCACCTCCTCTGTTGTTTCACTCCAAGAACCTTAAGTCACTATCCTTTTGTGATCAACCCAGTTACCATGCAAACATTTTCCCCTTGATTAAAACATAATGTAATTGTGAAAATAACTATACAGTGATGAATTAATTCTAAATTTCTTAGTAACTTCCACCACATCATCCTTTCTGCTTTAGTAATTATTTAGATGCAGTACCTTGGAATCAAGTCTTGGCTCCGAGATGCTAATTTTGCCAATGTTGTCATGAGAACTGTGATGACTCGTGGTGAGCACTTGGGGATGCTGGCAGATGCTTGCAGTTGTATGATCTCGAAAAGCAAAGCTTCCAGAGTTTCAAAGAAGTTGGTGATTTGTTCAACTGTACAGCGTCTATCATAAGACAAAGACAAATACTCTCCTATTGCCCAAACCTGAAAGGACAAAACCATGTAAAGTTTACTAAATAGGAAGCAAACAGCAAGTATTTTTCAAAAGGCAATGACCTTTAGCTCTGCTCTTTCCTTCACAGATGCTAGCTGACCTGTTCCAAATTTTGTAGTATTTTGTGGTTAAATTTACTAGCAAAGATGTGGTCTACAAATTACATCAGAAGTTAGAAAATGCATGCCAAAAGGGCAATGTTACAATAGTCATTGGGAATTTCAATATGCAGGTAGTTTGGGAAAATCAAGTTGGTGCCAGATTCCAAGAGGGAGGATTTCTAGAATGCCTATGAGATGGCCTTTTAGAGCAGCTCTTGGTTGAGCCTACTAGGGGATCAGCTATTCTAGATTGGGTGTTGTGCAATGAACCAGAATTGTTCAGAGAGTTTAAGGTAAAAGAACCCTTAAGGGGAAGTAATCATAACATGATCAAATTCACCCTGAAGTTTGAGAAAGAGAAGGAATACACAGTAGTATTCTTTCAATAATGTCAGAAGCAATAATTCTGGTTGGCAATATTTCATAAACCTGATTCTGATGTTCTATATCTTTCAATCTAATTAGAGTTATTGGATTCTATACATTTTGCAGCAGCAACTGTTATTAGTATCACAACAGCACATAAGGTCAAATGTATCAGTATTACAGTGGACTAAAGGGAATTACAGAGGCATGAGTCAGAAGTTGGTCAGAATTGATTTGAAAAGAACACTGGTAGGAAAGATGGCAGAGTAGTAATGGCTGGAATTTCTGGAAGCAATTCGGAAGGCACAGGATACATACATCTCAAAGATGAAGAAGTATTCTAAAGGCAAGATGGCACAGCCATGACTACCAGGAGACCTATGACAACTCGGGAGGAGTTACAAGATTCAGTGGCTCAGGTGGGAGAGACTGCACATACAACTGATGCCCAGGTGCTTCACCAGTCACAGCTTTATGGGAGAGTGGCAAACAGAAAACCACTGTTGAAAAAAACTATATTAAAACTCGACTAGAGTTTGCCAGAAGGCATGTGGGAGACTCTGAAGTCAGCTGGAAGAAGCTTCTATGGTCTGAGAAAACCAAAATTAAGCGTTTTGTCCATTAGACTAAATGCTATGTTTGGCATAAGCACCATCCCTACTGTGAAGCATGGTGGTGGCTGCATCATGCTGTGGGGAAGCTTCACTGCAGCAGGCCCTGGAAGGCTTGTGAAGGTGGAGGGTAAAATGAATGCAGCAGCATACAGGGAAATCTTGGAGGAAAACCTAATGCAGTTTGCAAGGGAACTGCAACTTGGGAGAAGATTTGTTTTTCAGCAAGACAATGACCCCAAGCATAAAGCCAAAGCTATGCAGGAATAACTTAAAAACAAAGTTAATGACCTGGAGTGGTCAAGTCAGAGTCCAGACCTCAATCTAACTGAGAATTTGTGGTAAGACTTGAAAAGGGCTGTTCAGTCACGAACCCCATGCAATATGACAGAGCCCGAGCAGTTTTGTAAAGAAGAATGGGGAAAAATTGCAGTGTCCAGATGAGCAATGCTGTTAAGAGACCTATCCACACAAACTCAAAGCTGTAATTGCTGCCAAAGGTACATCTACTAAATACTGACTTGAATTTTGTATTTATTTTGTTTTATAGTTGTAATTAATTTAGATTACTTTGTAGACATCTGTTTTCACTTTGACACAAAAGTGTTTTTTTGTTGATCAGTGTCAAAAAGCCAAATTTAATCCACTATGATTCAGTGTGAAACGTGACAATAAAAGGTGAAAACTTCTGGGGGGGGGGGTGAATACTTTTGATATGTACTGTAAAAGCAACGAATTAACGTTGAGACTTTGTAAAGCACTGGTGAGGCCTCACTTGGAGTATTGTGAGCAGTTTTGAGCCCCTTATCTTAAAAAGGATGTGCTGAAACTAGAGAGGATTCAAAGGAGGTTCAAGAAAATGATTTCAGGATTGAACAGCTTGTCATATGGAACAGCATTTGATGGCTCGGGGCCAGAATTCAGAAGAACGATGGGTGACCTCATTGAAACCTATCGAATGGTGAAAGGCTTTGATAGAGTGGATGTGGAGAGGAAGTTTCCTATGGTGTGAGAGTCTAAGACCAGAGGACACAGCTTCAGAATAGAGGGACGTTCTTTTAGAACGGAGGTCTTTCTTAGCCAGAGAGTGGTGAATCTGAGGAATTCTTTGCCGCAGGCAGCTGTAGAGGCCAAATCTTAATGTATGTTTAAGGCAGAGGTTGATAGATTCTTGATTGGTCAGCGGATGAAGGGATATAGGGAAAAAGGCAAGAAATTGGGGCTGAGAGGAAAATTGGATCAGCCTTGTTGAAATGGCAGAGCAGACTCAATGTGCCAAATGGCCTAATTCTACTCTTATACCTTATGGTCTTATTTTGAAACAGCTGCTCATTCATCATTTTGGAATCAGTTGCCCAGGAAATAGGGTAGGCATTTTCCAACAATCAATCCTTTCTTAAGCACAAGAGATTCTGCAGATGCTGGAAATCCAAAGAAATACACAAAATGCTGGAGGTTACATAGCATCTACGAAACGAAATAAACAGTCAACAATTCAGGCCGAGGCCCTTCATCAGGACTGGAAACGAAGGGGAATGAAGTAGCCTTCTGGCTTCTTCCCCCTTCCTTTCCAGTCCTGAAGAAGGGTCTCACCTCAAATCATTGTCTTTTTATACCTTTCCAAAGATGCTGCCTTACCTACTGAGTTCCCTGCACCATTTTGCATGTATCAATTTGTTTGTATCATGAAAATCTGGTTTATTTGTTCTATTTATATCAGATAAAAACAACTAGCTCTCCAAGTGAATATACTTAATAATAGTGCAACTTCTTTGACCATTAAGCACTTTTAAACACAGGTAGTAAAAAAAGCTATATGAAGTGTCAGAAGATAAAAATAGCCAAAAATAGCAGATTAATCAGGATCTGTGTGGCCTGGCCTGCTGAATATTTGTACATTTTCTGATCTTATTTTAGATCTCCAGCATCCACAGTATTTTGTTTCTGTATCTTCAGCCTCAACTAAGTAGGCAGCATTCTTGAATCCAAGTTAAACAGCTGCGTGCTCAAAATCACATACAAGAGATTTAGGCTTAAAAATCTAGAGTGATATTCCAATGAGATGCTGAGGAAGCACTGCAATGTCTAAGCTGCCATCTTTTGGGTAAGGTGTTAAACTAATGCCCCATCTGTGCTCTAGGTTGGCTAGAGTACCGTCAGAGGAGTAATCTATCAAATTACATCACTAAAGTAGAAACAACAGAGCCATTATCACTCCAGTGTGTTGCTGTTTGTAGGATTTTGTGCACAAGACCGCTATTTTCTTGTTATAACTCTAACTACAAAAAAGTGATGTAAATCAAGTGGTGTAAAACAAGGATGTAAAATGTTTTTCCAGTGACCCAATCAAATTGGGAGGGAGGTGGCAACCATGATCCAAAAAAAAGAGCAGGATTTCGGCATTTTTCTCGCAGCCCAATCGAATTGTGGGGGGAGAAAGATGGAGAAACTCACAGGTCTATGAGTAAGATTTTAAAAGAGGAGCTTTTGTGGGGTTTCAGCATTTTCCAGCAGTCCAATCAAATCTCGATTCATTAGCAAGGGTAAATAAAAATAAGGTTGAGGCAAGCGGAGCAGCCATTGTGTGTGTGGACCATTGCTAGAGAGAGCAGGTTTTGGCTCATCAGGCTGGAGCGAGGTACGTACCTGGTAAGTTTCTTCTTTTTCATCATCTGTTACTGCATAGTTAGAGCAGTGAGAATGGCTCCGGGGGCTGGGTTGTGTTCTCTGTGTACAATGTGGGAATTCTGGGAGACATTCAACCTCCCAGATTATCGTATCTGCACCAGGTGCACTGAGTTGCAGCTCCTTAGAGAATGTGTTAAGGAACTGGAGCTGCAGCTCAAAGACCTTTGGTTCATACGGTAAACTGAGGAGGTAATAGATAGGAGATACAAGGAAGTAGTCACTCATAAGATGCGGGAAGCAGTTACCTGGTTGACTGTCAGGAGAGGGAGAAGAACTGGGCAGACATTGCAGAGTATCCCTCTGGCTGTTCTCCTCAATAATATGCATACCATTTTGGATACTGTTGAGGATGGGGGAAATCCGCAGCGACTGGGACTCTGGCACTGGATCTGGTGCTATGGCTCAGAAGGGAAGTGGGGAGCAGAGTATTGATAGGGGATTCCATAGTAAGAGTAGACATGATAGGGACACTGGATCGTATGTTGCCTCTGAGGTGCCAGGGTCAGGGATATCTCAGATTGGGTCCATAGCATTCTAGAGGGGGAGGGGGAGCAGGCAGAGTCTAGGTACACATTAGCACCAATGACATAGGTTGGAAAATGAAGGCAGTCCTGAAGAGAGAATTTAGGGAGTTAGGCAGAAAACTGAAATGCACAGGACCCCCAATACAGTAAATTCTGGATTGCTGCCTGTGCCATGTGTCAGTGAGAGTAATAGGAAGATCAGGCAAATGAATGTGAGGCTGAGAAACTGGTGCAAGGAGCAGGGCTTGAGACTACTGGATCACTGGGATCTCTGGCAAGGAAGGTATGACCTGCACAAAAGGGACGCGTTACACTGTACCTGAACTCAAGGGGGATTGATATCCTTGCGGGCAGGTTTGCTAGAGCTGTTGGGGAGGATTTAAACTTATTTGGCAGGGGGATGGGAAACTGATTAATAGGGTTGAGGATGGGGCAGTTGGTATACAAGTAGAGGCAGTGTGTATTGAGACTGTAAGGAAGGAAATGCAGATGATAGGGCAAAACTGCAGTTAGTGGGGTGAGTTGAAGTGTCAGATGGAAAGTAAAATTGAAAAGGGCGATGAATACTGAAGGTGTTATATTTGAATGCATAAGTAAAGGCAGTCATTAGTCTTGCGAGACCATGGATCTGCGCCTGGAAAGTCTTCACTCTCCAGTGCGCAGACCTGGGCAAGGTTGTATGGAAGACCAGCAGTTGCCCATGCTGCAAGTCTTCCCTCTCCACGACACCAATGTTGTCCAAGGGAAGGGCATTAGGACCCATACAGCTTGGCACCAGTGTTGTCGCAGAGCAATGTGTGATTAAGTGCCTTGCTCAAGGACACAACACGTTCCCTCGGCTGGGGCTCGAACTCACGACCTTCAGGTCGCTAGTCCAATGCCTTAACCACTTGGCCACGTGCCCATACTATTGTATACAGTACATGTAATAAGGTAGATGATCTTGTAGTGCAGTTACAGATGGACAGGTATGACACTGTGGGCATTACTGAGTCATGGCTGAAAAAAAAGATCATAGTTCAGACCTTAATATCCAAGGATACACATTGTATTGAAAGGACAGGTAAGTAAGGCAGAGGGGATGGGGTGGCTCTGTTGGTAAACAATGAAATCTAATCCTTTGGAGGAGTTTCAAAGTACATTTAGGTGACATAGGATCGGAAGATGTAGAATCGTTGGGGTAGAGTTAAGAAACTGCAAGAGTAAAAAGACCCTGATGGGCATTATATTCAGGCCTCTAAACAGTAGCCAGGAGGTTGGGTACAAATTATAACCTGAGATAGAAAATGCATGTCAAGAGGGCAATATTATGATAGTCATGGAGGACTACAATATGCAGGCAGATTGGACAAATCAGGTTGGTACTGATTTTGGATCCCGAGAGAGAATTTGTAGGATGTCTATGAGATGGCTTTTTAGAGCAGCTTGTGATTGAGCCCACTAGGGGATCAGCTATTCTGGATTGGGTGCTGTGTAATGAACCAGATTAGAATAGGGAGCTTAAGATAAAGGAAACGCCAGGAAGCAGTGATCATAATGTGATAGAATTCACTCTGCAATTTGAGAGCGAGAAGCCACAGTGAAATATTTCAGTATTAGAGTGGAGTAAAGGGAATTACAGAAGCATGAGCGAGGAGCTAGCCAAAGTTGATTAGAAGAGGACACTAGCAAGGATGATGGCAGACCAGCAATGGCTGGAGTTTCTGGGAGCAATTTGGAAGATGCAGGATAGATACATCCCAAAGAAGAAGTATTCTAAAGGCAGGATGACAACTGTAGTTGACAAGGGAAATCAAAGCCAACATAAAAGCCAAAGAGAAAGCATATAATACAGCAACAATTAGTGGGAAGTTAGAGGAAAGAGAAGCTTCTAAAAACTAACAGAAGACAACTAAAAAAGAACATATAATACACACAAAGTGCTGGAGGAACTCAGCAGGCCAAGCAGCATCTATGGAAAATAGTAAATAGTCGATGTAACGGGCCAAAACCCTTCATCAGGACTGGAAAAAGCGAGGAGGAGTCAGAGTAAAATGCTGGGAGAAAGGAAGTCAGAAGTATAAAGTAGTAGTTGATAGGTAAAACTGGGAGAGTGGGAAGAGTGAAGTAAAGAGCTGGGAGGTTGATCGATGAAAGAGCTAAAAAGCTGGAGAAGGGGGAATCTGATAGGAGAGGACAGAGCATTGGAAGTGGGAGGAGCACCAGAGGGAGGTGATGGGCAGGTAAGGAGACAAGCTGAGAGGAAAATGGGAATGGGGAATGGTGAAGGTGGGGGGGGGGAGGGGGGAGGATTACTGGAGAACTGAGAAATCGATGTTTATGCCATAAGGTTGGAGGCCACCTGGACAGAATACAAGGAGTTGCTCCTCCAACCTGAGTGTGGCCTCATCACAGGAGTACAGGAGGCCATGGACTGACACGTCAGAATGGAATGGGAAGCAGAATTGAAATGGATGTCCATTGGGAGATCCTGCTTTTTGTGGCAGATGAAATGAATATGTACTTCGCATCAGTCTTCACTGTGGAAGATCAAGAGCATCAGCGGGCAGAAGTAGGTGAAGTTGCCATTACTAGGGAGAATGTGCTTGGGAGGCTGAAAGGTCTGAAAGTAGATAAGTCACATGGACCGGATGGGCTACACCCCAGAGTTCTGAAAGGTAGCTCATGAGATTGTGGATGCATTAGTAATGATCTTTTAAGAATCACTAGACTCTGGCATGGTTCCAGAGGACTGGAAAATTGCAAATGTCGCTCTTCAAAAAGGGATGGAAGCAGAAGAAAGGAAATTATAGACCAGTTAACTTAGTGGTTGGAAAGACGTTGGAGTAGATTGTTAAGGATGAGATTTCGGGGTACTTGGAGGCACATGGTAAAATAGGACAGTCAGCATGGTTTCCTTAAAGGAAAATCTTGCCTGACAAATCTGTTCAAATTGAGTAACAAGCAAGATAGACAAAGGAGAATTAGTGGATGTTGTGTACTTCGATTTTCAGAAGATCTTTGACAAGGTGCCACACACAAGTCTTCTTAGCAGGATAAGACCCCATGTATTACAGGAAAGGTACTAGCATGGATACAGCATTGGTGATTGGCAGGAGGCAAACAGTGGGAATAAAGGGAGCCGTTTCTGATTGGCTGCTGGTGACTAGTGATGTTCTGTAGAGGTTGCTTCTTTTTACATTGTACGCCAATGATTTGGATATTGGAATTGATAGCCCTATGGCCAAGTTTATGAATGATAGGTACAAAGACAGGTGGAGGAGCAAGTAATGTTGAGGAAGAAGGGAGGCTGCAGAAGGACTTAAGACAGATTAGCAGAATGGGCAACATGGAATACAGTGTCGGGAAGTATATGGTCATGCACTTTGGTAGAAGGAATAATAGTGTACGCTATTTTCTTACATGGGAAGGTGCAAAGGGACTTGGGAGACCTCACGCAGAATTCCCTAAAGGTTAATTTGCAGGTTGGTCTGTGGTGAGGAAGGCAAATGCAATGTTAGCATTCATTTTGAGTGGACTCAAATATAAAACAGAGATGTGATGCTGAAGCTCTATAAGGCACTGGTGAGGCCTCACTTGGAGTATTGTGAGACATTTGGGCCCCTTATCTAAGAAAGGATGTGCTCACATTGGAGAGGGTTCAAAGGAGGTTCTCGAAAATGATTCCAGGAATGAACGGCATATCATATGAGAAGCTTTTGATGGCTCTGGGCCTGCACTTGCTGGAATTTAGAATGAAGGGGGATCTCATTGAAACGTGCTGAATCTTCGAAGGCCTAGATAAAATGTATGTGGAGTGGATGTATCCTATGGTGGGGGAGTCTAGGACTAGAGACCACAACCTTAGCATAGAGGGACATCCATTTAGAATGGCGATAGGAAGGAATTTCTTAAGCCGGAGGGTGTGGAATTCATTGCCATAGGTGGCTGTGGAGGCCAGGTCATCGGGTGTATTTAAGGTGGAGGTTTATAAATTTTTGATAAGATGGGGCGTGAAAAGTTATTGGGAGAAGGGGTTGAGAGGAAAGTGGATCAGCCATGATCATATGGTGGAGCTGACTTAATGTGCCAAATGACCTAATTTTGTTCCTATGTCTTATAGTTTTTGGAGATTGTGAACATCATTCTATGAATGCAAGTTCTTTCTTTCCTTCCTTCCATTGTCTTTAACCACATTGTACCTGACTATATATGAATCCCGATCTGACACAAAGGTACAACGATATAACACTACATTGCTCTTGGTTTGGGACAATCGAATGATAAGCTGTTATCTGCTTCAAGCAGACTTCAATTATACCAGTGCCCAAGAAGAATATGGTAAACTGCCTCAATGACTATCATCTAGTAGCACTTAAATCCACTGTGATGAAATGTTTTGAAAGGTCGGTGATGAAGCACATCAACTCCTGCCTGGATCCATTCCAGTTTACCTATCATCACAACAGGTCAACAGCAGATGCCATTTCATTGAATCTCCGCTCGGCTGTGGAACTTCTAGACAGTGAGGATGCATACATCAGGACGCTCTTCATTGGCTACAGCTTGACATTCAATACTATCATCCAGTTCAAAACTAACCAATAAGCTCCAAGACCTAGGCCTCAATACCTCCTTGTGCAACTGGATAGACCACAGTCAGTTTGGATTGGCAACATTTCCACAATCTCCATCATCCTTGTGGTGCACCTGGTGCTATGTGATTAATCCCCTACTCTATTCACTTTGTACTTATGACTATGAAGCTAAGTACAGCTCCAACGCTATATCTAATTTTGCTGACGATACCACTTTTGTGGGCCAAATCAAAGGCAGCGACAAATCAGCATATGGAAGGAAGATTAAAAATCTGGTTGGATGACACTACAACAACAAACTCACTCAATGTCAGCAAAATCAAAGTGCTGATTATTGATTACAGAAGGAGGAAATCAGAGGCCCATGAGCCAGTCCTCATCAAGGGATTAGAGGTGGAGAGTCAGCAACTTTAAATTCCTTGGCATTATCATTTCAGAGGATCGGTCCTGGTTCCAGCATGAAAGTGCCATTACAAAGGAGCCATGGCAGCATCTCTACTTTCTTACAAGTTTGCGCCAATTCAGCATGTCATCTAAAACTTTGACAACTGAGCAGTGGAGAGTATACTGACAGGTTGCATCACAGTGTGGTATGGAAACACCAATGCCCTCAAATGGAAAAAAAACTACAAAAAGTGGTGGATATGGTCCAGTCCATCACAGGTAAAGTACTCCTCAGCTTTGAGCACATTTACAAGGAGCACTGACGCAGGAAAGCAGAATCCATCATCAAGGACCCCCACCATCCAGCCCATGCTCTCTTTTTGCTACTGCTATCAGGAAGGAGGTACACACACTCTAGTCCCACACTACCAGGTTCAGGAACAGTTATTACCCCTCAACCGTTAAGCTCTTGAACCAGAGGGGATAACTTCACTAACCCAACACTAAACCGATTCCGCAATCCATGGGCTCACAGACTCTACAACTTGCGTTCTCGATATTCATTGCTTATTTGTTTTTTTATTTTATTTTTGTAATTGCATAGTTTGCTGCCTGTTGCACATTGGTTGGTTGTCTCTGTCATGTAAGGCTTTTCATTGATTCTATTGTGTTTCTTTCTATTTACTGTGAACGCCCACAAGAAAATTAAACTCCGGTATCATATATGTACTTTGATAATAAAATTACTCTGAACTTTGAACAAAAAACCACAATGGAAAATAGCATCATGTATACCTATCCATCAACACAGCCTCCATGCAACCCATGCAAATGACAAGTTTCTTGAGGACCACAGTAAACATTCCCCTCCATAATCCAGTGAACCAATGTGTAGCACCTGTGTTACACTATGTTCTGTCAACTCCTAGTTTGTAAAGGTCAGCAAAGGACTAGATGAATGTATTGAGCCATCAGGAGATCTGTAGCCCATGAAAAATCAAAGATAATGCACATCTAATATTACTTTAGGAGATGCTCTGATCAGAACAGGTCACAGAATGAGATTTTCCCCTGTAATTCCTTACCACATGAATGAAGAAGTCCTCTTTATTACTGATATTGCTGACTGTTCCACAGAATTCTAGCAGCTCTTTGGATTGTTCTACAATGACAGTTGGATACAGCTTACATAAGACCATCAGCTGGGAACTGAATACACTGTGGAAATGGAGAATGAGATAAAAAGCAAGCAGTGCGGGTAGTAATTAATCACAACAAACATGAAACACCACCTAAACTGAATCCAGACATCCATTATAAACAGCTTCTTCCAAAAATTTAAACATTCTGATCTTAGTCACATATTTACTATACAGGTGTCCCTCGCTTTTCGAAACCTCACTGTTACGAAAGACCTACATTAATACCCTGTTTTCACTTTCAGAAGGTGTTTTCACTGTTACGAAAAAAATTCAGCGCGCCAAAAAATCGGTGCGTGATAAAAGGCAGCGCGTCTCAAGCAGCCGCTCTCCTCTGGATTCGGAACGGTATTGCTTCAACACGTGCCTGTGAGCAGCCGTTTGCAAGATGAGTTCTATGGTATCGGAAAAGCCTGAAAGAGCTTGTAAGGGTGTTACACTTACGGTAAAACTAGACATAATTAAGCATTTTGATCGTGGTGAACGAATAAGAACAACGTGAGTTTGGCTTGTGGAAGTTGACGAAGATGATGTTGAAGAGGTTTTGGCATCCCATCACCAAGAACTGACAGATGAAGAGCTGATGCAATTGGAAGAAAAAAGGATAACTATCAAAACTGAATGAGTAATGATAAAGTACGACTTTAATTTTGAAAGGGTACGTCGGTTTAGGAGCTATTTGCAGGATGGTTTGAGTCTTTATTATAAAAGAACTGTGTGATAGAAAAATGTGCGAGGCTCAGCAGTCAAGCAAGCCTTCCACATCAGCCACAGCAGACGACGAACCTCGACCTTCGACATCGAGGCGGGCAGAGACAGAAGAAGATGAGCTGCCTGCTCTAATGGAAACAGACGACAAGATGACATCCCAGTGTCCCACCACCCCAACCCCCAGGCCACAGACAGATACCGATTCGCGGAGAATGCAATGGTAGCCAGGACGCACACAGCATATCTTTAAGAAAAAAGCCGAAATAAACATGCTAATTAATTAGGTGTCGCCGACATGTAATTGTCGGCCTAGATTAGAGACAACGCAATCGGAAATTAGCATTGATCTGGGCCGACAATTATGTGTCGGGTGGCACCTAATTAATTAGCTTGTTTATTTCGGCTTTCTTCTTAAAGATGTGCTGTGTACCTCCTGGCTACCGCTGCATTCCTGCATGTTTTGTGGCAATGTATCGCTCGGCGTGCACCACCCAACCTGCGGCAGCTCAGTCTAACACACTATCATCAGTGTGCTCGGCAAGCTATCATCCTGATTCCCGTAAGTGATACTACACTATACATACATTATTTCTACCTTATATAGGCTGTGTATTTTTACGTGTTATTTGGTATGATTTGGCAGCTTCATAGCTTAAAGATTACTGGAGAGAGTGTTCTTGCCAACAGCGCTTGCGTGAGATTTTCTGCCGACGGCGCTTGCATGAGATTTTCGCTACGGAGAGCGGTTCAATAATGATTGTGGAAAAATATTTCTACTTTATATAGGCTGTGTATTTATCATATCATTCCTGCTTTTACTATATGTTACTGTTATTTTAGGTTTTATGTGTTATTTGGCATGATTTGGTAGGTTATTTTTGGGTCTGCGAATGCTCACAAAATTTTCCTATATAAATAAATGGTAATTGCTTCTTCGCTTTCTGACATTTCGGCTTACGAACCGTTTCATAGGAATGTTCTACCTTCGGATGGTGGGGGAAACCTGTATTTTAATGCAGGTCGTTTGAGAATCCAAATATATTCCATCTACTCATTAATTTGTCAAAGAGAGCCACAGAGTTATTGAGCATGGAAACAGCAGGTCCTTTGTCCCAATGAGTCCACACCAACCATTAAGCATCCATTTACACTATTCCCATTTTTTCTCTAGACATTTCCATCAATTCCCTCCAGATTCTATTCACCTGCACAACAGGGGCAACGTATAGTAACCTGCACATGCATTTGAGATGGAAGGGAAAGCCAGAGCAGCCAGTGGTCATAGGGAATATGTGCAGACAGCAGAGGAGGTCAGGCCTGAACCTGATTTATTGGAGCTTTGAAGCAGCAGTCTTTTGTCCTAACTAAATTCAACTGTTTTACATTATTCTTTAAAGAATTCAAAAATATGGTGAAGTCTGAACTTTGCTGTTGAAACCCACGTTGAAGTCTTTGACATATTTTCAGTTTCCAGATTTTTTTTGATTATATTTAATGACTTTATTTTCAGGTTTTTATCTCTTAGTACTGCACCTATCCATAAAGTTAGTAACTTGTTGTGCTGCTGGACGAACAGTCCACTGGTTGAACAAGTACTCTGGGAATACGAGTTTTCATGGCAGCTAGACATATAATTAAATAAATTTGTAATAAAGAGATTGTATTAGAAAAGGTAACCATGAAATTACTTGGCTATCATAAATTTAGGCCACTGATACCCTTTAGTGAAGACTCTGCAAATCTCTTCCGCCATTACAAGGCATGGATCAGATGTGCAATGGAATATTCTTCAGTCTCTTGAGCAATTGGAGCTGTAACACCATCCGTGATGCTGAACACCACCCAAGTCTATGCATTCTGACTGACTGGCATCCCGTTCATTACCATAAAAACTCACTCCCTTTTGCACTGATGCATTGTGGCTGCAGTGTGTATTATCTAAAAGACCTACTGGAGCAATCTGCCAAGGATCTCAGTATAATCACAATTCTAAAATCCTACCCACTCAGAAGGATTAAGGCAGCAGGTGTATCATAACTTGAATACAGGTTTCCCCCGCCACCCGAAGGTAGAGCGTTCCTATGAAACAGTTTGTAAGCCGAAATGTAGGAAAGCAAAGAAGCAATTACCATTTATTTATATGGGAAAATTTTGTGAGCGTTCACAGACCCAAAAATAACTACCAAATCATGCCAAATAACACATAAAACCTAAAATAACAGTAACATATAGTGAAAGCAGAAATGATATGATAAATACACAGCCTATATAAAGTAGAAATACTTTTCCACAATCATTACTGCACTGTTCTCCGTAGCGAAAATCTCACGCAAGTGCCATCGGCAGAAAATCTCACGCAAGCACTGTTGGCAAAAATACGGCGCAAGCGCTCTCCAGTAACCTTTAAGCTATGAAGTTGCCAAATCATATCAAATAACACATAAAAATACACAGCCAATGTAAAGTAGAAATAATGTATGTACAGTGTAGTATCACTTACCGGAATCGGGACAGTGCAGAGTACACTGATGATGGTGTGTTAGGCTGAGTCGTCGCAGGTTGGTGTGGTGCAGTGGACCCCACCCTCCAGGCCACCAACCGATACCGATCCGCGAAGCATGCAAGGTGCAGCAGTAGTCAGGAGGCACACAGCACATCTTTAAGAAAAAAGCCGAAACCATCGGGCTAATTAATTAGGTGCTGCCCAGCACGTAATTGTCGGCCCAGATCAGTGCCGATTTCCGATTGGTCATCTCTGATCTGGGCCGACAACTACGTGTCCGGCAGCACCTAATTAATTAGCATGTTTATTTCGGTTTTTTCTTAAAGATGTGCTGTGTGTCTCCCGGCTACTGCTGCATTCTCCGCGAATTGGTATCTGTCCGTGGCCTGGGGGTTGGGGTGGTGGGACACTGGGGTGTCATCTCGTCATCGTCTGTTTCCATTAGGGCAGGCAGGTCATTTTCCATCTCTGCCCACCTCGATGTCGAAGGTCGAGGTTCGTCGTCTGCTGTGGCTGATGTGGAAGGCTTGGCTTGACTGCTGAGCCTCGTGCATTTTTCTATCACACAGTTCTTTGTAAGGACTCAAATCATCTTGCAAATATCCCCTAAACCTACGTACCCTTTCAAAATTAAAGTCGTACTTTATCATTACAGTGAAAACCTCACGCAGTTGCTTCACGTTCAGTTCCTGTACAACTCCACTTTCGGTCCGTTCGCTACTGCACTCGGTTTCGATTGTTATCCTTTTTTCTTCCAATTGCATCAGCTCTTCATCTATCAGTTCTTGGTCATGAGATGCCAAAACCTCTTCAACATCATGTTCGTCAGCTTCCACAAGCCAAACTCACTTTGTCCTTACTTCGTTCACCACGATCGAAACGCTTAATTATGTCTAGTTTTACGCTAAGCGTAACACCCTTATGAGCTCTTTTAGGCTTTTCCGATACCATAGAACTCATCTTGCAAACGACTGCTCACAGGCACGTGTTTAAGCAATGCCGGTGAGAATGTAGTTCTGAATCCGGGGAGAGCAGCTGCTCGGGCGCACGCTGACTTTTATCGTGCGCTGATTTTTTTTCATAACAGTGAAAACATCTTCTGAAAGCGAAAACAGGGTACTAATGTAGGTCTTTCGTAACAGTGAGGTTTCGTAAAGTGAACGTTCGAAAAGCAGGGGACACCTGTATATATTACTGTTGACAGATCAAAATCCTGGAATTCTCTATCAAAAAGGAACATGTTAGAGCCTTCAGCAGATATACTCCAGCTGTTTGTAAAGGTAGCTCAATAGCTTCTAAAGTGCAATTACACACAGACAATAAAAATTGGCCTTACCAAAGTATTTACATTGTGCAAAACAAAAAAAATAGATATATACATACACACACACACACACACACACACACACACACACTCCCAAAGAATTATTTTATTCAGTAAGCATTCTATTCCAGTCGAAAACATCTCATCGGTACTTTTGACGTGAAACATTGACCACAGATGCTGCTTGACCTGCTGAGTTGTTCTTGCATTTCTTGCTTTTTTTCAAAATTCAGATTTCCAGCATCTGAGTTCTTTAGATATTTAAAAAATTCTATTCCAAAGTACAGGCCTGTGTTCAACTAAAATCTTGCTTACCGTTGAACTTCTGCCTTGAAATCAGGGATGTTATACAGAAGACTGCTCCGCTCCAGGATGACTAGAACTAATTGGTTAATCAGTGGCCCATCTGCAAACTGAAGTCAATCAGAAAGTGGGAAAATTTAAAAAAATAGGCCTTCAACCCAAATTTCTGAATCAGAACAGATGAGAGAAGCTTTCATAAGAACAATTTAATTCTGTTGACAACCCAGGTCATGTGTCATTAAGTTATTAATGTTATTTTGCGTTCTGGGCAAATATAATCAATTCTTTTTAAAGTCACAATGATGTTTCTAACCAGGTCTTGTTGTCAACCTAAATTAATTTTACAGAAGACCAAAACTTATAATTGACTCCTTAATGATAGTCAATTATGCTGTTCAAAATTGGAAAGAAATCTCCCTATTGTGGAAGCAATCGAGCAAGTAATGTTGGCAGGAGGCAAAAGGAAATTATTTTTGGTACTTTCCAGTTCATGCAAATAGTCTGCAGTTTACACCAAAGCTGCCAGGTGAGAAGTTTAATGAAAAAAGGGCATGAAGTAAAAAACAAATGCTAGCCCCAGGTTAACTGAGTTCTTTGATATAAAGTGATTAGGAGAGAAGGTAATGCTCTGGATTATAACACTAAGATTTTAAAAAGGCCAGACTCTACATTGTGCTGCTTATGTACGTCAGCAGTTTAAGCCCTGGAGCTTTGAATCACAGTTTAGTATCTTCTTTTCCATCTGGTGAAAATACTATAACTGAATCCTTATTTATGCTATGATCTACCATCATAATCTGTAGCTCCAAAGTCCCATTTTCTCTTTGTAGAATGGGTACACAAACCTGCATATAAAATTGGTGCATATTAAACTAGTGAGTATTAATTATTAATTACTTCTGAGAAGAACTGAATAGGTTTGAGGCAAGAACACAGATTCAGCGCCAATAGTGACAGCTAGATTCTTTAATTCATTTAGAGTCATAGAGCACTATAGAGCAGAAAAAGGCGCTTTGACATATCTAGTTTGTGCTGAACCATTAATCTGCCTAGTCCCATCAAAATGCACCTGGATCAGAGCCCTCCATGCTCCTCCTATTCATGTACTTATCCAAACTTCCCTTAAATGTTGAAATCAAACCCATATCCACCACTTCCACTGGCAGCTCGTTCCACACTCTCACCACCCTGAGTGAAGTTCCCTCTCGTATTCTCCTTAAATATTTCACTTTTCACCCTTAACCTAGGACCTCTAGTTCTAGTCTCATCCAACTTCAGTGAAAAAGGCCCGTTTACATTTACCCTATCTATACCACTCATAATTTTGTGTACCTCTATCAAAATCTCCCCTCATTTTCCTACGCTCCAGGGAATAAAGTCCTCACCAATTCAACCTTTCCTCATACCTCAGGTCTTCAAATCCCAGCAACATCCTTGTAAATCTTCTCTGCACTCTTTCAATTTTATTCATGGTTCCTATAGTAGGTAACCAGAACTGCACACAATACTCCAAAATAGGCCTCACCAACATCTTATACAACTTCAATACAACATTCTAGCTCCTGTACTCAGTACTTTGATTTATGAAAGCCAATGTGCCAAGAGCTCTCTCTAAAATCCTATCTGCCTGTGAGGCCACTTTCAAGGAATAATGGATCTATATTCCCAGATATTTCTGTTCTACAGTACTCCTCAATGCCCTACTGTTCACTGTGTATGTCCTATCCTGGTTTGTCCTCCCAAAGTGCAACACCTCACACTTGTCTGCATTAATTTCCATTAGCCATTTTTCAGCCAGTTTCCAACTGGTCCAGATTCTGCTGCAAGCTTTGGTAGCCTTCCTCTCTGTCCACTATGTCTCCAATCTTGGTGTCATCCACAATTTTGCTAATCCAGTTCATCACATTATCATCCAGATCGTTGATACAGATGACAAACAACAGACCCAGGAACAATCTCTATGCTCACTAGAAACAGGCCACCAATCACACAGGCAACCACTCTTTGACTTCTCTCACAAAGCCAATATCTAATCTTCAACATTCTGACAAAACAGGCAAGGTCATCCTCAGCCACCTTTCTACAAATAGCAGGTTTGATAAATCTATTTCAGAACCAGTTAGAAGTCAGCTATAATAGAATGGGACTTGATCACACGGGGCAACAACAGGTTTCTTTCTAATCGTGTTGGAGAATATGAATAACTTTAATAATTTTTAGATCACTTTTAATATCACCAAGTTTTTTATTTCCAAACTGACCTTTACTTTAAAAAAAAACTGATATCTCTGGATTATTTGTCTTGGATTCTGAATTGTTAATCATGTAACCAAACTACCATGCAACAAAATACATAGGATGAAAGCCAACCCATTTTCCATTGTTGTTGTTCAAACTTGCTGAACTACTGCTGAATTACTTTAAGAATGAATTATTTGGCCATCATCAACTGTAGGTATGTCTCATCACATGCAGGCCAAGAGCTAATCACATTTTCCACTTTGTAGATTATTGTTCTTCGCATACATATCAAGGTAGTTTAAATGAGGTCTTCCTCGATCACCCTTTCAGTCAGTCAGCTCCATGTTCTGTCAATGGATACATGAAAAATTCCTCAGATCCCTTCTTATCCTTCTATCTATTATTGAGTCTCCAGTTACTCAACTCTTTACAGAGGTCATATCCTTCCCATTTAACTCTTCTTGGACTCTCAATACCCACACCTCAGTTGTGCTCCCAAGAAAACAACATTAATTTTGCAACTCTTGACCACAGATGAAATCTATATCCCTGATAATATCCTTGTCAATATCCCCCGACTCTCTCTAGTACAATTTAAGCAGGATCTTCCTCCTCAGCTATAAAGGAAAGTATCCCAAATGTCACCTTTATCCTCCAGCCCAACTAGCTTCAGAGATCTGTGGACACGCACTTTGAAGCCCTCTCTGATCCCCTCTTCTTCAGTGACCTCTTTTTTATTGTGATTCTTGTCTTGTTTGCACTTCCCAAATGTATTACCTCATACTTCACACCACCAATTCTGAGAATGTGCTCTTTGGTGTTTAGCCAATTGGTAGACTACTGATAATGTGGTGCGACAGATGTTAAATAGTTCATGTTTATTTAGTTAGTGTGTAGTTACTTTGACGATACAAGAGGGACATTTTCCAATCGTTCCACTGAAATATCCAAACTGCTTTCTCAATTGAAATTAGTGAAGGGTAAATTAACAGGTAACTGAAACAATGGATTAAACAATGATATTTAATTACCTGAGTAACAACTTTGAAGTAAACCTGCAATAGAATGGGAACAGTCTGAGCACACTGTACAACTCTAGGTCGCTTAGCCATGTCCAAAAGCACTTCGTGAAGCTGATTTAATCTGCATAAGAAAATGTATTCTCAGTCAATGCAGGGTAAGGAACAATTTCATAAAGTATTGGAGAGTCAAAATCAAACAGCACAGAAACAGGTTCTTCAGTCCACCATGACCTTCATGTACCAATCCATACTAATTGTGCTTATTAGCATTTGGCCTATACCAATTGCTGATAAGCACTTGAATTACCAAGATATAACCTTTACATCTTGGTGATTGAAGAGTTCATCCAGATATGCTTTAAATGTTCTGACAGTACCTGCCTCCACCAACATATCAGGTGATGTATTCCAAATTGTAGCCACTCTTATAATTTTTTTTTAAAAAATCCTCATGACCCCCAACCCTCTTAATCTTCACTGTAAACTTACGCTCTTTGGTTTTAGACTTCTCAGTTATCCACCCCGTCTATAACTTTCATAATTTTGTATACCTCTATCAGATTTCCCCTTCAAAAGAAAACGAACCAAGCTACTCCAGTTTCACCTCATAATTGAAATGTTCCACCTCAGATAAACCATCCCTGGTAAATGCTATTGAGAGCAGTTATGCCCTTCCTATAGTACAGCCACCAGAACGGCACACAATACTCGAGCTGCAGCATGATCTTTGTGCTCTTAAGTTGTGTGCACTGTCTAATGGAGGCCAGATTCACAAATCTTCTTTGCCATCTGATCTATTTGTGATGCCACCATTAAGAGTATTTGGATAAATACATCGATTCCTCTATGCTTCAATACTCTATATGGTGCAAGTCCCATCCTTATTAGAGCTCCCAAATGCACTACCTCACACTGATTTGGGACTAAGTTCCATCTGCATTTGTTCCGCTCAATTTACCAGCTGATCAACATTGTTCTATAACCCAAGAACATCTTATCAATAACACTAACAACTTTAATTCACCTGCAAAACTTTCTAGTCATTCTTCCCACATTCACAGCTAAATTATTAATGTATGTGATAGATATTAAGGATCCTAACTACAATCTGAGACACCTAATATAATCCTCTTAAATGTTAACATCCTCTGAAGTTTCTCAGCCCCCCCCCCCCAGTGAAATCTAAAACCAAAATTTAGATGAGAAGTATTAAGTTCCCATCCATATCCTCTGGCCCCACACACAGATTATCTGTGGTCCCTAACAGACCTCACTTTTCCATACCCCTTGTTATCCCTTTGCATCCTTCTTGCCTTTCACCCTTGCAATAATTCTCATTATTTCATTTTTAAGACTCCCATTTGTCAGATCTGATGTATTCACAAGTAGCTGCTCCCACTCTCACATTTGCTTCTCTTATCATTCCATGGTAAATAGCAAGCTACTGCACAATTTAAGCAAAAGCTAACAAAAACTTTTAAAATACAAATCAGATTCCTTTAGCAGTCTCCTTCACCTCCAAAAAGTTAACATTTTGTTCACTTCTTCATTGATGTCACTCTTAAGCAAATCAAAGGAATGCAGAGTCCTGGACTAAATAATTATAAAATGTCTCTCTTTCCTCCATATTGACTTGCCTGCATTTGATATTAAATAGAGAATAAGGAGAAAACAATTCACAGACAGCTCAAGAAAACACAATAGAAAGGGTGCAATAAACAAATCTTGGCATATTTAGTTTGCAACTTGTACACAGCTAGATCACATAAATAGCAATAGGGTCATGATCAGATAAGTTTGGCGTACATTTTGGTTGAGAGTTATAGTCAAATAAATAAATAACATAAATATGAGAATAATTCAAGTAAACCAAATGTACATAGAGGTTACAAGAATAAATAGATTTAATTTAATTGTGATTTTGGCATCTCAGAGCTTTGTATTTGATTTTTCATCATTATGTATAGTAAAGCAATCACACATGTCCAAGACAGGAATAGAAGCAAGTGACACATTGGTAGTATGATTCACTTAGTCCTTGATCCAAACTCAAATCCATAACCATACCGAGTAAACAAAAGCCTTGATGTAAGAAGGTTACAAGACAATCAGAGGACATGTCAGCTCAAACCTACTACTTAAATTACTTTGCCTCACGTACCTGTCAATAGTATCCCCTGCTCCTGTCTCTACACGGAGGATGTAAAAAAACATGCTCCTGTAGTGTGGATTGTGGAATGCTTCTACAGTGTTTAAGACCTTCCTATTCTGATCAGCTATTACCTTCTCAGTCACTTGAGAGCTTGACCTAAAGGATTAAAAACAAAGAATTTGAACAAAACTTAAGATTCAAGCTCAAAGTTAACAATATCACATATATACATTAACTGTCATAGAATTAGCAAAAAAATTATTCTGGTAGTACTCTCAGTAGACAGTATGAGGCACTTGGCAAAATTTTCATACACATTATACATTTATGGCACCATGAATATTCATAGGATCAGTAGTTAAGTATTAGTCCTCTGTCAAGCACATTACGAATAAAGCATAAGTATTGATTTTACTGTTAATACATTAATAAGGACATACTCCAAATTAATTCTGTTTTCATCTATTTTTTATTTATAAAATACAGGTGTCATAGATAAAGCCAGCATTTACAGTCCTAAAGTTTCTTGAAAAATAGGGTGGTGAGCCATATTGTTGAATCACCTCTGTCTTTCTTACAAAGGTGTTGTTAGGAAAGATTTTCAAAACTTAGGCCCAATGACATTGAAAGAACAGAGGTAAAGTTCCAAGTCAAAATGAAAGGAAAGCTGCAGGTGATTATGTCGTCATAAATCTGCATTTTGTCTCCTTCTATGTGGTACAGGTTGAAAATTAAGAAATGCTTTCAAAATAGCCTCAGCATGTAGTTCCTGTACACTTTATAGATGAGTCACAATTCCACTGATTGCTCCAATACACTGACTCCACTCACTGAAAAACAGGTCTAAGAGTAAGTTCTGCTCCAAAGAAACAAAAAAAAACTACATCCTGGTGAATCTCTTCTGTACCTTCTCCAAAGCCTCCACATTTTTCCTGTATTGTGATGACCAACTGCACTCAGTACTTTAACTGTGGCCTCCTCAAAGTTTTATACAGCTGCAACATGACTTCCTGACTTTTATATGAAATGGAATGACACATCATGGTATCTTTTAGCCCTCAATTTCTGATGCAAGTTATTCCTTCTTCCTTTATATTCTTTCAGGATCTTATCCAATTTCAGCTTCCTAAACTTTATATATGCTTCCTTTTTCTTACTGACTAAATGACCATATCTCTTGTCATCCAAGGTTCCTGAATCTTATCCTTCCATTTCATCCTCACAGGAACATGTTGATCCTGAACTCTAATCAACTGGGTCTTTAAAATACTCATATAATAAAACAATAATGGTCAAGTAACATACAGGCACTGCGCAGAAAGACATAGAAGTGACAGCTGCTTGAAGGGAAGAGTATTAAGGCTTTTTGGCATTCATAGAAATATATCCTAAGCTATCCGGTGTGAGAGGAGAAGGGAAGAAGTAAAGCCATGAGTACCTCTAAAAATGGAGATGAGCAAGTTGTACTGGCTGCCAAATATGATACAGAAACAGTCACAAACAGTTAAACAAAATTAAACCAAATATTTTGGATGGTGGAAGCTTGAAATGAAACCCAAAGTTTACTAGCACCCAGCAGGTCACACCACATCTGCCCACAGAGGAATATAATTAATGTTTCAGTTTGATGATCTTCCAGCAAACTCTGAAGTAAAACAACCCCTTCATTTTCCATTCAATCTGGTTCATTAGGAGAGGGGCTGCCTGCAATCTAGACAGTACCTGAGCTGGGCTTCAAGTGTTGCAGTCAAGCAGGGCAGATCAAGCAGTGAATGGAGCATCTCAATCGATGAGTCTGGATGAATCAGATCCGGCAGTAACTCAGTGAACTCAGGGAATAAAGCTGATGCATTCCAAGCTAAGAACTGGTTAGAAAAACACAGAGGCAAAAAAAAAAATCACAATTTACAGTAAAACATGTAGCAGTACAGTACAATATCCAGACAATGATAAACCCAAGCACTCTGAACTGCTATAGCTTCTACTCAAGAACTAAGGGCATATCAATTTTGCCTACAATCAGTTCTCACCTTCAGTAGATTTGGAAAGCTTTTGTGAAAAATGGCAACACTTTCTCTGAGTGTCTTTGCATTTTCTCTGCAAAATTTAACAAATTCATAGGCCAACATAGAGTCTTGATACAGTTCTGAAGGAACCTTGGTGAATAATTGCTTGTAAACAGCTTCAGAGTCCACAGCTGCCAGCTCACCTGAAACGTAAATTTCACTTTTTAATTTTTAAAGACACACACAGTAACAGGCTCTTTTAGCCTAATGAGCCCACATGATCTTCCTTATTTGTTGTAGGTCATCGAATTGTTTAGCTCAACATAACTCTTTCTATTAGTGCAGCTTGAGCTGTAGGGCATTTCTTACAGTTCTGTATTTCATTATTTTTATATTCTTTCATTTGTGCGCTCTCTCTCTCTGACTCTCTAGCTTCTCTCCTTAAACGTATCACCCAAATACATTCAATAGCTCAGGCCTCTCCATATCAGATTGTCCTTTTGTCCTATCCATTATTTGCCCAACTTTGATGCAACCTAAAGCAAACTTTCTCTTTCTTAAACCTGAGGAAGGTTCATCAACAAAAATGCTCACTCTTCCTCAGTCACAAATGCTGCCTGAACTACTGAGTACTTCCAGCATCTTACGTTTTGATTATGTACTTCCACTGTCTCTACAGCACTTGTGTAATGAGAGGCAATACGTAATTGCAGCTTTTTGTCTGTTACACTTCTGTAATTCTATTTAGTCAAATTTAATAACACCCTATAAAATGTCGACATCTTCCCTGAGAATACATCGAACTGAATGGAGTTATTTTGACTTACTGTGATTTAGATAAAACTGAGCAACTGGAAGCAGCACTCTGGCAAAACCGGAGTCTGTACTGATTCTGCTGTACAGCGCTTTTACCACTGGAAAGGCTCGATACACAAACAGTGCATCATGTTGACAGATAAGGTCCATCAGAGTCACTGCTTCAATCAGACACTAGGAGAGAGACAAAGAAGAATCAGCCCAAAACAAATGAGGCACAAATCTAAGGAGAAAATCTTGCTGGGGTAAAAAAAAATCACAAGAAACTGCAGTGCAAGAACCTGGAGTAAGAAACAATCGACTGCAGGATCTTGGTGGGCTGGCGGCATCTGTAGAGGGAAATGGAGAGTTGACATTTTGGGTTGAAACCTTGCATCCAGATGAAAGCTCTTGATGCAAAATTGTCAACTGCCTGTTTCCCTCTATTAATGCCACGGAGTTTTTTCAGTTCGAATTTTTCCAGTGCATGTTTTTCTTTCAGATTATGAGCATGGGTATGTGCAGGAATTCAAATCTGTTGAATTTGGAATATCTTTTGGAATGGCACTTTGAGCAGACACATTTTAGGTACACAATCACATCCTTAATATATTTGAAGATTATTGAGGGGCAGGGTAAAATTCTGTTCTCATGTACGTGAGTGATTCATACTGTAACATAGGACACCCCACCCACCATTCTTTACTTGTGAAATTTCCATTTCTAAAACAACACATCATGGAAAAAGTTGCATGTCTCTCCTGAGAGATGAGTAGACAAAATTAAAGCACATAGGACGTAGGGTACTCTATTAGCATGGATTGAAAATTGGTCAACACAGAAAATTGAACAATGGATCTTTTTCAGTGTAACAAATAGTGCTAAAAGTGATATTGTACAATTTATGAGGTAACAATGTAATATTTCTTAATTTGCAAATGACATAAAACTAGATGGGACTGTTTTGTGACAAAGCTGCCAAGGTTCAGCTTACAGATGTGTGGGCAGCCCACACATACTATCAAACATTTGGGAGACAAGTGGGATAGATCTGCCAGCTGCTGCAGGGATACAGGCATCTTCTGCCACCTGGGAACTTGGTTTGTGGCCACATTTCTGACTTCTACACTGTTCAAGTTAAGTAATAGAAGATAGGAACAGAGCCCTGCTGTAACTTAGGGAGGACCTATAGCAAGTGGGCAACTGTAGGACAACAAGGATAAATGTGAAGCTATCCATTTCAGTAGGAAAAACAGAAAATAGAGCAACATTTATGTGGTAACAAATTGAAAAATATTTATGTAAAAGAGATCAGGGTATCCCTGTATACCAGTCACTAGAAGGAAACAAGCAAGAGCAGCGAGCAATTATAAAGGCATATAGTCTTCACTGAAATAGGTTTTGAGCACAGTAGCAAAATTATCTTAATAAAATTATGTAGGGTCAAGGTGAGAAGGCACCTGAAGAACTGTATGTAGTTTACGTCTCTTATAAAGATGGACTTTCCATTGAGAGAGTGCAACCAAAGTTCATCAGACTGAAAAGACAGAAATGCTACATTTGGAGAAAATGTGTCAATATTCACTAGAGTTTCAAGGGATTGAAACATACAGAGTTTTGGCATTACTGAACAGGCCGAATGGAGAAAGGATGTTAGGAAACGAAGGTCGCACTCTCAGATTATGGGGCAAGACAGTTAGGTCCAAATTGAGAAGATATTTCTTTACATAGAGGGTGGTAAGCCAGTGGAATTTTCTACCACAAATGGTTGTGGAAGCCAAGTTATTGAATATAGTTCAGAAGCAACTAGTTTTCTGGGCATGAAAGACATCAAGGGGTATGGGAAATACATTGGGGATATAGTTGAGAGGGTCAGCTATGATTTCATAGAATAGAACAGTTGGCCCTAAGGGTTGAATAGCTTACTTCTGCTCCTATTTTTCTGTTTTCCAACATTTCTCTGGTTGAGTAAAATGTGTTCTGAGTTCTGTCAATTGTGAAGTGTTGCCTGCCATTGTGACTTGTGCGCAGGACTGCTTTACCTGCAACTGTTTTCACAGAATGTTAAGATGCCCCTGGTGGCTCACCAGAAATGATGCAACTGAGATTGCAATACAGCTCATATGCCTATCGCGGAAAACAATTTGAAGGAAAGGAAATAAGCATACAACCGTAGCTTTAAAGGCAAGAGGAGAAAGAATGTGAATGAAGACAATGCCATATTTTATTGTAGCCTTTAAATATTGTTTAGTTGAACCTCAGCAATATCAAGCACTTTCCATATTTTACTTATGAAACAGGTAAGGACTCTCTGATGACTTTCATTTTATTAAATTTACTTTTAATCAAGTTCGTATTAATACTTACAGCTTTCTGAAGTTCTGAGTCAGACTTCTTTAGAGCTTCTGTAACAAGAAGAAAATTTGACTTTAAATCACTTGTCAAGCAAAATCATTGTTAAGAGTTAGAATAATGTCATAAATGTTTCAATCACAGTCTTTCACTATATCAAATTTACAGCATGTATTCATAATAACTCTGCAGGGTTTTTCTTAACAGCTATTAAGTGTTACAGATCCATGGCTTGATCACTGCATACAGAAACCAATTTATTTATTGTTTGTTGAGATACAGTGTGGAATAGGCTCTTCCAGCTCTTCAAGCCACACCACCTAGCTATCCCCGATTTAGTCTTAGCCTAATCATGGAACCACTTACACTGACTAATTAACCTACCAACTGGTAAGTCATTAGACTGTGGGAGAAACCAGAGCACCTGGAGGAAACCCACGCTGTCATGTGGAAAACATACAAATTCCTTACAGGCAGCAGCGGGAATTGAACCCTGATCGCCTGTATTGCAAATCATTGAGCTAAACACTACACTACCATTACACCACAAAAATAAAGTTCAGGAGTGCATCACTGACCGAGCATACCCCCTAACAAAAGATTCATCATCAGAGATTACACATCAAATTCTCCTGCCAATCTCCTCAAAACACTGACGAGAACATAGTCAACAGTGATGTTAAGTAAAAAATGGAATTTAAAACGATACAAATATGTGAAGAAGGAACAATGAACAGTTTTTAAAGATATTGCTCAAACATGAGTGGTTAGTCACAGTAAAACAGCCACATTAATTAGTCTAAAACAATCTTAAATGATATTGAAAGTGAATTTGTGCTAATCAAGAACCCAAGTATGAAAATGCAAAGATACAATAATTGAAGGCTTTCTACACACTCTGGTGGCAGAAAGAAAATATTACAACTGTGTTGTGTACAAGAGTTAAATCTTTTATGTGGACATAAACTCACTAAAATTAACAGCTAAATGAGATCATTTTATCAATACATTCCAATAAGGAACATAATTTCTTAAGGTCAGGTACAATTACAGTATCCTCTACACTATAGTCTCTTCAATTAATTTGTGTACATTTGGTTGTAACAATAATATACACAATCCATTACACTAAACAACACACAAAATGCTTGAGGAACTCAGCAGGCCAGGCAGCATGTATGGAATAGTACTGCCGACATTTTGGGCTGAGACTTTTCATCAGGATGGAGACCCTTCATAGATGCTGCCTGGCCTGCTGAGTTCCTCCAGCATTGTGTGTATGTTGTTTGGATTTCCAGCATCTGCAGATTTTCTCTTGTTTGTGATTGGACTAATCCATTACAGTACACACATTTGAGCCAGGTTACTAAAATGGTGTCATCAACCGACAGTTATGATTGTAAAATTTAATTATTAGTTGCATGCACAAGTTTAATTTAGCTCAATGCTCATGTTGAATTTTATATCACACTAATAACAATTAATAAACAATGGTATAAGCAATTGTAAATGGTGCTAATCACAATGTGGGCTAACAATTACTTTAATGGTTCACAATCCTTGCAAGACTTCTATCACTTCATAGGGAGAACAGTGAACTAATTAAGATCATTCTGCTGAACTGAAGCAATCATTTTAAATTAATGTCATTACAATAATGCTAATCTTTACTAAAAACTTCTACTAAACTTCCTGTGAACTGTTTATAGCAAAAAACTGTTCATAATTCATATCAACAGATAAAACAGAGGATTTAGAAAATAGTTTTATTTGTATTGTATAATTGATCAACCTTTCACTCACCAGAATTATAGCACAAATGAGGCCATTTATTCCAGTGTTTCTGTTCTAATTGCCTGACAGAGCTATCAACTAGTCCCATTCCCAGCTCTTCACTCTTATCTTTGCAATTAAAAAAAATACAATTCTCTTCAAAAGAGTTACAATTGAATTTGCTTCTACAATTCTTAATGTATTCCGGCTGTTTGTTTTTAGTTCTTATAATTAAAAAAAAATTCTCATCTTTTGCAGAAAGAGAAACAGTTAACATTTTACAATGTAATCTGACCTGCCCGATGTTCAGGAATTTTCTGTTTTTCTCTTACATATTCAGCATCAGATGTCTTTTGATTTCCAATTCCATCATCTCCCCAGTGCCCTTGTTATCAGAAATCTGTATACTGACTTCAAAACCACTGACAATTTAAATCACTGAAATCTCCTCTTAACCTTTGCTTTACAGAAAGTAACTCCCAATTTTCCAGTCACTCCTCGTAAATAAAAGTTCTTTTCCCTGGCAGAATTCTGGAAGTTATCTTTCCATCCATTCCTCTAATAGATCTTTTCTTCTAGATCTAAACAAAATTAATGCATTGGAAATAACCGAATGGTAGAAACAATAAGTACAGACAAATAAAAATTGCAAGAGACAGATTATTATAATTACACTCCCTATACAATGGTGTAACTTTTACCATAGCAAATTTATCATCTGATCAGAATACAGGTTAAAGATTTGGAATAATAAGCACAGAAGTAGAACCTTCGGTCCATGCTGCCTAAGATTCCGATCTAATTAGTCCCACTTGTCCATATGTTTGGCCCATATCCCTATCCATGTACCTATCCAAGTACATTTCAAATCTTTTAAAATATAAGGCTTAATTGTGTTACACTTTTATTTTCCATAACTTCTTGATGTATGAAAATATCTAAACAATACAGAAAATTGCACCCCTCTCTCCCTTGTGTAATGACAAGTATGCAACCTCCTGCCGCAGTAAATGATTTTATATGAAAATCTTGCTCTGCGGTAAGTTTTTGTATATTAATGAATAGATTATCATTCTGCTGATGTAGTATCCCTGCTATAAGTTTATTATAGAATCCTGTTGAGTCTGCTGAGATGCACTGAATGGATTGGTTCATATTACAGCGAAAAGATTAAGTGCTGTTTCAAGGAGAGGCAAAGAAAATGTGAGAGTATAAGACTGTAAGATATAGGCCACTTGGCCCATCAAGTCTGCTCCATCATTTCATCATGGCGGATCCAATTTTTCCCATATCCCTTCATGCCCTGACCAATCAAGAATCTATCAACCTCTGCCTTAAAACATGGCCTTCATAGCTGCCTGTGGCAAAAAATTCCACAGATTCACTACCCTCTGGCTAAATAAGGTTCCTCTTCATCTCCGTTCAAAAAGGATGCCCCTCTATTCTGAGGCTCTGTCCTCTGGTCCTAGGTTCTCCCATCATAGGAAACAATTTTGCCACATCCACTCTATCAAGACCTTTCGCCATTCGATAGGTTTCAATGAGGTCACCCCTCATTCTTCTGAATTCTAGTGTATACAGGCCCAGAGCCATCAAACATACTTCATTTGCAAAGCCATTCGATTGTGGAATAATTTTCATCAATCTCCTTTGAGCACTCTCCAGTTTCAGCACATCCTGTCATAAATAAGGGCCCGAAACCTGGTCACGATACTCCAAGTGAGGCTTCACCAGTGCTTTATAAAGCTTCAACATTAGATCCTTGCTTTTATATTCTAGTCCTCTTGAAATGAATGCTAGCATTGCATTTGCCTTCCTCGCCACAGACTCAACCTGCAAATTAACCTTTAGGGAATTGTGCACGAGGGCTCCCAAGTCCCTTTGCATCTCAGTTTTTTGCATTTTCTTTCCATTTAGAAAATAGTTAACCCTTTCATTTCTTCTACCAAAGTGCATGACCATACATTTCTCGACACTGTATTCCATCTGCCATTTCTTTGCCCATTCTCCTCATCTAAGTCCTTCTATAGCCTCTCTACTTCCTCAGAACTACCTGCCCCTTCACCTAGCTTCATATCATCCGCAAACTTTGCAACAAAACCATCAATTCCACCATTCTAATCATTGACATATAATGTAAAAAGAATCAGTTCCAACATAGACCCCTGTGGAAAACCACTAGTCACCGGCAGCCAACCAAACAAGACTTCCTTTATTCCCACTCTTTGCCTCCTGCCAATCCACCACTGCTTTATCCATGCTAGAATCTTGCCTGTAATACCATGGGCTCCTAGCCTGTTAAACAGCCTCACATGTGGCACCTTGTCAAAGACCTTCTGAAAATCCAAGAACACAACAACTGATCCTCCTCTGTCTATCCTGCTTGTCACTTCTTCAAAGAATTCCAACATATATGTCAGGCAAGATTTTCCTTTGAGGAAACCATACTGACTACAGCCTATCTTATCGTGCGCCTGAGACCTTATCCTTAATAATCAACTCCAACATTTCCCAGCCACTGAGGTCAGACTAACTGGTCTATAGTTTCCTTTCTTCTGCCTCTCTCCCTTCTTGAGAGTGGAGTGACATTTTCCAGTTTCCCAGAACCATTTGAGAATCTAATGATTCTTGAAAGATTACTCTTCAGCCACCTCTTTCAGAATTCTGGTGTGTACACTTCTCTGGTCCAGGTAACTTACCTACGTTCAGATCTTTCAGTTTCCCAAGAACCTTCTCTCTAGTTATGGAAACATCACACACTTCATGCCCCTCGATACCTGGAACTTCCACCATACCGCTAGTGTCTTCCATGGTGAAGAATGATGCAAAATACTTATTCAGTTTGTCTGCTATTTTGTTGTACCCCATTACCACCTCTCCAACTTCACTTTCCAGTGGTTCAATATCCACTCTCGCCTCTCTTTTACACTTTAGATATCTTCTTAATATTTCAGCTAGCTTACTTTCGTATTCCATCTTTACCTTCTTAATAACTTTTTTAGTTGCCTTCTGTTGGCTTTTAAAAGGTCTCCAATCCTCTAACTTCCCACTAATTTATGCTCTATTATATGCCCTCTCTTTGGTTTTTATGTTGGCTTTGCCTTCTCTTGTTAACCATGGTTGTGTTATCTTTTCTTTAGAATACTTCGTCCTCTTTGGGATGTATATATCCTCTGCCTTCCAAATTGCTTCCAGAAATTCCAGCCATTGCTGCTCTGCCATCAGCCCTGCCAGTGTTCTTTTCCAATCAATTCTGGCCAACTCCTCTCTCATGCCTCTGTAATTCCCTTTACTTCACTGTAATACAGATGCATCTGACTTTAGCTTCTTCTCCTCAAATTTCAGGGTGAATTCAATCATATTATGATCACTTGCCCCCAAGGGTTATTTTACCTTTAGCTCTCTAATCAATTCTGGTGCCCAATACAGAATAGCTGATCCTCTAGTGAGCTCAGCCACGAGCTGCTCTCAAAAGCTATCTCGTAGGCACTCTAGAAATAACCCCTCCTGTAATCCAGCACCAACCTGATTTTCCCAATCTACCTACATATTGAACTATTGAACCCCATGACTATTGGAATATTGCCCTTTTGGCATGCATTTTCTATCTCCCATTGTAATTTGTAAGCCATATCCTTACTTCTGTTTGAGATCTGTATACAACTCCCACCATGGTCTTTTTACCCTTGCAGTTCTTTAGCCCTATCCACAATGATGCAATGCCTTCCAACTCTATGTCACTTCTTTCTAATGATTTGATTTCATTTTTATTTTAAACCAACACAGCCTATCCTTTCGATATGATGTGCATCCTTGGACATTGAGCTCCCATCTATCATCTTTCAGCCATGATTCAGTGATGCCTACAACATCACACTCGCCAATCTGCAACTGTGCGGGAGGAGAAGATGGCAGCGCGACGCAGCGTGCACAGCTCTCTCGTGAAATGATATCATATTTGTACAAACGTTTGTAAGTAGGATGACATGCACAACTCTGATTTGATGGAGACAGACGTGAGAAGCACAGAGGAACATCTGGAGAAACTTCTGAAATGCCCGGTTCGCTGCCGCTGCTACTGTGCAATCAAGAATCTCCGGAGGGAAGGCCCCAAAATCCCCGGCTTTGCCTGCTGCTGGCTACCGAGGCTGGGGTCGAAACGTTCGGCAGAGATGGTGCTCGGTACTCGGTGTCGGAGGGCTGGTTGGAGGCTCGAAGTTTTCGGACAACTCAGAGTCGGACTGTGGTCGGGCATGGCAGGGAGAGTTTTCTTCCTTATCCCGTCTGCGTGAGATGTGGGACTTTCAAGAGACTTTGAACTTTTTTATTGTGCCCATGGCCTGTTCTTCATTAAGTTATGGTATTGTTGCACTGTTGTAACTATATGTTGTAATTATGTGGTTTTTGTTAGTTTTTCAGTCTTGGTCTGTCCTGTGTTTCTGTGATATCACACCAGAGAAATATTGTATCATTTCTTAATGCATGCATTACTAAATGACAATAAAAGAGGACTGCGTGTTCTCATAATCTAAAAAAAAGTTCAACTGCCTTATTCTGTATACTGCGTGCATTCAGATACAACAACCTTCAGTCCTGTTTTCACCCTTTTCAAATTTGCTTGCCTTTATGTTGCAACTCATCCTGTTGACTGCTATTTTTCCCTGTCAACAGCCTCTCCTCACTACACACTGCCTCTGTTTGTAAACCAGCTACCTCATCTTCAGCACCATTATCTGCCTTTCTGGGACGCAGGCAAATCTTACAACATCTGCATCCACAACCTCTTCACTAACTGTTCTGGCATTCTGGTTCCCATCCCCCTGCAGCTCTAGTTTAAACCCCACCATGCAGCACAAACCTTCCTGCTTGGATATTGGTCCCCCTCCAGTTCAGGTGCAAAGCGGTATTCTGTACAAGTCCCACCTTCCCTGGAAGAGAGCCCAACGATACAAATATCCTTATCCCTCCTACACCAATTCCTTAGCCATGTATTAAACTGTATAAATCTTCCTAGTTCTGGCTTCACCAGCACGTGGCACAGGTAACAATCCTGAGATCACATCCCTAGAGGTCCTGCCCTTTAATTTAGCACCAAGCTCCCTGAATTCCCCATGCAGAACCACTTCACTCGTCCTATCTATGTCATTGGTACCTGGACCACAACTTGCGGCTGTTCACCCTCTAGCTTCAGAATGCAGAGGATTCAGTCTGAGATAACCTGGACCTTGGCACCCGGAAGGCAACATACCACCCAGGAATCTTGTTCTTGCCTGCAGAACCTCCAGTCCATTCCCTAACTAACAAATCTCCTATAACCACAGCATGCCTCTTCTTCCCCTCCCTTTTGAGTCACACAGGCAAACTCAGTGCCCAGGGACCCGACCACTCAGACTCTGGGGGGAAATGACCACTCTGTTAGGTCATTTCCCCCCAACTCCACCTGACCAAAATTATCCAAAATGATCTGTTGTTGAGGGGGATGGTCACAGCAATACTCTACACTGGCTCCTTAACCCTTTTCCCCTTCCTGACAGTTTACTGTGTCCTGCACCTTGGCTGTAACTACCTCTCTATATGTCCTACCATTCCTTCGGTCTCCAGAGTTTCTCCAAATCCAGCTCCAACTCCTTTATGCAATTTGTGTGCATAAAATAGAGAATATAGTCAAAATTAGACACTACATAACTTATTAATCTTTTAACTCCAAGATTTAATCTGCAACTTATCCACTTTTCCAATTTTAATAGTAGTTATTGATTTGATATGTTGACACTATTTTACTCTCCAGAAACAACAACTGACCAATTGATTGGTTTCAGCATTTTCTGTTTTATTGTAGTGGAGTGACTGACTGAAGCCAAAGAAGTGGAAATAAAGGGCAAGTGTACTGTACCTACTTCTATCACTCTGTTCGATTAGTCGATTGCAATATTCAAAAGTTTTCTCCCGTAGACGTTCTTTAGGGGGCATTAGCCGACTTGATGTTGAGGAAGCAGAAACCATTGACATTATGGAGCTGTCTAACTCAGATTTGTCATCTAGAAGACAGATTACAATGATTAATAAATGGCAAACAGCCACACTTTCACGCAAGTTGAGTCACAGTGAATTTTGGTGAAATAAAGATGAAAGAAAAGCAATAATCTTGGTACCAGCAGTAAGGTCAAACACAGAATGCTAGTGAATACAAATGTAACAATTCTCTATAAGCACCAAAATGGTATAAAATTAACTTGAAGTTCATATCTTTAAAAACTTTATTATACTCATGTTACAAAGTATTCACTATGGATTAAACAATTTGCCATTTCCACAAATACATCTGTCATTTGTTCATGCACCCCGATATTTTCTGGTTCTGTTGAAAATGATCAGAGATATGCATATAGGTGTATCTGCAACAAAGAGCTGACTCTTCACTAGAGTCGCAGGATTAGTTTGAAACAAAGCAATATTTACAGAAATGCAGGTAAACTTCACAGTTACAATCCAAAGTTTGGAGCATAAACTTTGAATGCTTCCTTATGTGGTAATTGAACCATCATAAGCATTACTTGAATTAATGAGTGCAAGATAGCAAAGCAGTAACTCATTTGTAAAATGTGTTAAGCTAGGTTATGGCGCTCAAGTGAAAAATTCAAGCTCTACATTTCTGTACTGACAAGGTTTGAACATTTCTAATTACCAAAAGGGATAACGTGCCCTTCATCTTTCTTATTTTCACCTGTTCCTTTGGGAATCCTGTCAAAGAGATCTGTGAACAATGAAACAGTCATTCACTGCTGATCACTGGTCATTACAGTATCTGTCATGGGTGCGAACTGTTCCAATTGCTGTAAACATTATGGGTGATAATTAAAATGAAAACATTAAGATCTGTAGGTATGAGTAGGCATTCATGGTGTGAGATTTGGCTGCAGCTACATGATCAATTCATTAATACTGCAGCACTGTTTTATAAACCAGACCACAATGACACTTGAAACACAGAAGACCAACATTCTTACGTCTTCTCAGTAAGACCATATCAGACCAGTCATAATGTTCTGAGCTGATTTGCAGGAACCTTCCACCACAACTGAGGAGGTTCGCAACCATTGGGAACTGCATAGGCCATTCAGCCTCTTACATCTTGTCCATTTAATTAAATCACAGGGGATCTGGTCCTCAACTTCACTTTGCTCCATTTCCCTTGGTAGCTTTATAGATTAAGCACATGAGGGAACAATTCGTGCTTTTATATTAATTACATTCCTAGATTTACTAATTTATACCAAGGTTAAATTTTCAAAATTGAATACGCTAATGTTAGTGTATTCAAACACACCCGATTTATTAGTACAATGATATTAGCACAATAGCAGTCAATGTATCACTATCTTAAGTCCCTAGTGTTGTTGGATCAGCTTCCACACATCACCTCCAGTCTCCAACTGCCTTGCCTAATTGAGGAACTTTTATATTAAAAAATTCCAATACATCAGCAATTAATAAAAATGAAATGTACCATTCTCTTACAGATTTTATTTCCCAGTCTGACTGAACCAATGTTGTGGAGATTAATTTTTAATGCCTGAGAATTTCAAAGCAATCTGTCTAAAGCACTGCAATCTCTCACAACATAAGGCAGAACTAAATCCAGGGTACTTAACCTGTCCAGAGAGAAGTACAAACACTTAATATAGAAGATCCTCAGAAAACCATTGCATTTGAAGACCAAAATGGCAGGTGTGCATGGAACCTTCCTGGGACCAATCTCTTGTATTTTCAGTGTCACAATTATGCTGTTCATTTTTTTAACGTCTGTCCAATACAACCCACACAGACAAAATCAGAGATTAAATGTTTTAATGGCAAACTACCTGGATCATTGCTATTGACTCCACTTGCCCCAGACCACTGCAGCCATCTTCTGATCATGGAGAAAGAATGCATGTTCAGCCACTGGTCCTCAGTGTAATGTTGGCCAATGGAAAGTACTGTGAAGAAGTCACCTGCTACTGCCCCATCCACTTCTAAAATAGAAGCAGGCTAATCGAGAGAAAAAATAATAGCAGTGTTAAACACGGGAAACCTTAAAAGACATTACCAAGTCTTTCTCCATCTCCCCTAAAAGCACTGACACCTTACAGGAAAAAAGTTCCAGACTACTCATTTTTCAGGTGTAACCATTGATAAGAATAGTTTGTAAGCTTCTCTGAAAGTAGCAATACAAACTGTCTTGATCCTCTCATTACACAGTGTCTATGTGCCCGCTATTTAGCAGAGGCTTGATACAGATAATGAGTAGGATCCCTGGTTTGGAGCAAGGAAGCCAGTTTAAAGGTCCTGATTATAAATGCAAATAACAGCCAATATATTACTCATTGATTGGAAATAGAACCTTCCTAACTACATACGCCTTAGGCACTCATTTGAGAAATCAGCTGTCTTCAAGAGAATGACATTTTAAACAGATTTAATTAGGAAATACCTGACCTTTTAGCAGAGGTATTTTTAAAGTGAAAAACAAATTAATGCAGGAAATGTTTTCAGAGCTGTGTAGTGCTGCAATTCAACTACGTTACAAAAGTGGGTGTGTAGAGATCGATCACCTCGAGTTGTAAAAAAGTTGCTGTTTCATGTAAATATTTTCCCCACTCTTTCAAACAGTAGTGGTAGGGATGGAAGTAGAAGACAGGAAAAAAAGGCCTACTAAGGCCTTTCACCCTACCCACCATCCAGCTCCCCCACCAACCTCAGGCCCCCAATTTACCAAGAACATCCTAATCCTAGACTTAAAAAGGCAAAGCATTTGGGAGAGTTTATATTCACAACCAAATAACCAATGCAACTGGAAAATTTGTCTCAAGTGGATGATCAGCAGTAGTTACCACAGAAACTCAGAAGCAATGATTGTCAATAAATCTGCTTCATATGAGCAACTGAATTTACTGCTCTAATCTTTAAAAGGGTAATGAACAACACAGCAATCAGCCAGAACAAAAGCTGAAAACAATCAAGTCAGGTGGCATCTATGGTAAGGGAAAGAATTAACATTTCCAATTAAGACACTTCATCGGAGCTGATGAAGAGAGAAAACAAATGGGGTTTACATTGCAGCAAGGTGGGGGAAGACCAGACCAAAATAATATGGGGTTACACTGTAAATGAAGGACAAATAAACTACGTTCAATCTTAAAATAGCATTGTGTAAATAGGTGGTTGGAAAGTGAACAAAGAATACCACTCAAGAATACCACTATGTAAATGAGAATCAAAAAAACTGCAGATACTGGAAATTTGAAATTGAAAAACCATAAATGGTCAGTCCATTTCTTTCCCCACAGTTGTTATCTGAACTACAGAGTGTTTCCAATATTTTCTATTTTATTTCAGATTTCCAGCACCTTCATTTCTTCACAGCAGTACAGAGATTAGCTTGATTGCACCATTTCATTACCTGACGTGATCTTGGACTAAAAAATCCTCCAGAAGAATGGGGGACTCCCTGTACTGTACCTGCGTACCGCAGCCAATCAACTAGCTTCTTACTAATAGCATTTATCTGTTCTGTAGAAAAAGAATAGTTGCTGATTGTAAGCAGAATCTGATATGGAGTCCCTCAACTTTCATCACTTCACAAGGAATGCACTTATTTTTAAGAACAAGACAGTACAGAAAAAATATCATCTCAATAACTCACATCACCTTTTTATTAACCAAACTCTCTCAAATTTCACTGCTCCAGTATTTGAATATTGAAATGTTCCTGGTGAGCTGAGATTGATTTAACTTCACACTATCAGAGTAATGCTGTTCAAGTCCAGGAGAATTGGGCTATTCCTCCCAAACAAAATCTTTTTTTTTGCTTAGTTTGACCATTTGAGGAACTATATACAACCATGCAGATATTCAAGGTTTTATTTCAGAATATATGTTTTTTTATTCTTCTTTCTAAACCATTGAGAGATGTTTGAGTTGGAGAATACAAGGCCAAGTACTACCAAAATGAAGTGCAAGGGTCCATCATCCCACTCCAATCGGGAGCTTCAAAATCAAACTCATAAAACTCTGCAACAGTGTGAAAGCTTCTATTTTCCACATCATTTATAAGTATGGTCTAGTTCCTTGGAATGTTATTTCTCACCAAAAGAACTGCAGAATGCATGCTATGAACATGAGCAAGGGATATCTAAACATGTTTAAGTTAACAAATTGACGAAATCAAACCCAGGTCCCAGAAAAGAAACAAACTATGGTGACAACAAAATCTGCTGGAGGAACTCAGCAAGTCAAGCAGCATCTGTAGAGGGAAAGGAACCACTGATGCTTCAGGTTGAAAACCTGTATCATGACTGAAAATAGAGAGGGAAATGGCCATTATAAAGAAGAGAGGGGAAGTTGACCTACAGGAGCCAGAAGTGATTAGAGGGCTAATGGACAGGGAGTGCTGTAGAATGGAGGCTAGATCAAGTCAGTTGGGGGGTGGGGTGAGAGGAAGTAGGTATGGAAGAGAATACAGCACAGAAACAAGACTTTTGGCCCACAATGTCTGCACAAAACACAATGCTGAATTAAACTAAATCTTTTCCTCCTACTTCACGGCTGGCCTAACTAAAGTATTATATAACCGCAACATGTCTCCCTTAACTTTGTACTCAATAACCCAACCAAAGAAGGCAAGTATGCTCTGTGCCTTCTTTACTACCCTATTTACTTGCATGGTCACTTTCAGGGAGCTATGGATTCGGACCCCAAGATCCCTCTGCATATCAACGCTGTTAAGGATCCAAGCCTTAACTGTATTCCCTTATATTTAACTTCCCAAAATGCAGTATTTCACATTTGCTTGAATTAACCACCACCTGTCATGGAATTTAGGTGGGTGCCATACGTGGAGTTGCAGAACATGATAGATGGTGGCAGGTAAAGGGGGACAGAGTGAGGAAGGGATGGGGAGGGTGGTGTAGAACACTGCTCGAGGGTGAAGAAACTACTACTAGAAGAGCCAGGGGGTGAAATGTCTGGGTAGAGGGTGGATGCAACAAAGGGGAGAGAATACAAATTGATGACTGGGGGGGGCGGGTTCTGGAAGCAGTGTGTGTGAAAGGGGACAAGATGAGAAAGTGAAGGAGGGAAATGGACAGTCAACTTTGAGTCATGTCAAGGTCCTTGATTTGGGCTTCTTGTTCAGAAAGTTAAACATTCATATCAGTGGGTTGTAGACTATACAAAACTTTTCAGGTGTAGCTGTTTCCAATTTTTCATCTTCCTTAGTTTACAGGCCCTTGAAAATAATTGTGACCAAACAAATGAAGAGGGTGGAGAGTATGTGGATGGTGCTAAGCACAGCTACCCTTCAATTCAGTGCAACTTTTGAAAGAGCATCTCTTCAACTGAAACTCCCCAAGAATAATATTAAATCACACATTTGACCTTTTTGAGTTATGGCCTTTAAACCATTACAATTTGATTCATAGTACATTGAGATTCAATTTTTAGAGTTTTTTTACTTTCAATCTAAAGGGAGGTTGCATGGAGAAACAGAGACATACATGAAGAATGATTACTTTGCAGCAGTACTCTTCTGCTGGGCTTCTCGAATTAATTTATATTTTGGAGACCATTACCTCGTTACTTTAAAGGGCAGCTCTTAATGATACAGTTTAAAACAAGTGTTAGTTAGTCAGTTATAAAGGCTTCCATTAGTTATAGATGAAAGAGAGAATTCGGTTGGAAATTGAATTGTCACTAAAAAGGGCCTTCAATAAAGCATTTACAAAGCAATGTGTTAATACCCGAATTTTATTAGGCAAAGCTAAAAACAAACAATAAGGACTAACTAATTCCCAAGGAAAATGCGGTATCAGAGTTATACCAGGTACCTGACGACTCACCTTCATTGAGAACTGCAAGGTTAAGGACTTTAGATAGAATGGGTATGAGATGCCGTGTACCCTGACCCTCAGCTTGGCGGGAATCCAGCAGCTTCAGAATACGATTGCAAAGAGCCTCAATCTCTCCACTTTTAACCCCCTGTTGAAGAAATACAATGCCACTGTTCACTTTACTTCCAGTAATATTTTCTTCTTTCATCCATTACCACAGTCAACAATGTATTTAAACAATAAAGGATAATCTGTGAGTAGAACAGACAAGTGATGAAGCAGATTGGTTCATTAACATTTTGAACAAATGAACAGGAATTAAGTTCAGAATTTTAACCATATTACTATGGAAGAAAATACTGCTGAACTGAAGGATAGTCCCAGTGTTGGGGAAACACGATTAAGCAAAGGTTTGAAGACATACTTGTAGTTTACCATTAACGACACAGAGAAACTGCTGTAATCCGATCCACAGTTTAAAGAAACTACTGTATACAAGCAATAAACAAGCCACGTACTCTTTACCTGGGCCAGCATTATACCCGATACAAGGTTCATGGTCTTCAGGTCATTTATTTCCTCACAGGATAAAGTCAAAGCATTACATGGGAATGCCTCTCGCAGAATAGCTGAGCAAAGGACAAGAACTGGCTGTGGAGCCTTCATGAAACACAAAGTGTTGTGGAGTTTTTGAAGAAAATCTTTGGAAAGACTGGGTATCAAACAGAAAAATGAGTGTCCATTAAAATTTTACTCATTACAAACCATGGGCTAACTATATCATTTATAACCACTTGTCTCCTACAAATACACTCACTATTGAGAAAAGACATAGAATGTAATGCTCATAATTCTTAAACCTTGCACAAATAATGCAGTAACAAATAGTGCTTTTACTCATCTAAAGTTACTAAGAAATAGACTGCAAAAATGATAACATAAAAATACAATAATCAATTTATTAGATTATCCCACCATCATTAACTGTCAATCATTAGATAGTTAGACCCCTTCATGCTCTCCCCTTGAAAAAAAATTCTTACATTTTACTGTATTTTGTAGCAGAGATGATCAAGAATAGCTTCTGAAGAGAATCAATGGCTTCATTATTATATTCCTTGTTCTGCAGGAAAGTGGAAAGGCGACTGCAGAATTTCTGTAGCTCTTCGGCCTGTACATTCCTGAGAAGCAGCAAGTCACATTAGAACAGACAAAACACATTTATAGCCACATAATGTAGCAGACTTAATAGATTGGTCTTTGCTGGAGATAGAGTATCATTCAACTTTTTGTTGGAAGGTCCTTATTAATGCTGCTGGAAGTTCAAAATACTACAGCTCTATGCTCAATATCATGTCTATGGTAGTTCTTTGCACATAGTCAATTGGTCAACGCCTCAAACTCTACCCAAGAATCTGACAAAAACTGACAAAAATCTTCACCTCTATTAGTAACTGACCTTGGAGAGAATAATTACATGTGCTGTATCAAGGAGTACTAGTAGTGATTCTATATTTGGTTTTCTCGAGGGCATTTAGTGAGGAGCTAGATCAAAGGTTTTGCAGATTCCTATCATCTATAGCCTTTTGCTTTTGTTACGTAACCGGCAACAATGAATATCAATTGAGACAGGTTATATAAAAACAACCAAACATTTATTAAACATGGATAAACAATAAAAAACAAATGAAAACCTTAACCGGAAGTTAACCGCTATGCGGCCGTTCAACAAATCGTCACTCGGCACTGGTTCTTAAAGCGTTAAATGTGAAAACAGTTCTTAAAGTAGTAAAGTCAAATACAGTTCTTAAAATGGTGAATTCGAAAGTCCAACAGATTTATACATTCAATTGGGAGAGACTTCTCTGGAGAAGGATTTTTTCATAGACGCGACTTTCCTGCTGGTTCTGTCCAAAGGATTCACGATGAAGGAAATAAACGGCTTAAAACAACTGACCTTAATTTCTAGAGAGCAAATCCTGCATGAACTACCTTGCTGTTTCGGCAGGAGTTATCTTTGATGCAGGTCGCTACTTCTTCAACGAAGACTCAACAAGGTTGATCCTTTATTGAATTGCCGAACATTCCCGACTTCTCTTAATCCTTCATATCCTGTACTTCAATAAAGTCTTCACTCTCCAATACTACTGAAAAGGTACATCAACAAATCCAGCAAAAATTGCCAGTCCAGCACTATTGTACCTTGCAACAGAACGTAACACTCTGTTTTAAAAATGAAACTGCGTCATAAAATAAATACACAACAGAAACAGAGATGCAGATGCACGTCCTAGCTGGAAAACTAAAAACTAAAAGCGTCACCTGAGGTCTTCCCTTTATACCCGTGAACAGGTCATCACGTGACATCACATCGGTGGGAAAATTACATCAGGTGACCTCCAAAAGACCATTACATCATTCTCACAAGAAAGTCACAAGATCTCCTTGAGGTATGTAACATTTTCCACTTCCTTTTTTGTTTACTTTTATTGGCAAAGCCAGCATTTAATACCCATTTCTAACTGCTCTCGGGAAGGCACTGGTAAGTGACAGCTCCGAGAAACTCCTGCAGCAATATCCCGCATCTCCCTTTGATTCATGCACAACACAACTACAGGAATATTCACTCTTTAATGCCCCAGTTTTACCAAGGCTTCTCAATGTAGTGTTTGAACAAATAACTCAATAGCAATCAGACATTATGGCAGAGAGCTTTTTTCCCACTGTTCTACCTCTGCTGGGGGGGGGGGTCAAACCCAAGAATAGCTTGACTATTTTCCTTGTCCACTTTCCTAACCACTAATTGAGACAATATTTGTACGAGGGACTTCGCAAGGTCAAATAGAACATTGCCAAGTCAAAGTTTGGTGCATAAATTGTGATCTGTCCGACTTAACAGCAGTTACAACACAAGAAAGTGGCTTGCTATGTCACTTCAGCGGGCAGTTAAGAGTAGAGACATTGTTGTGGATTGGGAATCACAAAAAGGTAGGACATGGCAAAGATGGCAGTTTGCTGCATGACAGACATTTGTTAACCTGATGGATTTTTATGACAATCCAGTCACCATTACAAAGAACATTTATATCCTAAATTTCGTGACACTTAACTGAAATTCAACAGATACTACAGCAGGATTTGACTGAAATTAGATCAGATGTCTAGGCTACCTGTCAACCTAACCACTGGAGGATCTGAGAGGCCAACATCCACTGCAAGTTCAATGCAGCCTCAGTTAATGTAGTGACCCACAGTTTGTGAAGATACTACACTCCTTCACATGCACGTTTGTCATAGCAAAAATTCCTAGCGTACAGACTTCTACACCTGAATATATGGTATTTATGTAAGTGAGGTTTGGCTGTGTCAAGTTGATAATTTTTTCTAAAAAGAAAAAAAATTCCTTAACAATTCCTAATTAAAAATAGTTGTGATTTTGTAGTTGTAAATGGCAGAAACCCTTGCAAGCAATCTGGCATATGTTGAATTCTCATCCCAAAGAATAACTCGCTATCTAACTACTGACTGATATTTACGTTTGGACTTCTCCTGGGGCATCTGCTGTGGATAAGGAAGAAATATTGCTCAATCTCAATAACTAGAGCACTAAAATGGGAATGAATTCCTTTCAGACCATATTTTTTAAACTAAATCCATCAACAGGAGTCTAAGTTATCCAGAGTCTCATTCAGTGCCCTGCTGGCTTTGAACTGATGTTCTTATGTACAAGCAAAGAGCTGGAGAAAGGGATATCTTTTTGCTTTTCTTGATCACTCATCCTATTCATTGGCTGAAACTACTTTTATGCTTCAAAAATATTAGTTTTTTCAAAATATTTGATTATTAAAGCATAATTACATTCTTCAATCATGCAGGATTGTCTAATAACTTATAAAACCTCAGCATTACATCCCTGCCTTTATATTCTAGTCCTCTTGAAATGAATGCTAACATTGCCTCTGCTTCCTTACCAACGACTCAACCTAAGTTAACCCTTAGAGAATCCTGCACAAGGCATCTCAAGTCCCTTTGCACCTCTGATTTCTGAATTTTTTTCCAAGCTTAGAAAATAGTCTATACTTCTATTCCTTCTGCCAAAGTGGATGACTGTACACTTCCCTACATTGTATTCCATCTTCCACCTCTTGCCCATTCTCTTAATCTAAGTCCTTCTGCAGACTCTCTGCTCCCTGAACACTACCTGTCCCTCCACCTATCTTTGGATCATCTTAATGCCAGGTTTCAAATGAGAGTGATTGAAATATGACAGCATTTTCATTCTCTTTGAAGTGATATGCAAATTCACCTATAAGCACAAATTCCATTTAATTGCATATTAACTTTATAATTTTTGGAATAGGCTTCCTGGCTAGAGTCGTCAGATCATTTAACTGAAACGTTAAGCTCTCAAAGTCCACTGGGAAAAGAACACAGGTAGTTAGAGGAAGGAGACAGAAAAAGAGAATTTGTCTTGGTGGGGGGGGGATGGCAAAGTATGAATCAATGTCAGTAGAGACTGAAGAGACTGGAAGTTGTGAAAAGAAGGGGATGTTGTTGCGTGTGTATTGCAGGGTGGAGAAAGAGAGAGCATCAGTAAGTAGGAAGGAAGAGAGGCACAGATTGAGGTAAGAGGAATGGTCCTAGTTGCCTGCAAGGGTAACAGGCTTCCTAGAGGGCAGAGTATTCCATGAAGATGGGACACACTCTTGCTTTTCCTGGCCAAAAATATCAAGTTTTGCAGTCTTGGATCGCACAATATAGAAACGGACTCTTTAACCCAGTGCATCTATGCTGTCCATACAAACATTTACGTTAATCCTATTTTCATACTCATGGGCACCATAGTAGCGTAGTGGTTAGTGTGACACTATGGCAGCTCGGGGTATTGGAGTTCAGAGTTCAATTCCAACGTCATCTGTAAGGAGTCCATATCTCCTCCCCGTGGAATGCATGGATTTTCTTCAGATGCTCCAGTTTCCTTCCACAGTCCAAAGGTGTAAATGGTTATTGACAATTGCTCTGTGATTGGGCTAGGGTTAAATCGGGGGACGCTCGAAGGAATGTACGGGCTTATTCAGCACTATATCTCAATATAAATAAATAAATGCAGGGCTTGTGATAAAGCAAAGAATATAGAACATTACAGCACAGTACAGGCCCTTCGGTGTAGTGAACCTTTTAACCTAACCCTTCCCTCCAACACAGCCCTCCGTGTTTCCATAATCCATGTCCCTGTCTAAGAGTTTTTGTGTATGTCCCTAACTTTTCTGCCTCTACCTTCGGCAGAGCGTTTTTCCACTCTATGTTTCAAGAACTCAGCTTGTGGCATTGCCTTTCTACTTTCCTCCACTTACCTGACAATCGTGCCCCCCGTGTATTAGCCATTTCTGCCCTGGTAAGAAGTCTGGCTATCTACTCTATCTATGCGTTGTGTCATTTTGTACAACTCTAACAAGAAGACATATCTGGTAGGTCAGGCTGGAACTATCTTTCACTCCCAGAGGAAGATGACAAAAGGGAAGGTAATCTGAGCCAATATTAAAGATGGCTTGCTAATGAAGACTGGGAAATCCTAAAGATGTAGAATGAGACTTTTTTTTATCATGCCCATGGTCTGTTCTTTATCAAATTATGGTATTGCTTTGCACTGTTGTAACTATGTTATAATTATGTGGTTTTTGCCAGTTTTTCAGTCTTGGTTTGTCTTGTGTTTCTGTGATATCATTCTGGAGGAACATTGTATCATTTCTTAATGCATGCATTACTAAATGACAATAAAAGAGGACTGCGTGTCCTCATAATCTAAATCAATATCAAGTCCAGTAGGGTGCAACATGTCCAACTAGATGAACTGCTGTTCTCCAGCTTGCATCAACAGTACAGAAGGCCACAGACTGATAGGTCAGTGTGGGAATGAGAATTAATGCGGCAAGCTCACGGTCATCACTATGATGGAACACAGGTGCTCTGCGGAAGAGTCACCAAACCCACAGTTGCTTTTTTCCAGTATAAAGGAGACCACATTCTGAACACTGAATGCACCACACTGGATTGAAAGAAGTTCAAGTGAAGTACTGGCTCAGCTGGAGTGAGTTTGGCGCCCTGGCTGCTGGGAAGGCGAGAGGTAAAAGGACAAATTAGCATTTCCTGTGGTTGTAAGGAAATGTGCCAGAAGAAACAATGGGTGGGGTGGGGTGGGGGAAATCAAGGAGTGGTTGGTTGACAGCAACATTAGAATGTGGCTTACTGAGTCCAAAGGGGACAGTCCCTGGGAAATGATGAAAGGGGAAAAAGGGGTGATGTGTTGTGGTGGAATCTCTAGAAACTGTGAGAATAATCTGTTGAATATGATGCCTGGTGAGAACTATGGCTGGTGGGTTGCAATTTTGTACATCTTTAATTCTTAACTGCCTCATATTCCCTTATTTTTGTGGCTTAAATCCAACTCACTCCATTTTGAGTCTAAAATTGCTATAACAATTCTGCCTTTTTTTTACAAATGATCTTCTGCAGTAATTGATTGCAATATAGAGATATGACCAAAACTTACTTCTCTTTGAAGAGAAATGAATTACAAACTCAAATCCTGTTCTAAAGAAAAATATTACCTATCTCAGGAGATATGTTTGTTTTGTATTCATATAGACTTCAAAAACCTGTATCATAATTGTGAACTCTATTTGGGTTAATAAGATTTAAGGACAACTCATTGATCATTATAGAGTTATACAAGATGAGAACAGGCTCTTCAGACCAACAAGTCCATACTGATCAAGATGCCCCATCCAAGCTAGTCCTATTTGCCAGTGTTTGACCAACAAGCCTCTAAACCTTTCCAACACAATAAAGGTAGAATATTTGTTATCTGCCTCTCTGCTGGCACCTCACATGAGGCTAATGACGATGCAAATGATCTCAGCCAGTGCTGCTGCAATTCATTCTCCAGCCTCCCAGTGTTCTTGAATTAGTTCCTCCAAGGCATAATTTACTAAGTTTGTGTTTTTACTCTTTTTCATCCAGTGTTCCAAAACATCTTTTTCCTTATTTAAATATCCTGCAGCCATAGCAATGCCCTTTTAGGTGTTTCTGGATATATATAAATATTTCTGATCTGCAACAGGTCATATGGAGTTCCAGAGATACACAGAACAGTTTGAAAATCATATTACGTGACAACAGTGTATAAGAATTTACTACTTTAATAGATTTGGTTTAATAGTTTAACAGAAACAATTCATTTACTTCAAATGGACTAACACACCCATTAAAATACTTCAACATGACTAAAATACAGGACTTCAGCATGAACATTTTACATACTCTCACATAATCACTTTGTATTATTTGTTAACGTATATGTTTAACTTGTAAACAAACCAGGCAGCTCTATTCCTCCTTCACACAAAAAAATCGCCCATTATATCAATAGCCCTTCAATGACAGAAGTCAAATTACAATGCACTTTCTTCAATATCATTTCTGCCGTTGTATTAACCGTTGTAAATTAACGCCCTTAGACACACAAGAATTTTTCTCTGTATCCGTATTTGCTTCTGTAAAATGTTAAGCAAAGATAAAACGGAAGAATTATCATGGAAGCAGGATTTGCGTAAGCTAATAGCACTTTCTTAAAGTTTACCATTTTAAAAAATGATAAGCGAAGTTGCATTGGTTGTGGCGATTATCTAAATTATTTGTTCTTTACAAGTTAGATAAATTGTTCCCTAACTTGTATCGTTAAAAAAAACTTAAATCACGAATATCTGATATACACGAAAGTGCCATATTTATATTCCTTTGGTTTGAAACAAATCAGTGTGAAACGTCTAAAAACAAACCTTCCTGGTAACCAAAGTGGTTCCGCAATGAATTTCGTTGACTATTAGACACTTTGGAGCATTTAAAGTTGGTAAAGGTACGACAGAAATGCAAATAGGAGCTACGCGTGCGTGTGCACCATCAATATCTGAGCAACACCGGATGCCTTGGTCCATTACCTGGCCTTTATGAGTAGATTCTCGGCCGACGAACTGAACATCGCAGCCCCCAAAACTTCAGCGGTTCCTCAAAATCAGGACAAGAGATGCCGCGCACCACTATCATTGCTTCCCTCCACCTCCTACCTTATCCGGCTGGAAGGCAATTGTTGCTGCGAATAGTTCCGGGCCAAGCAGCCAGGCTGTTGTGTAAAAGAGCTCAAGGGAGTTTAATGTTTGCACTCGGAGCAAGACTAATTCAGATATGAAACTGTAATTAACGATTGCAAACTGTTCAAGAACAGCCACCACTCGAAGATCAGGTATTGGTTTGACCTGCATCATACATGTTAATGCCAGGAAAGAAATGGAAGCAATTAGAAAATTGGTTCCGAACTTTAGTGCGTTTAAATGTGTTGTAAAATTCCTACCAAGTTTCAATAGGGAAGATAGCAATTATGCATTTATTCATTTTCCTCGAGGGCCTTTGAGTCAACTTTATGGTGAGGAATGTTGCTGCATGTAGGCCCCAGTGATAGAAATAACGGTAATAATAACCACCAGCCATTGATAAATCAGTTGGATTCTAATAATTACCAGAATATCATTAAAACCCAGTTGCCTCAGGAATGCCTGCTAGTTGCACTAGACAATAAATTTTGTCAAAATTGTTGCTTCCTCAGAATTTTTTTTGTTTATGATAGACTGCTTGAAGCTGAACACAAATATAATTTCAGACTAATTGGTATCACATAGGAATTTGGAGAAACAAGAAATTAACTTTTATTGAAATAATGCATTTAATTTCATAACTGTGACACTTTGCAATAGTTCAACTAAGCTACAAATGCTTTTTTGGTGATTTTCATTTGTACTCAGTGTCTGAGGCTTCTCATTTAAGTGTCCAAGAATAAGCAGCCTGCAATGATGAATTCCAGTTGCTCTGATACTGTTTCTCCATGACCATAATGTCCTGGTGAAACCTTTCACCATGTTCATATCTGATAGGGCCAAGATTTGCAGGGAAGAACTATAAATGGGAATGCTGGAAATGAATCTTTAGTGACATGTTGCAATTCATGGTTTTGTATACTTGAATCATGTTGTCAAACAGCTGCACGTAGCAAATGCTCTAGTTGCCCAGAAAAAATTCCACAACATTCTTGAATGCCTTCCATGTGATTTTCTCTGGTCCCACTAAAAGTTCTTCAAAATACCTGTCATTGATGACCTGTTTGATTTGTAGACCATCAAAAATGCCTTTCTTCATTTTGGCATCAGTTATTCTGACTTGAATTATGAATCGAATTAAGAAATATATGATTTTTTTAAAGTGGTGCGTAATAAGGAAATTTCAAGATGATTTTTGTGATCGGCAGCCCAAAATCAATTAGCTACACCAAAAGGTATTCAGGAAGCAAAATCTTTGTTGTCTAGTATTATTACTACATCTATCTCCATACCAGTCAGATCAACACGCAACAACATTTACCACCATATAGTTGACTCAAAAGCCATTATGGAAAATGAGGACAGAAAACAAATAGTATGCCTCCAATCCAATGAGAAAATGTTATAACATAAAGGACCAATTTCTATATTCTAAAGGCAGATTGCTACTGCAATTGTGTTCCAATTTCATAAAAATTTCAAAGGTGTAATTAAAACCCGATGCTGAACTCCAACACAACCTGAAATGAGCTGAAATAGCAGGCCAAACAATATAGGCGCTGAAGGAAACAGTTTATGTTTCACAGTGATTAACTTTCATTAGAACTTCTCCAAAATTAAGATTGAAAGAGTTACCTTTTAGAACTCAAAAACATAAAACTATTCAAAAGAAATACTTGGAGCTGAGGATAACATGTCAACTTTGTTCTTACTTGAGCAAGGCGCACACTTATGATGTAATGGCATTCACTTACTTTTACATATAACCGGAATTAATTAGTGAAACAAAGGGTGCTTAATCAAATAATATATTTCTAATATTACTCAAATATTACTGAAATGTTCAAAACACGAGACCCCACACTAATTAGCTATAAACTCCAACCCAATATAGAATGTATGTATATATATATATATATATACACACACACACACACACACACACACACACGGTGATTAATAAGTTCGTGGCCTAAGGTAGAAGGAGTCAATTTTAGAAAACCTAGTACATTTATTTTTCAAATAGTCCCCTCCTACATTTACACACTTAGTCCAGCAGTCAAAGAGCATCCGGATCTTGGACTTCAAGAAAGTGCCACAGCAGGGGTAATTGATAAGTTCGTGGCCTAACGTAGAAGGAGATGAGTTATACAGCTCTCCTTATATGCACATGCAGTTCAATGCTTTGAGTGATTATGCAGAAAGTTTGGTTAATAACTCATCTCCTTCTACCTTAGGCCACAAACTTATCAATCATCCCTGATGAGTTATTAACCTCAAACTTTCTGCATAATCACTCAAAGAGTTGAACTGCATGTGCATATAACGAGAGCTGTATAACCCATTTCCTTCTACGTTAGGCCACAAACATATCAATCACCCCTGCTGTGGGAACTTTTTGGAGGTCCAAGATCCGTATGTTCCACAACTGCTGGACTAAGTGTGTAAATGTAGGAGGGGACTATGTTGAAAAATAAATGTGCTACCTTTTCGAAAATTGACTCCTTCCACCTTAGGCCACAAACTTATCAATCACCCCTTGCATATGTACGATGGCATGTAAAAGTTTGGGCATCCCTGGTCAAATTTTCTGTTACTGTGAAGAGCTAAGCAAGTAAAAGATGACCTGATTTCCAAAAGGTATAAAGTTAAAGATGACACATTTCTTGAATATTTTAAGCAAGATTACTTTTTTATTTCCATCTTAGTTTCAAAATAACAAAAAAGGAAAAGTGTCCAAAGCAAAAGTGTGGGCACCCTGCATGGTCAGTACTTACTAACACCCCCTTTGGCAAGTATCACAGCTTGTAAACGCTTTCTGTAGCCAGTTAAGAGTCTTTGAATTCTTGTTTGGGGGATTTTCTCCCATTCTTCCTTGCAAAAGGCTTCTAGTTCTGTGAGATTCTTGGGCTGTCTTGCATGCACTGCTCTTTTGAGGTCTATCCACAGATCCTCAATGATGTTTAGGTCGGGGGACTGTGAGGGCCATGGCAAAACCTTCAGCTTGCACCTCTTGAGGTAGTCCATTGTGGATTTTGAGGTGTGCTTAGGATCATTATCCTGTTGTAGAAGCCATCCTCTTTTCATCTTCAGCTTTTTTTTTTACAGACGGTGTGATGTTTGCTTCCAGAATTTGCTGGTATTTAATTGAATTCATTCTTCCCTCTACCAGTGAAATGTTCCCCGTGCTGCTGGCTGCAACACAAGCCCAAAGCATGATCGATCCACCCCCGTGCTTAACAGTTGGAGAGGGGTTCTTCTCATGAAATTCTGCACCCTTTTTTCTCCAAACATACCTTTGCTCATTGCAGCCAAAAAGTTCTATTTTAACTTCTTCAGTCCACAGAACTTGTTTCCAAAATGCATCAGGCTTGTTTAGATGTTCCTTTGCAAACTTCTGACACTGAATTTTGTGGTGAGGACGCAGGAAAGGTTTTCTTCTGATGACTCTTCCATGAAGGTCATATTTGTGCAGGTGTCGCTGCACAGTAGAACAGTGCACCACCACTCCAGAGTCTGCTAAATCTTCCTGAAGGTCTTTTGCAGTCAAACGGGGGTCTTGATTTGCCTTTCTAGCAATCCTATGAGCAGTTCTCTTGGAAATTTTTCTCGGTCTTCCAGACCTCAACTTGACCTCCACTGTTCCTGTTAACTGCCATTTCTTAATCACATTACGAACTGAGGAAATGGCTAACTGAAAACGCTTTGCTATCTTCTTATAGACTTCTCCTGCTTTGTGGGCATCATTTATTTTAATTTTCAGAGTGCTAGGCAGCTGCTTAGAGGAGTCCATAGCTGCTGATTGTTGGGACAAGGTTTGAGGAGTCAGGGTATTTATAATGCTTTGAAATTTGCATCACCTGGCCTTTCTTAAAGATGACTGTGAACACGCCATAGCCCTAACAAGCTAATTAAGGTCTGAGACCTTGGTAAAAGTTATCTGAGAGCTCAAATCTCTTGGGGTGCCCAAACTTCTGCATGGTGTTCCTTTCCTTTTTTCCCCCCCACTCTAAAATTGTACAAAACAAAAATAATACACTAATCTTGCTTAAAATGTTGAAAAGAATGTTTCATCTTTAACTTTATGACTTTTGGAGATCAGTTCATCTTCTATTCACTTAACTATTCACAGTAACAGAAATTTTGACCAGGGATGCCCAAACTTTTGCATGCCACTGTGTATACATACATAAGCACACACACACATTATATATATATATCGATCTCTATATTCTTCGGTTGTCCACATTCCTTTAACGGTGAGAACTTTGATGACTATACAGACCTATCCTGGACCCACAAGCTCTATTGCAGGTGGAACATTTATATGTGGTAGTGGTGGCAGGCATGGCTGAATTTCTCCTGGCTCTCTTCTGCTGTCTTCTGGTTTGTTCTTTCCATCTCTAGAATATGAACCCCGTCCCTACACAGCTGTCACCAAGTGGTATGGTCAGCAGCAACATCCTCCACGTCCTTGGGTCTAATCTTGCACTTCCTTAAAGCATTCTTTATCTGAGCCTTATAGCGCTTCTTCGGCCCTCCAGCTGAGTGTCGACCATGATGTAGCTGGCCATATAACACTCTGTGGGGTAGCTAACATGGGGGCATCCTTATCACATGCCCCAGCCACTGCAGCTGGGTGATCATGGCTTCAATACTCCTGTAATTGGTCTTTACAGGTATTTCACTGTGAGGCACCCGCTCACATCAGGTAATTCCCAGAATGCGCTCCACATCCACTCTATCAAGGCATTTGACCATTCGATAGGTTACAATGAGAGTCCTCTCATTCTTCTGAATTCCAGTGAGTACAGGCCCAGAGCATCAAACATTCTTCATATGATAATCCTGGAATAATCTTCTGGAATCTCCTCTGAACCCTCTCCAATGTCAGCACATCCTTTTAAAGATAAAGGGGCCAAAACAGCTCACAATACTCCAAGTGAGGATTCACCAGTGCCTTGTAAAGCCTCAACATTACATTCTTCCTTTTATATTCTAATATTCTTGAAATGAATGCAAACATTGCACTTGCCTTCCTCACCACTGATTTAACCTGCAAATTAAACTTTAGGGAATCCTGTATGATGACTCACAAGTTCTTCTGCACCTCGGATTTTTCAATTTTTGAATCTATGCTTTTATTTCTTCTGACAAAGTGTATGGCCATACACTTCCTGACATTGTATTCCATCTGCCACTTCCTTGCCCAGTTTCCTAATCTAAGCCCTTCTACAGACCCCCTGCTGCATCAACATTACCTGGCCCTCCACCTATCTTTGTATCATCCGCAAATGAGGCCACCAAGCCATCAGTCATCTAAATCAACAATATATAATGTAAAAAGAAACAGTTCCAACACTGACCCCTATGGAACTCCTCTAGTCACCAGCAGCAAATCAGAAAAGACTCCCTTTATTCCAACTCTTTGTCTCCTACTAATCAGCCAATACTCTATCTATGTTAGTATCTCTCCTGTAATACCATGGGCTCTTAATTTGTTAAGCAGCCTTATGTGTCGCACCTTGTCAAAGGCCTTCTGAAAATCCAAGTGCACAACATCCATCAAATCTCCTTTGTCTATCCTGCAAAGAATTTGAACAGAATTGTCAAGCAAGAGTTTTCTCTATAGGAAACCATGCTGACTTTAGCCTATTTTATCATGTGCCTCCAAGTATCCTGAAACCACATCCTTAAAAAATTAACTCCAACATCTTCCCAGCCACTGATGTCAGACTAACCAGCCTATATCTATAGCATAGTAAATTTTAAACTGTCCCTTTTATGTTTTAAGATTTAGTCGCTGTGGAGGATTTCTTATCTTGTGGGATAACATCTTTCCTGACAAGGTGGGGTCACTTTGCTTGGTAGGGGAGACCTTTGGCTGTGAAACAATCTCATGTTCTGGGGCCCCAGAGGATTTTGGGACTGTGGGAAGTGGTTCTGACAGCTCTAGATATCTTTCTTCTCCAACAATCGACCCTGCTGTCCTCAAGTGTTTGATTTATCATGTGCCAATGACATCAAACACAATCTCCACTGTATAGGAGAGTGGTCCAGTTCTGTCTTTAATCTTTCCAAGTAGCCACGTTTGATTACCTCTGTAGTCCTTTGCCAGGGCTGTTTGCTCAGGAGTGAAACATAGAACGTCTTTGTTTGAGCAGCCTTCAATTTGTCTCAGCTGTTTGTCCTGCAAACTCCTTCTGGGATTGGGTTTGAGAAAATTTAAGGGTGAGCGCAAGGGATGACACAGGAAGAGCATAGCTGATGAGTTCTTGGTTGCAGAGTGTGCTGCATTGCGATATGCAACGAGGAAATTGGCAAGCTTCTGAATCAGTATTGATGTAGTGTATTCTGTTGACATTGCTAACAGTGCATTCTTTAGACTCTGGACAAATATATCCGCCAAGCCATTTATAACTGAGTACTATGGTGCAGATGTAATACGTCTTACTCCATTCATTGTCAGGAATGACTGAAACTGTTCCACAACAAACTGTGGTTCACTGTCACTGACTAAGTGTTTTGCAACACCAGAGCTTGAGAAGAGGCTTCTCAACACATCAAAAGAGCGCGAGGCTGTAGTTGAGGCTATTGGGAACACTTCTGACCACTTTGTAACTGCATCCACTACTATTAAGAATTAGTGCCCATAAATGGTCTGGCAAAATCCATCCCAATCCTCTGCCAAGGAAATGCAGACCATCCCAGGGATGAGAGGAGCATCTTCTGGACATGTTGGTGTCCCATACAGTGCATAGCAAGCTGCTCAATCTGCTGATCTACCCCAGGCCACCAGACAAAAACTCAAGCCAACAGTTCCATTTTGACTATGCCTAGCTTCTCCAATGCTTTAGCTCTCAGCTTGGATGGTACAGCGACTCTCAATCCTCACATGCGGTAAACTTGTGTCAAGGGAAAATTCATCCTACCGCTAGTAAAAATGGGGGAACTGGGATTTATGTTGCACTTCCCAACTATTTTGGGTGTGAATGTGGACTTGAAGACTTGAGCAGAGTGGGATCTTTTCTGGTTTTCCTCTGGATCGTCTTTGTCGTAATAGGGAGACTTCCGATTTGTATCAGGGAGAATATGTCAAGGGCAGTCTCATCTTTTGTAAAAGTTTCAGGTACTTCCTTTCCTAAGGGCAAACTGGACAATCTATCAACATTCCCGTGATTAGTCATTCTCTCCTGAATTTGATCTTGTAATTGTGTCCTCCAAGAAACAGAGTCCATCTCTGCATTTGTCTTGCTGTTGTTAGTGGAACACCCTCCTGTGGATTGAAAACGGATATGGTATTAGATGATGATGATCAGTAATGAGGGTAAACTCTCTTCCAAACAAGTACTGGTTTTACACTCCAAACTAGACTGAAGGTCTCTGTCAATCTGTACATGTTTACTCTCTGCAGTGGTAAGGGAATGTGATACAAAAGCTATGGGCTTTCACTTTCATCACTCACAATATATGACATGACTGCACCTATACCATAAGGCAAGGCATTACAGGCAGGGATCATTGGATGTTGTGCATCATGAAGTATGAGTACCGAGTCTGATGACACCATTTCCTTTGTGTTTTGGAAAGCCGCCTTACACTGCTCTGTCCATTGCCATTTCTTTCCGATCTGCAGTAATGGGTTCCAGGGGTGCAGCACAGTAGCCAGGTTTGGTGGAAACCTATTATAGTAATTGATAAATCCTACAAAAAATCACAATTGTGATAGCACACACAGTTCTTTCTCAGCACACATTTAAATTCTTATATGTTAATAGTGTGATCACAGTAAGCAATGCTTGATTTAAAGAATTCCCTCTTGTTGCATTGTGCTTTGACCCCATAATCTTATAATATTTCCAACACTCTCTTGAGATGTTCCACGTCATCCAGGTAACACTGATTGCCTGGACAGCCTCGTTGTATCTGCTGCATAGCTTTCTGCAGAATGCAGGTGCATTCTGCTAAAAATAAGCCCAATACAATGATAAAGTCCCTTGGGACTGTTTATGGTGAGAAACACTTTGGACTTTTCTTCCATATCCATCTCTAGGTAGGCCTTAGCTAAGTCCACTTTGCTTGAGTGTTTCCCTACAAAAAGGCTTCCAAAGATATCCTATATACAGGACAGAGGGTATTGATCTACTTGTAGTCCTGGGTTGATGGTGACCTTAAGATCACCAGAGATTCTGACACAACCATCCTTCTGGGCTACTGGGACCACAGCCATATCCCATTGGCCCCACTCAAACATGGAAAGAAATCCTTCAGCCTCTATATGATCTAGCTCACTGGATACTTTATCACAGATGGCATAAGGAACCAGATAGGCTTTGTAAAACTTGGGTGTGGCATTTTCATTTAATACACTCTTACCCTTGAAATATTTGAGTTTTTCAGTGCTATTCCTAAACACTGCTGTGATATCATCCAGTCCCTTTCTTAAATGACTTTCAGTTGACTCTATTCCAGAGGATGTAGCATGCAAATTGTGGTGGATCTTGAATCAAATTGTAGTATTCCCAGACAATTAAGGCCCCACATACAAGCCCAATACGGCTTGTTGGTTGTTGTATTTCACTGTTACAAATGTCATTCCCGCAGGATTTATTTTTTCTCAAGTACAAGTTCTTAGTTAGATATTTGCAGACTTCAGTATCTTTGAAATGCTGGGAAAAGTAATTTTGTAGAACGCTGAAACAGTCAAGCCACTGTCCAATTCCATTTTAATTAATTTGCGGCTCACTACTGATGTAAACCATATTGGTTGTCTGTTGTTAGTTTTCACATGGTAGATCTCAAGGCTACTCAGTCCTGTGCCACTCGTATCATTATCACATATTTCATGCACAGCATGCAGATTATACTCTTTTTGAAACTGGAAGTTTACTTTGTATATTCCCTGTTCAGTCGATTTATTTTTTTATCTGTCTGATATGCTCTTTACAGGTGCCCTACTTCATTACATTTTCTTCAAATTTTGCCTTTAATCCAGCATTGGTCTGGTGTATGTGAGCCTCTGCCATAATGGTAACTCAATTCGTTCAACCAGGCAGGTCTCTGTTCAGTCATTGCAATTTTGTTCACGTTCACTTTCATTCCTGACTGCAACTCAGTTGCGTGTCTGGCTGCTGTTGCCATTGATACAGGAGTTTCAACTGCTCCTTTATATGTGAGTGGTGCTTCAGTTAGAGCCATTTTTGAATGTTTTCTTGTAAGATTCCACAAACGAAATGATTTCTCAGTCCATCATGGAACTGACAATGCTCAGACTATTTCTTTAGTTCAGCCATGCAAGCTGAAATGGGCCCCCCTTCTTCTTGATTTCACTCATGAATCCTAAAGCATCCTGCAATCAACAATGGTTTTGTTCTGATTGTTCCTACATTACATTCACAATATTTGCAAAGCTCACTTCAGTTCGTTTAGTTGGAGCAGACAAACTTCTAAGCAAACAGTATGCTTTTCTGCCTATTATATTCAGCGTGGCCAAGTGGTTAAGGCATTCGTCTAGTGATTTGAAGGTCGCTAGTTCGAGCCTTGGCTGAGGCAGCGTGTGTGTCCTTAAGCAAGGCACTTAACCACACATTGCTCTGCGACGACACCGGTGCCAAGCTGTATGGGTCCTAATGCCCTTCCCGTGGACAACATCGGTGGTGTGGAGAGGGGAGACTTGCAGCATGGGCAACTGCTGGTCTTCCATACAACCTCGCCCAGGCCTGTGCCCTGGAAGCATTCCAAGGCGCAAATCCATGGTCTCACGAGACTAACGGATGCCTAATCAATTCAGCAAAACTGGTATTTGCTTTTCTTTGGCTATCTTATTTGCTTTATAATATAGTTCAATTTGTTCAATATACATAATAGTTATCTTTCCCATGTAGCCAGCCATTTCTGCTTTTTATCCCTTTTATTATCACCCAGCACTCACGTTTATGAACCTGTGAATTTCATCCGTTTCTGCTTTTTTAAAAAACTTCACTTTCTTTCTCTTGCCCCTTGCAAGGAAAAAAAAACGTGCAGAACTTTTTTTTTACTTGAACACCTCACTGGGCTTCAACAGGTAGGTAGTCATCTCTGGTTTGTTTTAAAACTTACTCATCACCACTGTTACATTTTCTAACTCCAAAACAATAAAAGTAATTATAAAAAGCATGAAACCAGGGATAATGTGCCTACTTACTTTTCACTTTAATGAGGCACACACTTATGTCGTAGTGGCATAATAATGTATGCCATTCATAAACTTTTACATATAACATGTAATTATTTACATAAAGAATGCTTAATCAAACAGTATATTTACAATATTACTCACATATTATTGAAATATTAAATAGACAACAAATTTTAAGTTGCAGAAGATATCCTGAGGATTCTCAATTTCATTCACGTTTCAGATCTCAGATTCTGGATTGTTGCAAAGAACAGGTGCAGTGTACAGTGCCATGCATTTGACAAAAAAAATGATACATGGTTAATCATGTATTCAGTGTTAATCTGAGAAAGAAGTCTGAAAGTAGAACTGTAGTAAAATGGTAATATTCCCATGGAAATTAAGAAAATCATCTCCGCCCCATATTAACTACATGACTGCATGCAAAGTGTGATTTTAATCAGAGTCCACAACAGAACCAATCTCAATGCAGAACAGCATCATGCAAGGCTGTCAATGCTCCAACACATTTCTTAATCTTCCTCACCTGCAGTATACAAGCTCACTTCCAACAAGTCTTATTCAATTGTGGATCCAACTTACAGGACAATTATGAAATTATGAAACATTCAACTACTATCTTCACTTCAAAACCAAGGCAACCTTCAGTCTCACCAACATACAGGAGACCACACCGGGAGCACCGGACACAGTAAATGACCCCAGTAGACTCACAGGTGAAGTGTCACTTCACCTGGAAGGACTGTTTGGGGGCCCTGAATGTTAGTGAGGGGAGGAGGTGTAGGATTCGTAAGGAGTAATCCCTGCAGAAAGCAGAAAGTGGGGGGGGGGGTGGGGGGAGGAGAAAGGGAAAGGTGCTCGGTGGTGGGATCCCATTGGAGATGGCAGAAGTTCTGGAGAATTATGTGCTGGTGGGCTGGTAGGTGAGCACAAGAGGAAACCTATCCCTGGTAGGATGGCAGGAGTATGGGGTAAGAGCAGACGTGCGTGAAATAGAGATGTGGTTGAGGGCAGTAGTGATGGTAGAGGAAGAGAAGCCCCCTTCTTTGAAAAAAGGAGGACATCTCCTTCAATCTGGAATGAAAAGCCTCATCCCGAGAGCAGATGCGGTGGAGACTGAAAAATTGAAACCTTCTTTCACTGTGATCTCTGCTGCTCTGCAACTCTTCGACTATCACCCCATCAGGCTCCACATCGAGCACATAATTCTCCAGAATATCTGCCATCTCCAATGGGATCCCACCACCAAGCACCACTCCACCCCCCACTTTCTGGTTTCCACAGGGATCGCTCCCTGCACAACTCCCTTGTCCATTTGACCCTCCCTACTGGCACTTATCCTTGCAAACAGATGTGCTACACTTGCCCCTACACCTCTTTCCTCACTACTACTCAGGGCTCCAAACAGTCGTTCCAGGTAAGGCAAAATTTCACCTGACAGTCTGTTGGGGTCATATACTGTGTCCAGTGCTCCCAGTGAGGCCTGCAGTATATCAGTGAGACCTGATGAGGATTAGGAGACAATTTCACTGAGCACCTACACTCCGTCCACCAGAAGAAATGGGATCTCCCAGTGGCCACCCATTTTAATTCCACTTCCCATTAACATTACATGTCAATCTATGTCCTCCTCTACTGTCATGATGAGGCCATACTCAGGGTGGAGGAACATCTGATATTCCATCTGGGTAACTTCCAACCTGATGGCATGAATGAACTTCGATTTCTTGAACATCTAGTAATGTCCCCCACCCCCATTCTCTCACCTTATCTCCTTGCCTGCCCATTGCTTCACTCTGGAGCTCCACCCCCTTTCCCTTCTTACATGGCCTTCTGTCCTCTTCTTATCGGACTCTCCCTTCTTCAGCCCTGTAATCTATTTCACCAACTTCTCAGCTCTTTACTTCATCCCCCCACCTCCCTCCCAGTTTCACCTATCATCTTGTGTTTCTTTCCCCTCCCCCACCTTTTAAATCTACTCATCTTTTTTCTCCAGTCCTGCCAAAGGGTCTCGGCCTGAAATGTTGACTGGACCGTTTCTCCCCCATAGATGCTGCCTGTCCTGCTGAGTTCCTCCAGTATTTTGTGTGTGTGCTTGGATTTTCCGGCATCTGCAGATTTTCTCGTTTTTGGTCCAATCAGAAATTTATCGAGTTGCAACAATACCTCACAGCCCTTGAACTCAGTCTCCCAAATAATGAAAGTTAACCACCATATGCATTCTTAACCACACTACCAACCTGTGCAGATACTTTGAGAGATCTATGTATGTGGACCCCAAGATCCCTCTGTTCCTCTACACTACTTAGAATCCTGCCATTATCCTTGTATTCTGCCTCCAAGTTGGACCATCCCAAGTGTATAATTTCACACTTTTCCAGACTGAATCCTATCTGCCACTTCTCATCCTATCAATGTCCTGTTGTAACCCATAACAACCTTCTACACTATCCACAACTCCACCAACCTTCGTGTCATTTGCAAATTTACGAACCCATCCTTCTACTTCTCCATCCTGTTCAATTATAAAAATCACAATGAGCAGGGGTCCCAGAATAGATCCCCATGGAACACCTCAGATCGTTGACTTTCAGGCAGAATATGCTCATCTACTACCACAAGCTCCCCTTGGGCAAGACAAATTTGAATCCACTCAGCCAAGTTTCCCTGGGTCCCATGCCTCCTAACGTTCTGAATGAGCCGACTATGGGGAACCATGTCAAACACCTTACGGAAATCCATATACATCACATCAATTTGTTCTGTCACTTCCTTAAAGAATTCAATTATATCTGTGAGCCATGACCTGCACCTCACAAAGCCACACTGACTATCCCTAATTGGACTATACTTTTCTGGATGCTTGTAAATCCTGTCTCTAAGAATCCTCTCCAATAATTTTGCCATCACTGACATTAGACTCACTGGTCTATATTATCCCGAGATTATTACATTTTTTGAACAAAGCAATAACACTTGCCACCATCCAATCTTCCGGTGGCCAGCAAGTGCACCAAAATCATTGCCAAAGGCGCTGCAATCTCTTCCCATAGTAACCTGGGGTATACAGTATTCTGCCTGGCCCTGGGCACTTATCAATCCTAATATTTTTCAAAGCTCCCACATGTCCTCTTTCTTAACATCAACATATTCTAGCATATCAGCCTTTTTTTTTTACCCTGTACTCACAATTATCAGGGGCCCTTTCACTGATGAATATTGAAGCGAAAGTATTCATTAGTGACCTCCCTTACCTTTTTCAACTCCAGGCACATGATTCCTCTTTTATCTCTAATCAGTTCTATCCTAGTCATCCTTTTGTTCTTTATGAACGTGTAGAACACCTTGAGTTTTTCCTTAATCCTATTCACCAAAGCATTCTCATGCCCTCTTCTCGCTTTCCTAAATCCATTCTTAAGCTCCTTCCTGGCCTTCTAGTAACAGTCTAAAGCCCTATCTCATCCTTGCTTCCTTGAAAGGCCTAGATAGAGTGGACATGAAGAGGATATTTCCAATAGTGGGAGAGTCTAAGATCAGCGGACACAGTCTCAGAACATCCCTTTAGAAGAGATAGGATAAATTTCTTTAGCCAGAGCATGGTTAATCTGTAGAAGTAATTGTCACAGGCCGCTGTACAGGCCAAGTCATTGGGTATATTTAAAATAAACACTGATAAGACAAAGCTTGTGGGGAGAAGGCCAAGGTATAATAATCGATACTAGGTATAATAATCGATACTTATCCTTCCAGCTTATTTGGAGAAATTTGCTGATTTCATATTGATTCTATTTTGGACATAACTTTTTCAGTGCATTCAGATGTTGCTGTAATTGTCAGATCTATGGACCATGAGTTTGGTGTCCTAATATTTAAGTGCTCTTTCCTAGGGTGGCATGGTGAAACTTTGTCCGAAGACACTGCAGAGTTGCATGGCCAGTGTTCTAGAAGACCGTATTCTTGCAAATATTGACTGTAAAGCCCAGCCTCGTATACTTTATTAAATGAGTTAATATTTGGAGCTTGGATTCCAAATATGCACAAATGCCAGCATTGTCAGAATCAGATTTATTATCACTGGCATTTATCGTGAAACTTGTATGTGGCAGCAGTACATCACAGTACATAATAAAAACTGATATATATTTATTTTTTAATTAAATAAGTAGCAGAAAAAAAGAAAGAGTAATGAAGTTCAAAGCCCATTCAGAAATCTGATAGCTGAGGGGAAGAAACTTCCCTGAATCATTGAGTTGTGTGCTTTCAGGCTCCTGTACCTCCTCCCTGATGGTAGCAATGAGAAGAGGGCATGTCTTGGGTGAGGGAGGGGGGGTCCTTCATGATGGATGCTGCATTTTGAGGCATCACTCCTTGAAGATGCCTGGACACTGGGGAGGTTAGTGCCCATGTTGGAGCTGACTGAGTTTACAACTTTCTGCAGCTTATTTTGATCCTGTGCAGTGGCACCACCCCTCACCCATACCAGTGAGAATGCTCCCCAAGGTACATCTGTAGAAATTTGCAAGCTCCTTTGGTGACATACCAAATCTCCTCAAACTCCGAATGAAATATAGCTGCTGTTGTGCCTTCTTTGTAGCTGCATAAATATATTAGGCCCTGGATAGACTCTCAGAGATGTTGACAGTCAGGAACTTGAAACTGGTCATCCTTTCCACTTCTGATCCCTTGATTAGGATTTTACCCTTTCTGAAGTCCACAATCAACTCTTTGGTCTTACTGACGTTGAGTGCAAGATTGTTGCTGTGACACCACCCAACCAGCTGATCTACCTTGCTCCTGTACGCCTTCTCATAACCACCTGAAATTCTGCCAGCAAGAGTTTTGCCATCAGAAAAAAGTATAGATGGCATTTGAACTGAGCCTAGTCTCACAGCCAAGGGTGTAGACAGAGTATAGCAGTGGGCTAAGCACACATCCTAGAAGTACATCAGTGTTGATTATCAATGAGTTGGAATGTTATTTCCCATTTGCACAGATGGAGGTCTTCTGGTGAGGAAGTCAAGAATCCAGTTGCAAAGGTAGGTATATAGTCCCAGGTTTTTGAGTTTCTTGATCAGACTGTAGGAATGATTATGTTAAATACTGAGCCGTAGTCAATAAACGGCAGCCTGACACAAGTATTAGTATTGGCCAGGTGATCTAAGGCTGCGTGAAGAGCCAATGAGATCACATCTGTTGTAGACTTATTGTTGCGATAAGCAAATTGCAGTGGATCTAGGTCCTTACTCAGGCAGGAGGTAATTCTAGCCATAACCAATCTCTCTTCATCACCATAGATGTGAGTGCTACAGGATGATAGTCATTAATGCAGATTACCCTGCTCCTCTTGGGCACTGGTATGATTTGTTGCCCTTTTGAAGCAGGTGGGAACTTCCAACTGTGGCAGTGAGAGATTGAAAACCTCTTTGAACACACCCACCAGATGGTTCACACAGGTTTTCAGAGCCCGCTTGCAAGATTCTCAACAGATCACAGGGTCACCGGATGCTGCAGGTATCCTCATAGTTGTAGTTTTATTCTCCTTTTCAAAGTGTGTTTAAAAGATGTTTAGCCTATCTGGGAGTGAAGAATCACTGCTATTCATAATGTTAGGTTTCACTTAGTAGGAACTAATGGCCTGCAAACCCTGCCAGAGTTGATATACATCCAACTACACCTCTAACGTCAATTGAAGTTGTACTTTTGCTCTTGTGATAACCCTCTAAGTTGTAACTGGCCTTCTTGTATAGCCCTGGATCACCAAACTTGAATGCCACAGGTCCAGCTTTCAGCAGGCTACGAATCTCCTGGTTCATCCACAATTTTTTATTCAGGTATGTATGTTGACTAATAAACCTGATTCTGATGTAAATTTGGATGATGTTGGTCAAACTTCTGGAATATCACCAGAGTTTTAACAGTTCCCTATTAATTCAAACAATTAATTTTACACTCATGGATTTTTTTTTGATGCTGAGGTACAATATTGCAGTAAGTCTGAGAGAATTATGCAGTTAGAATTAAAATTAAAATTAGACAGAAGACCCTTGAAGTAAAAAAAGGTTAAAAATGAAATGTTTGGGTGAGACAAAAGATATATATAAGCAAGAACTCAAGAGACTCTGTAGATACTGGAAATCCAAGATAGCACTCAAAATACTGGGGAAACTCAGCACATCAGGCAGCATCAATGGAAAAGAGGATGAAAAAGCATCTAGAATAAGCATGTAGACTATCAAAATAAAGCGAAACTTCAATTTCTGTGTTACACAAATTGCCAAGGACATAAGGGAATAGAAATAATTTATTTGGTAATTTTGTAAATGTAGACAAATTATGCATATTATGGTATTAAATGCTTCCCCTTCAGCCCGTAGAATGATCGCATTTCTTACTTTAATGGCGAAAAGGTGTATTTTACGACATTGGAAAGAGCTTAATGCTCCAACTACCTTTTTTTGGTTCTCTCAGACGATTTTATGTTTGAATCTGGAGAAAATTAGAAGCAACCTTTATGATTCTTCATTTAAATTTGAACAGATTTGGGGACCTTTTATTCGATACTTTCATTTAATGTAATACATACCCTTCTTGTCTTTTTTCACTGTTTTTAAAGGAGGTCGGGATTGAGGACGTGATTTTAAGTTTAACTCTGTTTGGTTTCAAGTTAGCCCATTGCTTGGCTTTGCTTTTAGTTAGTTGCACGGTGGGTTTTTTTTTGGGGTTTTTTTTTTCTTTTTTTTTCCATTGATATATATATAAAATTTAGTATACTATTATGTTATCTTGGTTTTTTATGTTTAAATTACATTGTAGTATTTTTTTTGGTATTGATACCTTCTGGAATTCTATTATATTTTAACATTGTATTAATGTTTATATGGTTTACCTTTTTGTATACTTATTCAATAAAAAGATTTAAAAAGAAAGAAAGAAAGTAAATGCTATAACATAACTGACGAGGTACAGTAGTGCTGCTTTGATTCGATGAAAGTGCCATATTTCTGATTACACAACACATTTTTAGATGAGTTAGAAAACAACCAAATACAGGAATGCCAGATAAATTACAGGGCCATTACAAAAGGATAATTCAGACTGGTGTGAGACCCTACAAGGCACAGTTAAACTTGAATATTACAAAGCAATTGAGAGAACACCATAGGGCTGCCTCTTTGTTCCAGTAACATTGGTTTAGTCTCCAATTTGGGTGCTATCTGTATGGAGTCTGTCCCTTCTCTCTGAATATGGGGTGCAGGTTGGTGGTTTAACTGTCTGGGACAAATTGCCTCTAGTGTGTCATGGGGGGGTGGAGATAATCTTTGTGAATTACATGGGAGTAATGTTAGGATTAGGGTAACTAGGTGGTGAGGAAGGATGTAGATTGCAGTACCAATGGACTGGCCAGGTAGGCAAAAACATCCAGGACAAAACCAAGTATTTATTTATGGATTTGAGGGGGGAAAGCAATGTTGATCCACATATAATAAGATAGGATTCAAGAATCATCAAGAAGCCACTAGAGCAGCACAAGGCAGGGAAGCATAATGCAAGGAAATCTGCAGATGCTGGAAATTGAAGCAACACACACAAAAAAACGCTGGTGAACGCAGCAGGCCAGGCAGCATCTATAGGAAGAGGTGCAGTCGACGTTTCGGGCTGAGACCCTTCCTCAGGACTGAAGGGTCTCGGCCCGAAACATTGACTGTACCTCTTCCTATAGATGCTGCCTGGACTGCTGCGTTCGCCAACATTTTTTGTGTGTGTTGAGGGAAGCATAATACTTTTTTTTTTGTTTAGTCTATAATTTGCGAGATACAATGCCGCTAGTGTATGAAATAAAAGCTATAGTAATAGTTAAAGTTTGTGGACTGTTCTGGTCATTCCATTATTAGAAAGGTAGCAGGCAGAGACACACATTTGCAAGTATGTTGGCTGGTTGGGAGGTTTCTTTTAAATTAGTGAAAATTGTCTTCCCCTCTTTAGGGCAGAATTAGACGGGTTTAATTAGAGGTATATTATGAGGCTCAAATGGGGTGAATAGGAAGGGCCTAATTCCTTTAGCAAAGCAATAATGCTTTGAGTAAATAAGTGGAAATACAGTGATTGGGGATTGTAACCTACTGTCTGAAAGAGCAGCAGAAGTGAAGATTTTCATCATGTGTAAAACATATTTGCATGAGCATTTGTCATACTGAACCTTTTGGTTAAGAATCATGTGCTTAAAAATAGGAATACACATCCATTATTGTTTTTAAATGACTGTTACATAATGGGTTGAAAATATTCTCTCTAGACTACATATTGCAGTGATTCTGTGGAACTACTGCATCATTAATCAAGCTTCCATGGTGCCAAATGCCAATCAACTTATTACATCAATCCAGCATTCACCCTGATGTAAACAGTGCTTTCTTTACCATATCCACTCTGCACTAATCACTAAGCTTCAAAACTTCAGCTTCTGTTCCTCCCTCTGTAACTGGATCCTTGACTTCCTCATTGGGAGACCATGAATCAGAGCAGATTGGAAACAACATCATCTCCTCACTGACAAACACCAGCACATTGCAAGGATGTGTGTTTAGCCCACTGTTCTACTCTCTTTACATCCATGACCATATGGCTAGGAACAGCACAGATGCTATCTATAAATTCACTGATGACACAACCGTTACCTGCAGAATCTCATATGGTGATGAGGAGGCATGCAGGAGTGAGAAAGATGCGTTGGTTGAGTGGTGTCACAACATCAACCTTGCACTCAGTAAGACCAAGGAACTGATTGTGGACTTTGGGAAGGAGAGTCAAGGAAAACACACCAGTCCTAACCAAGTGGTCAGCAGTGGAAACGGTGAGCCATTTCAAACTGATGAGAGTTAACATCTCAGAAGGTATACCCTGGGACCAACATACTGATGCAATTAGGAAGAAGGCATGCCAGTGGCTATATTTCCTTAGGACTTTGATGAGATTTCCTCATCAAAGACTCTCGCAAATTTCTAGAGATGCACCATGGAGAGCATTCTAACTGGTGGCAACCCCTCCTGGTATGGAGGGGTCACTGCACTGGATCAGAAAAGCTGCAGAGGAATGTAAATGCAGTAGCCTCCAAACCATCGAGGGCATCTTCAAAGGGCAATGCCTCAAAAAAGTGGCACCCATCATTAATGACCCCCATCCACCCAGGACCACCTTGTCTCATTACTACCATCAGAGAGGAGGTACAGGAGCCCAAAGACATTCACTCAACATTTTAGGAACAGCTTCCTTCCCTCTGCCATCAAATTCTAAATGGACAATGAACCCACGAACATTAACTCACTACTTTTGCTCTGTGAGCACTACTTATTTAATTCTCTCTGTATATTTATTTGTTCTCATAATCTATGGCAATATTTTATGCATTGTACTGAATGGCTATCGCAAAACAACAAATTTCATGACATATGCCAGTGATAATAAATCCAATTCTGATAGTTATTTTGCTGGTGTTTATATAAATACTGCCCCATTTCTACTTCAAATAATTCACCATTTACACATCAGCAGCCAATTCACAATGCCTGGAACCATATAAAGGAAAACAAACCACAGGAAAGGCATGTAAAGATTACTCTTTAATACATATTCTTAATGGTCATTAAAAACCAATGCTGAAGAGAGTATCAGTGAACTTCCCCTCCAGCTTTGCAGCCATTTTTGATATTGTGAATAACCATAAACAGAAACATAATAATCATAGGAAACACAAAAAACAGTGCCTTTTCTTAAAATAAAAAAAACTTTCAAACTTAGCCCGTCATTAACATCCCTCAGTTACATTGAAATCACATTCAGATTGCTGTTAATAAAAGCAGAATGACTCCTCTCTCTTTAGCCTTACTAAACATACATCCAGAATAAAATGCAAATATATCCATGGAAAGTTTTTGTTTTAAAAACAGTTTTTACTTGTTATGTTCATAGATCCATTGTATACTAAATTCAAACTTGGTTCCATTGCTGAAGAATAAGTGCCAAACTGCCTCAGTGGGATCTTTCGACACTCAGTAGTGCCTCTTTAGCACGGACCATCCATGTGCAGGTGCTTGTTGTCTGTTATTAATGCTTTTTTTGCATACAATTCCACAGTGCCGCAAGTTGAGGTGCCACAAAAAAAAGTCAGTGCAACTGACTACTGACATCAAAGTGAAATTCCTCATCTCTTTAAGAAAAGAGGCTGCAGAGAAGAGAGTAAAGATCTAAAGCAGTTCATAATATTCAAATTGTAAAAGATAAAATATATTTCATGAATTTCTTGCACAGGCCCTTGATATAAATGCATAATTGGGAATATGCTTCCTCAATAATTGAATGGAAAAGAGAAGCAGAGTGTTCTGAAATTCTTCTTTGGACATACCCTAAACAAATAAGAAATCCCTAGAACCCAATAATTTTTCAAAACAGCAAAGAACCTTGTTACTTAATTTCTCAATTTCACACAAATTTGATATTATGTACCTTGAATCCAATTATCTTGTGATTGCTTAGTTATTTCCTCAAAACTAAATCTAACATTGAGTGTGCATCTTCTTTGTACAGACTGCATTGTTACAAACACTGGGATATTATCAAAATAACTTCAGAGCATGAAACAGTACCATTAAAATCCAAAATGATTATTCAAAGTATGAAATTCAGACATTCCACCTCCTCTCATCAAATATTGCCACACAACATATACAACTTCTTGAGGCTTTAAACATTTTAGACATTATTAATCACTCTATTCAGCTGTGTAATATCATTACACAATGCAGAGGAATTCCTTGACTATTATGTACAGTATGCAAAAAATGGATTTAAAGTTAGATTACCGTTTTTAGTACAAATAATCAAAACATATTTTGGTTGCTTTACTGATATTACTTTCTGTTCCTCTCCTGAAAACTCCACTACAATATGGATCCACAGGACTAGGGTGCTCTCCAGTGGCCATACTTTATGCATGCTGCAACAATCACTGTTGAGTTACCTTTAAGATGTGGAACATCACAGCAGAACCTGATCCAGTTACCACTTGCTACAACAGATAGTCTAAATGACTGGAAAAGGGCTTGCTGATGATTCAGTGTCACTCTGAGCAATTCATTCACCTATTAAAAGTCACTGGGAGCACTTGATGTTACAATTATAATTGGATACTAATTGGCCTGATGAGAAACTGTAATGTATTTTGGTTTTATTACAGAACAATGCAATACTGATAAACGTTATATTTTAAAATGGGACGCTAGATTCAAACCTATGCTGATATTCTGAATAATCTAGATATGGAGGTATATGGAAGCATTCTTCTCCTATAGCTATTCTTTTTGACAAAAGGCAAACCACAAACATGGTTGTGATTGTTTTAAATCAACTACTTGCAGCAACTATATTGAAACTGGCTTAATCTTCAACAGGTCAGTCACTATTCTTTTATGTGGCATCACAAAGATGGAATAAACATAAATAGTGCTCTGTTCCATCATTCTGATTTAGAAGTTTGAGAATCTTAGCTTGAAAATAAAGGAGGTGCATTAAAGTCTTGCTGATTAGATATGAAACCACTGAAACATTCAGTGAGAGAAAGTCAGGAAGGGCACATATGAAAATTGGATGGGAAAGTACTTATTAAAGTAAGTTGAGTAGCTTACAAAGAGATTAATATATAACTGTTCTACGGGGTTAATGAGAAGAAATCCATTTTGCAGTTATTATCTGTAACTTTTCCTATAATTGTTTTATGTAAAAACCTAACCTTCAGCACAGTTTAAAACCTGAAAAAGTATTTTAATCAGCACGCTGAAGCAAAATTCTGCAGATGCTGGAAATCAATAATGAAAATGTAAATGATACTGCATTTCCAGTATTTTGTATACTACTTTAATTACCATTCTTTATACCAGTTTCTCAATAGAAACAATTCATCATGGTTATGCATTTTTGGTAAGAAAGCTACAACAGTTATATCCGAATGAGTATTTCTCTTTCTACCTCCTAAATGTTTTAAGTATTGCACATTTCCGAGCTGCATTTTGTCTTTTTCATTCTAATTGAACTTTACCATTAGCTTTCAACTGATTAAAACACTTACCAACAGTGAGGAAAAGATAATAATTCACTGCTGTCTTTAAATAACATGAGATGCATTGTTACTACTTGGATAATGTGGAGATGTAAGGGGAGATTAAACTACCAGGGGATTCTAAAGACAACCAAGAAAACCAGACAAATACAGCAATAATTTCCAGGAAGGAATTGCGGCAAAAAACCAAAGCAAGCAGTCACAATTCTTAATCCATGCTTGAGCCATGAGAAGTTCTACTCTGCCTGAATTTACTTGTCATTATAAAGTATTAGGAAGGTGAAATCTGTTGATTGTAGGATGCATAACTGCAGAGTAGTTCACCCAACTGCCTCCTTGGCAGGTGAAAAACCAAGGTACTAGGTGAGAAATTTTTATTTGGGAGGTAGATAGTGCATGTGGTTATTTGTTGGTACAGGAGTAGTGTACACAAGATGAAGTAGTAATGCACATGGATGATTCTGCTTGATGCTACTTCTTTTTCTCTACAACTTAAACCACAATCCAAAGAACCTTTTTTGTGTAATGAAGTGCATGCTTGAATACATATAACAGATGTGGGTCACAAACAGTGCCTTAGAGTAAAATACACAAATCATGTGAAGAAAATAATTAGTTCTCTGTTTTAGTCTTCAGGATGTTTTCAAATTAAGTTCCATGAGCTCAAACAGAAACATTTCGGATTTTGAAAAAAAAAATAAGATCGAGGAGAATGGATTTGAATACAAGTTAGTATGAGTGCTGGTGGGATGGAGTGGCAGGTGTTTGTGGGGCAGGGGGAGAGGAGAACTATCTTGTCCTATGTCAAAATATTCATATATTTTTACACAGAATACTTACATCTAGGATCATATTCGTCTTCATTGGTTCATAACATCTACAATTTCTACCACAATGTCACGTGGCAACTTATTAAAAGATCCTCTGAAGCAGCAGTCAGTAACAATAAAATTAATGCAATTTGAATCTCTCCTGAAATTGTAAATATTTCTTTACATTCAATCCAACAACTGTATAGGCAGTGACAATAAACTTCACTTGAATACTTAATTGAGGTGTCCGACCTTCAAAACTGTCCACCTTTGTCAAGAACTCATATTGTTTTAAAAATCCAAGTAGCTAATCAGAAATGTATTGAAAGTAAAAGTAGCCGTAATACAACAATCAGCAGAATCATGAGAAATCAAAAAAAAGTTATTTTCATAGAGTTTTTTTTACCCTAACTTATTCAAATCTAATCCAATTATGTAACCGGATTTTGCAGCAATGATTGGAAAAAAGATATTCCATGCCCCTAGTGCCGTTTAAAAAATGATCAGATTTAACAAGTTTTGCATCATGATAAGTTGTTGCACTTTCCTTTAAAGTACTTTTATACAAGTTTCTGCTTTTAATATCTATGGGAAAATGTGTATTAAAGTTGTGAAAATAATGTTTTTGACTGTCATGGAAAATGGGCATTTTTGGAGTTACGCATCCATTTTACAGATCTATGAATAACTAAACATTATAAAGTGAAACATTTACGTTATATTACTGTCCTTCAGAAATGAAATGATAACACCTTAATTTTGGATTTTTTAAAGAAAAATACTATGAAAGATTCTTCAAAGTTTTTTTATACATACAATCCACATTTACGGTACAATATTAAATGCTCCATGGTGACCCACACAGTGAGCAAAACAGTTTCGATATTTAATAAACCTATTAGGTGACCATATAATAACTGTCCAGCAGGTAATTTTTTAACCAATTTGGTGTAGACTGCTTCAGGACTCCTTTGGATGGCAATCTCTGTTACCTAGCATTTTTGAAAAATTAGTATTTATGTGCTACAATTAAATGACATGATCCTAAAATTATGTTACGTCAAATCAAAGAATCAGCACAAGTTATTTTGCACAAATGCCACTTTGTTGAGAATTTCATAACAAAATTTAAAACTACACTATTAATTTAAAAATAAAACTCCAAATGTGTAGAAGTTGTTCAAATATTGACTTTATTTCTGCTTTATGTCTCATATATGCATAATAAAGCAAATAGTCGAGGCTGAGAATATTACTTTCTCATTTCATTGAAAGGCTTGATGAAATGGTCAACTTAATGAATGTAATTGGGTGGCATGGGCCCTTTGGACTGGAAGGGCCTGTTAATGTGTTGAATCTGTTTAACAAAATTGTCTTTCTGACAAGAAGCCAAATATTTTGCTCTACAAGACATCATCATTTCAGAAAATCTCCTATCCAACAACTGTTAAAGTGGGTAAAGTGTTAAATACACATTTCCATTGGGGGGGGAGGAGAGAGTGTGTGTGAGTGTGTGTGAATGTGTGTATATACACACACACACACACACACGTCATAAAGCTTTTATTAATGATTATTATTCAAAATTATTTTAAAATTGTCAGAGAATATTTCTACAGAAAGAAATTGCTTTTTTCAGGTTTAAACATGGAGGTTTACAAGTGCTTATTCCAATGCAACTAAATGTAGCTGCTGTTTCAATTTTCAGTATTTTGTTTTGCTTTTCAAACTAATTAGAAGAGCTATTCTCCAACAAAATTTGAAGAACCAAGTTTGTGGATATCTCCATGACATTTGTTAATACAGCTTGTGCCTTCATTTCCAAATTTCTCCTCTAAAAAGTAAATGTACCTAGGTGTCAGGATGAGGGGAAAAGAACCATTTCTCTCTCCTACTTGATACAAACTCAGCATCCACTTGCTCAGAAATACTGATACTCCAGGATCTGGCTGACTAATTAGTTATCAACCAGCAGTGCAAGATGCAGCACTATGATAGGCCAGAGCTCAGGATCAGCATGACCAGGGCCAAGATCTTCAACACTAGTGATCAGGAACTTGGGTAGCTTTATGGCTGGAACTGGTGTCCAGAGTGCTAGTATCTTTCCAGCTCCCTTTATGCTCACCAGAAAATTTACTACACTACTGTATAATATGTAAAAAAAAGATATAAATGTGCTTGGATATTATTAGGAGTAATGTTCAATAGTCTAGAAATTCAGCTAGTCCAACCATGCCAAATCACTTTTTCTATCTTTCTCATTACATAAAATTTTATTGCAATTTGAGAACTTGCGCAATATTTACAAAGGCAGATTTCAATAATTTTCTCAATCTCATTAATCTTATTTGTTTTTCCTCAACATAAGGTATTGTAAGATATTTCATACTATGGTAATGAAATTACCATGAAATAGAAGCCTTCTGCCTATTGTGCTTGCTGCCAATATATCGTGATTAGACTCAGTACTAGTGAACATAAATGAACAGAAGCACGATGTATTGCCCAAAGTACTTGACTGCAAAACACATATGCTATGGCAATTTTATCCCACCAAATACTAGCTAATAACAACCATCAGTACAAAAATGCAGTATTACACACTGTCCTTGCTAAACTGAGTCAGTGCTTGATGAGGTAAAGCATAAAAGACTAAGAGCAACGATTATTCAAAGTTCACAACTTTGCCCTATGATAAACCATATGTACTTCCCTATGCGGTGCTATGTTCATGAATGTTTCCTACTGTCAATTTTTTTAAAAACTAATTCAAGCATTCAAGAACACTGTATGATCTGCGATGTTTAATTATAATAGAGAACCATTAACAAGCTCTATAAAAAGCACAAGTCCATTTCTAGTCTCCCTATTGCACACAGTTTTCTGGAATGTGTTACAATAGCAAACAGTACAGAACTTTCCAAAAAAAAAGTCAGTATTTCAAACTTAATTTCAAAAAATGTGAAGAAAATTGGGTTAATACTCAAATGATGCCTGCCAGGATTTTGCAACCATTTAAAATTCACATCAATTAATAGATTTCAAGTTCATTTTGACATAATGACCACAAAAATCCACAAAGGACAAAAAAAAAGATGATGTTGTTGATAATCTTTGTAACTGGTTCCACTAAAGAAATTGACAGGGCACAGACGTGATGGAGCAAAGAGCGGTTGCTGACCTGTCCAGTTCTCGGGATACTGAGATCCAGAGAGCCTCTTACCAAAGCCAGTAATCTCAGAAAGATAACATGGAAGTGCATTGCAGTAGTAAAGACATGAATAATCTTGTATTGATAGCTAACATTCAATATTAGTGAATTCAAAATTAAACTCCAATTATTCCTTCCCTTGTCATCTTCAAAGGGTTAGACTTCAGCACTCCTCACTTCCATGTCAGGAATAAACCTGGTAGGACCAAACGTACCAAGAGCCAAGGAGTTTTAACACAGGAAATCTTTACTGCCATACCTCACCAGATGTTAAAGTCTAGGTAGTAGCGCTGTCACCACAAGAGTATCCTGGAACTGATGTGTGGCTGAGATTTGACGTTATCTGATGGTTTTAGTAGCAAAGACAAATTATCTTCCTGGAAAAGCAGCAACTGTCAGAATTCAAAATTAGAAATGTTCCTACCATTCTGCATTAAAGGCATCAACATCTTTGTTAATTCTATTTCCCTTACATTGTGCATATCTCTTGGGTAATGTTTAAATATTGTTAAAATATAACCAATTAATGAATGATTGTAATAGGACACAATCCCTTCACAAAGGGAAGGGAGCAATACCCTGATCTTTTTCTTTTCCAGTTCATCCTAAAATGTGTCATCCCACATTAAATGAACTGCTATAAAGAATACTGAACTAGATACCTACATTTTACCTGCAAACTATTCCAAACAAATATACTCAAACAATTAATAAAAGTGTCAAACCTAGATTTTATAATTCATATAATAAAATGGAATAGTTTTAAAATTATTTTCAACATGCCAAGTTTCTGAAAATGTCATTCTTTTTCTTCTCTACCCTCTATTCTTTGAGGTGTATTTATAGTTCAAGAATTTTGGGACTTGCCTTTGCAGCACTATTATTAGATGTCTTTATTATACTTATGTAAATTTGTGACCTACCATTATTTCCAAATTCCTGCTGCAGTTACACATATTCAAGTTTTAAAATACACTTAAAAATAGACTTTGGACCTGGGTGAACTGAATTTCAAACAATGTGGGATAAATTACTGACGGCAGTAATATTGTTCTGCAATAATAGTGCTGTTGAGCTCAGACCACTGATTATTTTAAGATTTAACAATATGAAATAAACTTCATGTTATAACTACGAGTGGGGCTTAGAAATATAAAAGCAGCATAGTGTTGCAATAAGAAAACAAAAAAAATGCAATTTCATCAGATCTAATTGTAGTCAGTCTTTGTCTCACCAGAAGATGTGAACAGTGTTCAACCTGACATTCTCTGGCCACTTTTCCTTCAGTTTTCCAAATTTAATTCGGAATATAAACATTATTATTTGAATTGACTGAGATAAACATGAAGTTGAATCAGAATAATAAGATTAATCTAAAGCAACACACACAAAATGCTGAAGGAACTCAGCAGGTCAAGCAGCATCTATGAAAATTAATAATTGTCAACATTTCGGACTGAAGATTCTTCTTCAGGACTGAAAAGGAAGGGGGAAGATGCCAGAATAAAAAAAAGTTGGGGAGAGGGGAAGGAGACTAGCTGGAAAATGATAAGTAAAGCCAGGTGGGTGGGAAAGCTCAAGGATTGGAGAAGAAGGAATCTGATGGTAGGAGAGGAGAATGGACCATAGGACAAAGGGAAGGAGAAGGGGACCCAGGGGGAAATAACAGGCAGGTGAGAAGTGAAAGTTCAGAATGGGTAATCGAGGAAAGGAGGGTGCAGGTGGGAAGAAAATCAGTTTACTGGAAGGTGAAATCTTTGAAGTGCTGCACATTAAGATGGGTAAAAACCAAGATCAGAGCTCTTCTATTGTATGGGGGTTGCAGGGAGTTCTTGTGAATGACCAAAAATAGACACTCCGAAAAATGTATTTCACTTAATCAGCTTTGTTTTGTAACCTTTTAAGCAGACACAGCATTTTCTTCATGATAATTTTAATTACCCATATCAATTTTTAAAAAATTAATCTGCAGTGCTATATAACAGAAGGAATTTTAAATAAAAATAGACAATAACTACCCCATTTAACAATTTTGATTTTGCATTCTGACATTACAGAATCCTAGATATAAAAATCACATTGAATATTGAAATACAAATCCAACCATTTTCTAATACCTTTTCAATTCAATGTTCTGAAAGATCTTTACATTATTACTTAGATTAGGACCAGAAGATTAAGATTGAAATTCCAGAATTTAAAGGGTTGGAAGAGGAATTGCAACTCAAGAGTAAGAAATGCTTGTTATAACCACCAGGGATACATCAAATGAGGGGAAAAAAAAGGCTTGGAAGAATACAAACTTCACTTGTATTTTTCACATCTCCAACCGTGGGGATGAATAGTTTTCAGATTGAAAGCGGAAAATTCCTTGCAATAAAGGTCCAGTATTCATTTCAAATTCATCAGATCATATGTACAGAGGAAAACCAGTAAAACAAGGCAAGGCAAACCTCTATGTACACCTGTTCACAAATCCACAAGAGGTTCTCAATTCTTAAGGGTCATTTCTGAAATGAGGTAATACACTTTGCGTAAGGGATTTCCACTGTATTCACCATAACGCACTGTTAAAATACTGCAACACCACAGAGGCCCTGCAATGCCACTCTTTGCATAAACCACATTTTTTTCTCATTATACAAGCTTCTGGTCAAAGCTAATCACTTTAATTGTGAGCATGTAAACTGCTATCAACTTTGTTTACATGTTTTCATGCCCTTTAGTAATGGAGCAGGTGAGAAGTGATTATCACACAAAGACAGGGGAAAAAAGCCTCCTTGAAGAAATATATCCCCACGAAGAAATCTCTAGCTCATGATCACTCAAAGTGCAGAAACTCTTAGAATAGGTCCAAGAACCATAAACCATGAATTGGATGAACACAAATGCACTGCAAAAGATCAGAAGATGCATACTGCCTCACAACTACATACCTGTCCATCCCATTTGCACATTATGCCCTATCTGTAGAAGAAATATGTGGTTCTCTCATTGGCCTCATTAGCCACCTCAAAACCCACAAAACCAGAGTGGAACTAAGTCAACCTTGATGCCAAATTGACTGCCTAATGAAGATGAAAATGAAGTTAATTTGGTTTTAGATTATTCTTCAAAATTGACAAAAGACTAGTTTATAAAATTTTTAGAAAACTTATTTTTTAATATATAAAATGTAGCTTCACGCCTTTGATTATGCAGTTTCATAAAGGGATGGTAGGGTACATATCTCCACTAATCTCAATGTTACTCCAGTCTGCCCAAAGAATGAATATTATTTAAGCCTTGTTACTGCACAAGTCTTGGACAATTCAAAGTATATATACAGTACTTACATCTGTTATTCTTTTCCAGGCAATATTGCTAATACCTACAAATTTGCCCTAGATCTGGTCAAGAAGCAGCACAAAATACATACCGGCTGTGATGCATAAAGTAAAAACAAAATTGATTTCTTCTTTGAAAAGCAATCTTTAGAAAAGAGTATATTAGAAATTTAGAGGGAAAATACAATTCATTAGCTTAGGCCAATTGATAATCTTGTACAAATTATGCCACACCATTAATGTTTCTGATATGGTACACAAATAATATTCTCAAAAAGCAGACTATACTGTGATCAATTAGGTCCAAATTAACTTGTTGCACCAATTTCATATCTTAAGATATTTGCATGTCTTATTTTTACAGAGTATTTAATTTTGTTTGTTTTACACACAATGACGCAATTAAGAGGCCAATTCCATAAACAATCTGGGTCAATTACAGGTGGTTCATTAGATTTAATACAGGGAATAAATCCAAAATTAACTGAACAATATAAATAGCTTGAGTCTATCTGCTATAATTTGATGTGACATTTAAAAAACCTAATCACTCCTACATATCTTGTCATTTTCAGCAGATGTTGCTAGCTTCATTAATAAAATATTCAGATGTCCATGGCTGATTAACTGCCCATTCTCAATGATCCCAATTACAGCACTGATTTTACAACTCATTAAATTACTTCAACAATTAAGATTTTGCTTTGCTAGTCATTAGTGGGCCACTACATAGTTTGAAATATCTTCACACACCATTGCAAGTTTGAGAAAGTGATTTATGAAGCAAGTTTCCATTTCAGAGTTTTGGGCAACTGAGCACTTAAAATGACTTCACTGTGGGGAAATAATGTGGTTTGACAACATCAAGAGGAGATAATTATCTTTGTGTTAATGACACGAAGTGTAAGGAACCAGGATCACCTGATACCCTGCCCTTCAAAATTGTAGGCTTTAACAATAGTAGGAGTTATCCCACTTAAAGATAAATTTCAGTCAAAGAGAACCACCGCATACTATACCCCCAAACAACCAAGTTTCTTGGTTAGAATGGTTGTGGTCTTCACCAAGTGAGCCACACCAAGGATGCAGTTTTGCAAAGTGCAATGCAAGCAGAACAAACAAGCTGAACTTTGTGGCACCAGGTGAGAGCACAAAACGTCTTCACAATAACCTGGCGTAGCAATGTTCGACTTCAATTTTTTTGGAAAGACCACGTGCACATGTAAATGGCAATTCAGCAGTACTCATAAGGTTTATAGTAATTATGTATTTAAGTCAACACAATTACAGAGTCCTATTTCCGTATCACCAAGTTATGTGCTTGGCAATATCCCACTGCTGTACTGAGGAATTCAAGTCATCTGCTTCCCTCCCACTAATTCTGCAGAACATTTTCTTTCAAATTAAGGCTTGTAAAATAACAACAAAGCCAGAATTATGGAAATGGATGTACTCTCCATCTCAGCCACTCTTAATCCTACAATCAGTTACCTTGTTTCCTCATTTAAAACATGAGCTTCAGTTCAAGACAGGCTCATTATTTTCCCCCTCTCTCCCATGAGCTTGGCACCTTGGAATTCTGTTTTTTTTTCTGTGGAACACCCAAAAACATCCTCGCCAATGTAACCTGTTTCTTGATTCCGGTTTGTTTTATTCACTGGTACCCTGTATCTGTGGACTTGAGGTGATCACAGCAAGACCAGAGCCTGATCCAGCTGACTCTTCCATCTTAGGTCGCTTGGCCTCAGGCTCACCAACAGATGAAGCTGAATGTTGCAGTTCTGTGACAAGTTGCTTGCTCACAACTACAGGCGAGGAAGATGTCGCCTGTGTAGCCAGGATCTGTAGTGGATTAGTAATGGCTGAGGAAGTGAAGAAAATCACAAACAAAAAAAAATTATTTCATCTTGTTAAAAAATAAAATCTACAAGCAAAAACCATCATATAACAACACATAAAATGTTGGAAACACTCAGGATATGCATTAGTAGCCCTAGTGGTATATTTTAGGTCAATAACCTAACTATGCTTCAGGGACCTCATTGCTGACACAGCTGAAGATGGATCAGCTTAGGACACAATCCCAAGTAACTCCAGTTGCATCTTCCTTTATGGCCACAGCTGTGAAGAATTTTAGTGTGATTCTCATTGCCCCAATTTTGCTATGACTCCTTGATTCCACACACTGTCAAGAACAATCACTCTCCCTTTACCTCTGGATTTCTGCTCACTTGTCCATGATTGAACCAATGATGTAACATCTGAAGATAAGTGGCCCTGTCATAACCCAAGCTGAGCAGCAATATGCAGAGTGCAGGCTTGCAAGTGCTACCCAGTACCAATATTACCTTATTTCACTTTTCTGATAAATGATCTTAAGTTGACAAGGTGTTATTTTGCTGAATGCATTTTCCATTCCTAAATGCTGGTATTGTTTTTGGCATTGGCAATTTGGAGGATATTCCTTTAACATCATAGATAATTATCAGAATCTGCTACTTTATTGGAACTAATGCATATAGCCTTTTCTTGACATTATGTGAAGTGAACTGGATCAAAAAACTTTTAAAAAAAAATAGGCAGACCAGGCGATGATATCTTAGACCCTGCTCTGCTATTCATTAAGATAACTGATATATCACAATGTTATTGTCTTGCAGTATACCCTTAGTTCTCAATTCTCTAAAGATCTAGAAATCTATTGATCTGCCATACAAGGAAAGATAAGAGTTGACAGGGCCAATGTTTCTTCAGATTTAAGAGCAGGGAAATCTCAATGAAATTCAAGAGAATTCTTATTGGGTCTAGCAGGCTGGATGCAGAGATAATGTTTTCCCTAGATGAAAAGTTTGGAACAAAGGGGTGCCAATCTCAGAATAGCTTTGCATTGAGAGCAGGAGAGATTAGGGAGCTTAAAGTAAAGGAAACCTTAGGAAACAGTGATCATAATATGATAGAAATCAACCCTGTAGTTTGAGAGGGAGAAGATAATATCTATCTACCAGTATTACAGTGGAGTAAATGGAATTACAGAGGCATGAGAGAGGAGCTGACCAAAGTTGATTGTAAGGGGATTCTGTCAGGGATTATGGCAGAACAGTGATGGTTGGAGTTTCTGGGGGTGATTTGGAAGGCACAGGATACATACATCCCAAAGATAAGGAGTATTCCAAAGGGACGATGAGGCAACCATGGCTGATAAGGGAAGTCAGAGGCAGCATTAAAGAAAAAGAGGGCATATGATATAGCAAAAATTAGTGGATTTGGAATCTTTTAAAGACTAACATAAGGCAACTAAAAAGGCAATAGAGGGAAAAATATTAAATATGAAGGAAAGCTAGCCAATAACATCAAAGATGATACCAAAAGTTTTTTTTTCAGGTATGTAGAGGATAAGAGAGGCGAGAGATATGGGACCTGATGGAAAATGACGCTGGAGAGGTAGTAATGGGGGACAAAGAAATAGCAGATTAACTTAAAGAGCATTTTGCATTAGCCTTCACTGTGAGCATGCCAGCAGTATACCAGAAATTTGAAAGTGTCAGAAGACAGAAGTGAATGTAGTTGCTATTACTAAGGAGAAGATGCTTGGGAAGCTGAAAGGTCTGAAGGTACCCAAGTGACCTGGGCCAGATAGAATACACCCGGGTTCTGAAAAAGGTAACTGAAGAGACTGTGGAAGCATTAGTTTGATCTTTCAAGAATCACTAGATTCTGGAATGGTTCTAGTAGACTGGAAATTGCAAATATCAGTCTACTCTTTCAGAAGGAAGGCAAAAGAAACCAAATTATAAGCCATTTAGCCTGATATCCAAGGTTGACAAAATGATGGAATCCATTATTAAGGATGAGATTTTGGGGTACTTGGAGGCACATGATAAAGTCGGCCAAAATCAGCATGGTTTCCTTCAGGGAAAATCTTGCCTGACAAATCTGTTGCAATTCTTTGAGGAAATAACAGGCAGGATAGACAAAGGAGTATTTGTTTATTTTGATTTTCTGAAGGCCTTTGACAAGGTGCCGCACATGAGGCTGCTCAACAAGATGAGAGTTCATGGCATTACAGGATAGAAGATTGGCTGACGGGCAGGAGGCAAAGGGGATGAAAGGAGGCCTATTCTGGTTGGCTGCCATGACTGGTGGTGTTGCACAGAGGTCGGTATTGGGACCACTTCTTTTCACATTATATGTCAACCATTTGGATGGTAGAATTGATAGCTTTGTAACCAAGTTTACAGATGATACAAAGACAGCTGGCGGGGCAAGTAGTGTTGAGGAAGCAGAGTGTCTGCAGAAGGACTTAGACAGATTGGGAGAATGGTCAAAGAAATTGCAGATGGAATATCATGTTGAGAAGTGTATGGTCATGCACCTTGATAGAAGGAATAAAGGCATCATTATTTTCTTAACAGGGAGAAAATTCAAAAATCAGAGGTGCAAAGGAATTTGGAAGTCCTTGTGCAGGATTCCCTAAAGGTTAACTTGTAAGTTGAGTCGGTGGTATGGAAGGCAAATGCAATGTTTGCATTAATTTTGCAATGACTAGAATATAAAATCAAAGGTGTAATGCTGAGGCAATATAAGGCATTGGTCAGACAGCACTTGGAGCATTGTGAGCAGTTTTGGGCCCCTTATCTAAAAGATGTGCTGGCATTGGGGAGAGTGCGGAGGAGGTTCGCAAGAATGATTCTGTGAATGAGAGTGTTAATGTATGAGAAGCTTTTAATAACTTTGGGCCTGTATTCGCTGGAGTTTAGAAGAATTGGGGTGGGGGGGGGAGATCTCACTAAAACGGATCGAATATTGAAAAGTGTAGATAGAGTGATGCAGAGAAAACGTTTCCCATGACCATGATTGTTCTTGGCAAATTTTTCTACAGAAGTGGTTTGCCATTTCTCAGCAGCGTTGTTACAAGATGGGTCACCCCACCCATTACCAATATTCTTCTGAAATTGTCTGCCTGTGTCAGTGGTCACATCACCAGGACTTGTGATATGAATCAGCTGCTCCCATGGCTTCACGTGACCATGATGGGGGGTCGTAAGCAGGTGCTACATCTTGCTGGTGGAGGAAAGGAGCGCCTTACACCTCCTTTGGTAGAGATGTATCTCTATCCTGCCACATTGCAAGACATATTAATAAAAACTATTATTTCAATAAAAAGTACATATATAAAAAAAATACACAAAAAAAAGAGGAAGAACCTACTGAGGAAGTGTTTGTGGGTTCATTATCCATTCAGAAACCTGATGGTGAAGGGGAAGAAGCTGTTCCTGAAACAATGAGTGTGTCTTCAAAGGAAGACACTTGGCACAATCATGCTTTCAAATAATATGATGTAAGGTATTTGTTATCTTTATCTGGTGTACCCAGGATTCAGGATTCTGTGTGTGTGTGTGTGTGTGTGTGTGTGTACACGTATACACACACACACACACACACACACACACAGTGGTGCTAGAACGTTTGTGAATTCTGTAGAATTTTCTGTATTTCTGCATAAATATGATCTTAAATGTGATCAGATCTTCACGCAAGTCCCGAGACTAGGTAAAGCGAACATAATTAAATAAATAACACAAAAAAAATTACGTTATTTTATTTATTAAGAAAAATGATCCAATATTACATGTTTAATTGGAGTAAGGGGAAATATGAGGCTATCAGGCAGGTACTTGGAAGCAGAAATTGGAAACAGATGTTCTCAGGGGAACGTACAGAAGAAATGTGGCAAATGTTCAGGGGATATTTGCGTGGGGTTCTGCGTAGGTACGTTCCAATGAGACAGGGAAAGGACGGTAGGGTACAGGAACCGTGGTGTACAAAGGTTGTTGTAAATCCAGTCAAGAAGAAAAGAAGAGCTTATGAAAGATTCAAAAAAACGAGGTAATGATAAAGATCTAGAAGATTATAAGGCTAGCAGGAAGGAGCTTAAGAATGAAATTAGGACAGCCAGAAGGGGCCATGAGAAGGCCTTGTCGGACAGGATTAAGGAAAACCCCAAGGCACTCTACAACTATGTGAAGAGCAAGAGGATAAGACGTGAGAGAATAGGACCAATCAAGTGTGACTGTGGAAAAGTGTATATGGAACCAGAGGAGATAGCAGAGGTACTTAATGAATACTTTGCTTCAGTATTCACTACAGGAAAGTTTCTTAGCGATTGGAGGGATGACTTGCAGTGGACTGAAAAACTTGAGCGTACAGATATTAAGGAAGAGGATGTGCTGGAGCTTTTGGAAAGCATCAAGTTGGATAAGTCACTGGAACCGGACAGGATATACCCCAGGCTACTGTGGGAAGCAAGGGAGGAGATTGCTGAGCCTCTGGCGATGACCTTTTCATCATCAATGAGGACGTGAGAGGTTCTGGAGAATTGGAGGGTTGCGGATGTTGTTCCCTTGTTCAAGAAAGGGAGTAGTGATAGCCCAGGAAATTATAGACCAGTGAGTCTTACTTCAGTGGTTGGTAAGTTGATGGAGAAGATCCTGACAGGCAGGATTTATGAACATTTGGAGAGGCATAATATGATTAGGAATAGTCAGCATGGCTTTGTCAAAGGCAGGTCATGCCTTACAAGCCTGACTGAATTTTTTGAGGATGTGAGTAGACACATTGATGAAGGTACAGCCATAGATGTAGTGTATATGGATTTTAGCAAGGCATTTGATAAGGTACCCTATGCAAGGCTTATTGAAAAAATAAAGAGGCATGGGATCCAAGGGAACATTGCTTTGTGGATCCAGAACTGGCTTGCTCACAGAAGGCAAAGAGTAGCTATAGACGGGTCATATTCTGCATGGAGGCCGGTGACCAGTGGTGTGCCTCAGGGATCTGTTTTGGGACCCTACTCTTTGTGATTTTTATAAATGACCTGGATGAGGAAGTGCAGGATAGGTTAGTAATTTGCTGATGACACAATGGTTGGGTGTGTTGTGAATTGGAGGGCTGTCAGAGGTTACAGCGGGTCACTGATAGGATGCAAAACTGGGCTGAGAAGTGGCAGATGAAGTTCAACTCAGATAAGTGTGTGGTGGTTCATTTTGGTAGGTCCAATATGATGGCAGAAGATAATATTAATGGTAAGACTCTTGGCAGTGTGGAGGATCAGAGGGATCTTGGGGTCTGAGTCCATAAGACACTCAAAGCTGCTACGCAGGTTGACTCTGTGGCTAAGAAGGCATACGGGGCATTGGCCTTCGTGAGATTGAGTTTAAAAGCTGAGCGGTAATGTTGCAGCTATATAGGACCCTGGTCAGACCCCACTTGGAGTACTGTGCTCAATTCTGGTCGCCTCACTGCAGGAAGGACATGAAAACCATAGAAAGGGTATAGAGGAGATTTACAAGGATGTTGCCCGGATTGGGGAGTATGCCTTATGAGGATAGGTTGAGTGAACTCAGCCTTTTCTCCTTGGAGCGACGGAGGATGAGAGGTGACCTGATAGAGGTGTACAAGATAATGAGAGGCATTGATCGTGTGGATAGACAGAGGCTTTTTCCCAGGGGTGAAATGGCTAGCACGAGAGGGCATAATTTTAAGGTGCTTAGAAGTAGGTACAGAGGAGATGTTGGGGTAAGTTTTTTTTTACGCAAAGAGTGGTGAGTGTGTGGAATGGGCTGCTGGTGGCAGTGGTGGAGGCGGAAACGACAGGGTCTTTTAAGAGACTCCTGGATGGCTACATGGAGCTTAGAAAAATAGAGAGCTATGGGTAAGCCTAGGTACGAGGGGCGATTGATAAGTTCGTAGCCTAAGGTAGAAGGAGTCAATTTTAGAAAACCTAGCACATTTATTTTTCAACGTAGTCCCCTCCTACATTTACACACTTAGTCCAGCGGTCTTGCAGCATACGGATCCCTTCCTTGCAGAAGTCGGCACCTTGGACCTCCAGAAAGTGGTCCACAGCAGGGGTGATTGATAATGCGTGGCCTAAGGTAGAAGGAGATGAGTTATTAACTTCAAACTTTCTGCATAATCAAAGAGTTGAAGTGCACGTGCATGTAACGAGAGCTGTATAACTCATCTCCTTCTACCTTAGGCCACAAACTTATCAATCACCCCTACTGTGGACCACTTTCTGGAGGTCCAAGACTCCGACTTCTACAAAGAAGAGATCCGTATGCTCCATGGCCGCTGGACTAAGTGTGTAAATGTAGGAGGGGACTATGTTGAAAAATAAATGTGCTAGGTTTTCTAGAATTGACTCCTTCTACCTTAAGCCACGAACTTATCAATCACCCCTCGTAGTTCTAAGGTAAGGACACGTTCGGCATAGCTTTGTGGGCCGAAGGGCCTGTATTGCACTGTAGGTTTTCTATGTATTTATTGGGAAAAATATGTGAATCTCTAAGGTAATGCCCTCTGCAAAAGCTATTTGGAGTCAGGTGTTCCAATTAATGAGATGAGATTAGAGGTGTGAGTTGTAGAAGTGCCCTGCCCTATAAAAAAGACACACTAAGTCAGGTTACTGACAGAGCCTGCTCTTCTCAAGAAAGGTAAGACCATAAGACATAGGAGCAGAATTAGCCCACTCAGCCGATCGAGTCTGCTCCACCATTCCAACATGGCTGATCCCGGGTCCCACTGACCCCATACACCTGCCTTCTCCCCATAACCTTTGCTGCTCTGACCAATCAGGAAACTATCAACTTCCACTTTAAATATACCAACGGACTTGGCCTCCATGCAGTCTGCGGCAGAACATTCCACAGATTCACTACTCTCTAGCTAAAATAAAATCCTCCTTACCTCTGTTCTAAAAGGTCGCCGCCCCCCCCCTCAATTTTGAGGCTGTGTCCTCTAGTTCTAGATAACCCCACCACAGGAAACATCCTCTTCACATCCACCTTATCTAGTCCTTTCAATATTCAGTAGGTTTTAATAAGATCCCTGCCCCTGCCCTCTTCTAAATTCCATTAAGTTCAGGCCCAAAGCTGCCAAACACTCCTTGTATGTTAACCCCTTAATTTCTGGAATCATCCTCATGAACCTCCTCTGGACTCCTTCCAATGACAACATATCCTTTCTGAGATACGGAGCCCAAAATTGTTGACATTACTACTCCAAGTGAAGCCTGTCTAGTGTCTTATAAAGACTCAGCATCATCTCCTTGCTTTTATATTCTATTCCCCTTGAAATAAATGCCACCATTGCATTTGCCTTCTTGTACAAGGACTCCTAAGTCCCTTTGCACACCGATGTTTGAATGTTTTCCCCATTTAGATAATAGTCTGCACTACTGTTCCTTTTACCAAAATTCATTATCACACATTTCGTAACACTGTCTTCCTTCTGCCACTTGTTTGCCCATTCCTCCAATTTGTCTAAGTCCTGCTGCAATTGAATTGCTTCTTCCGCATTACCTACCTTTCCACCTATATTTGTATCATCTGCAAACTTTGCCACAAAGCCATCAATTCCATTATCTAAATCATTGACAAACAATATGAAAAGTCATGGTCCTAATACTGACCCCTGTGGAACACCACTAATCACCGGCAGCCAACTAGAAAAGACCCCCTTCATTCCCACTTGCTGCCTCCTGCCTGCCTGTCAGCCATTCCTTTATCCATGCCAGTATCTTTCCTCTAACGCCACAGCATTATATCTTGTTAAGCAGCCTCATGTGTGACACTTTATCAAACACTTTCTGAAAATCTAAGTAAATGATATCCACTACCTCTCCTTTGTCCACCCTGCTTTAAGCTTCCTCGAAGAACTCTAACAGATTTGTCAGGCAAGATTTCTCTTCACAGAAACTATGCTGACTTTGACTTAATTTATCATTAGTTTCCAAGTACCCTGAAACCTCATCCTTACTAATACACTCCAACACTTTCCCAACCACTGAGGTTAGGCTAACTGGCCTATAATTTCCTTTCCTTTGCCTACTTTCATTCTTAGAGTGGAGTGACATTTGCAAGATTCCAGTCCTCTGGGACAATGCCAGAATCAAGCGATTCTTGAAAGATCATTCATGACCAATGCATCAGTTATCTCTTCAGCAACCTCTCTCAGGACTCTGGAATGTAGTCCACCTGGTCCAGGTGAGTTATCAACCTTAAGACCCTTCAGTTTACCTAGCAATTTTTCGTTTGTAATAGCAATGGCACTCACTCCTGCACCCTAACACGCAGAAACCTCTGGCATTTTGCTAGTGTCTTCCACAGTGAAGACTGATGCAAAGTACTCATTGAGTTCATCTGCCATTTCCCCATTACCTCACCAGCATCATTTTCCAGTCGTCCAATATCAAATCACCTTTTACTCTTTATATAACTGAAAAAAATACTTAGTATCCTGCTTTATATTATTGGCTAGTTTGCCCTGTTATTTCATCTTTTCCCTTCTTATTAATTCTTTAGTTGCCTTTTCTTAGATTTTCAATGCTTTCCAATCATCCAACTTCCCACTCACTTTTGCTACCTTATATGCCCTTTGCTTGGCTTTTAGGCAGTCCTTAACTTCCCTTGTCAGCCACAGTTGCCAACACCTGCCGTTTGAGAACAACTTCTTCTGTGGGGCACATCTATCCTGCGCCTTGTGAACTATTCCCAGAAATTTCAGCCACCCTCTGCTCTGCCGACATCCCCACCAGTAATGCCCTCCAGTCCACCTGGGCAAGCTCCTCTCTCATGCCTCTGTAATTCCCTTTATTCCATTGCAATACAGATACATGTTACTTATGCTTCTCCCTCTCAAATTACAGTACGAATTCAATCACTCTCATGCAAAGATCTGTTTATGTGCACCATGCCTTGATCAAAACAACATTCAGAGGATCTTAGCAGAATTGTACAGATGCATCAAGCCAGAAAAGGCTACAAAAGCATTTCTAAAGATGTGAGTGTTCATCAGTCCACAGTAAGAGAAATGGAGGAAACTCCAGAGAACAGTAAGAGAAATGGAGGAGTGGGCATCCTGCAAAGATTACATCAAGAGTGCAACGTGTAATGCTGAAGGATTTGAAAAAGAAACCAAGGGTAACAGTAAAAGACCTCCAGAAATCTCTAAAACTCCCTAAAGTCTCTGTTCATGTGTCCCCTATAAGATAACCACTGAACAAGAATGTTGTTCATGGAAGGACACCAGGAAGGAAACCACTGCTCTCTAAAAAAAAAATTCTGCATGCCTCAAGCTTGCAAAAGACCACCTGGATGCTCTACAATGCTTCTGGGACAACGTTCTGTGGACAGATGAGACAAAAGTTGAACTTATTGGCAGAAATGCACATTGTTATGTTTGGAGGGAAAATGGCACTGCACACCAACACCAAAACCTCATCCCAACTGTGAAGCATGGTGGAAGGAGCATTACGGTTTGGGGCTGCTTTGCTACCTCAGGGCCTGGACAGCTTGCAATCACTGAGGGAACAATGAATTCAAAATTGTATGAAGACATTTTAACGGAGAATGTCAGGGTAGCAGTCCGCCACCTGAAGCTTAATAGAAGTTGGATAATGCAACGAAACAATGATCCAAAAGACAAGAGTAAATCAACAACAGAATGGTTTAAAAAGAAAAAAAAAAATTGTGTTTTAGAATAACTGAGTCAGGGTCCTGACCGTAATCCTATAGAAGTGTTGTGGAAGGACCTAAAGCAAGCAGTTCATGCAAGGAAGTCCACCAACATCCCAGAGTTGAAGCAGTTTTGTAAGGAGGAATGGCTTAAAATTCCTCAAGCTAATGTGCAGGACTGATCAACAGTTACCGGAAACGTTTAGTTGAAGTTGTTGCTGTACAAGGGGGTTACACCAGTTACTGAAAGCAAAGGTTCACATACTTTTTCCAACAAATACATGTAATATTGGATCTTTTTTCTCAATAAATAAATGAATAAGAATAATGTTTTTATGTTATTTATTTAATTGGGTCTTCTTTATCTAGTTTTAGGACTTATGTGAAGATCTGATCACATTTTAGGTCATATTTATACAGAAGAGAAAATTCTACAGGGTTCATAAACTTTCTAGCACCACTGTAGATGAGTTGCGAGGAGACACAAAGGCACTGAAGCTGGGTGTTGGTTCTGAGCCAAGTAGGCAAATAGGAGGAAAAGAATGAGAACAATCCCCATAGGGAAGCTCACCGAAAAGGTAGATAATATAGTTGGAACATCATGCTTCTCTCTGGATCTTGACTATCCAATTTGAGCAAAACAATACCCAAAAAATATCATTACTCTTGTTATCCATTCACTCGTGTAGAGCAGCATCTTGTTTTAATAGATATTGAAAGGCTGCAAGGGCCAACAGTGTCTACTTCAAGGGCAACTATTTTGTAGGACATCTGAAACCTAGTTGTATAAGCTTCTTCTAACAGTATTCTTTGTAATTTAAAAGAGAAATCATTAATGTAATAATCAGTGATGAAGAATTACTACCTACTTCAGTTTTGTTGTTACCAAAGAAGCAAAATACTTTACTTGTACATACAGGTACTCCTCAATTTACAAACATTTGATTTACTAATTTTATTGACAATTCTTTGGGATATATATAAATTTGCCACATGAATCCTTTTTTTGCAATAACAAATGGCACACCACTCTCCATGCATAGGATACATTGTACTGCAATTTCCACAATGCATTTCACTTGTTCTTTCTGATTTACAAAATTACATTTAACAAAGCGTTTTCCAAAAAGATACTCATGTAAATTGAGGAATCGCTGTAATTGCATTGCCTTGATCAGCTACAATTAAGTACAAAATATATTAGAGTCATCAAATAATAACAGAATGGAAACAGGTCCTTTACTCAAGTGGTCTATGCTGATCATAGCATCCTTTCTGCTCATCCCATTTCCCTGCATTTGGCCGTAACTCTCCAAGCCACTCTCCTCCATCTACCTATCCAAATGCCTCTTAAATGTTGCAATTGTACCTGCCCAACAACTTCTTTTGGCATCTTAATCCAAGTACTCATTATCCTCTGTATAATGCCCTGGTAAAACTTTCACTGCTAATGTTGTAGGATAGTTCATGTAATGGTTTTTCTGTAGAAGCAGTGTTTGGATTATTGTTAGAGATAATGGGTGCTTAGGAATGCGGCCCATCCAGTCCGGAGAGAAACTGGGGAAGCGGGATTTTTTGTGCCTGATACCGGTATGAGCCTTTGTCTTTGTTCTGGGCATGAAGTCAAGTGCAGCCAAGTGACAAGGGGACCAGAGTCGTCAGGAGGCGAGAGTAATAGACAGGGAGAGGCCTCCCCATATAGATAATAAAGATCCCAGGAAGTGTCTGAAACTGAAGTAGTAAATGAGGTAAGGAGGTCTCAGAGTCAGGAAACCCCCAGACAGGCTGGCCTACGCGCACCAGGGGAACAGAGTGTTGTGCCTATCCCCTTAATGACATAAGTTGTTGCCATTTACACATGGATCAGAGGTCCTGACATCACAAGGTTCCTTTGAAACTTTGTGTTATTCCTGAAGGGGTGATAAATTATCTCGAGGTCATGAGGACATGCCTATTTTTGGTGGTTGGGGGGGGGGAAGAAAGAGTGTAAGAGAGTAAAAGAGATAAAGGTTTCACTGCCAATGTCGTAGGGTAGTTCATGTAATGGTCTTTTTGTAGAAGCAGTGCTTGGGTTATTGTTAGAAGTGACAGGAGTTTAGGAAATGTGGGCCATCTAATCAGGAGAGAAGGCTGGGAAGCGGGTTTTTTTTTGTGCCTGACACTGGTGCGAGCATTTGTCTTTGTTCAACCGGAGAGGAAGAGAGAAGTTCTGGAGAGAAGCGGTCTTTACTAACTCTTTAGTTAATATTCATAAATATATTTCCTTTAATTATATGCAGTGTGCGGTCTGTTATTTCCTGCCAACGAGCTGTAACAAGGCAGAATATCACACAGCATTCACACAAACTGGGGCTTGGGTGGGGGAGACATCCCAATCTCATAGATTTAGCAAGACCAGAGTGTGTATACTCTAGATATACGAGGCAGGAGAAAGGTGGGTTTCTCGCCGCTGGGTTAGGAGACTGCCAGCGAGGGCTAACAAGCTGTTTACTGAGGTACCCAGGAAGAAAGGGAGTTCATCTGTATAAAGAAGTTACCTCTCAAGTCCCTTTTAAATCCCTCCCTTCTGTTACAAGTACTGCAACATTATATCTCAACTTCTAAACTTGATGCCCTGACTGATGAAGACCAAGATGCTAAACACCATCTTCACCACTCTGTCTGCTTGGAGGGCTGCTTTCGGTAAAATATGTATTTTTTTCCCCATTCTTCCATAACATTCATCTATCCCCTTAGTTCCCTGCCATTCACTGTACAAATCCTATTCTGGTTTAACTGTCCAAAATGCATAATTTCATGCTTATCCAAATTGAAATCCATTTGCTATTTCTTAGTCCATCTCCCTAACTGATCAAGTTTTCTTCGCAATTTATTGTAACCCGCTCACTGTCAAAAAGACCACTTACTTAGTATCTTAAGTAAACTTGCTAATCATGCCATGTATCTTCATACCCAAAACATTTACATACATAATAAACAGAGGTCCTTACACTGATTGCTGTTGCACCCACTAGTTACAGGCCTCCAACTGGAGAATCAACCTTCAACCATCACTCTCTGCTTCTTATCCTCAAGCCAATTCTGCAGCTACCTTGCTAGCTTCCCTTGAATCCTAACCTTCCAGATCAGCCTGCTATGTGGGACGATGTCAAGGACCTTTGTAAAGTCCATCTGTACAACACCTACTGCCCAGCCTTCATCTATCCCCTTAGTTACCTCTTGGAAAAACTCCAAAACATTCATCAGACATGATCGCCAGTACTCAAAACCTTGCTGATCAGAAATACTCTATTATTTGTTATAAACATCGTATATAGCAATTTACTAAAACCACCTACTGTAAGTATTTCCTTGAAGGCTTGTCACAGGAACAGCATGTTTGCCATTTTGAGTTACTGTTTTTACTGGAAGTTGATGCTGCCCCATGGAAGTTGCTGGTGCTTGTTGCAAGATGGTGACCATCTGTCCAGGTACAGGTTGTGACATCTGGCTGCTAACTGTCTGAATGACCCGACTGCCAGAAGGTACATTAGTAAAAGTCATAAGGGATTTGTCATCTAGGACTCCTGTAAACACAGTTCAAATAGAAAATCTATTTTCATCCACAGTCTTCAATATATACCTTGCATTCACATTATGATGTAAAATAGTGAATTTGACAATAAGACAGACTGATTTAATCCCAAATGAATATGGCATAATGATTCAAACAAGAGGAAGTCTGCAGTTGCTGGAATTTCAAGCAACACACACAAAAAATGCTGGTGAACGCAGCAGGCCAGGCAGCATCTATAGGAAGATGTACAGTCGACGTTTCCGGTCGAGACCCTTCATCAGGACTAACTGAAAGAAGAGATAGTAAGAGATTTGAAAGTGGGAGGGGGAGGGGGAGATCCGAAATGATAGGAGAAGACATGAGGGGGAGGGATAGAGCTGAGAGCTGGAAAGTTGATTGGCCAGGGCTTCCCCCTCCCCCTTTCTTTCTCCCTACACCTTCCATCCCATGAATCCTTTCATATCCCTTTTGTCAATCAACTTCTCTTCTTTCAGTTAGACCTGACAAAGGGTCTTGGCCCGAAACATCGACTGCACCTCTTCCTATAGGTGCTGCCTGGCCTGCTGTGTTCACCAGCATTTTTTGTGTGTGTTGCATGGCATATTTATTGATGAATCCACATGTTAAAGAGTATGGAATTGCTTCTGTGAAGATGGTCTAAATTTTGAATATTAAGGCAGGGATGGATTTTACATTAGTGAGCAATCAGTGAAAACTTGAGTACCACCAAGTAATTTAGCAGGCACTGAGGGTACAGCAGGAATAACATTGAACATAAGTGCTTTCAGCCCAAGACATTGTGCTGACCTTTTAACCCAAAAGATCAATCTAATGCTTCCCACCTCCATTGCCCTCCATTTTAACATCTTTCCCCTCATCTGACATGATGCAGAGGAATGGCAGGTTGCATTCCTTTTTGTAATAATCACAATCAAGTCAGATAATTCATGTAGTTCTTTGGCCTCTCTGTTTTGAAGTGCATTTTCTGTATGTATCATGGATTTCACCTGATTTTTAAGGGATAATTTCATTGAGTACAGGCTGAGGATCACGCAATTCCAAATTGGATACTATACTGCCATCACTGGCATAATAATGTTACATGGCAGATGTTAGCGCATAGGATTTTTGTCAAGTAAATGGAAGTTTAAAATGTTATTTTATGAACAGGAAGTTTTGGAAAACAAACATTAAAGGCTGTGTTTATGTAAACCAAATCCATAAATAATCACCTTTCTGGTCATTGGAACCATCCTGTATAATCTGTCCACTTCCAACATGGCTCTGATTGGTTAGAATATAGCCATTTGAGGAGTTAGCTGACGTTGTTACCACTCTCACCATGGTTACAGTAGGAGCCTGCTGAAGCACGTGAATGGCATGTGCAGAAGACTGTTGGGAAGTTATTAGAGAAGCAGGCATATAGGCCACAGACTTTGTTACAACACCAGGTGGCTGGGGGGGAACTGCCATTATAACAGGCTGACCACTAACTGGGGAACCTAGGAAAAAAAAAAGCCAGCAGATTCAACATTTTCACATGTTAGAGAACATTCATGTTATAGCCATGGAAATAATTTCTCTTGTTGTTCTACAATGCAAAATATTCATCCATTTACTTTTTTTCCTTACTTTCATTTTAGAAAGGAACACTTTAATCTTCTCAGAATCAGTTAGTACTTATAGGAGCACACTAGAGTCAATGATGCTATCATCTACTGGCTGAACAGAGCTTACTCCCATTTGGATAAGCAGGGCAGCACTGTCAGAATCACGTTTTTTGATTTCTTAAGTGTCATCAATACTATACAGCCAATATTGCTGGAGGAAAAGCTCTGTTCAATGCCGGCTGGCACTTCCATTGTATCCTGGATAATGGACTACCTGACAGTTAGACAACAGTTTGCACAGCTTCAGAGCAATGTATCAGGCATGGTTATTAGCAGCTCTGGGGCCCCACAGGGGACCATATTCGCTCCCTTCCTGTTTACCCTGTATACCTCGGACTTTAGATACAACCTGAGTCATGTCATCTGCAGAAATTCTCTTGATGACTCAGCAATAGCTGGGTGTATAAAAAAAAAGATGAGAGAATGAATACAGGGCCCCGGTGGAGGACTTTGACAAATGGTGCAAGATGAATCATCTGCAGCTCAACATTAGTAAGACAAAGGATCTGGTGATGGACTTCAGGAAGACCAAACCTGTTACTACTGATGGTGAGGATGTGAATGTGGTGAGGACCTACAAGTTCCTGGGGGTGCACCTGGATGACAGACTTGAGTGGAGCACCAACCAAGGCTGTGTACAAGAAGGGCCAGAGTCACCTCTAGTTCCAGAGGAGTATGCAGGTCTCTCCTTCATATGTTCTACCAGTCTGTTTTCACCAGTACAATCTTCTATGTGGTGGTGTGCTGCAGCAATGGCATCAATATGACTTAATAAACTGATTAGAAAGGCTGGCTCTGTTAAAGGAGTCAAACCAGACACACTGGAGGCTGTGGTAGAACAAAGGACCCTATGGAAAATCCTGGCAATTCTGGACAATTGTTTCTCACCCTCTGCATGTCCACTTTGGCCGAAAAGAGGAGCACTCTTAGTAAAAGACTGCGCTACGCTGCTCCAAAGAGCACTATATGAGGTCATTCTTACCCTCGGGCAATAGGCTTTATAATGAGTCAACCTATAGCCGGGGAAGTGATGACCCCCCCCCCCGCCCCTCCTGTTAGACTGTTTGAGGTAACTTTTTTTTATTCTTTCGTACTTCTCTTCTAATATTTGTATATCTGTGCACCTGTAATGCTACTATGACACTGTAATTTCATTTGGAATCAATAAGGTACCTAGCTATCTTATATAACATGAAATTTCTTCTGCATTTACACATTTTTAATATAAAATCATCAGCATCGAAATAGGCAGAATGACCAACAGTTCAATTACTTTTTTTGATCCTTCATAGGCTCTGTATTATTAAGATAGCTTTTCCAATATTTCTTCCTGAATAAACTGGAATTTATTCCAATTAAATAGTGGATTAATTTGAAATAATCACATCTGAATCTCAATATGTCCAGTATACTATTTGTTAAGTTATTTGAGAGGCAGACATTTAGACCATAGATTTTGTTACAACACTGATCGCTGGGGAGAGTGGGTGGAGTGTAACTGGCTATTTCCCAACATGGAATCAAATTGCAGTTCCTGAGCAGTAGAACCATCTAGTACATGGAATCTGAATGGGGTGCCACAATTGTGATGCTACTTCAGCCAAGGAGATTCTGGAATTTGGAGTTCTACCCCATGAACCACGTGAGCTTCCTCCGGGTGCTCCGGTTTCTTCCCACAGTCCAAAGGCATTCCAGTTAGTATGTTAATTGGTCATTGTAAATTGTTCTGTGATTAATCTACTGTTAAATAGGGTGAGTTGCTGGATGGTGCGGCTTGTTGGACCAAAAAGGCCTCTTCCGCGCTGCATCTCTGAATAAATAAAACATAATGAAACAGAAGGGAACAGAAATTTTAAAAAATGAGAAAAGAATAAAATATAAAGTGTACAATGGACATTTAAACCTAACGTCTAATAAATTAAAGAGTTTAAGTGTGTGAAATCATGCTCTTGGTCATGCAATCAAATAAAAAGCAAAATTAAATAATTTAATGTGGCAGATCCCAAGGCGTGATGTAAAGAGGAATAGTTACCTGGTGCACTTTGAGAGTAACGAACCTCTGGTACTGATGCCAGTTTGGAACTTGTGAAATCATGGTCATGTGAGACAGGCGACCCTTCACGAGACAAGCATTCAGGTGTCTGCAACCCACTTGAATGAGGAGAAAGAAGACCTGGGTGGCTAGGAGATGCAGGGGCACTCCTGAAATATTAAAATATAGTTTATATAATGATCACTTTATATAACACAGGTATGTTTCCATAAGAGATTCTATCTGGATGAATGTGCACCCAGAGTTTATCTTTTTGATAGCTGTAATGAGAAGAAAGTCTCTGAGCTTTGACATTTGTGTCTTTTCACAGAGTACAGTTACTTTATGCATTGAATTTGTGCAAATTTCTTGTAAATGTTTGAATGATGAGCATTGCTTTTCAAAACACCATGGCAACTCTAATTACTACGATTTAAAACCAGGTGACTGCATTAGGAGAAATAATCTTTAAAATACAACTTGATACTTCATAATATTGACAATGATAACTTGAACAGAACTACAAATTTTGATAATTATTCCGAAGCATATTTTGTATTTATCTATATGGCTCCTTGAGAAATGTAAGCATCTCAAAATAGGCACATGGAGGGCCAGTTTTGGTACTCAAATCATTGTATTGAACAAGACTCTGCATGCACAAGAGATTTTAGGAAATTTACCCTCTTGCTGGAGTATACCAAAACACTATTAAAAATTAATTTCTTACAATTGATCTCTGAGGAATGCAATGGTAGAAAGAATCACAAACCTGAATGTAAAAAATGAGTCAGCTCATTTGGCATTTACTAGCAATTTTGCAAAAAAACATGGTTGATTCACTACAAAGTTCATTACCCTCACTGATTCAACATGCTTAAGCCACAACACACTGAAACAACATTCTTCTTTAGGCATTAAGATCACAGAATGGTATTATATAATTGGAAAATGTACGAAATCTAATGAACATCTTTTGTAAATCTTGATTGAGATATTGTGATTTTCCTTTACAAACCATGTATTATTTATTATTAACCATGAAAGTTTCTACAAATCAATTGCATTGGAGCTTGGTTCACCTCCATTAAATGTTAATAATATAGATAACTGTGGTTATTAGTGAAGTGAATAGCCTTGCACTAGAAATGTAACACTTATCTTTGATGTTATAAGCTTTTTAAGTACATTTTTGAGAGCAGAATGGCTCAGAGAATTTCAAATTAAACTATCTAAGATTTAATCAAGTAAGATTGAAAATCCACTATTGCAACTAACTCAATGATCAAAGTACAGAAGAATAATAACAATCAGAGCATTGAAATTTAAGGAAATCTGCTAGATGCAATTATGGAAGCAGAGTGTGACAGTAATAAAAATGTTTGAAGATACATAGAAGGGTGAAGATGAACCATGAGGCAAGTTTACAACAGGGGAGCAGTGAGGGCAGTGCAGCAGAAAGAGAGAAAACAAGTGTTAACACGAGGAAATCTGCAGATGCAGGAATCCTGACGAACAGTCTCAGCCCGAAACGTTGACTGTAACTCTTCCTAGAGATGCTGCCTGGCCTGCTGCGTTCACAAACAAATGTTAGACATTTTCAAAGGAAAAAGAAAGAAAATGTGCCAACAGGAGTTACCAAAATAGCACCAACCACCAGTCAAAGTGGAAACCTAATGATAAGATAAGATAAAATAGAGGAACAGGTCAGGAGCAAGGTGAGTTAAATGATGATGATGAATATGATGGAACCTGGTGTGAACTGGGCTGGACAAATCAGGGTCAAAGCAGGTCACCATGATAGGAGAACAATGTCATTAATTTAATAGACCATAAAAAACTACCCTGTCTGGACTAAATAGATTTACTAAGTTAATTAGTACACAATCAGCTTGCTTACCAGTGAGAATGTGCTCCTAAGAACAAATGTACTCTTGGAATCAGCACTGAAATAGATCATTATAGCATACAGGTGCATTGCTGACAGCAACACTGTGCTAAAATATGTTCAAACATTTTAAAATAGAATGAAATATATATGCAGATATCCTAATTTTTCACAAGGTCAGACATGTCTTGATTCAGTAGACACAATAACTGAGAAGAAAGTAAAATCTGTCATAGTAAATAAAAGTTTACAAATACAATATGCAAAGCAGTGGGTACATTATGGAAAACGATCGTTCACTTTATATATAGCTCTTCTGGTGTTAACGAGCAATTATTTACCTACTTCTTCACACCAATTCCTGTGGGATAGCTTTTGTACGCTCTATGTCATCTACGTTTGGTGGCAACTGAGGTGGAGCATTTGTATCACCTCCTGATTGTGATTCATTGTTTCTTTCCATAATTAGAATTCTGGCATAATACAGATCACCTATTCTTGTTCAATAAGGAATGTAGAAGAAACTTCCCATTACATTTGAGGACAATTGCTGATAATGAGATGTGCAATACGGGAACCTAACTTGGGTCTCCTGTTACAAAACTGAAGCTACAATTCCCAAGGATGCAAAAATAATCTAAAAGTAATCAACTCACTAAGAAGTTAAATCTAAAGCTCGAGTAGAATCAAATGGTTTAAGGTAGAAGATGATTTCCCCCGACAACGTAACTGTAAAAAAATAATCTGTTGAACAAATTTAGAGTTAAAAATTAAAGATTAGCATTTTTATTTTTCAGATGTACATTGAAACTTCAATACAGTGAAATGTGTAATTTTGTGACAAATTGACTCAGTAAGAATTGTGCTAGGCAGCCCGTTAAGTATCATCATGATTCTGCATGCCCTCTACTTACTAACCTAACCCAAATGTCTTTGGGATGTGGGAGGAAAGCAGTGACACGGTGAAAACCATGCAGTCATGGGGAGAATTGGCAGTTGAAGGAATTAAACCCAATCGGTGATTGTCTGCACTGTAATGTGATTCTCTAACCACTACACTACCACACCTATTTTGTGAAAATTACCTATTTTACCTAGTTCCCATTTTACGAATGCTCTAAATTATAAAATTCAGTATTTGAGTGGTGGAGATATGGGCAAGTTTATGGATTTAACAGTGCTGGTTTTTGTCAATGCCTGAAATACAATTCTCTCTAACCACATTGGAACTCCAAACCAGGAATGCAAGAGTCTAGCTTTCAGGACATTAATTCTTCCAAAACGCCATAAAAATATTGAACCCTGTAATTTAAGATCAGACTTGTTCTCCAACTGGCTCCTTTTCAATTGAAGACAAACTAAACATTGAATTTATTTAGAAACGAGAGAAAAATCTGCAGATGCTGGAAATCCAAGACACACACATAAAATGCTGGAGGAAGTCAGCAGGCCAGGCCACATCTATGAAAAGGAGTACAGACAATGTTTCGGACCGAGTCCCTTTGGCAGGACTGGAGAAGTAAAACTCCAGTCAGAATGGGGCTCCATCTGCCAGAAAAAAAGGGATCTTCCAGTTGCCACTTATGCTGCATCCGCTAGAAAAAGCGGGATTTCCCGGAGGCCACCCATTTTATTTCCAGGTCCCATTCCCATACATCCAGCCATGGCCTCCTCTACTGCTATGATGAGGTCACACACAGGTTGGAGGAACAACACCTTATATTCCGTCTGGGTAGCCTCCAACCTGATGGCATGAACATCAATCTCTTGAACTTCCAGTAATGCCCCACCCTCCCCTCCCCTTTACCATTTCCCATCCCCTTTTCCCTCTCTCACCATATTTCATTGTCTGCCCATTGCCTCCCACTGGTGCTTCTCCCCACTTTTCTTTCTTGCATTGCTTTCTGTCTCTTTCACCAGTCAACTTCCCAGCTCTTTACTTCATTCCTCCCACTTCAAGTTTCACCTATCACCTTGTTTCTCTCTCCCCTCCTCTCACCTTTTAACTCTATTCCTCAGCATTTTTTCCTCCAGTCCTGCCAAAGGCTCTCGGCATGAAATTTCGACTGTACTTTTTTCTATAGACGCTGCCTGGCTTGCTGAGTTCCTCCAGCATTTTGTGTGTGTTGCTTGAATTTATTTAATCGGGGTTGTGGGGGTAAAGAGAGAACACAGGATCCAGAATATGATCTTCTGTATATAGTTCCAATAGAGTTAATCAGTTAACTTGTGTTTGAAGTTTTCATTTAATCCGCAGCTAAAATATACTTCTGTTAAATATTATTCCGGCATATCTCCTAAAAAAAAAATCCTGGCATCATGCCTGAAAAGTTGTGTCTAAATTTAAGATTATATTTCCTTGCTCCAGATTTGCATCATCAAAGGAAATACCAATTTTTATCTATCAAATCATTAATTGTCATAACTAGTTCATTTAGGTCTCCCCTTAAAAGTTCTAATCTCAAGAATACAATTAGAGATGTGGTGACTGTATGTACTGACAGCAATAACAAAAATAAATTAAGTTACTTGAGGGGTTTTCATTCATTCAAAATATTGGAACCTATGACACAAAAAACATATAATCCCATCCTCCTGTGGCTAGCAGCTTTACAAACTGATGATTATTAGTCGATATACATTCTAAAAATACAATAACTAACAACTGTGGCAACTCGTACAGTAAGCAGAGATCCAGGTCAAAGTTTGACAGAAATACTAAACTGTCTATTGATTTTTTTTCCCTTTGGTATCCACCCCCTATTTAGTATCTATTTACAGACTTGGACCTCTTTCTGAAAATCTGCAGACACAGACTCCTAAGCCATCATTCTTTAGTGATAAAGTTCTGAAGATTGCCCCCAAGCATGTCAAAAACATTGGAGAAAATTGACCCATCATTGCAAGAAAAAATATGATACAAAATGAGGCACAAAATTATTGCAATAAACAGGTATCAATTTCCTGCTAATAATGAAGGTGCCAAGAAGTACGTTCCAGATGAAACCAACATCATCACTGTCTCATAGAAATTTGATCAGACAAAATGTTTGAACAACTTTTCAAAAAATAAATTTCTGGTAAGCTAGAAGAAAACAACAAAACAAAGTCTTTTTATCAAAAAGGAGAATTTCAATGGGATATTACTTATGATGGGGATAAGTTCATCAAAATGGAAAAGGGAAACAAGTAATTTGTAAAGAACAAAATTGGTTTATCAGATTTAAAATTGCATTTCTTTCTGCAATCTAAACATTGACCCATTGATCATTTTATTCTGTCACGCTACTCAAGTCAAGAAGGAAACTGAAAAATTAGAAGAGTCAGTACTAGCTTTAAAAGCACATCTTTAGTAACTATACATATAATTATGGCAGGGCAAAATATACATAGCCATGAATCCTTTGTTCTTATTAAATGTTGAGCTCTTATTTGAATTTTCTGCTGCAAGAAACGCAAAATTACAATCCTCAAAAATTTTTTAAGTACAAAGGGCCATGAATGTGATCATCTACTGCTAGCACTCTTGCCTAGGAACAGCAAAACAATAGCGTATGTACTACAGCTATGCACTAATGTTCTACTTCCAGGCATAAGGTAACTGAAATCATATTCCACTAACAATCTCCTTTGATTTTTCTTTTATTTCCAGATAAGTACGGGGGCAACAACAGTGAACTAGAACCAAACTGGAGATCAGCAACAATTTTACATCCAAATTAATGAAACTGGAATCTATTTATATGTTGTTTGAATCAATACATCTTGGGCCAACTAAAGAATCAAGGCAGCAAGAAAGAAGCTACAAAAAAAGCTGGAATGCACCAAAAAGAATACAAGTTGAATAAAAATCTACATTTCAGTACTAATGTCATTCTTACCAGGCACGGGTTAGAAAACAAAAGATGCGTAACAATTAACACGTACATCACTAAGTATGACACCTCCAACAATCAACGGTCTCAATATTATGTTAAAATGTTAAACTAATCACGATTCTCTCGAAGTTTGGCTGAAATACAGTTATTTCTGCTTCAACTGGAAGAGATGCCAATCAAAAAGAACCAAAGCCTTGCTTTCAAATGAGAATGGGCATATACATAACTGTACAACATCTTATCTAGCCAAACTGCTCTTTCACACTTTCAATGAGATGGATAAAAAAACAATCACATCCTTCACAGTGGTGTTCAGTGAGAAAATCAATACAGTAATAATTACAGTAGGAACAAGGGAAAACACTTACTCAGCTCTGCACACAGCCAGAGGACAGCACAAGGGAAAAAGAAGGCAAAAATTGTCAGCACCACTGCACCATGTTTTGTCCTTTTACGAGAGCATTTGGGATTATTGGACATACCACAATGCATTTGGGATTATCTATCCCTCAGCAGCTGAGAATTTTGGAACAGAGTATTCCAAATAATAAAGCATTGATATTTACTCTGCCACAAAACAGGTTATGTGCATTGGAGTAGTTGCAGTACTTTCTACAGGGTTCCTGTACAGTCAAGTCTATCTTTATACCAAAGCATTCCTCAGCCCAATCTTGCTCCTATCACAATTTGCATTGTAAAAAGATATAGGTATGCACATGGCCTCTCCATGTTACCGTAGTTTCTCTTGGGTGCACATAATTAAACATTTGAAAAGACTATTCAAAATAGTCAGCCCCAGCACTAATCAATGTTTTTTTACATATAAAATCAGAATTGTTCAAGACATACTGTGAACTTATCCAAAAGTATTTCACAATTTAAAAGAAGCATTACATCCATAACACCAAAATGCAAAATGGTATGGCTTCCAACCTGGATGAGATGGGTCCAAAAGGCGTCCTAAAACAAGACACTCCTCTCTGCCTGCGTTTTCGGAATGCCTGCTCCACTAATTTTATCTCTGATGATGGGTCAATTCTCCAAAACGACCCTTTGCCAGGTTCTTCCTGTGACCGTGGTACTTTGATAAAGTACCGATTTAAAGAAAGGTTGTGCCGGATTGAATTCTGTCTCAGCAAGGAAAAATTAAGAATACAGAATGTTTAACTGCAATTAAATATGCACACCAATTAACTGAACAGAGCACAACAACTCAAGATCACATCCCACTCAATTAACAAATTATTTTTGTTTTATGGGTAGGTAATCACAAGACAATTTAAATTCCTAGTCAAGAAATTTAACAGATCAAACAGCATAAAAATAGGCCTATCAATGTCATGTCATTGCAAGTCCATATCCAATGAATCCCATTCCCTGTTCTTTGTCCACAGCCCTACAATCATTTCCTTTTTTAGGTATATAGTTAATTTCTAAACATGCATCACATGGTAGGGCACATATTAAGAACAATTTATTAAAAGAATTTCCTGTAATGCATTGTCATATCCTTTCGACATTTGAAGTAGAATATGCACCCATTGTATAGACTACTTCTGAACTGCAGCTTTTCATTAAGCTCACATACTCATTTCGAACACATATCCTGCCTTGCTGTTTTTATACATACATAGTTGTCTGATCACAAGGCAATGCCAAAAATCTTAGATGTTCTATTACTTCGCCTGATGATTGGAAATTTTTGAGATCTGTTACCTTTATGCATATAATTTTAGTTTATCCTTTTAAAAATATTTCAACCATTTTATTCAGAAATAATCTTAGTTTTATATACGCTGAATAACTTGGTCACATTCTAAAATGCAAGCAGTTTGCCACAAGGCACATTTTGTATGTCTTAGAAAGGGCAAATAGACACCAAAAAAATTTTTAATCCATCATTGAGAATTCAGCTAAAAACTATCAAAGAAACACAATTTCTGAGAATCTCACATTTTTTACTCAGTCTATGATTGCTAAGAAATATTTTAAGTATTAAATCAAAACAGTATTTTAAGAACTTTTTAATTTAGTTTTGCATTCCTATGCTCCATTCTTGCAGGCTCCAAGACAAAAGTAAAATTCCTGATGAGAGGAATTTGGCAGCAGGTAACACTAGCCCTTCATCTCTGTGATCAGCACACTGTAATATCTAGATAGGTAGAATGATGTCTTTTTGCTAAAAGCTCCAAGGGCTCAATTCAGAAAGAGCTTTGAATTTTCCGAGTTTAGTATGAAACTTAGCAAACTTTCTTTATTCATTGAAAATTATTTTTATATATATGGTAGCAATAGCTCACATCTTTTTCAACAACTGCCTCACAATTCAAGCAGTCATGATCTCTGTCCTACTTTTGATCCCCAGTGCTGCATTTTAATTACCGTAATTCAAAGATAATTTAGCAGCTAATTAGACAATTCCAAAGTCTGGCTAATCTGATAGAATCTTTAAACATCACTCATAGGATAATCAAGTAGTATTAAGAAATGATTTCCCCTCACTTGTAATTTTCTACCCCAGTGAGTACACCCACCTGCCATCCTTTGTCAGCTGTCCTGTAGTAAGGGTAATGCTTTGTGATGTGTGCATAGATGCCGCTTAGTGTTAATTGCTTATCTTGAGCAGATGATATGGCTTGCACAATCAGCTGTGCATAGGAGTAGGGGGGCTTTGAATCATCCTGTACAAGACAAAAGAAATACAATAAAAACTGAAGTGTGCATATCTGAATCTTTTTGAAAACTGATTATGGTCAGACTGAAACAAAACATTGTATTTTCAATTACAAGACATGAGAGAAAGCAGATACTGTTGAACAGAATGCTGTCGTCACCACCATGCACATTTTCAGGGATCGTGATTTCCATGACTCCACTCATCTTCACTCGCCCCATCACTAAACTGTTCCCATAACCTATGGACTCACTTTCAAGGACTCAACAACTCAGTTCCTCGATATGTATTGCTTATTTATTTATTTTTTTTCTATCAGTTTGTATTTGCACATTGGTGGTCTCTGTCCTATTTGGGTCAGTCTTTCATTGATTCCATTGTGTTTCTTTGTAGGATTTACTGTGATTGCCTACAAGAAAATGAATCTCATGGTTGTATGTGGTGACATATATATACTTTGAACTTTTAAACTTTGACGGAGTTATCCCCTCTGGTTCAAGAGCCTGATGGTTGACAGGTAATAACTGTTCCTGAAACTGGTGTGAGTCCTGAGGACCCTGTACCTTCTTCCAGATGGCAGCAGTGAGAAGACAGCAAGACCTGGATGGTGGTTTGGGGGGGGGGGGGGGGGTGCTTGATGAAGGATGCTGCTTTCTTGTGATAGCAGTTCATGTGGATGTACTCAGTGGTGGGGAGGGGTTTATGTGTGATGGACTGGGCTGCACCCTCTCCTTTTTGTAGGCTTTTCCTTTCAAGGACATTGGTGTTTCCATACCAGCTGTGATGCAACCAATCAATATACTATCCACCGCATTGGAAGTTTGTCAAAGTTTTAGATGACATGCTGAATCTTTGTAAACTTCTAAGAAAGTAGAAGTGTTGCTGTGTTTTCTTTGTAATGGCACTTACATGCTGGAGCCAGGACAGGTCCCCTGAAACGACGACACTGCTGAATTTAAAATTGCTGACCCTCTCCACCTCTGATCCCCTGGTGAGGACTGGATCATGGACTCCTCCTGAAGTCAATGAACAGCTCTTTGGTCTTACTGACATGGAGTAAGAGGCTGTTCTTTTGGCACCCTTCAGCCAGATTCTCAACCTCCCTCCTATATGCTAATTCATCATCACTTTTCATTTGGCCAATGACAATGGTGTTGACAGCAAACTTAAATATTGTATTGGAGCTGTGTTTAGCCTCACAGCCATATGGGTAAAGCAAGTTCAGCAGGGGACTGAGAACATAGCATTTTGAAGCACCTGTTCTCATGGTGATTGTGGAGATGCTGCTACCAATCCAAAATAGAGGATCCAGTTGCAAGACGACATATTGATGTCAGCTTGGCCCTCCCCATTAGCACTTATCCCTGCAAACATGCTAAATGTTATACTGCCCCTACATCTCCTCTTTCAACACTATTCAGGGCCCTAATAAGTCCTTCCAGATCAGGCAGTACTTGACATGCAAATGTAACAGTGTAATTTATAGTATGTGTTGTCCCTGGTGTGGCCTCCCCTACACTGGTGAGATCCAATGTAGATTGGGGAATTGCTTCCTCAAGCACCTTCCCTTTGTCTCCTGTACAGCCAAAATCTTCTGGTGGCCAACTATTTCCACATCCTCAAACAAACTAATCGGTCCACAGCCTCCTCCACTGCCATGTTGAAGCCAGACACTGACTGGAGGAGCAATGCCTCATATTCTGTCTCTCCAACCTGACAGCATTAACATCAATTTCTGTAACTACCAGGAATCACTACTCCCCTCTATTCCTTCCCCATCCCATTTCCTCTTGGTCCTGTGGCCCTGTAAACCCTTGTCTTCCCCTTTCCCCACCCTCATGACTTGCCCATCACCCACATCTTCCTCCCTCTGGTTCCCTACCACCCTCCCTTTATTCCACAGCCTACTGTCCTCTCCTATCAGAATCATCCTTCTTCAGCACCTTGCTTCTCCTATCAAATACCTCCAACTTCCCAGTGTTCCCTTCCCCTCCCCCACTCTACTGCCTTCTCCCATCATCTGCCAATTTCTGTTCTGCTCCTCCCCATAGCCTTTTATTCTGACCTCTGCCCCCTTCCTTTCCAGTCCTCCATTTCCCTCCATTGATGCTGCCTGACCTGCTGATTCCTTCCAGAGTTTTGTGTGTGTTGATTCTTTAATTTTATTAGTTTAGTAACACAGTAAAAATAAATCCAGGTCTAACATATTATTCAGAGTACAATTAACTGAGATTTAGAGGAAAGTTGGTATTGTGAGTTCATTATTGAATTACATATCCAGAAGCTTGGAAATGATAGTCTGATGGCATAGATAATTACACGACTAGGTCATTTAATCAGTTTACCTAAGTTTTGGAAATGAGAAAACTAGTATCAGTAATAGTAAAATATGATCTGGCTCCATAATTGCTTTTTGGAATTTTTTAGAATCACAAGGCAGCAAACTCTTAGCAACACACTTAAAAATTGCTGGTGAACGCAGCAGGCCAGGCAGCGTCTCTAGGAAGAGGTACAGTTGACGTTTCAGGCCAAGACCCTTCGTCAGGACTAACTGAAAGAAGAGATAGTAAGAGATTTGAAAGTGGAAGGGGGAGGGGGAGATCCGAACTCTTAAACGACTTCAGAAGTGACCTAAAAAAGCATTCAGTTCAACAGCAATTATGAATGGCCATCAAATGCTTGTCTTTCCAGTAACCCCAACAATCCTCTGAATGAACAGAACACCATCAAATGTAATGATTCTATACAATAGTGCTGTACCCTTGATATGAGCTATCCGTAATACAATTGAAGTATGACAAAATACGGGAAGAAGCTTAACACAGAATTTCTCACTAACACAGCTCTGCATTTCAAAATTATTGCTGACTCCTGAATTTCAGCTGAGGCACTGGCTTGAATGACTTCCAAACCTCCAACTTGGAAAGGAAGGATAGGGAGGATGTAATAAAAGGAATTTCCACTGTAGATTACTGTTAGTGAGAACTCTTACTAGAAGATATTTCTGTTGATGCTAGGCTACAACAGACTCAACAGTCAAAGAGCACTTCTACAACAAGCCCCAAAGCAAGCTTGAGAAACACCACATCAGCTTGCACTTGGGCACACAGTCTCCTTCCAAGTTCTCGAACTTTAGGTTACTCACTCTTCTTGTCTGTAACAGAAATGACTATTTACATAGTAGCAATTTTCATTCAGTTTTACTTATTCAATTTGTATAGTATACCCTGCTGTGCAATTCCCACAACCCCACCAGTTACAACACTGGCGCTCCCTGAAGCTATGTACTCAGCCTGCTGCTGATGTATGATTGTGTCGCAGGATCCAGGTCAAACTGTGTCATCAAGTCTGTGGAATGCACAACAGTGATTGGCTTCATCAAGAACGATGACGGGACGGAGTATAGAGGGGAAGTGGAGCAGATGGTGGATTGGTGTGAGAAGAACAACCTAACCCTGAAAGTGGAGAATTGTGGATTTCAGGAAGACGCAGACAAACCATCCCCCTCTGTGGATACATGGCTCCTCTGCAGAGAGAGTGACTCAAGATCCTGGGAGTTCACATCACAGATGACCTCACCTGGTCCCTTAATATCACTTCCTTGAACAAGAAGGTACAGCAGCACCTCCACTTCCTAAGATTAATGCAAGCAAGGCTCACCCCCCCATCTTAACTGGGTTTTACAGGAGCACCACTGAGAGCATCCTAACAAATTGCACCTCCGTCTTGTATGGGAGCAGTCGAGCACCAGACCTGAAGTCCCTACAAAGGGCTGTGAAAACAACTGAGAGGATCATATGGGTCTCTCTACCAGCCAGAGAGGATATTTGCCAGGAGTGCTGTATAAGCAGGGTCCTTAGTTATTAAGGATACCACCCATTCATCCTGCATTCTCTTTCGCTTTCTACCACTATGATGCATAAAAACAAGAATGGTCAGGATGAGAAACCTTTCTTCCCCCAGGCAATTAGGCTTCTGAACTCCCGGCCGCATCGTATTCGATGCGTCACTGGTTAATCTGTTCTATACCTTACAATATTTAATATTAACACACTTTAGTTTGTTATCAATGTATGATTCATCTAGATTTTATCCTTACCTTCTAAGTTATCACATCTTATGCATTTTACACCTTGGTTTGAAGAAATGCTGTCTCATTTCTATATACATTACATACACGTATGCAGTTAAGTGACAATAGACTTTACTTGACGTTACACAGACTAGGAAGTGCTGCTACCTGCACCATTAACCGTATCAGAGATATTCCTTTTGTTAATAGCTTGTCCTCTCTCAACTTCTCTCCTACTGCAAAATAATCTTCTCTCTCTTTCTATATAAAGGGTCCCAACACTGAAAGTTTCGAGCATTTGCTGATTATTATAGATTTTTAGCACCTGCAGTTTTGATCCTTCCTCAGAAGCAACTGAGACAAACTAACTAAAACCACATATGATAAAATGCAGTAGTTATTACAAAAGCTACCAGAAACTCTAGAACCATAAGTCACTGTCTTAAGAAACAAAGAAAAGGGAAGAATATGAGAAGAAGTCTGAGATTCATACATGTAAAACGTTTGCACACCTTAGGGCTATCTCCGCCAGATGTTTCGGCCTGCTGCTCGGATGCTGCCTTTTCAGCAAATGCTGCAGCTAGCTGTAGGTCTCTTGTGATGTTGCGTCCAAAACGGTATCCAGAGGAGCCGGCACCACGAGGGCTCACAGGACAGGAATTGGGAACACTGAAAGCAATTCAGAAAAACAATCCGGTCAAAAGCTGCTGCATTTATAAAATTTAAGATAATTTAAGATTTATAAACTTATGATCAACTTTAGGGAAAAAAGACATTTTCAACAGTTAAGATAGAACAGAACCCAGGGTGACGTACTATCATAAGTAGATTGCAAAATAACAATTTAATAATGCTTTCTTCCTCAAACAAAAACTATTTATTTCCTCATACACGATCACATAGAAAATAGGTCTTTGGCCTCGTCCAACAGTTTTATACTAGTCTCCCTTAAATATCAGGCAACAATCGCATGAAATATCTCTCCTGGCCATTAAGAGTTCTGTCATTACATTATTGAACATTTTTTATGAATATTAAAGGAATCAAGCAATATTGTAGGGTAGAGTTGAGGTAGCAGATCAATCATGATTTTATTGAATGAAACAGGTGTCAAAAATCCTTCTCTTGCTCTTGTGCTTTGTTGGATTCAGGTCTAAATTGTTACCACTTTTTATTTTCCAGTCACTTGTAATACAGCTGGCTCTGTATCTTTTAAGTTTATCTGTAACCCTGAAAGGTCACAGCAGTGTAAATTAAGACTGTCCTTGTTGTCTCAAAAGCTATTCTTATAAGAAAATTCTCTTATTTGTCCAGCCTGAATCAGTTTTCAGTGTGAAGATTTTTGTCATTCTTTGGTTCTTTCTTACTTGCAGTAGAATGAGTTTTTTTTGTTATGAACATCTAATTAAATAGCTGTAACAAGATTTATGCCTCATTCGTCACTTCCAAAGAACCTTCTGCACAATATTACCTGCAGATCCGAAAGGTTCTATAGCACCAGTTGACTTTCATTAAGTACACAGTCGAGGGGGGAAAAAGCCGTCACTTCAAGTAATAATGATGTGCAATATATTTTTTGAAACTTGTTTTTTTTCTGCAATGCAAAAACAATGGAAATGATTCCACTGCAAAATTCCTGGGAGGAAGGCTGTGTTGCCCTTAAGGCATTTATCTGACTTTGTTGAGTCTATGCTTTAAAGATTTGTTTGTAACTATTTTCTAGTTTAAGTTAAAGGTTGATAATTATGTTACAGTTTAACAAAGGTAAATTCATTGTCTATGGTATATCGCGGCATGCGATGACGTCACCTCCGGTTTTGCCGCATCTTATGTGTAACTCCGGTTCGGGAAGGTGTGAAGGTGGGTGCCATGCATGCAGCATGATCGTGAAGAGCTCAGTTTCTACCCACAAAGAAACATTATAGAAGCAACGCCATAAGTCCATAAGAAAGTATTTGAAGTAAAAATATTAACGTGGTTTTTGTTAAGGAAGCGGCAGTTGGGGAGGCGCGCGTGCCAGCTTTTCAATTTCAAACATGGGGTGGGCTCGAGCCCGGCGGTGGTTTGACGGGACCCCCTCGCTCACTTCTCGGGGCAACTGGAGACACTCGCTAAAAGAAGAGAGCACACCTGCTCTCCAGAATGAAACAGACGCTGTATATGTTTGTATTTTTTTTATCAACAGTTTTCAACATATGATGTTAATGTGGAAGGGTGAACAGTAAATGATTAACCTTACTATGACTCTGTCTCCATTGGCTCCGGTTTAACATGGTGTTTAGTCAGTTTCAACACACTGCACAAGAACACTACAAAGGCTTTGCATCCAACTGAAAATACTAATGCATTCACTAATTCACCACAATAAATCACATCAGATATCAAAGCTGACAATGGATCTGTTTGGTACTTAACCTACCATCAATTAATTTAAAATTGTCAATTACTTGGAAGCTATTCCCTACATTCCTAAATGTTTCACTAATATAGTGGATTCTGGTCAATTGGGCGATCAGTTAGTCGGGGCAGCTGTTTATTTGGAACAACACTGAAGAATAAAAACTAATAGAGAAAACAGCCAGGATTAATTTGGGACACCACGCCCCTTAATTGGGACAGGAGACAGTTGCCAAATAGTTTCCAACTAGCATCAATTGTGTTAAATTATCCATTTGGGTTAACGGGCACTGATTCAAAAAACAGTGATTTTTAATAATTTTGTCTTTAATTTTGACTCTACAAAATTTCAGACCCTTGCCAAGATGCCGTGAAAAGATTTGACATTGGTCCAAAAAATTATCCTATAGAATCAAATTAAAAGCCATCTGCCTAACAGTGTTAGCTGGAAGAGATAACCAGAGTGTCGAAATCTACAATTGCAAGCTTGATAAACTGTGGGAAGAACAGGCATTACGCAAGAGACAACGGGAACCCCCAAGAATGGAAGCATAAAGGCAAGGATGCAGATGTTGAAGAGGACCTCAATCAATGGTTTTCCAATTTAACAGGACACGGTATGCACATCAGTGGACCCATGTTAAAAAGCAAGTCAGCGGAGCTAGCTAAGACACTGAGTTATTAAGTTTTTAAAGCTACAGATGGTTGGTTGTCTCAGTGGAAATGTAGGCGCCACATTAAATTCAAGAAAGCACATGGTGAGAGAAGTAGTGCTGGTGCAATAAGTGCAGAAACATATAAATCTACAAAACTCCTTCAGTTGCTTCAAAAACTTTGTACCAATGAACAGGTCTTTTTAATCGTGCCACATTGGACGGTTTTCTTTGCTACAAACACACATTATCGTGTTCAAAGAAAGCAATGGATCACATAACTGTGTTGTGTTATTCACATATGTTAGCAATTGATAAAAAGAAATTGGTTATTGGGAGAAACATTAAGCCTCGATGCTTTAAGTAGCTAAGAATGGATAGTTTACCTGTCAAGTACTATGCTAATATGAATGCTTGTTAACAATTGTGTAGCACATCTAATTTAGAATGTTTGAAAAACATTCAGCTGGAATTTCCGGCTGCCAATGCAACATCCTTAGTGCAGCTGATAGACATGGGAACAATAAACAATTTAAAGAAGGTGTACCATGGAAAGTTGGCGAACCACATTCTTGAAGCAATTGAAAGAAATCTACTGACATCTTCTTCAACAGCCAAGGGCGTGCAAGGGTTAACCTTTTACAGGCAGAACCAGTTTACTGCCAATCATTTGTGAGAAATAAGCAGTAAGACAACTCAGAAGCCGGAACTTCTACCATCTCCAACGGGATCCCACCACCAAGCACGTCTTTCCCTCTCCCCCCTCACCCCCCCAACTTTCTGCTTTCCACAGGGATCTCTCCCAGGCACGATTCCCTTGTCCATTCGTTCCTCCCCACTGATCTTCCTCCTAGCACTTACCCTTGCAAGCAGACCAAGTGCTACACCTGCCCCTACACCTCTTCCCTCACTACCATTCAGGGACCCAAACAGTCCTTCCAGGAGAGGTGACACTTCACCTGTGAGTCTGTTGGGGTCATTTACTGCGTCTGATGCTCTTGGTGTGGCCTCCTGTATATTGCTGAGACCTGACTTAGATTGGGAGACCGCTTCTCCGAGCACCTGTCCGCCAGAAAAAGAAAGGTCTCCCAGTGGCCACCTATTTTAATTCCACTTACCATTCCCATTCCAAAATGTCCATCCATGGCCTCCTCCACCATCATGATGAGGCCACGCTCAGGCTGGAGGAACAACACTTTATATTCCAATCTGATAGCATGAACATCAATTTCTCAAAATTTCAATAATGCCCTCCCCCCCTTCACCATTCCCCATCCCTTTTCCCCTCTCTCATCTTATCTCCTTGCCAGCCGATTGCTTCATGGCCTTCTGTCTCCTTCGCCAATTACCTTCCCAGCACTTTACCTCATACCTCCCCCTTCAAGTTTCACCTATCACCTTGTGTTTCTCTCTCCTCTCCCCCCACCTTTTAAATCTACTCAACTTTTTTTTCTCCAGTCCTGCTGAAGGTCCTCGGCCCAAAACATTGACTGTTTACTCTTTTCCATAGATGCTGCCTGGCCTGCTGAGTTCCTCCAGCATTCTTGTGTTGCCTGGATTTCAAGCATCTGGCCCATTGAGTCTGCTCTGCCATTCAATCATGGCTGATCCTTTTTCCTATCTCCTCTTCAACCCCAGTTCCCAGCCCTCTCCCCATAACTTTTGATGCCATGTCCAATCAAGAACTTATCAATTTCTGCCTTAAATACACCCAACGACTTGGCTTCCACGCTTGCATGTGGCAACAAATTCCACACATTCTCCACTCTCTGGCTAAAGAAATTTTTCCGCATCTCTGTTTTGAAAGGGCACCCCTCTATCCTGAAGCAGTGCCCTCTTATCCTAGACTCTTCCACCATGGGAAACATCCTTACCACATCACTCTGTCTAGGCCAGGGGTAGGTAACCTTAAGCACAAATGATTTTTTAGCATGCGTTATTCATTAATTTGAAGCAAAACATAACTAGATTTATTTAAATGGATAATTCCCATATTTCAAGTTTTTTTTAATGGCATTTATCTGGCCAACCATCCGCTCATTAATACGCGATCCAGCCCATAGAGGCAAAAAGGTTGCCAACCCCTGGTCTAGGCCTTTCAACATTCAAAAGGTTTCAATGAGATCCCTCCTCATCCTTCTGAATTTCATCCTTCTGAATTTCAGCAAGTACAGACACAAAGCCTTCAAACGTTCATCGTATGATAACCCTTTCATTCCTGGAATCATCCTTGTGAACCTCCTCTGGACCCTCTCCAATGCCAGCACATCTTTTCTAAGATGAGGGGTCCAAAACTGTTCACAATACTCAAGGTGAGGCCTCACCAGTGCCTTTTCTCCTTGGAGCAATGGAGGATGAGAGGTGACCTGATAGAGGTGTACAAGATGATGAGAGGCACTGATCATGTGGATAGTCAGAGGCTTTTTCTCAGGGCTGAAATGGCTAAAGAGGGCACAGTTTTAAGGAGTTTTGAAGTAGGTACAGAGGGGATGTCAGAGGTAAGTTGTTACTGTTTTTTTTTGAAAACAGAGAGAATGGTGAGTGTGTGGAATGGGCTGCCGGCAATGGTGGTGGAGGCGGATACAATAGGGTCTTTTAAGAGACTCTTGGATAGGTACATGGAAAAATAGAGGGCTATGGGTAACCCTAGGTAATTTCTAAAGTACATACAGGTGTCTCCCCCTCCCCCCCACGCTTTTCGAACGTTCGCTTTAAGAAACCTCACTGTTACGAAAGACCTACATTAGTTACCTGTTTTCGCTAACAGAAGGTGTTTCACTGTTACGAAAAAAGACAGTGCACGCCCCGAGCAGCCGCTCTCCTCCGGATTCGCAACAGCATTGTAGGCGGCATTGCTTAAACACATGCCTGTGAGCATCTGTGCTTTATGTCGATTTATTTTGAGCATCCATTTGCAAGATGAGTTCTAAGGTATCGGAAAAGCCTAAAAGAGCTTGTAAAAGTGTTACACTTAGCGTACAACTAGACATAATTGAGCATTTCGATCGTGGTGAACGAAGTAAGGACAAAGTGAGTTTGGCTTGTGGAAGTTGACAAAGATGATGTTGAAGAGGTTTTGGCATCCCACGACCAAGAACTGATAGATGAAGAGCTCATGCAATTGGAAGAGGAAAGGATAAAAATTGAAACTGAATGCAGTAGCGAACTGAACGTGAAGCAACTGCGTGAGATTTTCGCTGCAATGATAAAGTAGGACTTTAATTTTGAAAGGATATGTCGGTTTAGGGCATATTTGCAAGATGGTTTACGAAGACCTGTATGATAGAAAAATGCACAAGGCTAGCAGTCAAGCATACTGTCGTTTTTGAAGCCTTCCACATCAGCCACAGCAGATGACGAACCTCGACCTTCGCCATCGAGGTAGGCAGACATAGAAGAAGATGACCTGCCTGCCCTGATTGACGATGAGATGACACCCGCATGTCTCACCACCCCAGTGGTCCCAACCCCCGGGCCGTGGACAGATACCGATTCGCAGAGAATGCAGCAGTAACCGGGAGGCACCCGGCACGTCGTTAAGAAAAAAGCCAAAATAAACAAGCTAATTAATTAGGTGCCGCCCAGCACGTAAATGTCGGCCCAGATCAGAGGCGATTGCCGATTGCGTCGTCTCTAATCTGGGCCAACATTTACGTGCTGGGCGGCACCTAATTAATTAGCTTGTTTATTTCGGCTTTTTTTTAAAGATGTGCTGGGTGCATCCCAGCTACCGCTGTACCCCTGCCTGCTTCGCGGATCGGTATCGGTTCACCTCCCGGAGGGTGGGGGCCACTGCACCACCCCAACCTCTGACGACTCAGCCGAACACACCATCATCAGTGCGCTCTGCGCTGTCTTCCCAATTCTAGTAAGTGATACTACACTGTACATACATTATTTCTACTTTATATCGGCTGTGTATTTTTGTGCGTTATTTGGTATGATTTGGCAGCTTCATAGCTTAAAGGTTACTGGAGAGAGTGTTTTTGCCAAAAGTGCTTACGCCTTGTTTTTACCAAGAGCGCTTGCGTGAGATTTTCGCTACGGAGAACAGTGCAGGCAATGATTGTAGAAAAGTACAGTATTTCTACTTTATATCGGCTGTGTATTTATCATATCATTCCTGCTTTTACTATATGTTACTGTTATTTTAGGTTTTATGTGTTATTTGGCATGATTTGGTAGGTTATTTTTGGATCTGCAAACACTCACAAATTTTTCCCATATAAATAAATGGTCATTGCTTCTTCACTTTGCGACATTCCGGCTTACGAACAGTTTTATAGGAACGCTCTACCTTCGGATGGCGAGAGAAACCTGTACATGTTCGGCACAGCTTTGTGGGCTGAAGGACCTGTATTGTGCTGTAGGTTTGCTATGTTTATAGAGCCTCAGTATCAAATAATTGCTCTTGTATTCTAGACCTCTTGAAATGAATGCTAACATGGCATTTGCTTTCCTCACCACCGACTTCACCTGCAAGTTAACCCCAAGTCACTCTGCATCTCAGATTCCTGGATTTTCTCCCCACTTTGAAAATAGTCCGCACATTTATTTCTACCACCAAAGTGCATAGAAACCATAGAACCATAGAAACTACAGCACAGAAACAGGCCCTTTGGCCCTTCTTGGCTGCACCGAACCATTTTCTGCCTAGTCCCACTGACCTGCACACGGACCATATCCCTCCATACACCTCCCATCCATGTATCTGTCCAATTTATTCTTAAATGTTAAAAAAGAACCCGCATTTACCACCTCGTCTGGCAGCTCATTCCATACTCCCACCACTCTGTGTGTGAAGAAGCCCCCTCTAATGTTCCCTTTAAACTTTTCCCCCCCTCACCCTTAACCCGTGTCCTCTGGTTTTTTTCTCCCCTTGCCTCAATGGAAAAAGCTTGCTTGCATTCACTCTATCTATACCCATCATAATTTTATATACCTCTATCAAATCTCCCCTCATTCTTCTACGCTCCAGGGAATAAAGTCCTAACCTATTCAACCTTTCTCTGTAACTGAGTTTCTCAAGTCCCGGCAACACCCTTGTAAACCTTCTCTGCACTCTTTCAACCTTATTTATTTATGACCATGCATTTCCAACATTGTATTTCATTTGCTACTATCATGCCCATTCTCCTAATCCAAGTCCTTCTGCAATCCTACCTACTTCCTCAACACTACCTGCCCCTCCACCAATCTTCGTATCATCTGCAAACTTGGCAACAAAACCATCTATTCCATCATCTAAATCATTTATATACAGCATAAAAAGAAGTGGTCCCAACGCCAACCCCTACGGAACACCACTAGTCTTTTCTTACCCCTCGCTGCCTCCTACCAATCAGTCAATGCTCTAACCACACTAGTAACTTTTCTGTAATGCCATGGGCTCTTAACTTGCTAAGCAGCCTCATATGTGGCAATTCCTCATGTCATGTATGGCACCTTGTCAAGGGCCTTCTGAAAGTCCAAACATACAACATCCACTGCATCCCCTTTATCTATCCTACTTATAATCTCCTCAAAGACGTCCAACAGGTTTGTCAATAAGGATTTTCCCTGAAGGGAACCATGCTGACTTTGTCCTATCTTGTCCTGTTTCACCAAGTACTCCATCACCTCATTCTTAACAATTGACTCCAACATCTTCCCAGCCACTGAGGTCATGCTAACTGGTCAATAATTTCCTTTCTGCTGCCTTCCTCCTTTCTTAAAGAGTGGAGTAACATTTGCAATTTTCCAGTCCTCTGGCACTATTCAGAGTCCAATAATTTTTGAAAGATCATTTCTAATGCCATCACAATCTCTAACGCTTCCTCTTTCAGAACCCTAGGGTGCAGTTCATCTGGTCCAGGTGACTTTTGAATTGTATTGGATTGACTATTTCTTACATCCTTTACATACATGAGTAATAAAAATCTTTACGTTATGTCTCTGTCTAAATGTGTAATGTGCAATCCTAGTAATTCATAATAATTTATAATAAAGGAACAGTCAATATAACACAGAAATACACTCAAACCAGCATGAGTTAATCAGTCTGATGGCCTGCTGGAAGAAGCTGTCTCAGAGCCAGTTTGTCCTGGCTTTTATGCTACAGTACTGTTTCCCGGATGATAGTAGCTGGAATAGATTGTGGTTGGGGTGACTTGGGTCCCCAAAGATCCTAAGGGCCCTTTTTACACACCTTTCTTTGTAAATGTCCTGAATCATGGGAAGTTCACAACTACAGATGCGCTGGGCTGTTCGCTCCACTCTCTGGAGAATCCTGCTATTAAGGGAGGTACAATTCCCATACCAGGCAGTGATGCAGCGGGTCAGGATACTCTCAATTGTACCCCTGTAGAAAGTTCTTAGGATTTGAGGGCCCATACCAAACTTCCTCAACTGACTGAGGTGAAAGAGGCGCCGTTGTGCCTTTTTCACCACACAGCTGGTGTGTACAGACCACGTGAGGTACTCGTGATGTGAATGCTGAGGAACTTAAAGCTGTCAAGCCCAGATCCATTGATGTCAATAGGGGTTAGCCCATCTCCATTCCTCCTGTAATCCACAATCAGCTCCTTTGTTTTTGCAACATTAAGAGGTTGTTTTCTTGACACCACTGTGTCAGAGAGGTGACTTGTTCCCTGTAGGCCACCTCATTATTGTTTGAGATTAGGCTAATCAATGTAGTGTGATTGGCAAATTTATGTAGCAGATTAGAGCCGTGAGTAGCAACAGAGTCATGGGTATACAGGGAGTAAAGGAGGGGACTTAGTACACAGCCCTGAGGAGCTCCTGTATTTCGAGTCAGATGAGTGGAGGTGAGGGAGCCCACTCATACTACCTGCCGGCGATCTGACAGGAAGTCCAGGATCCAGCTACACAAGGCAGGGTCAAGGCAGAGATCTCGGAGCTTCTTGTCAAGCCTGTTTGAAATTATGGTGTTGAATACTGAACTGTAGTCCAAGAACAGCATTCTCACATCAACAACCTCCTTTTCTAGATGTGTAAGGACTTGTGTACCTTTAGGTCTTTCAGCTTTTTGAGGACCTTCTTTCTTGTAACAGTAACCATGCCCACTTCTCCTCCCTCACACACTACATCAGGCATACTGCTAGTGTCTTCCACAGTGAAGACTGATGCAAAATACTCATTTAGTTCAGCAGCCATCTCATTGTCCCACATTATTATTTTTCCTGCCTCATTTTCTAGCAGTCCTATATCAACTCTCAGTTCTCTTTTACTTTTAACATACTTGAAAAAACTTTTACTATCCACTTTGATATTATTTGCTAGCTTGCTTTCATATTTCATCTTTTCCGTTTTAGTTGCTCTTGGTAGGTTTTTAAAAACTTCCCAATCTTCCTCCTTCCCACTAATCTTTGCTTTGTTTTATGCCCTTTCTTTTGCTTTTACAATAGTTTTGACTTCCATGGTTGTACTATTTTACCATTTGAGCATTTCCTCATTTTTGGAATACACATGCCCTGCACCATCATTTTCTTCAGAAACGTACACCATTGCTCCTCTGTTGACATCCCTACCAGCAGCTCCTTCCAATTTACTTTGGCCAACTCCTCTCTCATGCAACTGTAATTTCCCTTACTCCACTGAAATACTGCTACATCAGACTTCACTTTCTCCCTATCAAATTTCAAGCTGAACACAATCACATTATGATCACTAGTTCCTAAGGGTATTTTTTTACCTTAAGCTCCCTAATTGCCTCTGGTTCATTACATAACACCCAATCCAATATAGCTGATCCCCTAGTAGGCTCAATGAGAAACTCTCCTAAAAAAGCTATGTAGGACTCTCAGTAATACTAGACAGACTATTAACTGTTAATCGCAAAATGGCTTCTCTGAGGTGTTATATTAAAATGGCTTCTTGTACTGTTAACTGCTGAGCAAGGGGTACTCTGTAACAGCAATGATTGGGTTATACAATGTGATAATGGAAACTGTATTCATTAGTTAGCCAATGGAAGTCATGTTCTGTTGTCTTGTATATGTGTGCTGAGCTGAGGGGCACGGGCTTTTTCGGGAGGCAAGCAGAGAGGACGGACATGTGAGGAATGGACAGCGGTTCCAGGGCGGCGGATACCGGACCTCAGGGGTTCGGAGGGTGGCCAGAGTCTCGGAAGGACGTTGTGGATGGAATCGGAGGTGTGAGCTCCAATGTATTAAAATATTATGTGCACAAGACTTATAAGTTACTTATGTGGCGCCTTTTCTTTTAGTTGTTGCTACTAACCCATCACCAAAATTTGCTATAAAGTATAATTCTTTACTCCCACTTGGTATATCGTTTCATGTTTGTGTTGTGGCTGATCATTGGGCGACTCACACCTTATCCGCACCAAAGCATTTGCACTGTTTGGCGGGGTCAATGGCTATTCACCCTAGGCAACGGGAGTCAGTGGGGCAAAGGCCGTTACAGCTATCTCTTAGGCATTCAATAAACTCACTCTCTTGAGATCCATTATCAACCTGACTTTCCCCAATTGACCTACGTGTTAAAATCTCCCATACTACCATAACATTGCCCTTTTGACTCACCTTTTCTATTTCCCTGTTGTAACCTGTAGTCCACCAGCCACTGTTGGGAGGCCTGTATATAACTGCCATCAATGTCCTTTTACCCTTGCATTTTCTGAACTCAACCCACAAGGATTCAACATCTTCTGATCCTATGTCACATCTTTCTACTGATTTGATGCCATTCTTTACCAGTAGAGCCACACCACCCCCATACACTGGATGAATTCCTCTGTTGATATTTATTAAGAACTAACAGTTTTATAGTACTGTAGTAGCATCGGTGTTCTAATTTGTTCTGTATTTCATTTAAATACATGATTTGCTACTCTGTTAAATGGCAGTTTGTCTTTTTTTTTTATATACCTTTTTAACTATTTCCAAGAAACTTCAGCTAATTGGGACAGCCATTTAATTGGGCCAAAATGTACTTATCCTGATGGGTCCCATTTAACCAGAACCAACTGTACAGGGACAGGAGCTCTCTGCCAGTGTAGTCTCTCCACAACTGCAGCCTTTATCCCAAAATTGATTTCACTGCTAGTGACAGACGTGTGCAATCTGAAATATGCACCCTAACATCATTAAGCACAGGAAGATCCAGTCACCCTAAATTTTAAACTAAATGTACTATTTAAACATTGGAGGCTATTGTCACATCTGAATAGTCTTCATATTCACTATTAATGAAATCCATGGATGTGTAATAATTGTGAAGTACTAAAACAGATTTCAGAAGTCTGAATATGCATCTAATGAAACTAAGAAAATTCTCTATTTTACATGATCACAGTGGATTGAATGCCTCTTACATTTTGAAAATACCTTTTAAGCAAGCATGATATTCAGAGAGAATGCAACCCATTTACAAGTTTTCATGCTGTTTCGCTTGTCTACACATACTATTAAATACACTGTTATTGGATCATTTTCAAAATTACTGATATGACCACAACCAATTTTCTGTACTGCTGTTCGTCGTTTTCCTCAAAACGGCAACAATACCTGTATTTCCTCCATACTCCATTTTTGTTGGACATTTTCCACCAGTTGTGACACAATCCTAAATCCAATTATATGTTATCATTGAAGAGCACTGGCAGATGGAATTTTATCCTGTCAAGTACAGGATGACACATTTTTGTAGGTCAAAGAGGGTTAGGACACATACAGTAAATCAAAGGGCACTAAAGAATGTTGACAAGAGGGATCTTGATGTCCAGGACTATATTTCTCTGAAAGTTGACACACAGGTAGATAGGTAATGAAGGTGCTATACAGCATGCTTCCTTCATACGTTGGAACACTAAATTTTAAAGTTGGATATGTTCTCTTGCAACCTTACAAAGCACTGGTTAGACCACACTACTGTGCATAGTTCTGGTTACTACACTATGGGAAGGCTTTGGTTAGGTTGTCAAGAGTAAGATCATAGGATATAGAAGCAGAAGTAGGCTATTCAGCCCATTGAGTCTGCTCTGCCATACAATCATGAGCTGATCCAATTCTTCCAGTCATCCCCACTCCCCTGCCATCTCCCCATACCCTTTGATGCTCTGGCTAATCAATAACCTATCTATTGCTGCCTTAAATGCACCCATTGACTTGGCCTCCACAGCTGCTCGTGGCAACAAATTCCACAGATTTACCACCCTCTGACTAAATTAATTTCTCCACATCTCTGTTGTAAATGGACATCCTTCAATCCTGAAGTCATGCCCTCGTGTCCTAGACTCCCGTACCATGGGAAATAAGTTCGCCATATCTTATCTGTTCAGGCCTTTTACAGATGAGATTCACCAGGCTGTTGCCTGGGTTGGAGGACTGGTTATGGGGAGAGACTTGAGTGCAGCTAGGTTTGTTTTACCTGGAGCAAAGGCAGCAGGTGGGTGATCTGATAATGATTTAAAAAAAAAAGTAAGGTACTTAGTTAAGGTAGTCCGATAAGGCACACACATAAGCACACACTATATACAGTGGATTCTGGGTTAAGTGGGCCATCGGTTAATTGGGGAACCTGTATATTTGGGACAATTCTTAAAGAACAAAAACTAATTAAGAAAATAGTTGAGATTCCCTTCATTTATTTGGGACACTATGCCGCTTAATGGGGGTCAGTCATGCATACTTCTGTGGCCATCATACTACACCGTGCTTCAAGCGAAGAGTTTTAAAATAGCTTCAGTTCCATGTGTTTCTGTTCAAAAAGCAGTGACTATTGTCACTGATAGATGCCAGAAATGGCCACGAGTGAAAAATGAAACCATTTTCAACTACTTCAACAAGGTAGGCACTATAAAGAATTCGAAGGCATCAACAATCATCTTGAACGTTACATTGAAAATGAAGATTTGGAGGATGTACTCATTGAAAGCATTGTATCAAAACACAAAGGCAGGAAATATGAAGATAAGGAAAGTTGTACATTGAATTTATGGTATATACACACCAAAAGCCCAATGTACAACTTTCACTTGACTGGTACTTGACAACATATTCATTTTTGAACTTGTTAATATTACATCCAAGGAATTTATTCATTTCCGGTGATCAAACAAGTAGTAAAGTGATGATACTGAGTTTGATACTGTTAAGCCAATACCAACACAGAAAATTACTCCTAAAGAATGTGGCTGGAATAAATCAATGAGCCAATAAACAAACTGTATTAGTAGCAGAACATTATTGTTCCAGGCCTTTAAATTACACAGTTTGTTTTATTATGCATTATTATATTATGAATTGCTGTATTACCATTCCAATTCAGGCTTGTTTTTTGCATAAATGTATTGGCTTAATAGTGTCGTTGCATATTTATAGTACATTTGGACAAATTCTTATGGAACTCTCCAAAGAATTACTTCAAGGGTCCTGTTTACTTCTTCATCTTTCACCCAACACTGGCTGGCGTTTCATGCTGGTTGATTTTTATGAGATTCAGCTGCTTTGTTTGAGGTGTGGTTTTCATTAATGAAGCACATTAGGTCCAGGGTTTATCAAAGATGCATTAATACAAAAGATAATTTCCATTAGTTATGATATTCCCCTTTTTTCCTTCTCACAACATGGCTGTGCCATCACAAACCAAAAAAAATGTAATGCCAAGAAATAAACAGTGTATTTGTGCTGATTCACAAAATGCAAAGTTGACAACAGATGGCGCCCTCAATACAGCTGTAAAGTTCTTCATGTTGAAGGAAATGCAAGCAAAAGCAAAACAGCTTAGCAAACTGAAGTTGATCTGCCTGTGCCAGCAATTTCTACTTTGTTGTTAATATTTAAATAACTCCAGAGCAAAGGATACAAAGACAGGGAGGTAACAGCAACATTTAATCACAACAGACACTGCATTAACACATATGATCATTATGCCCAACATTAAATATCTGTAAGGTGACTCGAGGCCTTTCTTTTAAATTTGAAGTTGGTTTCAAGTTTTAAAACTGGCATTGCTCCAGCATGTTCTGAAGTAAAGTAGCCGACAAAATATGTTCTAAGGGGAAAGGCAATTTATACTTCAGTTACACAATAAATTACAAGTCAAAGAAACTATTTGCTTCCATCTTAAAATAACAACCATAAAAATGCAAACATTAAAATTCCACTTGTACCATTATCCAGACTGCAGGGTCAAAGCCAGGAAAAAAAATTCTGGTTTATGAAAGCAGATAATCTTTAGCTTCCTTAATCTTAGTGATTACTTAATACTGAACAAGCAACACATAAAAGTTGCTGGTGAACGCAGCAGGCCAGGCAGCATCTCCAGGAAGAGGTACAGTCGACGTTTCGGGCCAAGACCCTTCGTCAGGACTAACTGAAGAACAGCTAGTAAGACATTTGAAAGTGGGAGGGGGAGGGGGAGATCCAAAATGATAGGAGAAGACAGGAGAGGGAGGGATGGAGCCAAGAGCTGGACAATTGATTGGCAAAGGGGATATGAGAGGATCATGGGACAGGAGGCCTAGGGAGAAAGATAAGGGGGAGGGGCGGAACAGCCCAGAGATGGGCAAAAGGTATTGTGAGAGGGACAGAGGGAGAAAAAGGAGAGAGAGAGAAAAAGAATGTGTGTATATAAATAAATAACGGATGGGGTATGAGGGGGAGGTGGGGCATTAGCAGAAGTTTGAGAAGTCAATGTTCATGCCATCAGGTTGGAGGCTACCCAGACGGAATATAAGGTGTTGTTCCTCCAACCTGAGTGCGGCTTCATCTTTACAGTAGAGGAGGCCGTGGATAGACATATCAGAATGGGAATGGGACGTGGAATTAAAATGTATGGCCACTGGGAGATCCTGCTTTCTCTGGTGGACAGAGCGTACGTGTTCAGCGAAACGATCTCCCAGTCTGCGTCGGGTCTCGCCAATATATAGAAGTCCACATCAGGAGTACCGGACGCAGTATATCACCCCAGCCGACTCACAGGTGAAGTGTCGTCTCACCTGGAAGGACTCTCTGGGGCCCTGAATGGTGGTGAGGGAGGAAGTGTAAGGGCATGTGTAGCACTTGTTCTGCTTACAAGGATAAGTGCCAGGAGGGAGATCGGTGGGGAGAGATGGGGGGGGGGGTGAACGAATGGACAGGGGAGTCGCGTAGGGAGCGATCCCTGCGGAAAGCGGGGGGTGGGGGAGGGAAAGATGTGCTTAGTGGTGGGATCCCGTTAGAGGTGGCGGAAGTTACGGAAAATTATACATTGGACCCGGAGGCTGGTGGGGTGGTAGGTGAAGACAAGGGGAACCCTATTCCTAGTGGGATGGTGGGAGGATGGAGTGAGAGCAGATGTGTGTGAAATGGGGGAGATGTGTTTGAGAGCAGAGTTGATGGTGGAGGAAGGGAAACCCCTTTCTTTAAAAAAGGAGGACATCTCCCTCATCCTGTAATGAAAAGCCTCATCCTGAGAGTAGATGCGGCTGAGATGGAGGAATTGCGAGTAGGGGATGGCATTTTTGCAAGAGACAGGGTGAGAAGAGGAATAGTCCAGATAGCTGTGAGAGTCAGTAGGCTTATAGTGGACATCACTCTCCAGAGGTAGAGACAGAAAGATCTAGAAAGGGGAGGGAGGTGTTGGAAATGGACCAGGTAAACTTGAGGGCAGGGTGAAAGTTGGAGGCAATGTTAATGAAGTCAACGAGCTTAGCACGCGTGCAGGAAGCAGTGCCAATGCAGTCGTCGATGTAGCGAAGGAAATGTGGGGGACAGATACCAGAATAGGTTTGGAACATAGATTGTGGAACAAAGCCAACAAAAAGGCAGGCATAGCTAGGACCCATACGGGTGCCCATGGCTACACCTTTAGTTTGGAGGAGCCGAAGGAGAAATTATTAAGAGTAAGGACTAATTCCGCTAGACGGAGCAGAGTGGTGGTAGAGGGGAACTGGTTAGGTCTGGAATCCAAAAAGAAGCGGAGAGCTTTGAGACCTTCCTGATGGGGGATAGAATTATATAGGGACTGGACATCCATGGTGAAAATAAAGTGGTGGGGGCCAGGAACTTAAAATCATGGAAAAGTCCACTTAATATTGAATCTTGTTTCCAAATCCCTTCATGACTTCTCCTACAATACCTTCCTTGCCACCATCATCTGCATAAAGTTGTATACCCCTCCAAAACATCTGCATTCCACCATCACTATAATCTCAGGTGAATAGGCCTCAAGCTCTGAAACCTTCCCGAGAAACCACTCTGCCCATCTCTCCTTGGACATCTCTGGCCACTTAACCTAATAACAGAACTTATGTCTTTTTGTAGGATAATGCAGTTATGAAAAGCCTTGGAATTTTAACTTAGTAAAAAGCCATTAGATATACTATACTGTACATACTCATGTTCGACAGGTTACTTTTAAGTCCACATATCCACCAAGTTGGCCATGTTCTACAAGCTTTGGAAAATATAATACTTCATTCCTCCTGAGCCCTTTTCTAGTGGTGTCTAGTGAATCCAGTTTTCCATGAGATGCACTGCATTTTATGTCTTGTGCTTGCAATTCCCATTACTATTGTTATCATTGTATGCAGCAATGGAAAAGACAATGATGATCAGCCATGCCAATAAATGCATGGGATGTGAAGAAGAGTAACCTGGTAACTACATTGAACAGTCAGAAAGGGCAGAGGCTTTGGAAAAGGTCAAAACTGTTTTCAAACATAATACTAGAATTAGGAAGCACCATTCTTCATTCATCAACTTCTTACACAAAAGAGTGCAGCTGTTTCAATGGTCAGTGCCTTCTCAAGGATGGTAACTAATAACATTCTCAGGAATGAACAAAAGCTAATAGGAAAGTCCAAACAAACTTGAGCTCTTTTCCCTGCAAACAAAAATAAAAACTTTTATACATATTAATGAGAATATGGAAAACCATATTGCTGATGATATCTTTAAGGGAAATCCAGACACTTTAGATAATGGAATAAGGAATAGTTTACATACACTGAAAAGCAGAGCAAGATAAAGCCTTTGAGATGCATAATAACTAACATATACAAGCTGGGCCAAATAGCAAATTCTACACAATTCTATTTTAATGCAGACTATTTCTGCTCCATACTATATCTAAGATTCTCAGATTAAACCTGAACATTGGAGTATGACATCAGCTTTGTTTCCGTAATTTTGTCACGAAAAGACATATAATCCTGGCGGTGCCTCATTTTTAATGGAAAATAAACATGAGGTGATGATTATCATTGACTTCACATTAATTTTCAACCTGTTTCAGTATGACAAACACAGAATGTTACCAAGTTACTGGTTTCTAAGCTGCTGTGTGAAAACACCACTATCTGCTCAGCAAACAACATTCACAGGGTCAAAGCATTGCTGAGAAAATCAAAACATTGTGCAACCGGAGTTTACTCTGCATGCTCATCACCTCCCTTTGCCATATATGGACGTGTTTCATGTTTAGGTCTTTAAAGAGTAACCATAAATTTTCCTGCTCGGCTGAATGTAACCAGGGCATCTTTCCCAGCATATCTGTTGGTGAAATCAACTGATAAACCTTACTGATTCAAAGGAATTTGATGTACCCACTTGCAGCTCGCTTTCCTTTATAACCTATAATAAGCAAAATGTCAGCTCAAAGAAAATTTGTTCAAATCTATTATTGTTTGCCACTTCTTTCTCTGTGCAATCTGAGACTGATGCTGGCATATACACCCATATCTATTGTAATCTTTCATCAAATTTTTCTCAAAAGGAAACAGCCCTCAATAACTTAACCATTGAAACATACAACAGAGAAACAGGCCATAGCTCCTTCTCACCTGCCTTCTCTGCACATCCTTCAATGCACAATAGCCTCTCAAATTCATACTGATCTGAAATCATTGGTTGACCTATTCAAATTTTTCCATGCTATAGTAAGTACTTATAGAACATTCTTGTGAAAATGGCAATTTATCTCATCATTTTTTAATCTATCTGCAGTCCCTGACACAACTGTCCTCCAATGCCTCGCCACTTATCACCAGTATCGAACTGGACAGAACTACAAATATCTGGTTACTTCATCCACCAACTAGTAACCTGGAATCACCAATAACAACTTTCTTCCTCTGCATCCACATCATTAACTTTGGTGTTCCTCAATAATCCATTCTTCCAATTCCAGCGTTGTCAAGCTGGGATCCAGGTACCCCTTGCTTAATGGTATTTGTCCATGGCATAAAAAAGGTTGGGAATCCCTGTCCTAATTTCTCATCCACATTTTGTCTCTCTGCAACTTACCTGATATTCTGTACTAAATAATTAATTATCATCAACTAAATATGGAAAAGATCAAAAACCATCCCCTCTCTTTAACTTAAGCAACATCCCTCACCACCAACTCAAACTAAATTATTCTTAACCTTGGCCTCATACACAACTGCAATATATTCTCAGTGGTACGTTAGTGGTCTCTGTTGCTGTAGTCCATCCACTTCAAGGTTCAATGTGTGCATTCAGCGATACTATTCTGCACACCACTAAGTTACTGTCACCTTCTTGTCAACTTGTGCCAATCATTAACAAGACATTTTGCTCACAGAATTGCCGCTCATGGGATGTTTTTTTGTATAGAGGCTGCTCTGTGTGAAGATCCCAGGAGATCAGCAGATTTTGAGATACTCAAACCACCCCTTATGGCACCATCAATCATTCCACAGTCAAGTAGTCACATAGATCACATTCCCCCCCCCACCCCATTTTGATGTTTGGTCAACTGAACTTCTTGACCTTGTCTGCATGCTTTTATGCATTGAGTTCCTGCCATATGATTGGTTGATTAGATATTTGCATTAAAGAGGTGTACAGGTGTACCTAATAAAATGGGCACTGGATACAAGCTTTATTGTTTCCTTCTATCACAAGGCCATTTCTACCTCAACTTCATTTTCCAAGGCTTTAACAAGAATTCCATTTGAAGAACATAGTCTAATATTTATTTATTTTATACAGTATGCGGCCCTAATCTTTCAGAAGACATTAGCTATCCACAAGTAGACCCATTAAAGAAACAGAACTACAGTATTACTAGACACTAATGAGAGAAACCACATGCAAGCTAGCTAACTCCCTTATTAAACCTGCACAAGTTATTGAACTTTCTAACGAGGTTGTAACAAACTAACCTCAATAATATATCAGTGCCAGCCTGCATACTGCAACATTGAAGGTGCAATCTTTCAGAAGAAAAACTAAACTAAAGCCACAAACATTTCTTTTCTGGACGTGGTGAAAATAAATTCTTTTGAAGAGCAAAGGGGTTCCCCCGTGTCTTGGACATGCTTATCTTTTGATTTGCATACAATCTAGTAATTATCACATTCTTTGTGAGAATCTGCTGTACACAAATGGGCATTCTATTTCTATGAGCAATAGGGACCACACATCAAATGTACTTCATTGATTGCAAAGTGCTTAGAGGAATCAAGGCTGCAAAAGATGGTACATGATTTTGTTTCTAGGTACTTAAGTACAAGCACCTTCTAAATTTGAACTGTGTTATTGTTTTCCCCTTGTATTACCTCGATGTCCTGATTTGATTAAATAATCAGTAGCAATGGCATGAAAAATAAAGTTTTTCACTGTACATTTGACAAAAATAAACCAATTTAGCTACTTAGTTAATTCCACAGAAATTCCAGAGAAGACAAAGGTTTTATCTGAAAAGCTCAATCTTGCAGACTCTAGAAATTAAAGCTTTGAGGACTTACAGCCCATGAATGTGTGACATGGAGGCTAAGGTTTACATTAGAGAGTAAGAACAGATGTCTTACCTAATCTTTTTTGACATTATTGTGCAATTTTGGTGCAACCTTAATGTTTACGGATAAGCCAAATTAAAATGTCAGATGAAAGAAACTGAATTACAAGTATTCTGACAAGGATTTCAGATTAATCACAAGAAAATTGAAAGAAAATTAACTTATTTCCTGCAAATATACACTTTAGAATAAAATTTACACATTGTAGAATCTGGTAGCTAACCTTAGCTGTAGGGAGCACACAATAAAAATCTGAAGCTACGACATAAATGAGCTTCCGTGTTCATATGCAGTTGCTTACATTCGCTTGTGGTTTGACCTCCACAAGGTTGCAATCAAGCAATAAACCCACTACAAAGCACCAGATGCCAGCTGAAGCTGATGTTTCTTCTTCATCAGCTCCCTTTCTTGGTCTGCCATCCCCCAAGTCTTTAATAGTCATTTTAAAAATCCAACAATAACAAAGAACATTGTGACATGGTAGAGGAAAAATATAGGGGGAGAGGGCTTCAGGGACACGTAGCTTTGGATTCCAAGCATTTTGTAGCTTAGTATTAGGTTGAGTAATATAAAATCTATTTACACTCTAGAAGTACATCAACACAGAAATTTGTCCATAGGTACACTGGGGACATCACAAATGGCAAATAGGACTGAATGTGAGCTGTTCTCAGCAATAACAGAAAATGTCAGTTACAATGAATTGACAGGCTTTACTAATATTCACAAACAAATCAGGGCGGAGAAACAAACCAAACCACAAAATAACATTGAAAAATTAACACTGCTCTGGTTACAGAAACAAGACTATCAACACCTCTCTAATTGTTAGATCATATCTGTATCTATGCACAAATTTACAAACACAATTATTGTGAGTGCGGTGCTTTTCATGCAAATGAAATACATCACACAAACTCAGACTTTGAGTTCTTGTTCAGTTACACTTTCTAAATGTTAAGACAGTCAGAATCCCAACTTCTATTTCACAAAACTCGGGTGCTAAGTTTCATTGATCCATCTTTTAAAACATAGAACACAGAATAGTACAGCACAGTACAGGCCCCTCGGCCCATAATGTTGTGCCGACCCTGAAACCCTGCCTCCCATATAAGCCCCCACCTTAAATTCCTCCATATACCTGTCTAGTAGTCTCTTAAACTTCACTAGTGTAGGAGATAACTTTTCTGGAGTTATCAACCTTCATTGGCCCCCAATTCAGAAGTATTTTTTATTTTAAATTTCACATTCTTGCTTTCAAATTCCTTCATGGCCTTGTTACACCCAATCATTAATCTCCTGCACATCAAACTGGAAGTCCTGCTGCTTCTCTTCAGATACATTTTCAGCACACCAGATCTGGCAGTAATGTCCAAGTTCTAGAATTCACTTTTTGAACCTCTTCATGTTATTAGCTTATTTTCATTTTAAGTAGATCTGGAAGCCAGTCCAGGATTTTGACTGTTAACTTCGCCCAAAACTGATATGACCTTCGGGCCTTGACTCCAGAACTCACTGATCAGGAGTTTCTGACCTTCAGGCCTCAACTTGCGGACTTGCACAGACCTCTGACCCAGGGATCACTGATCTCCTCAGTGCCTGTTGACCCACTCTTTGGGATTACTCAACATTCAACTATAGAGCAGCCCGACCAGGAATCTGAACATGGCTCCTGCCCAGACTTTCTCTTCATTTACTGCCCCAGACCTGTAACTCTCCCTTGTCCCCGTCTCTAATCTGTCTATTAACTCTTCTGGCAACACAGACACAATGCTGGAGGAACTCAGCAAGCCAAGCAGCTTCTATGGAAAAGTGTAAACAGTCAATGTATCAGGCCAAGACCCTTCATCAGGACTGGAAAGAAGGAAAAGTCAGAATAAGGTGGTGGGGGGAGGGGAGGAAGTAGTACAACGTGGTAGGTGATAGGTGAAACTGGGAGAAGGGGAGGGGGTGAAGTAAAGAGCTGGGAAGTTGATTGGTGAAAGAGATAAAGGCTGGAGCAGGGGGAATCTGATTGGAGAGGAAGAAAGGGAAGGAGGAGGAGCGCCAGGGGGAAGTGATGAGCATGTAAGGAGACAAGGTGAGAGGAGGAAAACAGGAATGGGAAACGGGAAGGGGGGGGGACATTTAATGGAATTTCGAGGAATGGAGATACATGCAATCGGGTTGGAGGCTACCTAGATGGAATAAAAGGTGCTGCTTTTCTTATTGCAGCATTAGAGGTAGCCATGGACTGACGTGTTTACTACTTCTACTATCTTCCCACACTGCCCTCAAAACTATTTCTGTGAACCTATTAAAAACAACCAAGTCTGAGCAACATTGATGAACATCATAGCTCGGTGCAATCTTGACCGGAATCTTTTTTTGAGGTACAGGGTCTCCAACTTCACTGATCTCAATAGGAGATGATCTAGATAAGAAAACAAGGTCAAGTTTCTTTCACAAACAGGAGAAAATCTGCAGAGGCTGGTAATCCAAGACACACACACACACACACACACACACACACACACACACACACACAAAACTCAGCAGGCCAGGCAGCACCTATTAAAAAAAGTACAGTCAACATTTCAGGCCAAGACCCTTCAGCAGGTCCAGCTGAAGTATGGCTGATTTATCTCAAGTATAAAACTTCCTTCTCCGATACAATAGCATAGATCTGTGCTGCTGACATCCACAGATCTCTAGTAAGGGCACAAGTCTTCTAATATTTTATGTTAGTTGCAAAGAGAGAAGAATTCATGTTAATAGAAAAATTGGTGAAAAAAATTACTTGGGGCTTTTCCGGAATTTTTTCCCGAAACTAATATGAGGCATGGATGGCACAATTATACACTGGATTTTCCAGTAAATACTATCATATGAAGCACTGCAAAATGAGCCATAAATGGGTTCCCAACCTTTTTTATGCCATTAAGCAAGGGGTCCATGAACTCCAGTTGGGAACCCCTGTTCTAGAAGAAATCAGGAAGTTATATGGAATATACATGCCTCCATAGAAGACAAGATGCACAAAAAGGAGCAAGAGAAACAAAACACTTTCAAGACTGCAAAGAAGATTTATCAACCAAGTTATATTTGCTAAAAGAAAGTCCAGTGAAGATCATCGTTAACCTTCTGTCTGTTAAGATCCCTTTTATTCAACTATTCTACTGAGGTTATGTCTGCAAAATTCTGCAGATCCACAAAAAGGATAAACATTTCAACAACAGCATTTCTTCCAGGCTAACATCCCCAGCACTTAATATTTAGCTGGCTCAGCAAGACAACTGACATTATTTGCATGCCTGTCACGATACCAGATTCCTGAAATGTCCACGCCAAGCTTTTTCACAGGAAAAGATTCACAGGTGGACAGAGGACAAGACCCACAGAGTGTTCTCAAATCCTTCTAGAACAGGGGTTCCCAACCTGTAGTCCACGACCCCTTGCTTAATGCTATTGGTCCATGGCATATAGTGGTTAGGAATCCCTGCTCATTAATACACATATCTAATCAGCCAATTGAGTAACTCAATGCATAAAAGCATGCAGACCTGGTCAAGAGGTTCAGTTGCTGATCAGACCAAATATTAGAATAGAGAAGAAATGTGATCTATAGTGACTTTGAAACAATTGCTGTCGCTAAATGGGGTGATTTTAACACCTCAGAAACTGCTGATCTGGGTTTTTCCACACACAAGTCTCTAGAATTTACAGAGAATGATATTAAAAAAGAACAGTGAGCTGGTAGATCTGTGGGCAAAAACGCCTTGGTAATGAAAGTGGTTAGAGGAAAATGGGTTCCCAACCATCTTTATGCCATAAACCAATACCATTAAGCAAGTTCAGCCTGAATCATTAAGCTGGTTCAAATTGACAGGAAGGCGACAATAATTCAAATAACCACACAGTGGTGTGCAGCAGAGCGTCTTTGAATGCACAACACGTCAAACCTTAAAGTGGATAGGCTACAGCAGAAGACTACCATGAATATGCACTCAGTGGCCGCTTAATTAGGTACAGGAGGTACCTAATAAAGTAGTCACTGAATGTAACTGAGGAAATTGTGATGAAGAGTCTCAGCCTGAATTGTCGACTATTTATTCATTATTACCATAGATGCAGCCTCACCTGCTGAGAACCTCCAGTATTTTATGTGTTGCTTAGGATTTCCAGCATCTGCAGAATCTTGTGTTGAAAATGAATATTAATAACAACTTGAGCAGTTGTGAAATAATGCTTTCAATTTACCCCAATAGTGTTATAAATATCGGCGAGGAGAAATAAAGGGACAACCCTGCAACGTTGTTATGTCAAAAATAAACCTTAGAACCATTCTGGTAGTTTGGCTACTAAAATGATTCTGTGGGTTCCAGAGTTTGAATAACCTAACACAATTGAATGATTGAGCTGCATTTAGTATGACAGAAAATCATGCTGTTCTGAATTGAAGATAAGAAACCGCAGACACATGAAACCCAAAACACAAATGCCCAAAGGAATCAACAGGTCAAGCAGTATCTGTGGAGAAAGAAAGAGACCATGTTTCTAGTCAAGGACACTTCATCAGAACTGGAAAATTGGAAAACAAGCAGAAAAGAGGAAGGTGGAGAGAACATATGGAATGACTATGATGCAAAGCAAAGTTAAGAGGGAGTTATGAGGAGAAGAACGGGTGGTCATCAAAAAGTGGTGGAGAAAGGGTTGAGCAAAGGTTTCTGAATAAAACTTAAAAGCTTGGATTGTTGTGCAATAATGTCATTAATATTCATTTTAAACACACACTGTTCTGTGGATGCTTGAACCCAGAGCAACACACAGAAAATGCTGGAGGAACTCAGCAGGTGAGGCAGCATCTATGGTAATGAATAAATAGTCAACATTTCAGACTGAGACCCTTCATCAGGATTTGCTCAGTTACACTCTGTACTTAATAAAGTGGCCAGTGAGTGGACGTTCATGGTCTTTGGCTGCAGTAGCCCATCCACTGCAAGGTTCGACGTGTTGTGCATTCAGAGATGCTCTTCTACAAACCACTGCTGTAACATGTGGTTATTTGAGTTAATGTCACTTTCCTGTCAGCCCGAACCAGTCCGGCTATTCTGCAAATTACGTGTTGCTTCCTGCATGCTGAAACATTCTTGCCAATTTTCACTTCGTTCTCACTTTCACATGGTCCATGTACAGTTTTTGCATAACGTTTCTTACATTGCTATTTCCTACTCAAGAGGATAGCTTTGATACAGGTCCACAATCCCTTATCTGAAATCCTTGGGGCCAGTTGCATTTTGGAATTCAGAATTTTTCGGGTATCAGACCCCACACCTCCCCCCTCTCCACCCCCGATACCAAAAAACACATATGCTCAAGACCCTTATTTAACCTGGCTCAGTTCAATGGACTTTAGGACCTGGCGGCGCACCAAACCTACGCACATCCTCCCGTATACTTTAAATCATCTCTAGATTACTTATAATACCTAATACAATGTAAATGATATGTAAATAGTTGTCATACTGTATAGTTTAGGGAATAATGACAAGAAAAAAAATTTCCAACAAAAACATTCATTAAAACAAAAATATACAGCTTCAAATGAACTGAATAAAACACATGGTAAATGACTTATTGGAATAAATGTAGAATGTCACTGTAAAACTTCAGTAACTTGTCTTTCTGTTTATTTAAATCATATACAGTGGTAGTTACGACACTATTTTCTTCAGTAAGACACCGCACAGACACACCACGTTCAAGCTTCTGTAATAACTCCACTTTCTGCGTTATTGATAATGATAAATGCTTCCTTCTCTTTTTCTCATTGTTACCCATAGGGGTATCTGCAGCTCTTTTTGACATTTTCACAGTGAAATTAAACACAAAGTCAACAGTGAACACAAAATATCAGTGAACAGCAAATGCATGTGTAACCAGTACGAGCGCTGAGCCACAACTGACGTCTGACGGCCTCTGCTAGTGCTGCCATGTCACACCTGAGTGACATTAACTGCTGGCAAAAAAAACTTCGGTTTTCGGAGCTCTTTGGATTTTAGAATTTCAGATAAAGGAATGTCCACCTGTACTAAATCCATTATAAACCCATCAACACCCACTGCTATCTCTATATCCACTCTGCTTACTGTAAGGACTCCCTTCTATTTTCAACAGTTTCTGCATCTCCACTTTTTCTGCCCTGATGATAGGACTTCCTTTTTCCTGTTAAGGGGGTGTTCTCTCTATTACAGTTGACAGATACCTACACTTCCACCATTGACACCTCTCTTCTCAACCAGAACATGGATAGGGCTCTTCTTGTCTTAAAATAAAATGTATGCTGGAGATATTCAGGTCAAGCCACCTGTATTGGAAGAGAATACTATTTCTATTTCATGCATTTTTTGATTTTAAATTTCCTGCATTTACAGCTTGTTCTAACTTTCTTCTGGTCCTCACCTTCCACTCTACTAGTCTCAAATTCAATAGATCATACTCCATTTTCAACCTCCTCCAATGTGTTTGCTGCCAAGAGCCCCCTCCTCCTTTCAGTAGCGACCATTCCTTTCATGAAACTAGTCATCTCTTCCATTTCCACCTACAGGTCGGGGAGAAGAGTCTTAAAATAGGAGTATTTCACGGGCTCGGCGCATCAGCGGCGGACCAATCAATTCACAATTCATTAGCAGGAGCAAATAAAAGTATAGCAAGGTCAAGCAGAGCAGCTATTGTGTGAATAGGCCAGTGTAGGAATGGAAACGAGGTATTGGCTCAAGAGACTTCAGCAAGGAGACACAGGCAAGTAGCAGATAAGACTTTTGTAGTGGTTGAATAAAAAGTCACTAAATTACAGCTAGTTAAATAAAGTAGGGATGCTGCAGGATCAGGTGATGTGCTGTAGCTGCAGCTGCATGATGTCTGAGCTGGTGAACCCCATTGTGGTTCCTGGTGACCACATCTACAGCCAAGTGTTGACTGCTCGTGGAATTTGAGCTTCAAACACTGCGGCACATCAGGGGGTGGGAGAGTTACCTGGATTCTCTGTTACAGGAGGTAGTCACACCCTTTAGATTAGCTGCCTGAAAGTCAGTCTGTGGTTAGGGACAAGAGGGTGAGACTATGAGTGAGGTGGGTAGTGGGATACAAGAGACTGCTAGAGGAGCCTCAGCCTTTGAGTTTGTCCAACAGGTCTGAGATTCTTGCTCCCTGCGTGGATGAGAGTGGGGGCTGTAGGAAAGATGAGCAACCTAACTGTGGCACCGTAGTTCAGGGAGCCATTCAAGAGGATGGAGAGAAGAGAAATGTAGTGGTTATTGGGGATAGTATAGTCAGGGGAATAGACAAGAGTTCTCTGTTGTGAGGATAGAGTGTCCCGAAGACTGCGTTGCCTGCCTGGTGCCTAGGTTCGGGACATCTTATTTGACCTGCAGAGGAATTTGCAGTGGGAGGGGAAAGATCCAGTTGTCATGGTCCATGTGGGTACTAACGACATAGGTAGAACAACGAAAGAGGTTCTGCTGAGGGAGTTAGAGCAGCTATGGACTAAATTAAAAAGCAGAATCAAAAAAGTGGTAATCTCTGGATTACTACATGAGCCATATGCAAATTGGCACAGGGACAAGACTAGAGAGTTAAATGCGTGGCTCAAGGATTGATGTGGGAGAAATGGGTTTGAATTCATGGGAAATTGGCAGCAGTATTAAGGAAGGAGGGAGCAGTTCCAATGGGACGGGCTCCACCTGAACCGTGATGGGACCTGGATCCTTGTAAATCACATAACTAGGGTGTGGATAGGGCTTTAAACTAAATGGGGGGGGGGGTCCAAGCAGATTGGAGAAGTATGGATAAAGTAAAAGAGAAAAGTGTGGATAAAGATAAAGTACAAGCAAAAGATAAAAAAGAGGAAAGTAAGAGTGGAGTAAAGAAAAGTCAAGTGCAAAAGAGAAAAAGATTACAAGATTTTAAAAGCACAATAAGTCTAAGGGTACTTTATTTGAATACCCATAGTATTCAGAACAAGGTCAGTGAATTTGTGGCACAAATCAGTACGATTTAGTGGCCATTACAGAAACATGGTTGCAGGCTGGAGAGGACTGGGGATTAAATATCCAAGAATATCAGGCAGTATGGAAGGTTAGGCAGGAAGGTAGGGGAGGTAGGGTAGCACTCTTAATTAAAGACGAGATCAGGGTAATAGTGTGACACGATATAAGATCTAAGGAGCAGAATGTTCAATCCATCTGCGTACAGATTAAAAATAGTAAAGGGGAAAAAAAAATCACTAGTGAGAGCTGTCTATCAGCTACCAAATAATAACATTACAGTGGCACGGGCGATAAACAGAAATATCTGAGGCATGTAAGAATGGAACAGCAGATATCATGAAAGACTTTAACCTGCACATAAATTGGGTGAATCAAGTTGGTTGAGGCAATCTTGAGAACTTCATAGAATGCAACCATGATGGCTTTCTTGAACAGCATGTTACTGAACCTACAAGGGAACGTGCTATTTTAGACCTGGTCCTGTGCAATGAGACAGGTAAAACTAGTGATCTTGTAGTTAGGAATCCTCTTATGACTACAGACATGAATAACAGAGGACTGCCCATTAGCGTGGTCAAACCAAAGGAAAGTCTGGCTGAGCAGTTATCCCAATCTGCTTGGGAAATAGTAAGAGAACCGAGAAAGCAGGGGACGGGAACAGGATGACAGAAGGATATTAGGAAGAGACTGAGTACTCCGAGGGCAGCCCTCACCTCCTCCAGAAGAGCCATAAGGTTTGGCTAACTTTAAAAATGCTGAGAAACTAAACGGAAGCAAAAATAGACGGTGATATACCTATATTGAGAGATACGTATTATAATGTGGATTTTATATTACTCATTTTTTAAAAATTCATTTATTCATTCCTTTTTCCCTACCTAAATGAGAATATATACATGGGAGGATACACGGGGAAATCATTTCTGTGTAACGGACATAGATATTTTACTTACTTTTATAGGTACTGCAGCGGGGCCCTCAACTGGCAGGTAGGAGGGGCTATCCCCCACAGTGAGACATTTCTTCTAGCTCAACCCAGGGTCACCTAGAGACCCCAGCCTTGGAATCACACGTTCATACCTTTTTTTAAATTATTCATCTTTCTTGGCTCCTATTTGTTCAGGGAGTAAATCGATGCAATTACATTCTGCAAATTTCAATGATATACTAACAGATAAATACACATGGCTAAGGACAAAGTAAAATTCATTTCTTTTAATGTCAATGGGCTGTTGAATCCAGTCAAGTGCAGTAAAATTCTATCAAAAATGAAAAAAGAAGAAGCCCATGAAGTATATTTACAGGAAACTCACTTTAGTAATAATAAGCATGGAAAATTAAACAGAATGGGCTTCATTAATTTGTTTTTCTCATATAAATCAGGACATAGAAGAGGAGTTGCTATTCTCATCTCAAGCAAGCTAAATTTTGAAAAAGTATTTGAAATGGGAGATAAGGAGGGCAGATATATTCTGGTAAGGAGTAATATAGATGGAAATCCAGTTACTTCATTGAATATATACACACCTCCAGGAAGTGATGTTAGTTTCTTCCAGAAAATTACTAATATTATGGTAACTGAAACAGAAGGTCTCTTGATATGTGGGGGAGACTTAAATTTACAATAACAACCAAAGTTAGACTCTTCCAATAGAAACACTTATGAAACAAAGTCCTTACATAAGAAAGTTAACACTCTCTTTGAGGATGTTGGTCTAATTGATATATGGAGGGACCTTTTCCCTGTCAGAAGGGATTACACTCATTATTCCGCCCCCCATTCCATATATACACGCATAGACTATTTCATAACATTTGGAAAAGACAGACACAAAATAGTCACTTGTGGAATTGGGACAATAGATGCAAGTGATCATGCACCTATATATTTATCTGTTGATCTTGACCTACAACCAAAGAATACTATTTGGAAACTAAATGAAAGTCTACTCAATGATCCCTATTTTAAGGAACACATTAAAAAAGAAATTGATCTTTACTTAGAATTCAATGATAATGGAGAGGTTTCACCTCCCATTCTATGGGATACTCTGAAGGCTGTCTTAAGAGGGAAAATTATAGCAATATCTTCATATAAGAAAAAAATAAGGAATAAAACATTAGAGGAATGACAAGATAAGCTGAAGGAACTAGAAAAAAAAATAAAGTTTGGCACAGGATACACTAGAGGAAACTAAAAAAAATGAGGAATGAAATTAATAGTTTGGCGACAAAAGAAATTAGAAAAAATTTAATGTTTCTGAAACAGAGGTACTATGAAAGTTGATCTAAATCTATGAAAATACTGGCGAGGAAACTGAAAAAAAATAGCAGAAAATACAATTCATAGAATTAGGCATCCAAGAACAAAAGTGATTAAAAAAAAATAAGCTAAGTGAAATTCATGAAGCTTTTGAAATGTTTTACAAAACTCTATATTCCAAAGTTCCAGGGGGAAACTTAACCCCAGTTGACACCTTCCTGAATTCTTTAGAGTTACCCACTTTAAGCAAAGAACAAAATAGAAAGATGACTGCTGACATAACTGAAACTGAACTAAAAACTGCAATTAGTAGGCTTAAATTAAGCAAGTCACCAGGATCAGATGGATATACGGCAGACTGGTATAAAGAGTTTAGAAGTGAGTTAATCCCCGTTTTACTCCCCACACTGAACTGGGCCCTGAGAAAGGCGCAAATTCCACACAGCTGGAAGGAGGCAATAATCTCAGCTATACCGAAAGAAGGCAAGGATAAAATGGAATGTGGGTCATTTAGACCAATATCTGTTCTTAATGTGGATTATAGAATATTTACCTCCATCATGACCAAACAACTAAAAGAGTTTCTACCGACACTGATACATAATGATCAGACAAGTTTCATACAACAACGCCAAACACAAGACAATATACGAAGGACACTTCACATTATGGATCATATATTAAAAAATGAAATTGAAGCAATAGTGATAAGTGTGGTCGCTGAAAAGCCATTTGATTCGGTTAACTGGAATTTTCTTTATAGAGTTTTACATAGATTTGGTCTACATATCACAATTATTAAAACTATACAGGCACTATACAACAATCCTATTGCCAGGATTAAAATCAATGTATATTTATCTAATAGTTTTACCCTAGAAAGGGGCACGAGACAGGGTTGTGCATAGTCACCGCTACTCTTCGCATTATATCTGGAACCATTAGCTCAACACATCAGACAAAATGAAGATATCAGGGGAATTACTATTATCAGGGGCAAAGAGCATAAATTGGCCTGTTACGTGGATGACATTCTGATCTATCTAGGGCAACCAACAGACTCTTTACCTAAATTGATGCAATCCTTTGAACAATATGGCCAATTATCAGGATACAAGATCAACATAGATAAAACCCAACTACTTTCGAATAACTATAGCCCACCAAGAGAAATTGAAAGCAGATATCCTTGGGCATGGCAAACAGAGCCCATCAAATATTTGGGCATCATTATGCCAAAAGATTTGGCAAAATTATCAGAATGCAATTATCAGCCTATATATATAAAAAATTAAGGAAGATATAACAAGATGGAACCTAATTCCTTTTCTTGGTCTCAATTCAAGGGTTGAATCTATTAAAATAAATATACTGCCCAGACTACTATATCTCTTTCAGACCCTACCAATAGAGATTAATCAAAATCAATTCAATGAATGGAACAAGAGACTATCAAGATATATATGGCAAGGTAAAAGGCCCAGTGTTCGTCTCAAAACTTTGCAATTAGCCAGGGAAAAGGGGGATGATGGGGCCTACCTTCTCCTAGAGATCATTATCTTGCAGCACAGTTCAGAGCCGTGATATACTGGTGCAACCCATCATATGACGCTCAATGGAAAAACATTGGGGAGAGGATACTTTCCATCCCCTTACAGGCAATTTTGGCTGATAACAACCTACAAAGTTACATAAATAATATTGACAACCCGTGGGTGAAGTGGACTCTTAAAATATGGAAAACTATTATAAAAGATAAAATAGAGAGAGACATTGCAATTCTTAAATAGTGTGCATATGACTCGGATATTACACCGAATAAACTGGATGCTAGATTTAAGGACTGGACAGCTGAAGGAATGACAGCTATTTGCAATATAATGAAAGAAGGAACCCTGTTCAGTTTTGAAATGCTCAAAGAGAAACACTTATTAGAAAAACAAGACTTTTACTGGTATTTACAGATGCGACAGTATGTTAATAGGACGGTTAAAAATGTAACCAAGGCAAGTACATGTCTGATAGAGCTATTTAGAAAAGCATATAATTCAGACAACTGCAGTAGAATCATTTCAAGCATGTATAAGGGTTTGTCAAATCTTAAAACACATTCGACTTCATACATTAAAACAAAATGGGAGAAGGAAGGAGGGATAACATCTGAGGAAGACTGGACAATAATACGGAGGTATCAATCGAAGTGTACCAGTTCACAGAACTGGAGGGAGTTCGAGTGGAAAAACTGATAAGATATTTATTACACCCTCTCAGAAATCCCATTCTAATAGTAAACCCCCTGTTTGCCGGAGAAATTGTGGAAATCAAAATGCAAACCATTATCATGTTTTCCGGGAATGCCACATTATCAGAGATTATTGGAGTAGGATACATAATGCCCTAAAAGACATCTTTAAATGTGAAATACCCTTAGAGTAAGACCATATATTTTTGGTATATACCTCAAGAATGGTTGAAAAGAGGACTTGATGAATGTACTGCTGGTGGCTGATAAAAAGACCCTTACCAGGAAATGGTTATCACAGGAGAGCCCAACTTTAAATGTATGGATGGAAATTACAATGGACATTTACAAAATGAAGAAGATAACAGCATCTGTTAATCATAAGTTGGAACAATTTTATTCATACTGCAAAAAAATGGTTTAACTACATAATACCTCATAGGCCTGATTTTATTCTCACATGTCAACGAATATATTGTAAAAAAAAATCACCCCTACTCTGTACATGGTTTTCTTCTTTCGATTGTTCTTTCTTTCCTCTCCTTTCTTTAAGTGTATACCTCAGATAAATATTATGTGGAGATTTGTGACAAATATGATATGATATATATGTACAGTATCTGAAATACATCTTATGGAAATGTTTTTGATGATGAAATTCAATAAAAAATAAATTACAAAAAAAAAGGAATCCTCTTAGAAAGAGTGATTACAGTATGATTGTGTTTCTCATACAAATGGAGGTTATAACAGTTTGATTTAAAACCAGTGTATTATGCCTAAACAATGGAGATTACAAAAGGGATGAGGGAGGATTTGGCTAGTGTAGACTGGGAACACAGGCTATTTGGTGGTAAGTTGAGAACAGTGGAAGACTTTCAAAGAGATTTTTCACTGTGCTCAACAAAAGTATATTCCAGTTAAAAGCAAGGACAGTAAGGGTGGGGAGAACTAGCCCTGGATAACTAAGGAAATAAAAGAAAGCATCAAACTAAAAGCTCGTATGTGCAAAGTCTCCAAGAGTATTGGGAAACTGGAAGATTGAGAAAACTTTAAAAAGAACGACTAAGCGAGCAATAAAGAAAGGGAATATAGATTATGAAAATAAACTAGCACTAAATACGAAAACTGAGAGTAAAAGCTTTCATAATTATATAAAGCAGAAAAGGGTGGCTAAAGTGAAGAAGGGTCCCAAAGGGGGAATTGATATTGGGAAATGAGGACATGGCAGAGGCTTTGAATCACTATTTTGTGTCAGTCTTCACAGCGGAGAACATGTCTAACATGTCAAATAGAGATGTTATGGATGCAATGGGAGGTGAGGGCTCGATACAATAGATGGGCTTGAAAAATAGATAAGTCTCCTGGTCCTGATGGAACGCATCCCGGGTATTGAAAGAAATGGCAGGTTACAGCAGAGGCTTTGGTGATAATTTACCAGAATTCTCTGGATTCTGAGCAGGTCCCGGCAGATTGGAAGATGGTGAGTGTCATGCCACTGCCCAAAAAAGGATACAGGCAAAGGCAGGTAACTATAGGGCAGCTAGTTTAACGTCTGTAGTTGGGAAAATGCTTGAAGCTATCATTAAAGAAGAAATAGCGAGGCATCTGGAAAGAAATGGATCCATCAGGCAGACGCAGACACAGCATGGGTTCAGCAAAGGCAGGTCCTATTTGACAAACTTACTCGAGTTCTTTGAGGATATAATGAGCGCAGTAGATAGAAGGGAACAAATGGACATTACTTACTTGGATTTCCAGAAGGCGTTCAATAAAGTGCTGCATAGATAAGGATGCATAGAGTTAGGGGTGATGTATTAGCATGGATAGAGGATTGATTAACTAATAGAAAGGAGAAAGTTGGGATACATGGGTGTTACTCTGGTTGGCAATCAGTGGTGAGTGGTGTGCTGCAGGGGTCGGTGCTGGGCCCGCAACTGTCCAGGATATATGTTAATGATCTGGAAGAGGGGACTGTATGTAGTGTATCCAAGTTTGCTGATGTTACTAAATTGAGTGGAAAAGCAAATTGCACAGAAGATACAGAGAGTCTGCAGAGAGATATAGATAGGTTAAGTGAGTGGGCAAGGGTCTGGCAGATGAAATACAATGTTGGTAAATGCTAGGTCATCCACTTTGGAAGAAAACATGGAAGATCAGATTATTATTTAAATGGTAAAAGACTGTGACAAGCTGCTGTGCAGAAGGACTTGGGAATGCTTGTGCATAAATCACAGAAGGTTGGTTTGCAGGTGCAGCAGGCTATAAAGAAGGCAAATGGGATGTTGGCCTTTGTTGCTAGAGGGATTGAATTTAAGAGCAGGGAGGTTATGCTGCAACTATATAGGGTACTGGTGAGGCTGCATCTGGAGTACTGCATGCAGTTCTGATCTCCTTACTAGAGGAAGGATATACTGGCTTTGGAGGCGGTGCAGAGGAAGTTCACCAGAGATTATTCCAGAGATGAGGGGGTTAAACTATGAGGAGAGATTGAGTCACCTGAGACTGTACTTGCTGGAATTCAGAGGAGATCTTATAAAAGCAAAAAATTATGAAAGAGATAGATAAGGTGGAGGCAGGACAGTTGTGTCCACTGATAGGTGAGACTAGAACTAGGGGACATTAGCTCAAGATTTGAGAGAGTAGATTTAGGACAGAAATGAGGAGGAACTGCTTTAGAGAGTGGTGAATCTGTGGAATTCTCTGCCCAATGAAGCAGTGGAGGCTACCTCGGTAAATATACTTAAAGCAAGGTGGATAGATTTTTGCATAGTAGGGGAATTATAGTAGGGAAACCGGTGACCCCTGTTTCCATTCAGGGGGTCAGTGTGGACATGGTGGAGGGTTACAAATACCTGGGGATACGAATTGACAATAAACTGGACTGGTCAAAGAACACTGAGGCTGTCTACAAGAAGGGTCAGAGCCGTCTCTATTTCCTGAGGAGACTGAGGTTCTTTAACATCTGCCGGACGATGCTGAGGATGTTCTACGAGTCTGTGGTGGCCGGTGCTATCATGTTTGCTGTTGTGTGCTGGGGCAGCAGGCTGAGGGTAGCAGACACCAACAGAATCAACAAACTCATTTGTAAGGCCAGTGATGTTGTGGGGATGGAACTGGACTCTCTGACGGTGGTGTCTGAAAAGAGGATGCTGTCCAAGTTGCATGCCATCTTGGACAATGTCTCCCATCCACCACATAATGTACTGGTTGGGCACAGGAGTACTTTCAGCCAGAGACTCATTTCACCGAGATGCAACACAGAGCGTCATAGGAAGTCATTCCTGCCTGTGGCCATCAAACTTTACAATTCCTCCCTTGGAGGGTCAGACACCTTGAGCCAATAGGCTGGTCCTGGACTTATTTCCTGGCATAATTTACATATTACTATTTAATTATTTATGGTTTTATTACTATTTAATTATTTATGGTGCAACTGTAACGAAAACCAATTTCCCCCAGGATCAATAAAGTATGACTATGACTATTAAAGGCTATGGGGGAGAAGGCAGATACCTTCAAAGATATTCCTTCTGTTCTTTACACTCTTCCTGTAACTTAAAGCATACTTGTACTCAGCACTGATGAAGAAACGCTGACTTGAATCTGGCTATGTTTTTCTCTCCTGCTTCTAAATCTGCCAAATGCTTCCAATATTTTCAGTTTTGAATCATATTCTTAAGTTGGTTTGTAAGTTAAAAATGGCAAATTTGCTAAGACTTGTGAAAACTTCCCACTCAGGCAAAACGTGGTGGATCTGTGAAAAAAGCACAAAATGCACTGCCAGAAGATCTAAAGGGTATTATTGTTTTGTGTTCCTGTTTTTAATGCCAGGGCACTGAAGGGGGAAGGGAAAAAGCTCTCTAAAAAGAAACTTAAATGTCTTTATTATTTTAAATTGGCTAACCAGCAAGTTAGTGGCACTCTAGGAGAAACTACACATAGTATAAGCCCTGATGGCACTTGCTGTGGAGTGAATAAATTGGGAGGTGGAGGTGGCAAAAATTGAACTGAAAACAATGTAAACGAACTGGGTCAAACCATACAACTTAACCACAATAACAGCCTTTTGATAAAAGGTTAAAACAAAAAGGGTTTTGCTGCAAACAAATCCTGACGAAAATTTATAACACTTCATATATAATTTTTGAATGAATACTCAGAATACTGTATAAATTTAGTGAACCCTGTATATTTGGAACTCCTTAACTACTTTTAATGAAAACAGATGTGTAGTATTTCATATATCCCAAGGCTAGACTACCAATACAAAAGATCACTCTTCCAAACTTCGGAAGATCCTGTTTTTTTTCATTTTATTTTATTTAGACATATAGCGCGGAACAGGCCCTCCAGGTCCAAAGAGTTGCACCACCCAGCAATCCACCGATTTAACCCTAGCCAATCGTCACAGGACAATTTACAATGACCAATTAACCTACCAACTGGTACTTTTTTAGGATCCGGAGAAAATTTAGTGTTTTCAAAATCTGCACATTCTATGTCCTGAAATAGCTGTACAATAATGCACACTTTAAAAATCTCTAGAATGTAGTTAAGTTATTGCTTTTTCCAGTACTGGAAAAAAAAATAAATGAAGTTGGGTTTAAGCGTAAAGTATGCACCACGCTAGGTCAGCAGCTTGCCCCATTGATGCGGGTCTCGCACTATAGAGGACACCATCAACAATAAATGGGCAAGGATCAATTTCACAAATATCACTAGCCTTCACTGTTCTGAAGCTGGACAGCAAATAATTGCTTTGCTTTCATTTGCATGTCCACCCCACATAAAAGCAAGAATTCACATTTAACTTTCCACAGAAGTTCTTAAGATTCTTGAGATTTTCTTTAAAACAAAACTTTACAATTGGGTACAAGAAAGCAATCCCACAAAAACATACAGTACAGGGAAATAATTTGCATACTTGTGTTTTCAACATCAATTTCATTATACACATAGGGTTTACTGAAAGACTTAAGAGACACAAGAAACTGCAGATGCCAGAACATGGTGCAAAAAATCACACTGCTGGAGGAACTCGGCGGGACAGGCAGCATCTGTGGAGGGAAGGTGGTCTGTTTCAGGCTGAGACCTGGTACTAGGATGTAATAAAGCAACAAGGGGGAGGGGGAGGCTGGGTCTAGACGACAATAGGTGGAATGTGGTGCAGAGGGAGATAGTGGGTGGATGGAACCAAGTAGTGGATGTTGAGGGTAGATTCAGATACAGTGGCTAATGGTTGATAGGTAGAGATAGATATAGATGAGGAAGTGGGGCGGGGGGGGAAGGGGGAGACAGGGAAAGAAAAAGAATGGGAGGGCCAGATGGAGCCATGTGAGGGGTGAAGGGTGGAAGTAGAGACAGAGGCTGAAAAGTGATAAGTTGAAACAAGAGGCTGCTGATACTGGAATCTTGCAAGGATAAGGAAGAGATGAGGGGCAGATGAAACCATTTCACAGAAACCAAGAAAGAGGAATGAAGACAGAAAGAAGAAAGATTAGCTTTATTTGTCACACATACATTGAAACATACAGTGAAATGCGTTGCTGGCATCAATGACCAACACAATCCAAGGATTATGTTGGGGGCAGTCTGCAATTGTTGCCACACTTCCAGCACCAACATAGCATGCCCATAAGTTACTAATCCTAACAATCTGTTTTTGGAATGTGGCAGGAAACCAGAGCACCCAGAGGAAACCGAAGCAGTCGTTAGGACAACATACAAACTCCTTACAAGCAGCAACAGGAACTGAACCCCAATCAAGGATTGTTCTCATTATATGCTATGCTACTGTGCAAAAGTAAAGGTTTAGCATTATTTGTCACACGTACATCAAAACATACAGTGAAATATGTCATTTTGCATTGAGGATTTGTCAAGGTAGCATGCCCACAACTTACTAACCCTAACTAATACGCCTTTGGAATATAGGAGGAAACCAGAGTACCCAGAGGAAACTCGCACGTTCACAGAAAGAACAAACAAGCTCATTACAAACAGTGGTGGGAATTGAATCCCGATCTTACAGCTGACGCTGTAAAATGTTATACTTACTGCTACACTAATGTGCTGTCACAAGGAATGTGGGTTACCTGAACTTATTCAATGTTCATACCGATGGGTTGTAAAGCATCTAAGTAAAAGATGAAGTTCTGCTCTGCTCGTTTGCTTTGGAAAAGGAAGTGAAAAAAGCTGAAATGGGAAGGGGGGCTTGCAAAAACAAGTGGTCAGGGTGGACACTGCAGACACAATGTAGGTGTACCGCAAAATGGACACTCAGACTATGCTATGTTTCACTGATACAGAGGAGACAAAGTTAAAGGAGGTGCATGTGAATCTTTGTTTAACCTGGAAAGGCTGCTTAGATCTCTGGATGGTTGCGAGGGAGTTGGTGGACAGACAATTGTTGCAGCTCCTACAGTTGCAGGAATGAGTGGGGGATTAGGACAGTTGGGTGCATGAGCAAACCAGGGAGTCATGGGGAGAGTGGTCCCTGCAGAAAGTAGAAAGAGGTGGGGAGGGGAAGATGTGGCTGGTAGGGTGAAAGGCCAGGAGCAAGGGAGCGTTATCTTTGTGCATTTGGGGTGTGTAAAGTAGGGGATGACAAGGACAGAAGGCATGGAAATGGAGGAAATGCAGGCAAAGGTTCTATCAGCCATAATAGAGGGGAAGTCATATTTCCTGAACAAAGAGAGCATTTCAAATGTCTTGTGGTGGAAAGGCTCATGTTAAAATAAACGTGGTAAGAAACAGAAACTGAGCGGAAAAGGAAGGAGTCCTCACAATGGACAGGGTGGGAGGAGGTGCAATCAAGGTAGCTGTGAGAGTCAGTGGGTTTGTAGCAAATGTCAGTCAATAGTTTATAAGAGGTGTATAATGACTGGACATCCATGGTGATAATAAAGCAGTGAGAATCTAGGAATTGGAATTTGTCAAAATGGTGAGACTATGAGAGGCATCCTGGATGTAGGTGGGAAGGGACAGGACAAGGGAAGATAGGATAGTGTCAAGATGAGGATACAAATTGAGTAGGGCAAGAGCAGGCAGAGCCAATTGACCTAACTAGGACAGTCTTGTTTGTGGATCTTGGTTGTGAACAGTAGAGAGTCTGGGCACTATCAAGTTGGAGGCTCCTGATGTGATAAGATGATGTCTTCCTTAATCAATCTTTAGATGAATACACTACTCCATATCATCACAGTAAAATTTATTAAAATATTCATAAAAATAGGATTATCAAATCCTAAGGACTTTCTACAGGGGCACAATTGAGAGCATCCTGACTGGCTGCATCACTGCCTGGTACGGGAACTGTACTTCCCTCAATTACAGGACTCTGCAGAGAGTGGTGCAGACACCCAGCGCATCTGTAGATGTGAACTTCCCACTATTCAGGGCATTTACAGAGACAGGTGTGTAAAAAGGGCCCAAAGGGTCATTGGGGACCCCAGTCACCCCAACCACAAACTGTTCCAGCTGCTACCATCCGGGAAATGGTACCATAGCATTAAAGCCAGGATCAATAGGCTCCAGGACAGCTTCTTCCACCAGACCATCAGACTGATTTAATACATGCTATTTTTATGCTATATTGACTGTCCTGTTGTACATACTGTTTATTACAAACTACTATAAATTGAACTTCGCACATTTAGATGGAGACATAATGTAAAGATTTTTACTTTTCATGTATGTGAAGGACGCAAGTAATAAGTCAATTCAATTCAATGATTACGCTTTTTTAAAAATTTGCTTTAGAAGATCTAAAACAATAACAGAATTGCAATGGTTTCAATTTGAGATTGGAGACCGAGAGTGAGAGCATGATAACAAAAAGAGAAAAGGGAATGACATGCCGACCTGAGCCATTGGGTGTACAGAAAAACAGCATGTCGAACTGATAGCTGATTTTCAATCGAGAGGAGTAAACCCCAGACATTTTATCTAACCAAAGATGGTTCTTCACTACATCACCTTCACTGAATATCTGTCTTCCACTGCTTTTTTTTTTTAAAAGACACCCATTGATAGAACTGAAGCTTACTTCTGGCTGTCAAGGTCAAGTGCACTCTGCCTTTCCTCACAGATCAGTTAGAGAATTTGATGGCAGATTGAGGAGGGGTGCTACGGAGATACAGTCCATCTTCCAAGGCAACAAGGCAAAATGCAGGGGAATAAACTACATGCAGAAAACAACCAGGCATATTTTATATACTTCAGCAGAATTCTAAAGGAGGATCTTGGTTCGACTGTTCATTTATTTCCACAGATGCTGCTTGGCTTGCCAAGTTCCTCCAGCATTTTGTGTGTGTTGCTTTGGATTCCCAGCATCTGTAAACTTTCTCATTTTCATATTTTATATAGAACATTTTTATTGAAAATTCAAGTGTCATTCTTGTTAAATTCGAGGAGGAGAAGCATGGAAAGATGGCACCAAGAGATTTTGCCAATCCAGGTGACTTCTTCCAGTTCATCCACAAAACAACTTATTCTTATATTTCTTACGTCTTTCCTTTCTTTTCAAAGTGCTTGGGGTACTATCAGAGTCCGTGATCTACAGTTCAAACTACAGTGGGTTGATCGAGGATGTGCGGCCTGGCACTTCGCTATCTCCAGGAAAGACCTGGAAGACGTGTCCCCTTGGGTGGAGCCCCGTGGATGATCCAGTTTTGCCGAATGAAGCATAGTGGGAGACCGAAACATTGAGATAGGAGAGGGTGAGGGGGGAGGGAGAAGAGAGAGAGCGAGAGAGACTGACTGTTGGCCCATCAGATAGGGGGGCTTGGAGAAGTGACGCTGTAGATTATAACATAGCAACAACAGGCTGCTGGTCTCCACTCTTGTTTTTGCAGGAACAATCTCTCTTTCCCTACTTAGAGAGAGAGAGCCTGTCTGAGATACTGAAGTGCTGGGTTATGGATTGTAGTTTTGATGGACTCTGGATCAAGGTCTCTTTGGAGGCTTTTACTTTTATGGTGGGATGGTCAGGGAGTGGGGGGAGCTGATTGGTGCTTCTGCTGGCACAAGTGGAGGGAGGTGTTGATACTTTTGCTGCTGCAAAGGGTGGGGGGAGGGTGGGTTTCAGGGCTTCCATGTTCCATCATTCGTTCTATGAGGTCTCTTGTTTCATGGACGTCTAAGAAGAGAATGAATTTCAGGATTTTTACTGTATACATTCTCTGATATTAAAGGAACCCAAATCTAAATCATATCACCAACACCAGCCACTTCCCAACAGACAACGGTGAACCCCCGCCCTCCTCCATGTTGTGACGCATCCGTAAGGTCCCAAGACCTCAGCTGACACTCCAATTCTCCTATCCTTCCTTACTTCTTCAGTTTTAGCCCTAAACCCAAGACACACAACCTACTCAGGTAGTGGTGGAAAACTAACAGACAAGGTCGTTAATACTTCACATAATGTTCTGTGCCTAATGTGCAACAGAATTTCTAGAAAGGCTGCCCACATAAGAATGTATTGCTGTCCCCTATCTTGTTGGTTACAATTTGAGGTGCACAACAATTTCTTGGTTTCAGTTTCTTGTTTAACACAATCCTAAAACTGTGTCATTACCTTAATTAGCAACAATGCAAATAATCTGAGTACAGGAAAATATTCAATTATTTTTACTCTTGAACCCTGCACAATGATCTGGCGTCATGGTCATTGCTAGAGGTTTTCAGATGTCTACAAATATTATTAAATGAAACTAACATTCATGTCTTAAGACTCATATAAAACATTCAAAAAAGGAAATTAGCAGTGTTGTGGTGTCTAAAAGTAGCTTGAACAGAAACCTCATCATACTGACAAATCTGCAGCTAAATTTAAATTTCTTCCAGCTACCTATCTTACTGAAAACTTAAGCAATGAACCAAAAGACCATGGTATATGAAACTCACCATGCAAGAAGTCTGAAAATGTGTATCAACCTGTTCAGAGTTACACCTTTTTGCAAATATCAACTGATCATTATCTACCAAATGCAGAATTGCTGCTTCCAAACAATAAAGTCAGCACTTTCATGAAAAATGGAAGATAAGCCTGCCCCTACAAGCAGCAGAATGAAACTTTTCCCTTTCCACGAATACTTCTAAAGGTTTAGAATCCTAGTATAGCTGTTCAAAGTCATTCATTAGCATAAGCACCAGTGAAAACTTGTTTTGCACTATCAAAGCCATACAACAAGATGTTTTATGCCCTTTCAACTTCAACTAGCTATAAAGCCCTTTCTTCCAAGCTAGCCATGTAAACATTTCTGACTGCATGTCCAATACTGCACTTGCACTTCAGCTGAGGTCCTTAAATGATCAAAACAAACCAATACAACTTTGGAATCCAATGTCTGTAAAAGTAAAAGTGTTCTTATTCTGGTGGCTGGTGGGTAGGTATGCTTGATGTGACTGTATTAGTGTGGAATTTTCAACTCATAGAAATTGGTTTTAAAGGACTTTTTGTTGAACTTTTTTCCTCAAGTGAACAATGACATTTGTCAGAGGAAAGAAAACTGGTGTCATGAAACAGTTTCTAATGTTTTTGTCAAATGGCAGTGATGGGATCTTATTTGAGACCTCAGTAGATTGTGATGGGCTATAAAGTTCTAAGATCACTGGTTAATTTTTGAGGTGTTCAACAACACCCCATTCTGTTCTAGGTCAAAAGTTATTGTGGCTGCTTTATTATGTCACAGATCTCTTAAAAATGCATTTTAAAATATGATTTCCCTTGTCCAGTTATTTTATTTCCATCTTATTTCCCACCTTTGCATTTACTTTTAGCCCATTTCTAAATCAAAATAATACATAATACCGGAAATCTGAATTTACTATGAAAATACTTAGAATTCTCTACATCTGTGGGAAAACAAATGCCTTCATCTCATTGAACTTTAATGCTGTTTCTCCTTCCACTGAGATCTCAAACAAGATCAATATGCCTTTCACTGCCTTTTTTTTTAAAAAAAACAGTAGAAACTGTTTCACACCAGTTTTCTTTCCTCTTACAAATGTCACTGTTCATTTGAGAAATAAAATTCAAAAAAATCCTTTAAAACCAATGTTCATGAGTTGAAAGTTCCACTAATATAGTTACGTCAAGCATAACCACCAACTTAAATTCAATATTTCCTCATATCAAGCAGAATGGTATAAAGGTTTCATGCAATTAAGGACATGTTCATCCACTCCATCCAAGTTATTGTTTATGCTGCATCACAAGGAACATGAAAGAATAAATTCCAAAAACAGTCTGAAAATGATTCCTTAAATCACCAAAACTTGCAGTTTATTACATTGAACACAAACTGTTCCCATACATCTACGTTTTAATAAAATTGCACAAAACAGGCCAAATCTCCAAAGTGAAGAACCAAATTTACACTGTCATAGTTAGTCAAAAATTATTGAATTTATTTATTTAGAGATACTGCGCAGAGCAGGTCCTTCCAGCCCTTCGAGCCACACCAGCCAGCAACCCCCAATTCAAGCCTAGCCTAATCATGGGACAATTTACACTAACCAATTAACCTATTAACCGCATTAATTGAAAACTCACACATTCCATGGGAAGGACATATAGAGACACCTTACAGAGGACGTTAGAATTGAACTCTGACGCCTCAAGCATCCCACTAACTGCTAAGCTACTGTGGCACTCTTTAAATTAGTTTAAATCTGGTTGAAACATTTTTAGCATAATAAATGATCAGAGGATCATGGACCACTTTTATAAAGAATCTCTCTGATCTGCCAGAAGACAGGGCCCTGAGAAAACTCAAAAAGATATACATAATGATAGTCTCATCGGAGAAAAAAAACAAAGTGTTTTCCAAGCATCCTACCTGATGGTGCCAGTGGGTGATGGGATAGGGCTGACCAAGTCGATGTTTGGATCAGGAATGTTAATCTTGAGCGGTGAGATCTGTGGGCAGAATGGACGGATAGGAGATGCTGGCTGTTCTTCTTTGACCTCTTCTTTGCTATAAAGCGATGTAAATGTAATCTTTATCACAGTGCTGGGGAAGCGAAACATACACCTACAAGGAAAAGGTAATACAAGGTCACTACAAAAAGGATAGATACTGTAAGAATGCAGTAATAACATAAATGTAGTGCATCAACCTATTAATGCTTCTTGCATAAGTAAGATGTAAATGACAGTATCCATTCAAAAGAGCACCCTAGCAATTTGCTCTTCCAGAGTTGCAAGAACAAATGGCCTACAGTTTCATTTTCCAGAACTATCTAAGCACACATACTATGGGCACTGTATTTCATTCTTTTGCACATCTGTCACATTTTTACAATTTTGTCAAGACCTATCTAAAAACATATTAATCTCTCCATCTTCCCTCCCTATGAATTACAATTAAATAATTATGCATGGACATTTACCATTCGTAACTTAGATTTTCAACTTTTAACATTATTGTTTTTACAACCACCGTTGCAAGAAAGTTTGTGAACCCTTTGCAATTACCTGTTTTTTGCATTATTACACATAAAATGTGAACTGACCTTCATCGAAGTCACAATAATAGAGAAACATAATCCGCCGAAACTAATAACACACAAAACGCTTGTATTTTTCATTTCTTTATTAAACACATTGTTTAATCATTCACAGTCCAGGATGGAAAAAAGTGTGTGAACCCTTGTATTTAGTAATTGATAGAACCTCCTTTAGCAGCAATAACCTCTACCAAACATTTCCTCTAGCTGCTGATCAGACCTGCTCAACAGCGAGAAGGTACTTTAGATCATCCCTCCATATAAAACTGTTTCAGGTCATCAACATTTCTGTGATACCTTACATGATAAACCCTCTTCAGGTCATGCTACAGCATCTCAATTGGGTTTAGGTCTGGACTCTGACTTGGCCATACCAAAGCACAAATTTTCTTCTTTCTTTTAATCATTCCATTGTTGATTTTCTCTTGTGTTTTGGATCACTGTCATGTGCTTCATCTAACTTCTAATAAGCTTCAGGCGATGTACCACTACCCTGACATTCTCCTGTAAAATGTCTTGATACAATTTTGAATTCATTGTTCCCTCAACAATTGCAAGTTATCCAGGTCCTGAGGCAGCAAAACAGCCCCAAACTATGATGCTCCTTCTACCATGTTTCACGGATGGGATGAGGTTTTGGTGTTGGTGTGCAGTGCCCTTTTTCCTCCAAATGTAGCGGTGTGCATTTCTGCCAAAATGTTAACTTTTGTTTCATCTGTCCACAGAACATTATCCCAGAAATGTTTTGGAACATCCAGGTGATTTTTTGCAAACTTAAGACGTACAGCAATGTTTTTTTTTGAGGGCAGTAGTTTTCTCCGTGGTGTCTTCCATGAATACTACTCTTGTTCAGTGTTTTTCTTATAGTGGCCACAAGAACAGTGACTTTAGCATGTTTCTGCAGGTCTTTTGCTGTTATCCTTGGGTTCTTTTTCACTTTCTGCAGCATTCACATTGTGCTCTCGGCATGAACTTTGCAAGATGGCCCACTCCTAGGGAGAGTAGCAACAGTACTGAATTTCTTCCATTTATAGACAACTTCTCTTACTGTGGACTGATCCACACCCAGGTCTTCAGAAATGCTTTTGCAGCCTTTTCCAGTTTGATGCATCTCTACAGTCCTTCTTCTAAGGTCCTCTGCAAGTTGTTTTGATCGAGGCATGGTGCACAGACGGATCTGTCTTGAGAAGAGCAGGCTCTGTCAGAAACCTGACACTGTGTGTCTTTTTATATATATGTATATGGCAGGGCACCTCTACAACCCAACCTCATCTCATTGACTAGAACACTTGACTCCAAATAGCTTTTGTAGAAGGCATTACCCCAGAGGTTCATATATTTTTTTGAACCTAGACTGTGATTGTTTAAATGCTGCACTCAGTATTGATGAGTAGTAGTACAATTGTTTGTGTGTTATTAGTTTAGGCAGATAATCGTCTATTATTGTGACAGATGAAGATCAGACTATATTTTATGAGTAATTAATGCAGAAAACCAGGTAATTGCAAAGGGTTCACAAACTTTTTCTTGCAACTGTATATAGCGGTTAAAGCACAACAAGCGTGAAGTAAGTAAACAGGAAAGAAATGTGACCTTGATTGCCAGCAGTAGATGTTGAGCTCTGGATTTTGTGCCACAGAATTTAAAATGTCTATGCAATAAGTGAGAATGTAATAAGCTCACTTCAGGTCTTAAGCAGGTTGGTGCAGCTGGTCACCTTTAATAATCATAATCTACACCAGGTCTCACCTAGACATCTTTCCCTCTCTTCCAGTTGCTGGGATCTCTCTCTATCTGACTCCTTTATCCCTCTCAGTGGTCCCCTTTCAGACACATGCCTGCAACCGTGACAAGTGCTATATTTGCTCCTATACCTCCTCTTTCACCACCATTCACGGCCCCAAACAGTCCTTCCAGGTGAGGTGGCACTTCACCTGCAAATCTGTTCATGTCAACCATTGTATCCAGAGCTCCCTGTGCAACCTCCTCTACATCAGTAAGACTCAATGGAGGGAAACCTCTTTGTTGAGCACTGTCACTCCATCCACCACAAAGGGCGGGATTTCCCAGTGGCCACCCATTTCAATTTGACTTCCCATTCCATCATGTCAGTCCATGGCCTCTTCTACTGCCATGGTGAGACCACACCTAGGTTGGGGGGAGCAACAGTTCATATTCCACCAGGGTAGCCTCCAGTCAGTCAGCATGAACATCGACTTCTCTAACCTCTGGTAATTTCTCCCCTCTGCCCTTTTTCCATTTCCAATTCTGATTCCTCTCTCATCCATTGTCTTCTCTTCACCTGCCCATCAACCTCCCCCTATAGTGCAGGGGTTCCCAAACTTTCTTAAAAATTCCATGGACCAATTAGAATGATGTTGTGGATGATGCTCAGTTTGGGGACCCTTGCTCTAGTGTCTCTCCTCCTTCCTTTTCTTCCATGGTCCACTGTTCTCTCCTATCAGATTCTATCTTCCTCAGCCCTTTACTTCTCTTCCACTTATCATCTCCTAGTTTCTTACTTCATCCCCCCTCGCCCACCTTCCCCATCAGCTGGATTCATCTATCAGTCGCCAGCTTGTACTACTTCCTTTCCCATCAACATCTTACTCTAGCTTCTGCCCCTTCCTTTCTCGTCCCGATGAAGGGTCTCAGCCCGAAACATCAACTGTGTATTCCGCACTATAGATGCTGCTTGCCTTGCTGAGTTCTTTCAGCATTTTGTGTGTTGATCAAGATTTCCAGTATATTTAAAATATCTTGTGTTATAAGAGTTTACTTTCAATACATGGCTCTAAGGTTTAGGAGGAGGGGAGCAAATGTAATCTAATGAACAATTTGGCAATATCCTTTTATGCAAATAGTGGAAAATAAATTGATTACCCAGACTTGAACACCACCGGCAGCTTTATATTCTCTTTCCCCTTGTTTAGCCAATTATTGCTAATCAAATCAATTAAAGTTAAACTTCACAGAGTGAAGAGGACTTAACCCAGAGTAACTGAGTACAAAACTAAGAATAACAATGGAAGACTGTTGATGGAGGTACCCACCACATATATATTAACAAGGACAAAATGGGAATGTATTCGAAAGCATAAATGGCAAGCCACTTTCTTAAACAGCTACAATCATTTTCTTGAAGACTACTGCTGAGTCCGAGTTCCAGGCAATCCACACAGCTATAATGAAAGACCGACAAAATATTTTCAAATGAGAATGGTGTTGTGGACAATGCCTATGTGTTGAAGATGTACTTATCCATGCAAGCTGAGAATATTATGTTTTGACTTATTTTGTGGATTTGTTCACATGAAAACTAATTTTTCAGCGATTGTTTTTATCTTAGAGTGCCCTATACTCTTAGCTAATCTAAACCTGGAGATATAATAATTGCTGTTTCCTAGAAATTTCCTCATTTACACTAGATCACTTGGCTAAGCTCCCTCATTGAGTCAGAGAAGTACATCTTTTGCACATCTGAAATCTCTCCAAATACGCTTTTCAATACCTTTCCCATGAGTTATCCGTCCATGCTATAATCAGAAGAAACATTCTGGAGATCAGACGCTCTATTTAGTAGAGTATCAATTTACAGAATATAATTTTATTACAATTAAAGTGCTTTCAATTTTACTTCCCTAAATTCACTTTTTAAATTTTCTGGCTTTTTGTTTAAACTCATTAGGGCTCTATTTCCCTTTGTCTCTCTTACTTAACAGTATTGTTTTCTAGGTTGAATTTACTTGCCTGGAATCTTTTTCCTGCGCTCTTTTAAACTCACATGATCCATGTCCATATAGCTACACTGAGCTGCTCCCATACTCCTTTCACTTAGCTGTGCCAATTCCAGTGTTCACTTTGCTCACCGGGACTGCTTCCAGCGTTCCTTTCAAACTCTCCAGACTACCACCTTAGTTTCCTTGAAGATCTCTGAATGACACTTGCTCCCCTTGCTGTTTTCATTCACCAGGACTGTTTCTCATGCTCCTTTTAAAATCACCAGGGATTTGCTTCCCCAAGTTTGTTTTAAATTGTACAAAAAAGTTTTTTTTTTAAATTCAGAATTATACACAGCCTATTGAAAAAAAGTCCATGAGAACATCAGAGCATACAAATATCCTCAGTGCTGAAGACGAATATTCACAAAGTAGGAGGGAAAGCTCAAGAAACGGATTTAGGACGATGGTAGCAGATAAAACAAATCCAACATATGAAATAAAATTAGTCCAGACCAGAGTGTTGTGGATGGCAGGCCACGAGGTCTTTTACTTTGAGATAAACAGAACTCATGAATAAAGCGAATAAAATAAATGTTAGATGTGTGAATTTCCACAACGTACTTCACATATTGCTGTATAAGAGACTGATCACAAAAATCAGGGTATATGATATTAATTGCAAGACAGCAATTTGGTTAAGTCTGGTAATGCAGTACTCCAGATTCTTGCACTGAAATGAGGTTGAAGTGTTCTAATCCAGGACTAAGAAGATTCATTGACATCCTGATTTAGAGACAAGAGTGCCTGCAAGAATGGTAACTATGGGGAAATAAGAGACTGGAGATACTACAACAAAAAAAAACAAACTGGACGAATGCAGTGGGTTGAGCAGCATCTGTTGGGGGAAAGGAACTGTTGATATTTTGGGTCAAAAACTTGTAAATGTTCTGTTGTGTTTGCCAAATAAAGATTCTGGCAAAGTACCACTAGATATTTTCAGGGGAAACAGATACGTGACAGAAACAATTCAGGTTTGATTTCAGAGTGGCAAGGCAACCAAAGAAAATTAATGCTAAATGACAGCCCACTTCTGAATGGAAGAATGGAGATAACTGTGTAGATATTGTAATTAAACAAAAGAAAGGTCAGTATCTAGTAGGAGAATCTGGCTACTATCATAACACTATAGGAGGACTTACTATATTACATCAATTAGCTTACAGTTGAAATATCAAATGTAGTTCTGAATAGTCCTCAAAGAGTAGCAAATATTAAATGGACTAAAAATAGAAAATGTTAGGAAGGCAGAAGTAAATAATTGGAGCCATTTTGCAGTAACTGGGATGTGATGAAAAGAACAGAAAATAGGATTGTATACCAGTTTTAAGTAAACTATCACTTGTTGGCATTCCGGGGAGAACAGGAGGGAGATTGAAAATCTGGTTAAGTAATGCCACAACAACAACCTCTCACTCAACATCAGTAAGAGCAAAGAGCTGATTATCGACTGCAGGAAGAAGAAGCCAGCCGACCATGAGCCAGTCCCCTTGAAGGGAAACAAAGGCAGCGAGGGTCAGTAGTTTAAAATTCTTTAGCATTAATATATCAGAGGACGTGCCTGGGACCAGCAAACAAATGTCATCACAAAAAAGGTACGACAGCGTTTCTGCTTTCTTAGAAGTTTGCGGCGCAGGCACAGCAAATCACCAAAAACTTTGATAAACTCTATAGATGCAAAGTGGAGAATATTTCAATGGTTGCATCATGGCCTGGTACGGAAACACCAATGCCCAAGAATGGAAAAGGCTACAGAATGTGGTATATACAGCGCAAAGCCCTCTCTGCCATTCAGCACATTTACAAGGACAAGAACGCTGCCACAAGAAACCAGCAGCCATTATCAAAGACCCCCACCATTCTGGCCATACCCTTACTACTACCTTTGGGCAGGAGGTACCCAAGTCTTAGGTCACACACCAACAGGCTCAAGAACAGTTTTTACCCTACAATGACCAAGCTCCTGAACCAATGTGTATAACTTCATTCACTACCACTCCAAATAGATTCTACAACCTTCACGTTCTCAGTATTATTTTCTATTTGCAGTTTGTCGTCTTCTGTACATTGATTGTCAGCTTTTCTTTATGTTTTGCTTTTTTGTAACATTCTATTGTACCTTTTATCCCCCTGTAAATGCCTCAAGGCAGTATGCAGTAACATATACAGTATGTACTCTGATAATAAGTTTACTTTTAAACTTTGGAAAATCCTTAAAATAAAGGAAATGCTTCTCAGACATGACATGTGGTTTAAGTTAACAGCCCTCAGTTTGTGAAAAAACCGGAATGTAATGTCCGTATTCACTGTACAATATGTTTCTCTACTGTAGAGAGAGCAAATTCAACCTGGGTGAGCCCTTGGCCAATTATTCAGTTCACAAATGTAACCTAAACTTCCAATAATCTTTTATTTTAATTCTCCATCCTACCCTTAATCTGAGTTCAGAATGCCTTCTCTTTTCCAGACATATAGAGAGAGTATTCACAAATTTGGATAACAATTCTGCTTTTTCCAGTTATTCCCCTCCTCCTCTCTCAGTTCCCTTCCAAACCTTTCTGCCATTAATCCATGCCACTCACCCTCTCAGTTGTTCCCTTTTGTCCTTCTTCTTCTTTCAGCTTTGTATTTGCTCACATTTGTTGTATCTTTAACTTTTACTATTTGCCAAAATGAGTAATCAACCTGAAACAGCAAACTTGTTCTACACTCTACAGGCTCACCCTGTCCCACTCAACAGTATGCCTTGGATGATCCTTGTACACTCTCCACCAAATTGTGATGGACAACAGTGGAAAAATGTCAACAGAATTCTGTCCTACTTTAATACAAAACTCCAAAAAGAATAAGCACAGAGAACTCTTCCAGGATATGCACCACAGACAATGTACTTTGCAATTGGAGAGAGTGCAGGAATGATTTACTACAATGATCCCTACACACTCAAGGGCCAAATCACAAAGAGAGAAACTGCAGTTATTGGGAATTCTGAAGACTGAGTGATTTAATTCTCCAAAATGGCTCATGTAATTGCAACTGTTATCCACAAACAAATTCTATCTGCCCACTGAGAGCTAGCTGCTGTTGCATCGTTCTAAACCTCAGGGATTAGTCATAGTTTAAACAGTGAGTTTGGTCCATAAAGCTTTCAGTTTGTTGGACAGCTGGGCATGTGTTTTGTTGGAAACAGCACTGATAGAAGAAGCCTACTTGAGTTCATTCTAGTTGGAGTGGAGGAACAGAAAAATAGCAAAAATTTCAAAGAGGTTGTTCTATATTCCAGTGGAAGTAAAAATAAATCCATAAACACAATAAACATGCCATTTTCTGTTGTGCCGAGAAGACTGGACACACTGCTGGCTTCTGCCATTCAGATTTTGCACCAAATTATTAAAAGTAAAATTGCTAACAGATTTAAAGCTAGAAACTATAGTTGGTATTATTTTAAAATCAAGTTTTCCTGGCTTAACATATTGCTTTTTCTTTTGGTAATGAGTAGCTGGTGGCATCCCCAAGTGCTGAAAACACAGGCACATTATTAAACAATACAAACACAAAATAGCAAGATACTAGCCTATGGTTTGCACCAAGATAATGCTGCTTCCAAAGATGGGAGTCTAATACTAAATAAATAATATCATGGAATATGACAAACAGTATGAGAAGCAGGATTGCAGTTTAATTGAGGCAACAGACTAAAGTTATTGAGCAGAATGAAAAACTACGTACATCTTCAACAAATCTTCAACCAGTTATGTAGAGTCAGTGTAAAAGTAGCATCAACATACTTCACATGTTGCTACTCCAGGCATATACACAAGCAGCATGCAAAGTCTCCATAGTCCGCTACCATACTTCCTCAGGCTTAGAAAATAGTCTGCAACTGCTTCAAATTAAACCAAAAAGGTACCACATTGGAGGAGTCGTGAAACATAATAAACTCAAACATAAACCAGTTGACTGAAGATCAATTACAGAACTCTATACTACATCACCACATATCTGATCAGGCAAAGAGATAAAAAGAGGTTTCACGTGAACTAGCATACTCCACTGTCATAAGCCAGTTAAAATACTTCAAGCTTATACAGACATTTTAGATGAAATTAATTGTAGAACTATAGTAGTAGTAGTAGTAATACTTTATTGATCCTGAGGGAAATTGCTATAGCAGTATTTTTAAAAAATATTTTGCATTTTAGTTGCTGGCTGTTGACAGAAAACAAATGTACATTATTGTGAACAGGCAAAATTCATTCGCTATTTTTCTTTCACTTTGCACAACCTGCCCTGTAAGGAAAACACACCCAGAACCCCAAAACTCATTGTAAGATTGTCTTACAATATTGTTTTGATTTTCAAAAGTACTTGTAAATACATTTTTTGTCAAACTACCACTTTTAAAAAAACAATGTTCAGACCAATATGAGGTTTTCCTCACTTTATAAAATTCAATTTATGCATTTCCACTGTAGTATACCATGGACACAAATGCTTGATTTATGAAACTGGTTTGGCAATGAAAAGTTCAGTAGTCACCAGCTCAGCATTCATTCTGTGTATTGTTCAAAACAGCTTCAAAATGCCACAGCAGTTTCAAGGACTGTCACAACACGCAATATAAACTTTAATACTAAGCTGGAGTTAAAAGGCAAGTGTTTGGTGGATGTCAACAACTTGTTAAATGTTGCAGTGTTGACAGTGAAAAAACACCCTAACAACATGAACAAAATTAAGCTCGGTGTCCAAAACTGCACCCAAGTATTACAAGCAAGAGAAAATCTGCAGGTACTGGAAACCGAGCAACACATACAAAATGCTGGAGGAAAAAAGTACTATCGATCTTTCAGGCCAAAACCCTCCAGCAGGACTGGAGAAAAAAGGATGAGGAGTAGATTTGAAAGGTGGGGAGAGGGGAGAGAGAAACACCAGGCGATAGGTGAAACTTGGAAGGAGAGGGATGAATTTCAGAGAATCACGTGCTGGACGCAGAGGCAGAGGCTGGTGGAGTGGTAGTTTTATTTAAACCGTGTGGTATAAGCTGGCGGTGAAGACATGCTCCTCCACCATCAACGCTGCCCTAACCGCACCCCTTCAATTTCACGCACGTCTGCCCTTACCCCATCCTCCCGCCACGTCACCAGGGATGGGGATCCTCATCCTCACCTACCACCTCACCATCCTCCGCATCCAGCACATAATTCTACAATTAACGTCAACTGTACTTTTTTTTCCATAGATGCTGCCTGGCCTGCTGAGTTCCTCCAGCAGTTTGTGTGTTGCCCAGGTATTACAATGCATGTTACAAAGGATAAATAAGTTATAATGAAAAGAATAATTGAAGTATAATGTGTGGTGGTGAGAAGTTTTGAATCCACAGTATGTGTACCCAAGTTTAATGATGATCCATTATGTGAAGCAAGATGATCAGGTCAAGAGTTCAAAGAACAAGTGGAACAGTACATCCTCTGAAGATACTGACACTTATAAGGTCAGCTTACAAAGGCCGATTTGAATATTTCAAGTAAATGTGAGAACTGTATTAATATCTTGCAGGAGAGACAGCAAGTGTGGGTACACAGCAGAAGGAAATTCTTCCAAGAAACTGATTTTTGGGGAAGCGGGGTTCTTTTCTGAACAAGCATAGATTCAATGGCCAAACAAATTGCCTCCTTCCAGGTTGCTTATGTGGGCAACAGAGATCTTTTAGAAGATAAGGTCCTCATGCATTGTTTGAAAGGATGAAAACACTGCTCCACCATTCAAGGCAGTCAAAAAGAGATTTATTTTCCTTAGAGGCAATGCTGAGGATGACTGAAAGCTTCAGCCTCTCTTAGTTTACTACTCAGAGAATCCAAGTGGTCTAAAGGGATACTCAAATGTAGGGTGTCAATTCTGCACAAAAGCCTGGGTGACTGCATCACATACCTAAGACTACATCACATCATATCTCTCTCTCTCATACACACACTCACAACTGAGCGAACATAGTACAAGGAAGAACATGAACAAAGACCTTTACTTATCCTTAACATTGCCCTTTGACATCTGTAACATCAAGAACATGTAGGTGGCAATAACAAACCAAACATTCAAGAAATCTGGAAGATATCCAATATCAAGATATCCACAGACTTCATCAATGCATCCAAATAACTGGTAAAAAAAAATTATGAACTCTAATTTCATAAAGGGAGGAGTTATTTGCAGCCTCACAGCGCATTAAAGCGGATAAATCCCCAAGGCCTGACCAAATGCATACTCAGACCTAGTGGGAGGCGAGAGGAGAAATTGTGGAGGCCCTCGTGGAGATGCTTACTTCATCAGCCACCACTAGTGAAATTACTAAAGACTAGAAGATGGCTAATACTATTCTGCTATTTAAGGGCAGAAAGAACAAGCCAGGGAACAACAGGCTGTCTGCCTAATGTCAGCAGTGGGGAAGTTATGGGTGGGAATTCTGAGGGACAGCATCTACCAGTATTTAGATAGACAGAATCCAATTAACAGTAGTCAACATGGCTTTATGAATAGAAAGCCATACCCAACTTTTTTGAGTATTTCTGAAGAGGTAACCAGAAAGTTAGATGAAAGTAAATCAGTGGATGTTGTCTATTAGGTCTTAAGCAAGGACTTTAACAAGGTCTCCATATTGTAGAATGACAAGCTCTATGCCCCCTAGAATCCAGGGAGAGCCAGTTAGTTGGCTTTAAAATAGGCTCGGAGGCAGGAACAGAGAGTGTTACTTTAAGTCTGTTACTTGGAATGGAGTCAATGACTGGAGGTATGCCACAAGGTTCAGTATTGGCAATCTTCATTATTTATAGAAATGATTTGGATGCGAATGCTCAAGGCTTGGTCAGTAAGTCTGCGATGATACAAAATTAGGAAGTACTGTTGATAGTAAAGAAGGTTTTTATAAATCACAGGGGGAATCTTGATCATTTGGGAAAGTGGATTTCAATCTAGTTAAGTATGAACTGACGCATTTTGGAAAGCCAAACCAGCGTACAACTTATACTATGACAGGGCATTACAGAGTGTAATAGACCAGAGGGACCTATGAGTTCAAGTGCATAGATAGTTGGAAGCAGCATCATAGGTAGACAGGGTAATGAAAAAGGCATTTAGAAAGCTGGGCTTCATCAGTCAGGGCACTGAGTATATCAGTGGGACACCATATTGCAATTGCGCAAATTGTACAATTGCAAAACCTATCGAATATTAAATGTCATTGATAGAATAGACGTGGAGAGGACATTTCGTAGAGTGAGGGAACTCTAAGACGAGAAAGCACAACCTCAGAATATAAGGATATCCCTTTAGATACAGAGGAATTTCTTTAGCCAAAAGATAGTGAGTATGTGGAATTTATTACCATAGACAGTTGTGAAAGCGAAGTCTTTGGGAAAACTTAAACTGAGGTTGGTAGGTTCATGATTAGTAATGGCGTCAAAGGTTATGGGAAGTAGGTAGGAGTTTGGGGTTGGGAGGAATAATAAATCAACAGTGGATTGGCAGAGCTATCCAGCAGGGTTGAGTGGTCTAATTACATTCCTATCCCTTATTCCCTTGTCAGTGAGCCCACATTAAGAGTGCTATGCACAGTTTAGTCATGCTGCTAAAGATGTGGTTAATCTAGAAAGAGTGGAAATGGATTTCAGAGGATGTTGCCAGGATTCGAGAGCCTGAGTTATGGGGAGAGGCTGGCCGGACCAAGTATTTTTCCCCTGGAGCATAGGAGAATGAGGGGCATAGACAAGTTGGATGGTAGCACTTCTTTCCCCAGGGTCTGGGAATCCAAAAGGAGGCAGCATAGGTTTAAGGTAATATACTGGTGAGTATATCAAAACAGCTGTCAGGGAATTAGTTGAGATGGGTACAATGGAATCATTTAAGTACTTGGATAGGAACATGCAGGGGAAGGGCTGAGACAGAACATGGGCTGAACATGGGAAACTGGGACTAGGTGGGTGGTTAGCATTGACTTGTTGGTCTATGACACTATAAACTACAAAACTTAAAAAGTATATCGCATTGTGTGTGTTCATGCGCGCGTACACACACAGGATTCCAGTTAATTGGGACACATCCAGACCAGTACATTTTGGCCAATTAAGCAGCTGCCCCAATTAGCAAAAAAATTTCATGGAAATAGTTAAAAAGGTATAAAAATAGACAAACTGAGTAACAAATTACATATTTAAGTGAAATACAGAACAAATTAGAACACTACCAATACTAATTCAGTATTATAAAACTGTATTAGTTCCTAATAGTTATTAGAGGAATTAACTGAGTATAGCAATGAACAAAATCAGCACAGACACCAAGTGCAGATAATGGACTGCCTTCATACAATGTTATTGACGACTGTATCCCCTAAATCAACGGTCCCCAACCACCGGGCCGCAAAGCATGCACTACCGGGTCGCGAGGAAACAATATGATTTGGCGATAGGAGTCAGCTGCACCTTTCCTCATTGCTTGTCATGCCCACTGTTGAGCCATTACGCACGCGAGGTCATTACCCACGCATCATCCATGTCAGCGCGGGAAGAAGATCAACTCCTCGAGCTTGCAAATGACGGCGGGCTGAAAAGTATGTTTGACATAACATCTCTGCCGGCTTCCTGGATCTCAAAGTCAAGGCTAAATATCCTGAGATAGCCATGAAAGCACTGAAAACGTTGCTTCCATTTCCAACATACCTCTGCAGTGAATGGAACAAAAACCAAATTGCGTAATAGACTGAACATAAGAAACCCTGTTCGAGTATCGCTGTCTCCCATCACCCCTCGATGGGACCATCTTGTTGCAGGGAAACAAGCATTCGGCCCAGGGCTCCCACTGATTCAGCGATATTGGCGTGTTGCAATGATTTTATATGTTCATACGGGGAAAATATCTGCTGTGTATTTAATATCCAAACGTTACTTAAAATGTTATGATGCTATTGACTTACTTACATAACCATATAACAATTACAGCACGGAAACAGGCCATCTCTGCCCTACTAGTCTGTGCCGAACGCTACTCTCACCCCCTAGTCCAACCAACCTGCACTCTGCCCATAACCCTCCATTCCTTTTCTGTCCATATACCTATCCAATTTTTCTTTAAATAATATCGAACCTGCCTCTACCACTTCTACTGGAAGTTCGTTCAACACTTACTTCAAGCTCCCCTGTCCTTCCCTGATAATTGACTTATCGCTATATTCATGTGAGGAAAATATGCGCTGTGTGTTTAATATTAAATTCATTAAATAAACCCTTTTAGAAACAAAATTAAGTGTATTAGCCACTTATCACCTATATTCCGGTCGTGCTGAACATCCCCCCCCCCAACAGAATCACCAAAAACGATTTGTAGAAAACATCGGCACGTACACGCATATGCAAAGCACGCATGCGCACTGGTGCCCGCGCAAGGCTTCATGGTCATTGTAGTCTCTCTGCGTAAACAATGTTTTTGGCTCTACTCTTGTCCGTTGGCAACCATACCCCCCCTCCCCCCAGGTCGGCCGGTCCGCAAGAATACTGTCAATATGAAACCGGTCCGCAGTGCAAAAAAGGTTGGGGACCCCTGCTCTAAATTTTCACTTTCATTGTACCATCCCAGATGATTGTCAAAACCTTCAATTTCTTCATAGTTCTTAACTTGTTGAAGAAATAAAATTATTTCATTTTCACTCTTAGCCATTTCTGGCATTTCCAAGCCTGGATTCTTGAAACCACAGTGAGCAAAACAGTTCAGAATTGTCTTGCCGCTTATTTCTTGCCAACTATCCATGACTTTTTTTTAAACTCAAACACATGCAACAGACGCCAATTAAAACTGTTTGCTCAAAGCATACAGTATCTAATGGCCACGCAAGTGCACGCGAGTAACTTTAGTTTAAAACTGTTCAGCAACAGTCTTGTGCCCCAATTAAGCAGCATAGTGCCCCAAACAAAGGGAATTCATGCTAATTTCATGATTAGATTTGGTTCTTTAAGAGTTGCTCCAAATAAGTAGCTGTCCTAATTAACTGATGGCCCACTGTAGTTTTAAAATATTTTCAACAAAAGTATTGCTACAGGTTATTCACCAAACTTTAAAGTTTGACAAAATTAAACTTTATTTTTACTTGTTATCATTAATACCATTTGCACTCCTCACCCGTAGTTCTTTATCTTATGACTGCAGGAGTAGACAAAGTGCAATTGTGTGACAAGGCAAATCTTCCACAACAAGAAATTATGTTCCAGGTCAACAACACGACTACAACAGAGAACACTTGCCGGCTGCCTCACACCTGTATCCAACACATCATTCTCCCCAACTTCCACCATTTCCAATGGTGTCCCACCATCAGGCAAATCTTCCCCTCCCCACTTACCATAGGAGTCACTCACTCTGCAACTCCCTTGTCTGCTGAGCCCTCCTCACCAATCAACCTCCAAGCACTTATGCAACTGGGCTAACTTACACTTGCCCCTACATCTCCATCTGCACCACCATTCAGGGCCTCAAAGAGTCATTCCAGGTGAGAAGGTGCTTCACATGCAAATCCATCAGAGTTATTTATTGTACAGTACCTGGTGCTCCCAGTGCAGTCTCGTCTACATCGGTGCTACCCAAAGCAGACTGGGGGAAATCTGTTTAATTGAGCACCTTCAGTTCATCCACCAAAACAGCTAGGATATCCCAACTATTTTAATTCCACCTCCCACTCCTGCACTGACATGTCTGTCCATAGCCTTCTCCACTGCCACATTAAAGCCAGATGTACAATGGAGGAGCAACATCTCACATGCCACCTTGGTAGTCTTCAACTTGACGGCATGAACATTGATCTCTCGCTCTTCTAATAACAACTTCTCCCTGGTTCCAGCACCCCTCAGTTTTTCTATATTCCTCCAGCCCTGTTACCCATTCTCTTCACTCTCCCCCACCCTCACAATCTGCCCTTCATCTTCATCTGTTTCCCCAACTCCTTCTCTTTATTCTATGTCCTCTCCTATTAGATTCCTCCTCCTTCACCCCTTTGCCTTCCCTACCCATCATGTCCGAAATTCTCCCATTATTCCCTTTTAGCCCCTCCCCCACTATGCTGCTTTCCCCTCTCTTATGGATTCACCCATCATATGCCAGCTCATGATCCTTCTCCCTCCCTCTCCCTTTTTATCCTGGCTTCTCTTCTCTTCCTTTCCAGTTCTGATGACGAGTCTCAGGCTCCAATGTCAACTGTTCAATACCCTCTATTGATGCTACTCAGAAGGCCAGGCAGCATCTACGAAAAAAAGTACAGTCAACGTTTCGGGCCAAAACCCTTATGGCAGGTCTGGAAAACACACAGGTACAACTTGGGAGGGGGAGGAATGAAGCAAGGAGCTAGGAAGTTGATTGGTGAAAGAGACAGAAGGCCATTGAAGAAAGAAAAAGTGGGGGGGGGGGGAACGAGGTGCACCAGAGGGAGGTGATATGGGCGGGTAAGGAGATAACATGAGAGAAGGACAAGGGGATGGGATATGGGGGGAGGCATACCTTACTGGAAGTTTGAGAAATCAATGTTCACACCATCAGGTTGGAGGTTACCCAAACAGAATGTAAGGTGTTGTTCCTCCAACATAAGTGTGGCCTTCTCCCAAGAGTGGAGGAGGCCATGGATGGACATATCGGAATGGGAATGGAAAGTAGAATTAAAATGGGTGACCACTGGGAGATCCCGCTTGTTTTGGCGAACGGAACACAGATGCTTGGTGAAGTGGTCTCCCAATCTACGTCGGGTCTCAGCGATATAGAAGAGGCCACACCGGGAACACCAAACACAGTATATGACCCCAACAGATTCACAGATGACGTGTCACCTTACCTGGAAGGACTGTTTGGAGCCCTGAATGGTAGTGAGGGAAGTGGTGTAGGGGCAGGTGTAGCACTTGTTCCGCTTGCAAGGATAAATGCCAGGAGGGAGATCAGTGGGGAGGGACAAATGGACAAGGGAGTCACGTAGATGCCTGCAGAAAACACAAGGTGGGGAAGGGAGGGAAAGATGTGTTTGGTGGTGGCATCCAGTTGGTGGCAGAAATTTCGGAGAATTATGTGCTGGATGGCAGAGGCTGGTAGAGTGGTAGGTGAGGACAAGAGGAAACCTATCCCTGGTAGCGTGGCGGGAGGATGGGGTAAGAGCAGACATGCATGAAATGGAAGAGATGCAGTTGAGGGCAGCGTTGATGGTGGAGGAAGCATCTGCTGATTTTCTCTTGTTTGTTCCCAACCCTTCTTTTTATGCCACTGAACTTTACCATTAACTGAAGGGTCTGTGTACACTAGCTTGGGAACCCCTGACCTAAAGCTTGACTACAAATTGAGATGTTTTATTTGTGTTGCAGAGTTGAGTAAGAAAGCTTTGATTTCCTATTGAAACTTTCTAGTTACAAATACTGGGTGCTCATGAACCACCATTACCTGAGCATTAAAACAAAATGGTATTGCTTCATGCCGTTTTGTATTTCAACATTACCTGAGAAAGTTTTCTGACTTTTTTCTACATGTTCACCAATTTCAGTTTACAGGCCATTGAAAAAGGCACAGTACTGTACAACAATTAAGACACTGCATTAGTAAACACAAAAAAACTACCTTCTACATTCCAAATACTTAAGTTACTTGACTAGCTTTTCCTGAAAGCATATTGCAAAACTGGGTAGTGACACAGCCTGCCAATTCCAGCTGTTTCCTCATTTATATACAACATAAAACTGTCAGTCTTTCTACTGGGAGCAAAAGCTCAGTAGTTCTGTAAACAATGGCCTGGATTTTAGCCTGAGGGAAGCCAGTTCTGAACAGGATGAGGACTGTTGAGCAGCCTAGAAGCACAGTACAACAGTGTTGCTCATAAATGCATTTGGTCTCTGCCGGTTCTGATGATACACATCAGTGGTGCAAAAGACCCTTCCTTAATGCATGGATTCATCCCTTTTCATTTACATTCTCCAACTAGTTTTCCCCTTCTGCCTGCTGATATAAACAAATTAATTTAAAATCAATGCCAAACTACCCATGGAAAGAATGTTTCTACGCTCAAGTCCAGAAGAGAATGGGCTTTGTAGCTGAACCAGAATCTTTTTTTTTTACAGTTTACCTTCTAACCAAAAGTAGTTAAGATATTATCCCACATTCCTCAGACTTTAGATATAACACCGAGTCATGTCATCTCAGCTTTACAACTCATCTTATCTGCAGCTCAGCTTTTAATACAGTCATCCCCTACAAACTGGTGCAGAAATTGAGCAACCTGGGCCTTGGCAGTTCACTGTGCTCAGGGATACTGGATTTTCTGAGTAACAGACCCCAAAGTGGCAGGATGGGAGAACACACATCATCTACTCTCATTCTGAACACCGGTACACCACAGGGGTGTGTTCTCAGCCCCATCCTCTATTCTCTTTTCACCCATGACTGCTCTACCATTCACTCCACCAACACCATTGTCAAATTTGCTGACGATACCACCCTAATAGGTGTCATATCAGACTGTGATGATACAGCCTATAGGGAGGAGGTACATCATTTGACAGAATGATGTTGTCATAATAACCTGGACTTGAACACCACAAAAACCAAGGAGCTGATAGTAGACTTCAGGAAATCAAAGGGCGTCGAGCACTCTGCTCTGCACATATACGGGAAAGAGGTGGAGAGAGTAGAGAGTTTCAACTTCCTCGGCGTCCACATCTCGGCTGACCTCACTTGGACTGCCCATATCTCTTATCAGATGGGGAAGGCCCAACAGAGGCTCTACTTCCTAAGGAAGCTAAAGCACGCTCTCCTCCCTCATCACCTGCTGATCAACTTCTATAGGACAACTACAGAGAGCCTCCTGACGTATTGCTGTGCAGTGTGGTTTGCCAGATGCACAGAACAGGAAGGACTTGCAGCGGGTGGTGAGGGTAGCAGAGTGGGTTATTGGCACAACATTACCCTCCCTCAGAGACATTTATACTGGCAGACTTCAAAAGAAGGCTACTTGTATTTCAAAGGATCCCACTCATCCTGGACATCACCTGTTTTCTCCTCTACCTTCTGGGAAGAGATACAGAGCATTAAGGACGAAAACAAAGAGACTCCTTAACAGCTTCTACCCACAAGCAGTGAGATGTATAACACCCCCTTCCCTTCTCCTGCCCCCCTCCCAAGACGGCGGTAGCTAAATGCATCACACTTCCAGGAATGGCAGGTGTGCAATAGTCCTACCCCCCACATCCATATATTATTAATTTTGGACTGCACTCCTGAGGTTTTAGAGTTTACTTTATGTATATATTTTTTGTCATGCTGCAAAATGTTGAGCTGCTAAATTGCTCCACAACAATGACAATAAAGATATTCAATTCAATTTTTTTTATTCCTTCTTACTTCTCTTCTAATATTTGTACATCTGTGCACTTGTAAAGCTACTGTGACACTGTAATTTCCTTTGAGATCAATAAAGTATCTATCTATTTCATGAAATCAAGGGGCATTTTGCTTTGGCATACTGCTATTGATTTTTGCAAGTGAATCAGAATTCAACTTCATCAGTTATGGGTCATTCTGAAATCTTTGTTGAAAAATCTACTCCCTCAATTTCAACATATATTTACATAATTTCTACACAGTAGTGAAAATTCAACAAACTGACAATGAGCCACACGAAAGGACTTAAGGCATAATAAAGAGGAAGGTTTCAATTAAAGATAAAGCAGACATCCCACCCTGCAAAAACTCATTTCAGGGAGATAACACCCCCCCGCCCCCAGTCCATCTCTAAGGGTGTATGTAATACTTTGTTTAGTGATTTTGTCTAATCTGTAAACCAAGTTGGGTATGTGCAGAAAATGAGACATTAAAATATGTACTTATATTATATTATCATGTTTAATCTATTACAATTTTAAGCAAGTCTACAGGGAGTTTGGCCTCATCACGTAGGACATCAATAGCGTAGCTCCTTAGCAGCCAGCCAGCTAGTTTAAATAACGTTAGCTATGCTGTAATGACACCTGTTAAACTCACCTTGTCTTTTACATTTTAATCCACCATGGGCAACAGAAAAGTCACTTGCAAACAGTGCAGTGAGCAACACTATCATTATTTTTGAGGTCAACTGTAAAGCCCGCTCACAGAGAGAACTGATAGGTCTCCTTGGCAGGGTCCCCGACCCTTTTTTTGCACCGCGGACTGGTTTAATATTGACAATATTCTTGCGGACCGGTCGAACCGGGATGGGGGGGGGAGTGTTGTTAATCACAACCAGAATATAGGTGATAAGTCAACTATAAAGACTATAAATCACTTACAAGTGGCTAATACACTCAATTTCGTTTCTAAAAGGGTTTATCTAACAAATTTAATATTAAACACAGCGCGTATTTTCCTCCCATGAATATAGTGATAAGTCAATTATAAGTCAATCGCATCATAACATCTTAAATAACATTTGGATATTAAAAACACAGCACATATTTTCCTTGCATGAACATATAAAATCATTGCAACACACCAATATCGCTGAATCAGTGGGAGCCCTGGGCTTGTTTTCCTGCAACAAGACGGTGCCATCGAGGGGTGATGGGAGACAGCGATACTCGAAGGGGGTTCCTTATGTCCAGTCTATTCCGCAATTTTGTTTTCATTGCATTCATTGCAGAAAACCCCACTTCGCAGAAATATGTTGGAAATGGAAGGAACGTTTTCAGTGCTTTCGTGGCTATCTCAGGATATTCAGCCTTGACTTTGATCCAGAATGCCGGCAAAAATGTTATGTCAAACATACTTTTCAGCCCGCCGTCATTTGCAAGATCGAGGAGTTGATCTTCCCGCGCTGACACGGATGACACGTGCGTTCAAGTTCAACAGTGGGCGTGACAGGGAATGAGGAGAGGTGCAGCTGACTCATATCACTAAATCAAATTGTTTCCTCGCAGCCCGGTGGTTGGGGACCACTCTTAGCACGAATAGAGACCAATCAGGATGCTCGCTCTCCCTCTCCCTCTCTTTCTCAACAAAAAATCGATTTCTGGGATATTGTATATAATTTCCGGGTGTCAGGGAGCCACTATCTATATGCGGGAGACTCCCGGAACTTCCGGGAGAGGTGGAATGTCTGATAAACTTTGAGGAGCAGTGAGATTTAGAGAAAGAATTCAGGAATTGAAGGCACTTCTGCTGATGTACGACTGTCAGAGGATCCAGCTCAAACTGTTTCATGAAGTTTGCGAATGACACAACAGTGGTTGGCCTCGTCAACAACAATGAGGAGTCAGAGTACAGAGGAAGTGGAGCAGCTGATGGACTGGTGTGAGAATGACAACTTAAAGTCTAAATGTGGAGAAGACCAAGGAATGTGCAGATGAACCATCCCCCTCTGCAAATATACGGCTCCTCCATAGAGAGAGTTAAATGAACCTAGTTCCTGGGAGTTCACATCACAGACTACTTTAACTGGTCCCTCAATATCACCTCCCTGAATAAGGCGGCACAGCAGTCCCTCCATTTCCTGAGGAGATAAAGGCAAACGATGTTCCCTCCTCCATCACCCATCTTAACTGAATTTTACAGGAGCACCCTGAGAGCATTCTGACTAGTTGTATCTCCATCTGGTATGGGAGCAACAAAGCATAGCACTGGAATCCTTACAAAGGACTGTGAGAACGTCTGCAAGGATCATAGGGGTCTCCCTATCCTCCATCGGGGATATTTACCATGAGTGCTGCATATGCAGGGCCCCTAGTATTATTAAGAATCCCACTCATCCACCCAGCATCATCTTTGACATTCTGCTGTCAAGCAGGAGACTCCAATGCATAAAGACAAGAATAATCAGGATGAGAAACAGCTTCTTCCCTCAGGCCATTAGACTTCTGAACTTCCTGCTGCATTGCATTCGAAGCAGTACCAGATAATTTGTACAGTACCCTACAATATTTAATTTATGCACTTTAGTTTATCTATGCCCAATCCACTTGTAGATATGATTCTTACTTTCCTAAGTTACTGTCTGTTATATATGTGTTAGGTGCATCACCATGCTTTACGTTGTGGTCCAGAGAAACACTTTCTCGTTTGGCAGTATACATGTACAGCTACAAGAAAAGGTTGTGAACCCTTTGCAATTATCTGGTTTTCTGCATTAATTACTCATAAAATGTAGTCTGATCTCCATCTAAGTCACCATAATAAACAAACACAATCTGCCTAAATGAATAACACACAAACAATTGTACCACTTCTCATCAAATCTGAGTATACCATTTAAACAGTCAATGTCTAGGTTCAAAAAAGTATGTGAATCTCTGGGTTAATGTCTTCTATAAAAGCTATTTGGAGTCAGGAGTTCCAATCAATGAGATGAGGTTGGAGGTATGGGTTGTAGAGGTGCCCTGCCTTATATAAAAGACACACAAAGTCAGGTTACTGACTGAGACTGTATTTCTCAAAAAAGATCTGTTTATGCGAACCATGCCTCGACCAAAACAACTTTTAGAGGACCTTAGAAGAAGAATTATAGAGATGCATCAAGCTGGAAAAGGCTACAAAAGCATTTCTAAAGACCCGAGTGTTATCAGTCTACAGTAAGAGAAGTTGTCTACAAATGGGAGAAATTCAGTACTCTTCCTAGGAGAGGGCCTCCTGTTAAGATCAAGCCAAGAGCACAACGCACAATGCTGAAGGAGGTGAAAAAGAACCCAAGGGTAACAGCATAAGACCTGCAGAAATCTCTAGAACTTGCTAAATTCTCTGTTCACATGTCCACTATAAGAAAAACACTGAACAAGAACAGTGTTCATGGAAGAACACCACAGAGAAAACCACTGCTCTCAAACAAAAACATTGCTGCAAGTCTCAAGTTTACAAAAGACCACCCGATGTTCCATAATGCTTCTGAGACAATGTTCTGTGGACAGATAAGTCAAACAAACTGTGGCAGAAATGCACACTGCTACATTTGGAGGAAAAGGGCAGTGCACACCAACTGCCAAACTCATCCCAACTGTGAAGCATGGTGGAAGGAGCATCATAGTTTTGGACTGTTTTGCTGCCTTGGGGCCTGGACAGCTTGCAATCTTTGAGGGAACAATGAATTGAAATTTATGTCAATACAGGAGAATGGCAGAGTGGTGAAGCTTAATAGAAGTTGGGTGATGCAACAAGACAATGAACCAAAACACAAGAGTAAATCAACAATGGATTAAAAAGAAGAAAATTCATGTTTTGGAATGGTCTCAGACTCCAGACCTTAACCCAATTGAGATGCGATGGGATGACCTGAAGAGGGCTATTCATGCAAGGTATCCCAGAAATATTGCTTAACTGATAGTTTTATATGGAGGAATTGTCTAAAATTCCTCATCGTTGTGCACGTCTAATCAGCAGCTACAGGAAGTGTTTGGTAGAGGTTATTGCTGCTAAAGGAGGTTCTACCAGTTATTAAGTAGAAGGGTTCACATACCTTTTCCCCAGCCTGGACTGTGAATTGAAACAATGGTTTCAATAAAGACATGAAAAGTACAATTGTTTGTGTGTTAATAGTTTAGGCAGATTGTGTTCGTCTATTATTGTGACTTAGATAAAGATCACACCACATTTTATGAGTAATTAATGCAGAAAACTAAGTAATTGCAAAGGGTTCACAAACTTTTTCTTGCAACTGTATACAGTTAAATGACAACAATGAAAATTCATTGATGGCAAATATCTAGGTGCCAGATTACTAGTTTTACTGTACTCCTTTAAAGGTTCTTCTACATGAAGCAGTAATTCATTTGCATTTCTTTCAATTCAGGGTAACACTCACTGCTCACTATGAAGTCGTCCCTACACTAAAACAACCAAGGTTGGGCATATACTTTGCAGAACATTGCTGTTTGGTCTGCAAGGGGAATCCCGAGCTTTCAGTTGCCAGTCACTTCGAACAAGTTTCCATCCAACTCCCACTCTTACCACCACCTTCAGCCTCCTACAATGAAACAAAGATATCATATGCTTGAGGAACAGCATCTCATTTTCTGATCTAGGTATGTTGCAGGCCTGGGTACATAGTAATCCTGTGATTTTAACAACTTGAGGTACCATTCCCTCCCCCACCACCTCTCATTTCTCCCTAAATATATCAATTACACCTTTCTATTTCAATACCTTTCATTATTCTTTTACGTATTCAATCGAGTTTTTTTTAATTTGTTACTTTGACAACACTGCTCTGTACCTTATCACAGGTATTCCTTCTGCTCTCTTCTCCTCCCTTCCCTCCTGCAACTTAATAAATACTTGTCTTCCCATTTTCCAGATCTGACGAATATTTCTTGATCCAAAGCACCAGCTCTGTTATTCTTTCTACTGATTCCAAATGATCTGCTATGTGATTCCAGCATTTCCCATTTTTGTTTTAGATTTCCAGCTTTTTACTTAAATTAGTATTCTCTCTATTGTGAGATCTTTAGTTAAAGGATAATGGATTCATTAAATGTTAGAACCCACACTGGTAAAGCAGTGAAGAATTTGGTATTGAACTCTTACGAGTAGAACAATTTTCTTAAAAATGCAAATAACAAGGTCAAGAAATCAGCAGTCAAGGAAAAAGAAACTCATGACCATGATACAGCTAGTTTTCTCAACTTATTACTCCACTAGGGGTAAAACATTTTGCAGGTAATTCTTCTCCATCTAGTGGTACATTGCAACAATGATTGTAAACCTCATTCAACTGCGCCATGTTCATGCTAATCAAGTAGATTTGATGATAGCCTGCTGTACAAGAACTGAATACTGACTTCAGCAATGAAATCACACCCATTTGGCAACTCACTGCCAAGGCAAAGTTCTGCTTGTGGATATTCAAGTTGGTACATATATGTGACATGCCCAGAAGTAATCAAACATGTATACAGTTCTAAGCATTCTAATATAGGGAACTTACAGTATTTTTAAATATCAATGAAAAAAGCACACTAGATTTATGAGAGCGCTTTTGAAACCTGTGTAGAAACTAAGACTTAACTGTGGGAGATGTTAAAAGACGATAAGAAAGGGCAATGTTTTGAAGGGCCATGGTATGATACTCTTGAGATGAAGGAACACAAACAAAATTAGGACAATCAAGACAAAAAGAATAACATCCCATTATATAGCACTTCTGTTCATTTTACAATAACCTACCTATGGCTTCCCCTGAATCTCACTGACAGAAGGAAAACTGACAATCTCATCACATATCAGAATGACACATACCACCAGGCTCAAGGACAGCATCTACCCTGCTGTTAAAAAGACAATGAATGGACTTCTTGTACAATAAGGGCTCCTGGGTGCACAATCTACCTTGTTATGGCTGTGCACATTATTGACCACCTACTTACACTTTCTCTGAAACTACAACACTTAATTCTGCTATTGTTTCCCTTTTACTACCTCAATACACTGTTGCAATACAATGATCTGTGTGGATAACATATAAAATATTTTTCACTATACCTCAGTACATGAGACAATAATAAACCAAGATACCAATTTACCTTTGTTGTCTCATTCGCACAGAAACTTATAGCTTCTCTTCTACTTGTTATTATCTTGGGTTTCTTTTGTAATGAGATTCTAATCAGGAAAGCTTGCAATGCTGAGAGTTTTATCATGATGTTGGCAAAAAGAATGCAAATTGATTTAGTTCAATGATTCAGAACAGTCAGCAAGATGAACAATAGAATCAGAAACCAAACAGTTCTCATCTTTTGGGCACACATTTTCAAAGAACAATAGCAGATTGATTAAAACTTCTCAACAACATGCAATACTTCAAATTTGTTCTACAGCAAACACAGAATCGGATCAATGAAAAATATCAAGACATAAATATATATATATATAGACACACACACACACACACACACACACAAAATGGCCACTTTATTAGGTACGTCCAGCAGCCACTGAGTGCACATTCATGGTCCGCTGCAGTAGGCCATCCATTTCAAGGTTTGACATTCAAAGATGCTCTTCTGCACACCAGCGTTGTAACACGCGATTATTTCAATTACTGTTGGCTTCCTGTCAGTTTGAACCAGTCTGGCCATTCTTCTTTGACGTCTTTCATTAATACCGTTTTCACCCACAGAACTGCTGCTCACCTTATTTTTTTTGTTTTACGGACTATTCTCTGTAAACTATAGATCCCAGGAGATCAGCAGTTTCTGAGATACTCAAACCACCCCATCTGGCACCAACAATTATTCCATGGTTGAAGTCACTTAGATCACATTTCTTCCACATTCTGACATTTGGTCTGAACAACAATTGAACCCCTTGATTATGTCTGCATGCTTTTATGCATTGAGTTGCTGCCAAAGGTGCATTAGATATTTGCATTAACAAGCAGGTGTACAGCTGTACCTAATAAAATGGCCACTGTATATGTGCAGATGTGCATCACATCTCAGCTTCAGGAACCTGCTGTATTTCACAGTACACTGATGCAATCATGAAGAGGGGTTCCCAATGGCTCTTTTTCATGTTTGAGCAGATTTGATATTTCACCAGACGCTTTTCAAATTTTTAAGTGGAGAGCATTTTGACTGGTTGCATCAGAACTTGGAGCCTCCAATTCACAAGATCATAAGAGGGTGCAAAAGATTGAAGACTCAAACAGTTCCATCATGGGCACAACTCTCCCACCATCAAGGACATTGTCTTCAAGAGGCAGTGTCTCATGAAGGTGGCATCAATCATCATAAAAAACCCTCACCATCTGCATTGCTACCATCAGGGAAGAGGTACAAAAACATGATGATCAGCATTCAGCATTTTAGGAACAGCTTCTTCCCACTGCAATCAGATTTTTGAACGGTCCACAAACACTACATCATTATTCATCTTTTGCAAAAATTATATTTTGTAACTTACAGTAATTCTTGTTTTCCTGTACTGCTGTCGCAAAACAAATTTCAAGACACAAGTCACTAACAATAACAGTGACTCTGATATTAGAGGTGGTTTTTAATTCCTGGAACTATTTCTTAATAGGGACAAATCTATTCACTTCAGTACCTTTTTTAAATAAAAATGATCTGCAGGCAAAACGTTTCATTTTTTTGTGTGCAACAACAAAGACACAGTTGAACCTTCAAATTTGAGATTTCACGTAGCATATAAAAAAAGAAACCTGACAAATTTCTCAGAATAGTTATTTTTAATTGAGTTACCTCCTCTATAAATATAAAACATTTGGTTTATTTGGTACAAAAAACTCCTACAAACTGTACATTAACATGTTTTACGACTCCAGTATAACTTCTGCTATAATGTATTAATATAATACTACAAGTCGTATGGTATAATGAGAGGGAATTTGGTACAATGTTGAAAACCTTCATTCCTTCTGTTTATGTTGCCCTGGTCTTCCCATAGTTCACCTCTATTTCCCCCTCTAATATGGTCTCTCTTTTTTTTTTAATCTGAAGGATTGCTCCATTATTCTCAACATTCTGCTTGTCCACTGTACCAAGCACAGCCTTCAACAACTGTGCACCTCAACCACTTCCTTTCCTACTATGCACGTCTATGCCGCCCATTTCCACAAACTCCATTTTAAAAATTATCAAATCACATGCAGGGGGAGGGGTGTGTAGCACGCATTTTATGGTCATTATGGGAGCAACAAAGTAAGCTGGTATTTCAAAAGTAGACTGACAGCATGAAAAATGCTGCACTGAATACATTTCTAGCATTTTCCCTATATTCATGCACCTTATTTTCCTTTAAACCTCTCATGATTTTAGCAATCTGCCATCTTTAGTCAGTTTATTGTGGCTTCATCTATTTTTTTTCTATTTGATTATTAAGTTTGCGATGTTCAGTTCATAGCGTTCTTTCCAATGACGCTGGAAATTTAAAATAAAAACAGAATGTTGGAAAAACAACATCTTATGGAAAGAGAATTATTATGTTATCTATTCCTTCCCTTTTCCGCCACGAGAACCCTGATTAGTCTTGCTCTTTAAACAGGCTCAGTGTTCAGTTCTTAGGGAAATGCAAGCAAAATTATCACAATGTTTTTTTTAAACATATTTTCTATTTACAAGTATTTGCATGTATTTTTCATACTCACACTGGTGGTCTTTCTATATAAATACGTAACTGCATCACAACTTGTAACTCACAAACCCATATAGGAGCAGGATGCTAAAATAATAAGTTAGTCATATCATATTCCTCAAGCTGGTAAAACTTCCCCAAAGTCAAAACTTCATGTGGTACCTCCAAAAGTCCAAGAGCAATTTTTCAAACCGAATGCCAAAATGTCCAGACACAACTCTGCTCAAGCTCATAAAACCAATAATTTAGCTCTTCCTCAGGGAAACATGACCAGATTTCCTGTAGCAACTCAACAGTGGTCAAACATAACAACAGCTTCACCACTTCAAACACTGAATGTAATCCTACTTAAGCACAAGTTTGAAAATGAATTTATATCCTATTTAATGTCATGAGACACTCTCAACTTTTTTCTTTAAATATGAAATGACCTTGTAGAGCTCATCATTTGAATTTACGATTAGAAAATAACACACCAAAGACAGTCCAGGCTGACTGACCTAGTTACATCTGATTCAGAAGCTTTAAAAAAATATATACTCTGCAATAACCAGATTCCAGATCCAGATTATTCCAATGAATGCAATTAAAACCAAATAACTGTTTTTCATATTTGAATGTTCACTTTTCCAACTAAACAAGTGTCATATTTCTGGACTGCTCTCACTAGAGATCTTTATCCTGCAAGTTACATAATTGCCCTCAAATCTTTAAATTTCTCCCCTCTTGCCACCATGTACCCTGGAAAAAGATCTCTCTTATCTATGCCCCTCACAATTTGATAAACCTGGAAGGTCACCCCTCAGCCTCCTACATTCCAGTGTCAAGAAATTCACCGACTGATATCCCACTTGCTTCACTTTTCAGTTTCAACCCTTCAGACCCATTTGCTGATTAACTAAATCTTAATTTAAATCAATAATATTTTCCTTACCAAATTTTAAATGGTATAGCTTTTGATGCGTCGTTCAAATTAACAGATGAGCAGTCAATGCAGCTAAATACTGATGATCTACAAAAACGTTTTCCCATTAACTTGCAAGTTTAAAAATAGGTATCAAATTTAGCTTTTCTGTATTATACTCTCACTGCAGTACTTCATTCACAGAACACCATAGACAATGTTAATGAAATACGTTTGTATATGCAACAAACAGCTCAGTTTGTGGTGAGCCAGAGTTTAAGATGTACTTAAACTTGTTAATGTGATATATAGTCCGTCAACATGAAGCGTTCAATATTGTCATGCAACTAATTCCGTAACCATAATTGCATATTTCCTTGTAACAAGTTACATTTTTAAATTCTGACCACTGCAATTGGAGTGCATTTTTATGGAAAAAATGCCTGATTATTTTCTGATCTTGCCCTCTGAAATTCAAACTTGGCAGTGTAAATGCTTGTGAATTAGTACAAAATATTTTTTAAATAGACAAATCAAAGTGTCTTGCTCTTAAATCTTTATTTCCAATTACTCAAAATGGGAGTGTTAGAAGCCCGTTATAAACTCCGTCACATTTCATCCTTTTTATTCCAGAGATAATCTGATCACCTCACTTTAGGAAGGATGTTGAGGCTTCAGAGAGGGTGTAGAAGAGGTTTACCAGGATACTGCCTGGTTTTGAGGGCATGTGCTATTGTGGGAGGCTAGACAAACTTAGGCTGTTTTCTCTGCAGTGGCGGAGGCTGAGGGGAGTTCTGATAGAGGTTTATAAGTTTTTGAGAGGCAGTAGACAGGGAGTATCTGTTTCCCAGGGTAGAAATATTCAATACCAGAGCGCATGCATTGAAGTTGAGAGGGGGTAGGTTCAACGGGGATGTGTGGGGCAAGATTTTTTACCCAGAGTGGCGGATGCCTGGAATGCGTTGCCTGGTATGGTGGTAAAGGCTTTTAACAATGTTTAGATAGGTACATGAACATGAGGAAGATGGAGGGATATGGACATTGTGTAGGTATGAGAGATTAGTATTTGGGGCTTTTTTGATTTACTTTGTAGCAAGTTTGACACAACATTGTGGGGCCAAAGGGCCTGTTCTTGTGCTGTACTGCTTTTTTAGTCCAATGTGTTTTAAGAGTGTTCTCTAAAAAGTAGACAGCTGGGAAATTTAAACAGGTGTAATAAATGGCATTTCATGTATGGAGACCCAAGAACAAAATTTAGCCTGAGCAAGAATTGCACTGACAGGAGGTGCATTTTTTCAGATGAAACATTAAACCAAGGTTTTAACTGTCCCAAGCTAAAAAGGTTCCATGTATCGATATCAATTTCATGCAAGCGAACCATACATACAGTTCACCCAAGTGTCTTGGTCACTTTCACACTGCTGTCTGTGGGACGCTGTAAAGTGCAAAATGACTATTACATTTCTGCATTACAAAAATAACCACAATTCAAAGAACTTTTTATTACCTGCTCTCCAAGAGGTTTGGGTGAAGCTGATGGAAGATGTTAAAAAAAAGACAAAAGGAAACAAATATGATTTTTCTCCCCTAAATACAGATAAACAAAATTAGGCCTGGGGTTTCTTCCACATTTTCCCCCTGAAGTAAACTAATGGACAACATTAAGAATTAAAACTTAAATTGTCTGTTAAAAATCTTCCAACCATCCAAACCCTTCATTTGAACCGCCCAAACAAAATTAATCACATTTCTAATCTTCAAAATACAAGAATCTCCCAGCTATGTTTGTTTTGGGGTACCACCACACTGCAACAAAATTTAAGTGCAAAAGAAAACAAAGCAAGTCAAGCCATTCTTTATTATTTCTTTAACTTTCTCTTGAAAAACAAAACCTTCTCATAAACTTGCTCTGTATTTTGTTTCTCTTGAATAAATTTTTAATGGCTGAAGTATGTCGCAATAAATCTGAACAGTAACTATTTAAATTTATAAGGAGCCAGAGAAGGCAACCTCTGCATACAGCTGTCTGGGTTACAGAAACTCACAAATCACTACCTAAAAGTTTAACTCTCACAGAATTTATATGAAAAAAAATAAACAATTTTTTTTAAAAATTCACATTTCTTGACATACTGTAAGACTTTACATTGTATAAAGTCACAATACTGCCCATTTCGAGGAATGTAATTCCACTCCACTCCCTTAATACAAGGACTACCTGTTACAGAAATCATCCCGATGTGTTTTATAAGATTATCATGTAAAATACAGAATTTCTGCACCTATTAAGCAATTAGGGCAGCTGGCCAAAAGTGATCAATTGTAGGCTTTAAGGAGACCTAACGAGGAGCTCAAGGCCTTGGCAGCTAGAAGCAAGTTTACGTACATTCCAGTGAGTAAATTCCGAGGTTTTGCAGCCCTGGGGATGAGCCAATTCTATGTCGGTGCCATCGACTTAAGTGTCACCGGAGAAAAGAAAACATTGGGAACAGCTGATGAGCTACCGGAGCTCTATACTCAGATCATGCTCTCTCTCCCGTTGGTGGGGAAGAGTTTGTGGTTGATTCTCCAGTCGGAGAACTTGCAAATAAAGCAATGCGGCAGACTTAAACACTATAATCAGCAAGTTGTTCGTCTTTGTTGGTTGTCCCTCTTGCTGTGAAAGGGTGACCTCTCTGTCCCTTTAATAGGGAGAGAGAGGGCGAGAGCCTGTGGTATGTCAAGTTGCTGGATGGATGACTAGTTTTTGTTGTACTGTAGATCATGGTCTTTCTTGGGAGCTTTGCTGTTGCATGCTTGATGGGTAGAGGGTGAAGATGCCTTTTTTCCTGAAGTGGGGGAGGGGGAAGGTGTTGCTTTGCTGCTGCTCATGTGTGTGGGGGGGGGAGTAGGGGTGCTTTGCGGGTTCTAACGTTTTTACTGTCACTCATTCTTTGGGGCACTCTTCCATCTTTGCGGATGTGTGCGAGGAACAAGAATTTCAGGTTGCATATTGTATACATTCTCTGATACTAAATGGAACTACTGAAATTATTGAAATTCAGATGAACTAGACTACAGCCACACAATTCCAGAAAGATAATAAAGAAATTAAAAAGAGCGAGGATTTTGACAGATATGAGCACAAGCATGAATGTTTAAAATGGTTGTGCAACTTTGCATAACTACATAAAGGTCAGCATGCACAAAAATGATGTGTGAATGAGATTTGATATGGCTTCCCCATTGCACGTTCTTAAACTTATTATACCAGACATCAATTAATGACAGTTAAAAAAACTGAAACATAAACTTTAAGACACACAAAAGCCTGCATTCATGTGGGTTTATCATTTCCTTCTATACCTTCAAAAACAAATGCTCAGTTCAGTTTCAGCTACATTTTGATTTGATTGGGCTACACCTAGGACTACTCTGATATCAGCGAAGTGAGAGCAACATTAGATGCAAGCAAGCCAATTTTTCTGGTCTACGGAAGAAACTTAACTAAAAGGTTTTAGTGCAAGATGCAAAGTTGTTCATGGATAATTAAATTAGAAATGATAACACTACTTTGATAAAATATTTACTGAACTAAAAATTAAATGAACAGCATTAGAGAAAAACCTTAATGCTGCAGAATTGAAATCTTTAATTCCTGATTTCTGAATAGGAAACATATTTAAGTAAACACTGACAACTTAGTAGATGGTAACATATTGGTCAAGTTACTGGGCTAGCAGCCAGTGTTTCTAACCATTGATCCGGAGACATAATTCAAATCCCTTCCTGAAAGGCACCTTGAGATATTAAAGTAATGAAATACATCTGAAATATTTTTTAAAAGCAGCTATACTTAGTAAAACCACCATGACACTACTGAATACTTACTTGGGAAAAAAAACATCTAGTTCATTACATTTTTATATAGGAAGAAAACCCAGTTTGGGCTGTGTTTAACTTCAGACATCAAAAGGTTGACTCCGAATTACCAACTCAGCTCAGGGGCACGATGGGTTGGGGAATAATTGTTGGCCTTGCCAGCCAAGTCTACCTCACATTAGTAAATAATTTGAACGGAAAAATACAATCTTAAAAAGATATCATATGCAATATTAGAGAAAAATTAAAGGTTAAAAATGCTGACTGCTAAAGATTCTTCCAAAGCTTTAAAACACAAGGTCAAAGTAGCAAAGTTACCTCAATAATCCAGGAAGGCAATTCATGGGAGTTTGGCAAAAAAAATATCTAAACATGCAAACAGCTGTTTTCCCCCATAACTACATTAGAAAATCATAATCTGATTGTGAAGCAAACATTTTTAAAAATCAATTAAAAATGATACCAACACATTTTACGCCACTAGTGTCTTGTAGTGAAGTATGCAATATATTGAGCGCCTACTCAAAAGAAAATGTTTGTCAACTTTCAACAATTCTAAAGCTCTTAATAACATTTACACATCAGGACACAAATGGGTATATTTTCACAGCAGAAAGATACACTTTGGTCCATTCCAATGACATTGTGAAAAATCAGTTCCAAATTTTCATTATGGCAGCATAGGAGCATGGAAGTCAAAGTGCACCAACACTGGGATAAACAAAAGAATTGAAACAGCCAATCAGGACATCTAGCTATCAAACAGCACCAGACCCTGTTCTCAAGGTGAGTTGTCTGTTTCCAGTCAAGAAATATGTGGGGAGAGAGAGAAATCTGCAACCGGATTATCTTGAAGGGAGAAAAATGCCATAAACTTCAATGATTACTTAAAACATATCACATACATTATTCTGACCCAAAATATCACCAAAATAAAATACTAGTTATTTTTAATATCATGAAATATTTATAATGAAGTACCAGGCATCTTAAAATACGACTTTCATGTTAGCTCTAAAATACAAGCGTTTATCACATTTTCCTGACACCTAGTCTGAGCAAATTCTTCAAATTTATTCCAAGAGTACCATGCTGTACTGAATATCAGCATGATAAATGGAGACCGTAGCAGCCAAATGTGATGAAATCAATGTCTTCAAATCTTCAAATTTTGAAAAGTTATTTACTGTTAAGAACATGCAAATTAAGAATTCTCAGTTAAGTTAGAACATCAAAACAAAGATTATTAATTCTGCACTTAAAACTCCTGTAAAATGTAGCTGATGACAAATCAGTGTACAAAATTTATACATTTCCAGGAGATATTCCCTTAGTATTACCTTGAACTTTGAGACGATTTATCAGTCAGACGTACTTTTGCCCTTGGATTCTGGAATATACTTTTACCTAGCATTTAATGAAAGGAAGTAAGTGCAAAGAAAATCAATAAATTGATTCTTTGAAGGAAGGAACCATATTATGAGGAAAGATCAAGTAGATTGGATTATACTTTCTAGAATTTAGAGGACTTAAAGGTGATCCTATTGAGACAAAAGATTCTGAGAGTTGCTGTAGTGTTTCCCTTGCTCCTGCAATAAACTAAGTAAACTGTTTGCTGTGTGATAGACCACATTTTGTCAACTCAATATCACTGCCTGATGCTGGCAATAATTACTGTTTCAGAGAATCAGAAGTTAAAACATAAAATCCTACAGTATGCAAAAAAAAAATCTATCTCATCTATATTGGTGTTTCAGGCTATATTAGCTGTGGAACTCTACCATCTGAATCCACTACCTTCTAAATCAGGGGTAGGCAACCCACGACCCGCGGGCCAGATCCGGCCCAAGAAGGTATTTTGAAGGTATTTGCCCACGAGCAAATATTGGAATACCATGCTTATCTGGCCCGTGAGCGATTTTTCCTTATTCTGACTGTTTCATGCGACCACACTGACAGACATGCATGGCGTCTTGTTACACTGGCCCCAGGTTCCATTTTGTTCCAAACCAAACACTGGTATATACGAATAACGGGAAGGCAGACTACCTTATTAATATGTATTAGATACTCTCCGTGCACGCACAGGATTTCAGATGGGATCGTTCAAATTTGTAAACAGAAACAGCGTCACTGTGTTTTAACAAGAAATCCACGCTAAATAGCCAGATATTTACATGTGCTATGATACTTGTTGAATAACTTGCATTCCGAAAAAAAATCAAAGAAAAAAAATTCCAATGGCAATGAATGCAAAACGCAGGAAGGTAGACACTGACTACCGAAATTTCCAAGACATTTGGACACTAGAGTACTTCTTCATCGAGCAAGCTGGGAAACCAGTTTATCTCATTTGCCTAGAAAATGTTGCTGTGAAGAAGGTGGCAAATATCAGTCGACATTACGAAACCCGCCATAGTGGAAATTTTAACAAGTTTACTGGGCAAGCAAGGAAAGATGAAGTTGAGCGAATGAAAGCTAGTTTCGGAAAACAAGTGAATGAAGTGGACACTGCATCAGAAATTTTTCAAATGGAATTGATTGAGATGCAGTGTGACGACATATTGAGATCGAAATTTCATTCTGAAGATGTGTCAGTGCTTGACTTCTACAGAAAATATATTCATCCAAATGGGAAGTATCCTAACTTAGTGGACCATGCAAAAAAGATGGCATCATTGTTTGGCAGCATTTATCTATGTGAGCAGTTATTTTCAAAAATGAAGCACACCAAGAACCATTTGAGAACAAGATTGACTGATGCCCATCTGGATAATGTCTTGCTCTTGGCATCAACAAGTCGGGCACCCAATATTGAGAAGCTTTCAAGCAACAAACAGCATCAAGTTTCACATTGATTTATCGACTGTTTGCATTACAATTTTCTTTTTTACTATACTTAATTTACCACCATTCAATGCATCATGTTCATATGTTTTATGTTTAAAGATTCCTTGTGTCCTTTTAATAGATTCAAAAGATGCCTTGATTGAAATAAATTGCAACTAAACTGAGTTCTTCGATTACTAATTGGCATCCTTGGTTAAGCACAAATGATGTTCTAGCATGTGTTATTCATTAATTTGAGGCAAAACATAACTAGATGTATTTAAATGGATAATTCCCATATTTCAAGTTTTTTATGGAATTTATCTGGCCCACCGTCCGCTCATTAATACGCGATCCAGCCCACAGAGGCAAAAAGGTTGCCGACCCCTGTTCTAAATAAATAGCCAGAGCGCTGGAAAATGAATACAAGTAGCAAAATTAATGAAAATATAACGTTTTCTTCTCTTTGGCAGCAGTAGAGATTGATAAATGTTCATCCCTACCATCATTTTTGTTGTGTTTTTCCTTCTCCAGCACTTTAGAAGATGATAATGGCTTATCTACCCAACATGAAGCCCAAGGTATTATTTTTTATAATGCAGGGTGAGAGATGATGGGCAAGGAATGCAGAAGAAAGTTGTCAATTCATCTCCCAAGCTCTGAAGAGCAATCCTTGCAGTGGCTACCAAGTAGAGTTGGAATGGCTACAATTTGGAGGCAGTAGTGGGAAATCTGTCCCAGAAAGACTCTCTTCAACAGCTTCATGCCGTCTGAGGAAACTGTGGGAAACTGAATGGGATATTAAAGTGTGTGGGGAGCACAGGAATCATGCTAGTTGGCACATGTATCACTATTGTTAACAGATTAAGATGAAATGCCTTTAAAAACTTATTTTCAAAAACTGCAAAATCTCTGAATGGGACTCTTTTCAAAGTTTGTGCCTGAGGAAACCTGCAAAAGTGACAAATTTTGCAATAAGATGAACACCTTAACTTCTATAATACTTTAAATATTTTAACTCTGAAGTGGAAAAAGCACTAACATGTCAGTGATGCAAGCATCGGTCGCACTGGACTACTGCTGGTTATTCATTGGCCTCCAATTGAGTACAGATAAAGAATTTTTTTAAAAACTAAAATCAGAGCACACTTTTTATTTCGTTCACTGAATTTAGACACTGTTCACAGGGCCAGGATATATTAAGCCTTCAATTTCCCCAAAACTAAATTACTGTAAATGATTTCCAAAGTTGAAAGAACACAGAACTCACTTATAGAGTGGCAACACTTTCAGAGACACATTGGTACGTGTAAGGAAACGTCAGTTAAAACCAATAAGTTATTTTGAAATACAGAAAGTTTCATAGAGGTAATGGGAGCAGACTTTTCTGCACGAACCTACATCCCAATAACCACATAATGTGTTTATATTTAAGTGGCTAACAAAATAAAACCATTCTTACTTGTTTTTTCATGTTTAATTTCTGCATCTGTGGCATTTTGTTTTTATTAACAATGCCAATGGGCTGGCCTGATCACAATTATAAGTTTAAGCAATTACAAAATGTTGCTACATTTCTTTGGAAAAAGGGGCATGAGCAAATTGAAATACCATTTGATATAAGATTACTTTAGTTATACAACTTCCTTTTCACTAAAAGTATACAAGCACTGTTCTTTGAACTTGTACCTTATGTAGTATAAAATTATACCCAAACCTAAAATTTTTGAAGAAATAACATTCTAAATATAAATATCCAAAAATTTATTTTCACAATGGAATTTAAATTCAGCCACCAGTGATGCAATGTCTGCTGTCTGCAAGAATCGTATACAACTGAACAGTCTCACATTGTTTCCAGCGTAAGTGGTTAACAGTACAAAATTATTTGCAATATTTCTACTAACTGCTGTCCTTAAAGTGCTTACAAAGCAATCATCGATCACTAAAACCAAAACATGGGGTACCACAAACTAGCCTGGTGAAATATAGTTTCTCTTGGAATAGGTTCACAACTATTGAAAGAATTCAAATCCTAGTCTATATGACCTAAATTTTACCAACTCTTATCTATAGATGTTAAAGTGAATAATCATAGCTAGGAGAAAGGAAAAGTGGAAGTATTAGTAGAGAGGCATACACCTTCCAACTAAGCATCTTGCTCGAGCATGATATTCACAGAATTGCTCAATTTAAAATTATTGTACCTAACATACAGAAAAGTGCTGAAGGAAGGAGTATACCAACTATAATGTTGGACAAAGGTAGAAGGAACAAAAATAAATGCAATTAACAAAGAATGAAATGACCTGCCAATCATTTCGGGGCAATGCTAATGTCAATAACTGTGCACCAAAGGCACAATTTCAGCACATTCTACAAACAGGACATAGAATTCACAATCTCAAAACTCAAGTCTTTGCATTAATTAGATCAGACAACTATTATACAAAGTTCAACATGTTTGGACTCTAAGTAGCTCTAATACAAGTAGCTCCAGTCTTTCGAAGAAAAATGATTCAGCACAGTAAAAAAATTGAACAATTCATATTACAGAGCCTTGAGACCAGAACAGAGTGTCAAGCTCTGCTCAGGCATTCTGCATATTAAATTACAGGGGCATTCTCTTCTTAACTGAACTCATGGTTATTCAATGATGAAACTAATCAGTGAATAATCCTTCAAACAGAAAAACTACTGAACTCAGACCTAATTCTCTCAACTCTTCCACACTTGTGGCAGAGAATGCTGGATAGTCCTAAAGAACAACGTCTTCAGCCAGTTCCCCCCCCCCCCCACCCCTTAATCCAAAACTAATAATGCACTTTGTACAGTTTCTGTCAGGATCAACTAATCAGAACAGCATAAAGTAAAAGATTTTGCATGTACCTAACTGACCACTCCCATCTTCTTGACGATGAAAATGATGTGTGTGTATTGGGAGGAGGGGGGTAGATGTGGCTGTGGCGGAGCTGGCTGAGCCTATATAGTCCTCTGCAGCCTCTTACAATCCTGTGTATGGAGGCTCCATACCAGGCTGGATGCAACCAGTCAGAATGCAGAATGTTGTCTGCTGTACATCCATAAAAACTTTTAAGTCTTCGGTAGCATACCAAATCTCTTCAATTTCCTAATAATACAGTTGGTGTGTTTTCATCATACTTGTATTATTGTGTTGGGTCCAGGATAGATCCTCTGAGATGCTGACACTCAGGAACTTTAAGCTGCTCACCCCTCAATGAGGACTGGTATGTGTTCTCTCCATTTTCCCTTCCTGAAGTCCATAATTCGTTCCTTGGACTTGCTGAGTGCAAGGTTGTTGTGATATCACTCAACCAGCCAATCTATCTCACTCCTGTGACCTCCTCACCACCATCTGAGATACCTCCAACAACCTTTCTACTTCTGCACAGTCTTTGAAACTACAGAAGTTCTGCATTTGTCTGCATGTTCAACCAGCCCAGATCTTCTTGTAGTTTACTATTCTCACACTTCCGAGTTTGTGTCAGCTGCATACTTAGAAACTTTATTCTGAACATCCCTGTCAATCTGAGTGGAGAATGACATTCATGACATTCTGCCCTCAAGTCAATTTCCCATCCCTATTGCTAATAATAATTCTTGATTTCCACTGGCCTCAATTTATTAACCAGTGCCATAAGCCACAGACTTCTGAAAAACCATGCGGACACCTGCATTCTCTTCATCAACCTTCCCTATTACCTCAGAGAACTCAATCTACTAGCTTGACATAATTTCTGTTTTAACAAATCGAGGCTGTCTTTCCTTTATCAGCTCAATCTTCAAAGGTCTATCGATGATTTCCTCAATTATTTTTTTCCTCAAAGCCTCCCCACAACTGAGGCATGTCCTTACACCATTTTTTGAAGAAGGTTATTGCATTTACTATTTAGCACCAAGCATATGGCAAGCACTTTTACAACCTCCAACTGCACAATCCTGTCTGTGCCATACTCTCCTCCCCACCCCAACACCACCAAAGGACAGTCCAGTGAAGTTGAAAAATAGGCTTGGAATAGAATGGAACAATTCAAGCATATTTTCGGATCTCCTTGCATCCATCTGGAAGTTCCTCTTTTTTTTGGCAGGATTATTTTTGTCTTTGCACCTTTACTCTAGAATAAAATACCCTCAAAAGATGTCAACAATATAAAATTCCTTGACAGCTAAATTTTCAACAACAACTGAGCTGCAAAATGAAGTTCCTACCTATTCATTAAAACAGTAATACTTTAGAAAGGTGTACAGTGATATGCAACTTCTTACATTTGCTTGTAATGCTATACAGTAAAGAACAAGATCAGAGTCACTCTCAGAATTATTCCAGACTGCTGCATTTCTCATGTTGCTGCTCACTGCTGCATTAGCGAGATTACATACCTCCATATTCAATTATAAAACTACATTTCCTTCCACAAACACAGCCCTTTGTCTGTGGGCATTAAGTGCATGCATACTTCTAGTATTGTGATAACTTGCAATTCATTAATATAGAACGACATATTCTAGTCTTTTGACACCTCCCCTTTAAGGATTGCAAAACTATAGCAATGCCACATGTAGCCTCAAATCCAGATCTGGACATGGTGGCTTGATGTCTATAAATATGGGCACTGAACTCTGTCAGGCTGATCAACACCTCTACCCCCCCCCCCCACCTCCACCACTACATACGCATCAACTAGCGTCACTTTATGTACAATTAGTGTATACAACTGTTAGTTATACATTGTGCTTTATAGGATTGCTTGAATATTAGTATATCTATATTGTGTTTTTTTGTTCATTGTGCTCTTTATACTTATTGTGTTTTCTTTAATGTACCTCTGATTCAAGTGTCATTCTCCTTTACATTTGTATACTGAAGAATACCAACAATCAATCTTGAATTTTGAAAAGCCCCATGCAACAGAAAATTGGCTTCACCCAGAGTGGACTGATTTTGTGAACATTCCTGGGTGTTTTACACTAATTGAATGCCTCTATTGATATGATAATTCCTTTCTTGCTTATTTAATCAAATGGATAAAATAAAATAGCACTACCATATTTCTGAGTAACTCACTTTAAACATAAACATCAAATAACCTACATGCAATAGTATTCTGCCAAGTTTTGTCCCCATTAAGAACACTGAATGTCCATGCAGCCATATGATGAATATATTCCATAATTTAACACCTGCTACATTCTCAGGACTGTTAATTATGGAAATAAAATTTGACAAATTAAATTCATCACAAAACTCTGGCACTAAAGGAACAAACTACCAGAAGTAACAAATGAAGATTTAAATATGTTAGTTGGGAATAAACAACAATTTCTAGCATTTCAATGTTTTTCAACACTCTGTTTATCATAAACTCTGTAAGACTATTTAGTTTTCTATAATTTAATATAAACCATTATTCATATATCATGATGAAAAGTGCAACATTAGAAGAATGAAGATTATATCTTACCCTTGTTGAGATTGTTTTCCTTAACAGAAAGCACATCATTTTCAATTAATACCAATAAGAGTATTAATCTACCAAAAGACAACTTTTCTAAGTGTTCTGAAAGATATCACTTCAAATTAAGTAATACTTGTATTCGAAGGAATGAAACAATATTCAAGAACCAAACAAAGTTAACTTAAATCTCAATTCACCATCGACCCATAACCATCATCTAACTTTGTAAGATCTTACCAAGGAAATGGTTACAAATTATAAGCTCAAACTAATACATTTCCAATTCCAGGGGGAAAAAAAATCACTGATCTGAAGTACAACTACTGTTTCTCTCCTGACAAATATTGCCTGATGTATTGTGTTTCTAGCATTTTCTGTATTTCCCTTGCCAAAGTAGAGGTGCACATTCCTTTAACAGAAATTCTGAAATCCGAAAAGCTCTGAAAACCGAAGTTTTTTCGCCAACAGCTGACGTCACTCAGGTGTGATGTGGCAGCACTAGCAGAGGCCACCAGACGTCAGTTGTGGCTCAGCGCTCGTACTGGTTACATGTGCATTTGCTGTTCACTGATATCTTGTGTTCACTGTTGACTTTGTGTTTAATTTAACTGTGAAAATGTCAAAAAGAGCTGCAGATACTCCTATGGGTAACAATGAGAAAAAGAGAAGGAAGCATTTATCATTATCAATAACGCAGAAAGTGGAGTTATTGCAGAAGCTTGATCGTGGTGTGTCTGTGCGGCGTCTTACTGAAGAAAATAGTGTCGGAACTACCACTGTATATGATTTAAATAAACAGAAAGACAAGTTACTGAAGTTTTATAGTGACAGTGACGTTCTACATTTATTCTAGTAAGTCATTTACCATGTGTTTGACTCGGCTTGTTTGAAGCTGTATTTTTTTTATGTTTTATTGAATGTTTTTGTTGGAAATAAAATTTCTTCCTGTCATTATTCCCTAAACAATACAGTATAACAATTATTTACATAGCATTTACATTGCATTAGGTATTATAAGTAATCTAGAGATGATTTAAAGTATACGGAGGACGTGCATAGGTTTGATGCGCGGCTGGGTCTTAAAGTCCACCACACTGAGACAGGTTAAACAAGGGACTTGAGCATACGTGTTTTTTTGGTTTGGGGGTGGGGGGGGGGTCTGAAATCCGAAAAATTCTGAATTCCGAAATGCAACTGGCCCCAAGGATTTCGGATAAGGGATTGCAGACCTGTAGTACCTATAAAATCAGATGAATTCATAAGTGGTACTTGATGCTAGAAATGAGAGGGATCCAAAATGTAGCACTCTAGGTTTTAGTCTAATCTAATGATGCACAACATATGGCCCATAACCACCACAGTAAACAGCTCTGTGAGAACACCCATCCCTACCCTAATTTATTACAGTATACTCCAGGAGGCAGGAGTTCCTTTGGCCCACAAGTTTTCCCATAAATAACCTAACAATAGGGCATAGCACCACAGAGCACAGGAACAGGACCTTGGCCCATGATGTCTGTGCCGATCATGATGCTAATTTAAGTAGAACATAAAACAGTCGAGCACAGGAACTGCCCTTTGGCTCAATGGCAAGGATGATTCCAAGACAATAGGCCTCGTTGTACAGAGTTAGCAGAAGAGCACAGATCTATGGTTTTCCTTCACATATTTTTTTCCTCAGTCCATTTCCTTCTAATATCCTCTTCCCACCTTTCCTCAATACCCTGTACTTATTCTAAATTCTCCCTCATCACTTACTGACCCTCTCAATTTACCTACTCACCACCCAACCTACACTTAACACAACTCCTTACCCCTTCTCTCCAGCTGCTAACTACTTCACCGAAATTAAGGCTGCCCTTTCCTCCCTCCACCAACCCCTAAGTTTAACAGCCACATATTCTGATGCCTATGGCCAGGTAATATAACCAGCACTGATTTGGGAGAATCCTCAGCTGTCAGACATCAACTGATTATGATCTTACATTTAAGAGGAGCACAGGCAGATGCCCAGAGTTCATTGTATATGTGGAGTAATGCATAACATTATGCTTTGCACCAAGAGGAGAATGCCCACATCACTTTGCCTTTGTGTTATTTGGCATGTTGTGCTGCTGCAGTATGGATCTTCATCCCCAAAATGGAAACCGCTTTATTTCATCTTTGGATTTTATGCTGCTTATACACTCACAATAACACGACCATGCCAATGTCTCCATGATTGCCTCTCTATATCTGAATTTTGAATTAAGCCCATGACATTTACAATTAACAATAATTTCCAAGAATTAACATTTCTATTTTGGTTTAGTAATTTTATAATGTGTTTTCTCGACTCAACAGAACTAATGCTCGAAAACTGGTGGTAAAGATTGGTGGTATTGTGGTTAGCATAGAAGACTGCCAAGAATATAGTGAGATATAGATCAGTTGCAGATATGGGAGGAGAAACAACAGATGAAGTTTCACCTGGCTAAATGTGAAATGTTGCACTTTGGGAGATCAAATGTAGAGAGGCAGTACACCGTTAATGGAAAGAACCTTAAGAGGGATCTTGAGGTCCAAGTCCATGGTTCCCTGAAAATGGCTACACAGATCAATAGGGTGGTGAAGAAGGCACATCAACCTTTATTAGTTGAGAAACTGAGTTCAGGAGTTGCTAAGTTATTCTGCAACATTAAAAACTCCAGTAATGCTGCAGCAGGAGTAATGCATTCAATTCTGGTTGCCCTATTATAGGAAGGATGTGGAAGTATTGAAGATGTAGAAGAGGATTAGCAAGATGTTGCCTGGATTAGAGCACACGTGCAATAAGGAGAAATTGGACAAATTTGAGTAGTCTGGACTGGCTGAGGCTGAGGGAAGATCGGATAGAAGTTCACAAGATTATGAGAGGTCATAGAGTACTGTTGAACTATCTAGTACCAGAAGGCATCCATTTACAGTGAGAGGAGCAAATTCAAAGGAGACAGGACTCAAATTCAAAGGTGAGAGGTGCAAGTGTTTAGATTTAGATTAGATTATGAGAACACTCAGTCCTCTTTTATTGTCATTTAGAAATGCATACATGCATTAAGAAATGATACAATGTTTCTCCGGAGTGGTATCACAGAAAACAGGGCAGACCAAAGACTAACACTGTCAGAACCACATAATTTATAACATAGTTACAGCAGTGCAAAGCAATACCATAATTTGATAAAGTACAGACCATGGGTACAGTAAAAAAAAAGTCTCAAAGTCCTGAGTCGATCGACTCCTGAGTCCCCGATAGCAGGCGGCAAAAGGGAGAACCTCCCTGCCATAAACCTCCAGGTACCGTCAACTTGCCGATACCTTGGAAGCAGCCGACCCCAGCCGACACTGAGTCCATCTGTCTGAAAACTTCGAGCTTCCGACCAGCCTCTCCCGATACAACCTCACGAGCGCCATCCTCTGCCAAGCACCTTCGACCTCTCCCCGGCCGCTGAAACACACAAAGCCGAGGATTTTGGGGCCTTGAGCTCCGGAGATTCCGGTTACCACACAGTAGCAGTGGCAGCGAAGCCGGCATTTCAGAAGTTTTCCAGATATTCCGCTGTGTTCTCACGTCTGTCTCCATCAAATCAGAATTGTGCACGGTCCCCTACTTGACAGATATTCATCACTGAAGTGGCCGCGCACGCTGCCGTCGCGCCGCCATCTTCTCCCCCTGCCTGAAAAGAGGCAGTTTTCAGGTCCTGCTGGTGAGTTTCACTGATAAGGACCCTAAAAGAGGCTTAGTTGCAAATTGTTATTGAATAATTGATGGTTAATTGGCAGTAGCCAATAAAAAGAAGCAAATATCAAATGGAGGAGCCATAATCATAATAGGATGGTTAATTCCTTATGTCTTCCTGGGGTTTTTGGCTTTCAGTTGCTGTAACAATCCAGAGTTGGGGCAGGAAGTGACGAAGAAGATGGAGGTAGTGAACGGGAGATAGTATTGAATGATAGGAATTTTATTGGAGGAAGGCGAATAGCAGGTTTCTGAGAGCTAGAAAAATAAGAGGCGAATTGAGGATTGCGGTGATTTACCGTCAAGTAATGAAGGCAGTAGACTGGATTTAAATAGATTAAGGAAGGAAGCGTTAAAGGTATTGCTGAGTTTTGAATGTAGACCTGTTTCTGATATCTGATTAGATTAACAAAGGATTTGAAAAAAAAGTGTGAGATTTTGTTGGAGTGAAAATGAAAGGTATTGACAATCATCTTGAATGTTACTATGAAAATGAAGATTTGGAGGATGTAATCATTGTATCAAAACCACGAGGCAGGAAACATGAAGATGATGAAAATGACGACGACACATCTGAACTTGAGCTAGTGACTACACAGGAAAGCTATGAAAGCAGTCCATTACCTGCACTAGAAGTCCAGGCTGATTTTGTTCATTTACAGTCAATGAAAAGGAAATAGCAGTGTACACTGGATGAATTCCTTCAATAACTACTAGGAACAAATTTAGTTTTAAAGTACTATGGTAGAATTGGTGGTGTTCTATTTGTTCTGTATTTCATTGAAATACATAATTTGTTGCTCGTAAATGGTAATTTTATTTAATACCTTTTTAACTATTTCCATGAAACTTTAGCTAATAGGCCAAAATGTACTGGTCCTGACGTGCCCAAATTAACTGGAATCCACTGTGTAACTTACCCCTCCTTGTGAAGCATCATTAATAACTTCTAGAGTTAAATCTTTTATCTCTAGACTTTTTTTAATACAATTTTATTTTTTTCTGTCCTACTTTTTGTTTGTGCTGTACAATTTACCACATCTTCCCACTAAATTACCACATCTACAAGATAAATGTGTGGCCTAAGAGCTGGTGTGGGGGGAGGGGGGAAGAAGGGGATTCAGGTTCTTGGATCATTAAGATCATTTCAGGGGTAGAGGTGACCTGTGCAAAAGGGATGAGTTGCACTTGAACCAGAGGGTGACCAATATCCCTAGCAGGGAAATTTGCTTTTGCCACCAGGGAGGATTTTAATTAAATTGGCACTCAACATTGAAACAACCAAAGCATTTAAGCCTGGCAATCAGGGTAGCCATGTTTACTATATTTCATTAGCTTGAGGAGACTACTGTGGAGGATATTCTAACTGGTTGCATCACTGTCTGGTATGGAGGGGCACTCCACAGGATCTGAAAAAGCTGCAAAAAGTTGTAAACTCAGCCAGTTCCATCATAGGCATTAGCCTCCCCAGCACAGAGGACACCTTCAAAGGGGGTTACCTCAAAAGGTGGCACCCGTCATTAAGGATGTGCCTCCTTCTCATTGCTACCATCAAGGAGATTATACAGGAGTCTGAAGAAACATACTCAATGTTTCTGGAACAGCTGCTTCCCCTCTGCCATCAGATTTCTGAATGGACAATGAACCTCACTAAAGGGCATGACAAGGTACAGAAGTAGTCAAGGTCATCTACTGCAACCAAGAAAGACCCCAGTTTATGATGACTATTTGCACCATTGGACCCAGAATTCAGATTGAGAGAGTGGAACTGCCCCATTCCAATAACTTTTCCACTTTATAAACTCTACCTCACAGGTCCCCGTCATTGTTGGATACGATGGACAACCAACATTGCAAAGCACTGCTGCCACAACAAATTGCACAAAATATGCCAGTGATATTAAACCTGATTCTGATTTATAATAAAAGGGCAAATAGAACCACCCCTTTAAATTGCATCTATTTCAATGCACATATATAACAGGTAGAGTGGGGGGATTGAGGGAATTAATTATCTTCAGGGATTGGGATGTCGTGGCTAAGAGGAGGACGGAGGACGGGACTGATAGCTCAATGTGCTGGGATACTGATGCTTTATGCACAACAGGAACAGGTATGAGTGGAAGGAGTGCTGCCATTTTAACAACGAGGACCTAAAAGCAGTGCTTGGGAGGTTGGGAGGGAAAGAAGAGGGATATTATTGAGGGATCATGAGGCCATTTGGGTAGAACTTAGGAAGAAGACAGGGAATGGTTACCTTGGTAGGGCTATGACAACCTGTCCCACTTCCCTATAGCCAATAGGCACTTAAGCAAATGTGTTGAGAGATTGCACGTTGTGAGAACAGTAGGGTAATGCTAATGGGAGATCTCAAATTTTCCAGTATTAACTGGAGAGGGTGTGGAGGAGGGTAGACGGGCTAGTATCATGCTTCATCCCCAGCAGCTGCGTAACAGAGGACTCTCTGATCTACGGGCTGTTCCCGGGGATGCACACGGAGACCAACATCCGGTGCTGCTGGCAGATCATCAACTTGGTGAAAGACGCTCTTTGGTCGGCCCGAAACTTGATGATCTACCAGCACATGGAGATGTCTGTGGGAGAATGCTGCCGACTGGCACATTCTCGGCTGCAGGAGTACGTGCTGAGGGACGCACTGAAACTTGGTGCAACCACCGCAAGGGCTCAGTGGGGAAGGACCACGGTATAGGTTTCTTAACTGGCAGGAGTGGGAGGGGTCAGGTGGCAGGGAGTATACCCCTTAACAATGATGTGGTAAGGTGAACAACTGGAGTGCTACATGGGTGGCCATAAGTATGGATATGTACAGACTATAAGGGAAATATGTAAAGGATGGAAAGTTATTGAATGGTTTATTGTATATATTTATTTTTGAATAAAGTATATTTTGAAATTTAAAAAAACTGGAGCAACTAGAGTATAGAAGGCCTGGATGGGGCAGAGTTTGTGCTGTGCGTTCAACAGTTTCCTCACATTCAATATAGAGAAATCTACTCAGAAAGGAGCAGTACTGGACTTCCTCTTGGAGAACACGGTGGGCCAAGTAACTGAGTTGGCAGTTGGGGAGCACTTTGGGTCCAGTAACAACAATTCCATTGGTTTTTTTATAAAGTAGCTATGGAAAAAAATAGAACAGGTCTACAAGTTAAAGTCCTGAGCTGAAGCTTTTAAGGTACGAGGCAGATCTAGACAGGGCTGAACGGGCAGCTATTTAAAGTCAAAGGAATTGCTGGAAAGTGGGAGGCTTTTCAAAGGGTCATATCAAGAATCCAGGAGAAGCATGTTCCTGTTAGGGTGAAGGGTAGACATATCGAGTTCAGTAAACCCTGGCTGATGAGAGATAAAGGCACTGGTCAGGAAAGGGAAGCATACAATACCTTTAGGCATCTGGGTACAAATGAAGACTATCTCTTGAAGACAACAAAGATTAAGAGGGAAATGAGAGGACAAAAGCAGTGTATGAGATGAATTTGACAGACAGGGTTAAAGATAATCCTCACGAGGTTCTTCAGTTGTATTAACAGTGAAAGGGTGATTAGGGAGAGACTTGTTCATCTTAAACACCAAAAGGGTTGCCTCTGTGTAGAGGCACATGAGATGGCTAACATTTTTAATGTCCATTACTCCTTGGCATTTATCAAGAAAAATATCACTGATGCCAGAGAAATAAGAGTAATAGGTCTTGGAACATGTGTATTTTATGAGCAAGGAGGCATCTGTGGCCTTGAAGAGTATTAAGATGGACAAATCACCAAGGCTTGACCTCTAGACCTTGCAAGAGGTGAGGGAAAAAATTTGAGAGGCTCTTGTAGAGATAAATGCTTTATTATCCATTGGTGAAGCTCCAGAAAACTGGAGGATGGCAAGGACAGGCCAGGAAGCTACAGACCAGTTGCCCAACTTCAATTGTACGAAAGTTACTGGAGAGAATCCTGATGCAAGATTTACCATCACTTGGATAATCAGGGCCCAACCAGGTCTTGTGTGTGGAAGGTCATGTCTAACAAGGCTGAGTTTTTGAAGGGGTAACTAAAGGGATAGATGAATATAAAGTAGTGGATGTTGCTTATATGGACTTTAAGGCCATTGACGAGGTCCTTCATACCAGGCTGATGTAGAAGATTAAGTTGCATGGGATTCAGGGAGAGCTAGCAAAGTGGATACAGAATTGACTATGATAGGAAGTGGAGGGCGACTTTTGAAGGCCAATTCTCTCACAGGAGGCCTGTGACTAGTTAAGGTGCCCCAAGGGTCATTGCTGGGACCTCTGTTAGTCATTATTTATGTACAGTCCAGACTTGGATATGACTGTACATGACATGATTAGGAAGTTTGCTGATGACACTAAATTAGATGGTCTTGTTCATAGTGAAACAGCTTACAAAGAAATCTCAATCAGTTGGGGAGATGGGACAAGGAAATGGAAATGGATTTCAATTTAAGTGTAAGGTAATGCATTTGTTTTCGGCACCAGGGTAGGACTTGTACAGTGAATAGCAGGGCAATGACAAATGTTGTGGAACAGGAGGACCAAAGACTACAAGTGCACAGTTCTCTGGCAAAAGCCACAAAAGTAGACAGGGCGCTGAGGGTGTTTGGCATGCTGGCTATCAAAAAGAGATTTGAGAATGAAGAGGTTGGCCATACTAGATCTTTATTCCTCAGAGTATAGCAGAATGAGAGATAACCTCAAGATTATAAAATCATGAAGGTATGGATAAGACAGACAGTCAATATCTTTTTCCTAGGGTTGTGGAACCCAAAACTAGAGGATACATACAATATAACAGGGAGAGACTTAGAGAGACCCAGGTGGTAACTTTACACAGAGGGTCAATGCCTGAAATGAACTGCCAGAGGAAACAATTGAAGCTGGTACAATTGCAACATTTAAGAGGCAATTGAATAGGTGCATGGAGTGGAAGGGCTTCGAGGATTATGAACCAAACATGAGCAACTGGGACTAGTTGAGAAGATGCTGTGTTCAGCACGGACCAGTTGGGCTGAAGGGCCTGTTTCCGGGCTGTATTGCTCCAGCACCGAATTGCATTCGACCATTTTTTTTATAGTGGCAGGTGCCTGGAATTTGCTGCCTGGGGTGGTGGAGGCAAATACAATAGTAGCCTTCAAAATGTTCTTAGGTTGGCACATGAATGTGCAAGAAATAGAAAAATATGGACACCGTATAGGCAGAAGGGATTAGATTAGTGGGCATTTGATTAGTTTGGCACAACATTGGGGACTGAAGGGCATGCTACACAGCTTGATGGTCTATTTTAAAAAAATCAATTGAACACTAAAAAATCAGGATGTGGGCATTGGCATGTTCAGCATGCCCTGCCTATGCATAATTTAGATGCTAAGCAAATTCTTGAACTGCTTCAGTTTGAAATGTATGAATTGAGAGAAGGATGGCAGCTTGCAAACCCCAACAAAATGCACAAATACAAATCATAATGATAAAGTAGCTCATTTGGAAAAGGTGGGGGGGGGGAGGAGACTAGCAAACTTTGACAGCTAACAGTGAAATGTTAACCTTTGGCACTATGACAATGTGGCATGCATGCTCAATTTCTATTCTAGGGTTCCTGAGTTCACTTGCTTTGCTGTTAGAAATTAAGAGAGGAAGGCCCTGGAAATAAGAAATTACTACAAAGGATCTCAATCAGAATATTTTATCAAGCAACCCAAAAATCAACTGAGAATGACAGTGGAAACTTTCCAAGAGAAGACACTTGCCCATGCTTACAGATAAGAGAACTCAAAAGTCAATAAAATGGGAGATGAAAATAATACAACCCAGATGGGAGCCCTGTTTGCAAAAAAAAATACACAGCCTGCAGCACCACTGGCGGGAAACTTTTATTATCTCCAAATTCAAAAATCACCAGTAAACCCAGATATGTGACAAGAAAGAATTGTTTACGAATTAAGATGCTTTATTCGCTATGAACAGAAGTCACAAAACTAGTAAAGGAAAGCCCCTCAATTAAATTCTGAGAAATGTTAGAAATGCTTCCAGAAACTTAATTTCTCTAGAAATAGAACCATTCATGTATCAAGGTGAAGGTGACAAAAAATCAAGTTTAAAAACTTAATGAAAATGGTATAACCCTTTATGAAAAATCATTTTCTAAGTGGTGCAACTATCCTGTTAAGAAGTTGCCCAATGCAACCTAAAAAATCTGCTCTGAAGACCCAAGGGTGCAATTATTTTAAAAATGATGCATTAAGTTACTGATGTGGTACATTTAACAAAAACACAATTGGCATGCTGCAAATTAAAACTAATTAAAAGGAATTTGTACTTTCATCTTCAAATTAGTTGGAAAATTAAAATGGATGCTGCTACAGAACGCCATTAGAACTACATTTCCTTTTGATACTAAAGGAAAAAGACTTTCGATTACAGTTTGCAAATAAAATGTAAAATGTATTACCATAATTTCTAAACAATATGCAACTAAATGGATCTGTGTTCTAAGAACAGTGTATTTCTACAATGTTATTTCCTCGCTTATTACTCAACATTGCAGACAGTCTCCTATGCTCTACTATTAGCTTGTGCTGCCATTTAGTCAAAACATTGTGATTCAAAGTCCATTCCAAGTACCTGAACAAATTATCTAAACTGCCAGTCCAGAGCACATGATGTGGGAGCATGGTATCTTCAGAGATGAAGTCTTTCGCATTGTGTCTTTCTATTTCAGATGTGAAATGAGTTTGAAGAATAATTTAATTAGGCCAATATTTACCACCAACAAGGTGCCAAGAAACAGTATCTGGTTATTTATGGTTATGCTAGCTGTAAACACTTGGTTTCTGCAAATCTGTGATATAACAGTGAATGTAAATGAGAAGTAATTGATTTTGAACCTCTTTGGCATGTCCCAAGGCGGAGAAAGACGTTTTTGTAATTCAAAATCCCAATGAATTGCAGGAGAGGGTATCAGACAGCTTTTTAAAATTTAAACCTTTTTTAAATTCCATTTCTCCTGGTCCCCAAACTCACACAGAAAAATGTTCACAAGAACACGCTCATTTAAATAATATTTACAAGCCACAGTATGTTCCTAATAAATTAAATCCAGTTCTTAGTTCACTGGAAAACAGTTTCTCATTAATGTATAAAGCAAGACCTTTAAGAGATATTGAATTTCATGGCTCCATTGAAACAACGTCCTGACAATGTTTTAGACATCATCTACTCAGTGAATTGTTAAAATTATATGGTTACAAACATAACAGAAATATCTAAAATCAATCCACTCCGTTTTATAGATCTATGGCTTCTTCTTCACTATCAAGGACCTACCTGCTTCGTCGCTCTTTTTGCTAAGCTTGAATAGCCTAGCCCTCTGACACGCTGTCTATTTGCTATGTTTACATTAGGTGGTTATGGCCTAGACGCCAGGTGGAAGTCTCCGGCCTCGAGTTGTTGAGGAGTGGGCTGACGCAGTGAAGAGGCTCGGGGTTGACTTTAACTCCCAGCCCGGCGCAGGCCTCGTTTTTTAAAAAAAAACAAAAGAAGTTGCCGTCCGTTTCTTTTTGGCTCTCCCCACCTCCCCCCTCCCCCCGCAGGCGGTACTCACTGTCGGGGCAGCAATAACGGCGGTGCCCCTCTCCTCTGGAATGCACCGTCCACGAAGACACCGTTCTTGCCGAGACACTTCAGATAAAAGTGCGGCTCCTGGAAGGTGATCTGCAGGTGGCGGCGGGAGATAAAGCTTGAGTGGCCCATATTCACGTCCACGGGACCCTGGCTGGAATTGCGGCCGATGGTCACTGACTGCTGCCGCATCAGATACTCGAAATCACGGCCCTCGAGTTTGGCGATAGCGGTGTCGGGCGGGGCCTGCGGGTCAAGGCCCAGTTCCCAGCACACGACGCCGGCCTTGAGTTGACCGCCTAGCCGGCTCGGGCTGCAAGGAGCCGATTTGAGAGCCAGCAGCGCTCGGGCGCCGGTGTCGTCGCCTTCGCTGTCAGAGGGCAACAAGACTGCCTGCATGTCGCAGGGTGGGGTGAAGGATAGCCGCAGGCGCCGGGTTCGGTCCGAGGGGGCCTGTGAATGAAGGCGACCGGGCACAGCCTCGGATCGGCGGCTTGGGGAGCGCCGTGTGTCTCCTGTTAGAGAGGAGTCATAACACGCCGGGAGGAGGAGGGCGGGCCAGAGAGAAAACACGGACTGGAGTCCCTTCCAATGCAAGAAACAGAAACCCGAACAACTGTGCAACAAAGCACAGATGTTCCAAAGCTTTGTAAAGATGATAAAATAATTTTTATTTGAGTAACAGATACAAAATGCTGGAGAAACACAGCAGGTCAGGCAGCATGTATGGAAAGTCTGACCTGCCTGAGTACCTCCAGCATTTTGTATGTGTTATTACAGAATCTGTAGAATCTCTTTAGTTCTGAATACTTTTTAAGTGTGTTATGAGACAGGAAATGGAGTAATCTGTTTGCAAACCTCACAAAGGCAATGTGAACATGATCTGACATTTTGCTTTTTAGTAATGTTCATAGCACCAGGAATAATCTCATGTTTCTAACATAAGTAGTGCCACAGGGCCTCAGTTGCTCACCTGAGCAAACAAATGGGATCTCTGTTTGACATGGAGACCCAAGAGATTGTATCTGCTGGAATCTGAAGAAACAAACAACTCCTCCCTCCCTGCCCACCCACCATAAATGCTGCTCGACCCTCTACATTCCTCCAGCGGCTTATTTATTGAATTTTATTTAACATCATGGTACATGGAACTTAGAAAAATAGAGGGCTATGTGTTAGAGAAATATAGGCAGCTTCGAGAGTAGGTTATGTGGTCAGCACAACATTGTGGGCCGAAGGGCTTGTAATGTGCCGTAGATTTTCTATGTTTTTATCTTGTCCAAGGGTAACAGTGCAACACTCCAAGAACAGCACTGGAAACTCAACCCTGAATTTTGCTCGTTTCCGCACTGCGGCTTAAAACGTCTATTTATTTAGCATTTTTAATGAAGCAATGATCCAATGATGCAGAATTATATAAAAGAACAATTTTGAGCTACATAAAGATATATCAAAAAATAAAAATTAAAAAGCTGCCAAGGCCAGAAATCTGAAACAAGATCAGAAAATGGTGGAAACAATCAACAAGTTGAGCACATCTGTGAGAAGAAAAACTAAGTTAAAGTTTCAGGTTAAAGTACAAAGATGTTGCTAAACAGCTGAGCACCTTTTAAAAAATCTGTTTTTGTAGGGAGGTATTTAGAGGCGATGATCAAAAGAAGTCGATTTAAAAGGTCTTAAAGTAAAAGTAGTAGAGTACTTTTAAGTACTTTTTTAAAAATTTCATCCTGATGCAGCGTAGGAAACTCAGCAAGTAGTTTCTGCACAGTGAGTTCTCAGAAACAGCAATGTGACAAATGAATACACAATTGTTTTTTTATATATAATGTAGAACTAGGGATAGACAATGGACGCAGCATCAGGAATTGCTTCTTTGAAATGATTCCATTGGGTTGTTAACGCCCACCTGAGAAATCAGACCATTATACACTGACATTTTCCTGCGTAAGAATAGATCCATGCTTTGGAAGTAGTGCAACAAGAAATCACAAGAATGATTCCAGGGATGGAGAGGATTGTCCATTGTGAAGAGATTATAAATGTATAATGAATTCTCTAGCATTCAAGATAAAAGAATTGCCTCATTTAAACATATATTTTTAAAGGTTCTGACAGGAGAAGATGCCTACTTTGAGCGCTGGACAGTAATGAGCATGATTGCCTCTGGACATTGAATTGGTCTCTTAGGATTGAAATGAAAAGAAATGTTTTCATTCAGAGGAGTGTAGAATTTTGTAATTCTTTATTCCTGAGGCTGTTAGATGCTCGGTAGTTGAATATTTACAAGCCAAAGGTCAATATATTTCAAGATACCAAGGCAATCAAGAAATGCAATTTGCCAAGAGTGGAAAGATGAAAGCAGTCATGGTTTTATTGAAATTTGGAATACATTAAATGAGTCAATTAACCGACAGTATCTGCTCATGTTTTATGTTACTTATAGTGATCATCAACCAGAGGCCATTAATTTAGATAATTGCTAATAGAACAGTTAAGAAAACAGTTACATTGATGTTGGTTGTATGGCACCTGCAGTATGTCAAACCACTTTAATAAAGTACTTTTGAAAAGTAGTCACTATTTTAATGTAGGAAGCAGAACAGGAAATATGCATATTACAAATTAACAATGTGATAGATAACCCCCAAATGTTGCTTTTGCTCTTTACAATGTTCTATTTTCTGAGTAAACTAACTCAGTTTTCTATAAGATGTACATTATACACTTCATTACACCTCCTCGTCATTAGCAAACATGTCGGTGTCCATGAATGTGCTTCCAGGTGTCAGTTATGAATAAATGTCAATCTGATCACCAGCTGAGCTCACTGCTTTTTCTTGAATAGGAAATATGGAAACTTTATGTTCATCCGGGAGGCAGATGGATATTGCATCTCACCCTCAAAATCAAGGTTACATGCTCAAGATCCATCTGTTTTCCTGAGAGGGAATGCTATTAGCTTAAATGGGCAGGGCAGACTAATATCAGAGAGAGGACTTTTGTGAGCACTGGATAGAAAGAAGATGAGACCAGGATCAGTTGAAAAGGTGATTGGGCTGATCTTTAAAATAGGGGATTGGGTAGGGCTGGGCAGAGAAATGGTTGTGATGAGTTTCAGCTAGCTACTGATCAATCAATATTGCTGTCATACTATATATTATTAATTTGGCTGAGAATGTAGCTGGCATGAAGTGTAAGATTGTGGATGATACCAAAATTGGTGATGTGGTAGACAGTGAAGAAAGTGGTCAAAGGTTACAAGATCTAGATCAAATGGGAAAATAGACAAAGGAATGACAGATGGAATTTAACTTAAGACAAATGCAAAGTGATGCATTTTGGGAAGTTAAATTAGAATGAGATTTCCAGAGTAAATGACAGGGCCCTGAGGTGTGTGGTGGAACAGGAGACCTAGGAGTAAAGTACATAGCTCACTGAAAATGGTCAACAAGGTGAAGAAGCTTGCCTTCATCAGATGGGGAACTGATTACAAGAGTTGGGGTGTGATGTAACAGCTGCATAGGACATTGGCGACACCACACATGTAGTTGTGATCACTATATGATAGGAAAAATGTGAGTAAGCTAGGGATTGTGCAGAAAATATTAACAAGGAAGTTGCCCAGACAAGAGAGCTTTAATTATGATGAGAGACTGGATAGGCTGTGACTTTTCCCTGGAGCAAAAGAGACTGAGGGCTGATCTTACAGACATTTATAAGATCACAAAGGGCAAAGACCTTTTGCCTTCAGCAAATATGTAAGTATATAGGTGAATTGGCTATTGTAAATTGTTCCTAGAATGATAAAATCTGAAGTATAAAATAGGGTCAGAATGGGGTAAGTTTAATAAAACATTACAGGCCCTTCAGCCTGTGGTAATGTGCCGATCTTTAAGCCTATTCTATGATTAACCTAATCTCAATGGGGGCAGTTGTGTGTTCTGAGGGGGGTGTTAGGGGAAACAGAAGCCGTTGGCGGGGGGGGGCAGCATTCAAGATTCTTGGGAGGGCAGTAAGTGGCATCCTAACTTGAGGCACGAGAACTAACTGACTGTTAGTAGTGAAGACACTTCCAAAAATATGATGAGGCACTAGAACACAGAAAGAACCAGGCGGTGAGCACTCATTCTCACAGTGTGTCTGAGATTCAGCAATCTCATTCGACCTTACCAACCAAACAGACATTATTGGGGATGCATAAATGATCAACCAGGGTGCCCAACAGTACCCCTTGACTCGCAGCAAGGAACAAGTTCATGCAATTTAACAGTTGGTAAGTCAAGCACACCCTCTCAACTTTCTGTACAGATCTATAGAAAACAGGTTGTGCAACAATACAGCACTGGCCAGAACCAAACAGTGAAATAGAGGAAATCAGTGAACCTACTGACCCCGAGGATCCTCTTGGGGTGTTCAAAGTGTCCTTGGCTTCATTTGTGCGGTCAAGAACCATCTTTGAGGATCATGAAATCCTATGTGATTTGTCAATCACGCTAACCGGTATAGTATAAAGATAGCTTGCCAAACATCATCTCTATTCTGGCTAACGTTCAAATTCCAATATGAATCCTTGGCAACATAATTTTCACTGTTGTGATCCTCTTCATTTTCACTTCACCACTTCCTTGTGTGCTGCTACCATCATTCCATCTGTGTCAACCCGCTGCTGTTGCCAACATCCAATAGGTGTTCCCAGTTTGTGTTCATTTTTTATTTTAATTTAGCCCAGTTAATGATGAATAAATATGTATGGTGCAATCTCAATGAGTCTGAAGTGGTGAAGCCTTGAATTCTAATCCTGCTAAGAAACAGAAACTACAGAAAGTGTGTCAATACAATGTTACATACCTGGGGTATGGTTTTATTTCATTCCCATCTGATCAACAATGCCCCATGTGTCTTATTTATAATATTGTACTGTCTAATAAAGCCATGAAACCATCAAGATTGCAGGAACACTTCCGTAAAAGGCACCCTGAAAATGCAGCTTATGGTATAACCCAGTTTCAGAGGATGAAGCATTTGAAAAGTATTGCACACTCAAGTCATTTGCCAAGAAAGCTAAAAATGACCTTGCTAGTGGTCTCCTTGCTTATTATAACATTTCCAAAATGATAGCAGTGTGAAAATTTCATTCAATTGGTGAAAGATTAATAATGCATGCTGTATCAGAAATGCTCACCACTGTTCTCAAAATGAATACCAATAATTTAAAATCAATTCCTTTGAGTAATAACTCTGTAGCTCGTTGAATTAATGAAATGAGTGAAAGTGTGAGTATCAACTATGGATACAACTGGATGAGTCAACTGTATGAAACAATGGGGCATTGCTAATGGCATATGTACAGTTTATCAACAATGGAGAAGTTTATGAAGTTGTAAAAAGTTAAAATCAAGTATCAACAGAGAATCAATCTACAATGAGCCGAAAATGTATATTAGGGATAAAAGTATTCTGATTAGGAACATGATTTCTTGTGCAACAGATGGAGCACCGTATACTGTGTGACAGGTCACCATGCTGGTTTAGTGGCGTTAATGAAAAAAGAAATTCAAAGTCTCTTTGCAATCCATTGTGCAATTCGTTTTCAACATCTTGCAGCCAAAACCTTAACCAGCAACTTTTTCCAACATGATCCTTGTCATATTTGCTAACAACAAAATTAAAGCTCCTCCATTAAATAGCAGAATATTTCACCAGTTGTGCCAAGATAACAATGAAAAGTTTGAATACTTGCTCCTTCACACTGAAGTGTGTTGGCTGTCAAAAGGCTGCTGCTTAAAACATTTCTTAGAGCTTTTTGACACTGTGATTGAATTTTTGCTCAAAGTCAACAAGAGCTTGGGAAACAAGATTGAACTTCTACATGGAGATGTGCCATACCTGGCCAAAATGTATGACAAAATGAACATTCTAAATATGAAGCTACAGGGTGAGAATTTCAGTTGAATTCAGGTAAGAAGCGTGGTGTCCACTTTCCTTAGAAAATTAGAATTATATAAGCAAAACATTGAGAGAAGAATGGCCTTAAGTTTCCCTGCATGGAAAATATGGTACTATCTTTCATAGATGGTGATTTGCAAGAGTACTGCTTACACCTGCAATCACTGAAGAAGGATTTTTAGACTCGATTTAAGGATTTGAACAATCTGGAAATTGCAGACTAGGTAACTAACCGATCTCTTTGCAAGGTGGAAGAACAGGAAGGGACCTTGCAAGAAGAAATTATCAAACTTTAGAATGATGGAAGAACCAAAAACCCTTTTCAAAATTGTTGGCTTTTGTGGTATGTGGCTACACTGTCATACAAAGTTTCATGGTCTTTGGAGAAGAGCCAAACTGCTCTTCATTGCATTTCCATCCTCCTACCTTGTTGAAAGAAGTTTCTGTGTAGTGAAGCACATACTCAAAAAAAGCAGAAACCTCTTGGACATTATTATGCGGGGGACTTAAGACTTTTGCTGTCGCAGTTTGAACCAGATATTTTCAACTCTTGCTGTAAAAGTCAAGCTGAAAGATCACATTGTGCGGCACGTGGCCAAGTGGTTAGGGTGTTGGACTAGTGATCTGAAGGTCGTGAGTTCGAGCCTCTTCCTAGGCAGTGTGTGTGTCCTTGAGCAAGGCACTTAACCACACAATGCTCCAGTCTACCCAGCTGAGAATGGGTACTGGCAAAAAATGCTGGGGGTTAACCTCGCGATAGACTGGTGTCCTATCCGGGGGTGGGGGTGGGGAGTCTCATACTTTCAGTCACTTCATGCCACAGAAACCGGCATAAGCACTGGCCTGATGGGCCACAAGGCTCATGACAGACTTTAATCTTAATCAAAGATCACATTGATATTGAAGCTGCTGTACAGCACATAGGTACTGTGTTAGTTTAAAGAAGAAAAATTAATTTCTGGTAGAATAATTGTTCTCATGTTTGCATATGGTAGACATGTTTTACTCTATGGAGATGCTGAAAAGCATATTGTGCCTAGGAAGGGTGATGACAAGTATGAAGGTGCTTTAGGGGGCAAGACGTTGGGCTAAAAGGGTTAGGAAACATTGATCTAATCCTCCTCTCCTACATAGCCCTCCATTTTTCTATCATCTAAGTGGCTATATAAGAGTTTCTTAAAAGTCCTTCATATATCTACCTCTGCTACCACCCCAGCAAGGCACTTCACAGACCCACCTCACTCTGTGGAATAAAAAAACTTACCTCTGGCATCCCTCCTATATTTTCCTCCAAATATGTTAAAATTATGCCTTTCAGTATCAGCCATTTCCACCCTGGGAAGAAGTTTCTGGCTATGCCTCTTATGATCTTGAAAACCTCTATCAAGTCACCTTTTATCTTCCTTCGCTTCAAAGAGAAAATCCCTAGCTCACTCAACTTTTACTCAAAAGGCAAATATTCCATGTTGTATTTGTATGAGTTTATGTCACTATTAGACATTAAAAAGTCAATAAAAGTTTGTGTTTCCTAGAATAAATACTAAATTAGAAGTAGGAGGGTTAATAAGATTCTGAAAAGATTTAATCTTTAAATAATCCATTTCAATTTGAATGATAGTCTGGATGATGCAGTTTAACTGCAGGGATCTACATATGTTGGATTGCAGATCCCCTGCACCATTTGGACCATTTTTTTTAAGGTACAGGTTTTATACTGGACTGTAGTCATCGGTTCCTGTAGAGCATGGTGAAGCTTGGAACATGGTAGTGCATTAGTTAAAGTTACTACTTCACAGCTGCAAGGACTGGAGTTTGAGGCTGATATTTGGGTCTAATGCTGTGGAGATCATATGTTGCCCCTATGATTACTTGGATTTCTGGGTGTTCTGGTGTCTTCCCACATCTAAGCATGTGCTAGTGGGTTAAATGGCCATGAAAATTACTCCTAAATGTGCATAAGTGGTAACAGAATCAAAGGGGAGTTAGTGATATATTACAAAAGAAGTTCCAACTACATCAAAGTTAGAAAAGGGTGGAAATGATGGAATTGATTTGCTGGGAGCTGACAGGAACTTAATGGACTGAATGTTTTTTTTTCCTTTCAGGGGACTGAGTTCAAGGACCACGAAGTAGTGTTGTAGCTCTATAAAAACCTGCTTAGATCACACTTGGAATGAGTAAGTAATCCAAGAGTGCCTTAAATTTTCTATTGATTACTCCTGAATCTCTTGTTTTTCATCAACCATTTCTAGTGCAATTTGATGAAATATCAGAAGTCTCTTCACACTTTCTAATTATGCTGGGCATCAGAGCAGTACAAATTACAAACTTAGATGCTTTTAGTTGGAAGTCGTCAGTTTGTTTGTGAAACACAATCTGAGAAGGGTTTTCAGTGCATAGTCCTTTGTATTTGAAGAAGATAAACACAGGAAACACTCTTCCTGACCATTGGACATCCTGAAACAAATTGCAGCTCAGGAAGTTGTAGTTTAGTTAATGTCGTAATGGAAAGGCAACAATCAATTTCAGTATATGGTCCCACAAGCAGTATAATGATGAATTATTCTGAGGGGAATGGATTTAAATACTCCAGCAATCCAAGAACGAATTCAACATCGAAACTCCTTTTGCAGGAGTGCTCCAATGACAGAACAACACAAAAGACACTGGAGAAACTCAATGGGTCAGGCAGCATCTATGAAGGGAAATGGACAGTCAGTGGTTTAGGTCAAGATCCGTTATCTGGACATCAAGTTCAAGTTTATTGTTATCTGTCTATACATACTGTTTCTCAACCAAACAAAACAATGTTTCTTTAGACCACAGTGCACCCACATAACATTTATCACACACAGCACAAAAACAATATGTTATACTATAAATATGTTAATAAAATATAATTCAAAATGCATGAACTAAAGCACAGCACAGGTAAGCAGTAAACAGTACAGTAAATAGCTCGCTGTCCTCGTGACAAGACCCCAGTGGTGGCAGGGTATTCATTCATCTCACAGCTTGAGGGAAGAGACTTTTATTCTATCTGGCAGTCAAGTCCTGATCCTTCTGTATCTCCTTCTCTACTGTAGTGGGCCAAAGAGATTGTGGGATTGGTGGCAGGGATCCTCAACATTGCTTTGGGCCCTCCATCTGCAATGCTCCCAGTAGACGTCACAAATAGGGGAGGAGAGAGACCCCAATGATCCTCTCAACAGTTTTTGGGTCTTGCGGTCTGATGGCTTGTAGTTTCCATACCACACAATGATGCAGCCAGACAGGACACGCTATGGGGGCAAGAAGGCTTGCACCCCTCAATCTTCTCTGAAAGTGAAAATGCTACTGTGCTTTCTTGAGCAGTGAGGAAGTGTTGTGGATCCAGCTTAGATCGTCCATTATGTGCATACCAAGGAACTCTATGCTCTTCACTCTCTCCACAGCAGAGCCATTGATGTACGACGGAGAGTGGTCAACCTGTGCTTGCCTGAAATCCACAATCATCTCTTTTGTCTTGCCCATGTTCAAACTCAGGTTATTGTTCTTGTACTATTTGACTAGCCTCTTTACCTCCTCTCTGTATGCTGACTCATCATTGTTGCTGATGATGCCAACTACTCATCATCAGCGAACTTGATGCAGTTTGAGCTGAACCTGGCAGTGCAGTCGTGACTCATCTGCTGTGTCAGAATTTGTGTTAGTAATGCTGTTTGATACATTGTTAATTGGTTAACATCTAAATTGCATTTTTTAAATGTTGCTAAAATACTTATAAATTGTACTTTTAAACCAATTGCTACAATATTAGTCTTCTACTCTAAATCAGTGCAGTAATAATTATGTTTTCATTGCTTTCAACAGAATACTCAATCTCACACAATTCATATAACATATCAACAAACATATCTGAAATGTTTACATGATGCTATGAATCTTGTGTTTTCTGGTTCTGGACTGTTGATGATTGAAACATTGCAAATTTCAATGATAAATTGGTCAAGAAGCAATGTCATTTGCCTTTCTTATTTCCTTACTCTCTGCAAAGATGTGTTGAAAGATGTTGTATTCCTGTTGTTGATTGCCACATTGATTAGTCAATGATTTAACAGTTTGATAAGTTTCTCCAGTTGACAGTGTATGTCCTTAGTCTCTAGCTAATTTTGGCTGCTGTGGTGGTCAGGACCTCTGGTGTTCCTGGATAAGGAAACAGGAAAACAAAAAGATTTTAAACAATATGACACTGTTGCTTTCAGTACTATTTGGATGAAAACTAATTATTTTTCCAACGAGGTGAAATAGCCATTTCCAAGTTATTCTTTATGACTTCAAAGATTCTACTGAGTGTCTCTTGGATTGAGTAATGCTTGTGCAGGTGGTGCATTCCTGGTACTCATTGTCACTAATCATTATTCAATGCAGTCTTTATCCTCTTTGGATAATTATTGTCATTGGGGACATTCAGATGACCAGATGTTTGCAATGCTAATTTTGCTGCAGCTCTGTAACCTAAAGTGACACTCTCTTTCTTGTTTGTAACAGTACTCTTCTCTCGTTTATCAATGAAGCTTTACTAAATTACACTACAATTCCAGCAGTTGAAAAATACGAACAATATATACCTAGCTGAAGAAGACGGCACCAGAGGACAGCATGACCAAAGGTGATGTCCCTCAGACAGTTCACAAAACTACTTCTTTTACTACTTTCAAGTGTGATTCTGCTACAATTGGAACCTGTGATTTACAATTTGAAGATATGATTTCGGGCCAATTGAGCAAACTGGCACTTTGCTGTCTCTCAGGGAGTTCAGTGATGTTTCGAGTTGAGTGTGCAGCCTGGAGGCCAAAAGGCTTGGTGATAGGATGCGAGCCCATGATCAGCTCCTTTTCTCACTGATCTCACCAATTAAAGTGTCGAGCAAGATTGAAATTAATGAGGATGAGAGCAGTGAATCAGCGGGTGTTCAGCGCCATCTGTTGCATTTGACCGGTCTCTCTCTCCCTCTCACTCACTGCTGCCCAAGGAAGGTGCCGCAGTTTTGTGTCTTGGTTAAGGTTAAATCGACACCGATTGTGGTTGGACTCTACAGTTCATGTTATATTTGTTTCTGGTTACTCCTTTTTTATTGCTATTTTATGCGATTTTGATTACAACAACTGGCTCTGCAGCCTGTGGTCAACAAGTGACACCATGCTAAATTGAACTGAACTAAACTGAACATCCCTAGACTGTTTCAGCGACTCTGCGGTTTGATATTTTATATTGTGTTTCTTGTTCTTTTTTTCACTGTTTGCATGATTTGATTTTTTTGTGCATTGGGTGGTTGATGTTTTCTTTGAACAGGTTCCATGGTGTTCCTTTGTTTCGCGGCTGTCTATGGGAAGACAAGTATCAGGGTTGTATACTGCATACATACTTTCATAATAAACGTACTTCAGTCTTTGAACTTAACACTGCCATAACTGCTAATGAATCAAATGCATTGGAAGGGCTACAGGCATGCTCTGCAATCTTACAAGGAGTTCCATAAGGATTCTCATTGATTCCAATGATCCCTAAAGGCTTATAGTGACAAATTACCCCATATCCACCACTCTGAAGTGCAGTGCCCTTTGCGGTTAAGGTTCATCAAGACAAAAATCTCTTGGGTAATCTCCATCCACTGCCACTATAATGACACATCAAAGGGCTTAGTTCAGGAGGCTTTTGAGGTCATTAAAATAATGTTTTGCAGTCTGTAGTGCCATACAGGGGGACACTTAGTACTCAGCAGTTACTCTCCATGTATGGTACAGCAGTGGAGTGGTCATTGAAATGCTAATACAGCTCCAGCAATCAGTGATTAGGGTTCAATTCCCACCACTGGCCATAAGGACTTTGTACGTTCTCCCGAAACTCTTTGGGTTTCTTCCCAGTGCTCCTCCCAAATTCCAAAGACATACGGATTAGGATTAGTAAATTGTGCACACCAGAAGCATGGCGGTACTTGCTGGCTGCCCTCAGCACATATTTAGACAGTGTTGGTTGTTGATGCAAATGATGCTTTTCATTCTGTTTTGATGTTTTGGTGTAGATGTGACAAATAAAGCTAATCTTTATCTTTATCTTTTCATCCTCTACTGCTTACTACATAACGTGGATAAAAGTGATGATTGCCCTATAGCCTGGAGCACTTGAGAAAGTGAAGTTGCAGAATGGAAGACAAGGATGCCAACAAGGAAAAGAATGAACCATATCTTGTTGACCATATTCAACATCTACATCTGAAGAACCCAGTGTAAGATGCTACTAACGATTGGCCATATCTGGAATATGCTGTCAGAATAGCCACTTCCTATTTCACATCTCTATACCCTCATGGTTTTGTAAAATATTAAGTGTCACTTTGTTGTGCACTGTATTCCAAAGAAAGCAAGACCAAACTTGCCAGTCAGTCTTCACTACCTTAATTCTTAACTCTGGCAACGTCCTCATAAATCTCCTTGGCACCTTGTCTTGTGCTTTTATATTGATCCTTTCATTTGACAATTAAACTGTCCACAGTTCTTCAGCTGTGGTATATCTTGTGTTTTGTACAATTCCAGCATTATTTTCTTAGTCTTGTATCCTATACGTTGGTTGATAAAGGCTAGAATCCTCTATTCCTTTTGAACCTTATTTATATTTTTCTTTACCCATATAGATCGGAGGATGTGCATCCCAAGGTTTCTCTATGAATATTATTATCCTACAATTTAACATGCATTTTTGTGTCTTGTGTACTCTCCATATTTCTCCATATTGAAATCTATTTACATTTACTTTTGTGCACACCTAGCAGTCTCTTGATATTTTCCTGCAGCACAGAACATTCCTCTTCAATCATAAAACACACTGCCAATGTTATTATTCTCAGCAAATATTTTAATCATGGCAGCCAAAATAGTTCAGCATAGCTTTGTGGGCCGATGGGCCTGTATTATGCTGCAGGTTTTCTATGTTTCTAAGTTTCTAAGACTTATTATTGAGCCCTGTAGACTCCCATTATACACAGTCCACCCGTCATTAAAATTCTTATTGACCATTGCACTTTCTTTCTCCCAGTGAACCATTCTTTAATTCAACCCACTACTTTCCCCACAGATTTTTGCTTTTCTCTGCCATTAGTAAATACCTTGCTAAAAATCCACGAAGACAATACCACATGCACTAACTTCATTGTCCCTCGTTATCTCTTCAAAAAAGTCAATTTAGTTAGGCATGACTTTCCCTTTAAGAAAATCTGTGCTGATTGTTCTTGATTAACCTGTGCCTGCTTAAATGCTGACTTACATTTTTCTTCAGATTTTTTTCCAGTAATTTGCTCTCCCTATGCACTCAGTCACTATTTTATTAGGTGCCTCCTGTATCTAATGGAGGCCACTGAAGGCGTGTTCATAGCTTTCTGTTGTTGTAGCCCATCCACTTTATGGTTCGATGTTTTCTGTATTCAGAGATGCTCTTGTGCACACTACTGTAGCTTTGCATGGGTATTTGATTATGGCAATGGTTAAATGATTGACTTGGGCACTTTTACTGTGATTGCAAGACCCTGTTGGATATTGGTAACATAGAATACTGTGAAGTCAGATTCACTGGTTCATTAGTACAACTGATGCGGGGGAGCTGCATTGCTTTGGTTGCTGCATGGTCAAGGTCCTCATGACCCGGTTACTTGTTGTGGTCACTGGAGAAAGAGATGCTAGAGCTGGCCGTGAGCCGCTGGATTCCATACTTGGTTGGGGTTGGCCCCTCCAGTGTTTGCTCCCAAGAAGACAAGCTGGATGCAATGGCATGAAACGAGGAACTTCTGTGGCTGTTCTTGCAGAAGCATGGCTCTACAGCAACATCCATACACCATTAATCTACGTGCTGTGACACTCAGGGACTTGGGCTGCATTATTATTATTTTTTTTTTGCAACTGTTTTTCTGCTATCGTAAATATATGTGCTATATGTTCTGTGTGCTGTGTGTGATTGTTGTTAGTACATTTTGCACTTTGGCCCCAGAGGAACATTGTTTTGTTTGGCAGTATTCCTGTGTATAGCTGAATGGCAATTAAACAAACTTGAACTCAGACTTGAACTTACTGTCACCTTCCTGTCAGCTCGAACCAGACAGGTCAATGGAGAATGGCCACTCCCATTAGCAAAGCATTTTCACTGTCACTCACTGGATGCTTTTTGTTTCTCTCACTATTCTCTGTAAACTCTAGGGATTATTGTGGGTGAAAATCCCAGACAGGCAGATTCCAAGATACTCAAAGCTCTGGCATCCACAATGATTCCATGGCCTAAGTCACTTAGATCACTTTCCTTCCCCATTCTGATGTTTAGTCTGAACATCAACTAAGCTACTTGATCCGGTCTGCATGCTTGTATACATTGAGATGTTGCCACATGATTGGCTGATTAGATGTTTGCATTAATGAGCAGGTGTACAGGTATACCTGATAAAGTGGCCACTGAATGTATGTGAGTCTGACTAGCCTGCAGTTATTCTATTCATCTCTCTTTTTTGTGAAGCAACCACATCTCCTTATCTCCCCTCCAAACTTCACTTTTTCCCTCCTTAATGCCAGTATCTGCATTGCCCCCTCGAACACATTTTCAATGTTTTTTGTTTATAATGATGCATAGGTATTCTGCACACACTACTTTCCATACCCTGCCTTTGTTATTCTATCACCTTTCGTATATTGATAAAAGTTTATCGTATTATTTTTGATTTTTTTTTCTGGTTTGCCAGTGGAAAATAAAGATGTTTGAAACCAAAAAAAATCACAGAAAATCCACATAGAGAGAGAGAAAAATAAAGTTGAAATTCCAAGACCTTTTTCCTCCTAAATCCCAGTTTCCTCCTAAATCCCAGTATCCGAAGAAGGAAGAAAGCACAGCAGCACCTCTACTTCCTTAGGAGCTTGTGAAGATTCACCATGACAAACTTCTATAGATGTGTGGTGAAGAGTATATTGACTAGTTGTACCACAGCCTCATATGTGAACACCAGTGCCCTTGAATGGAAAATCCTATAAAGTAGTGGGTATGGCCCAGTCCATCACCAGTAAAGCCCTCCCCACCTTGAGCATGTCTGCCATGGACCATTGTTGCAGGAAATCAGCATTCATCATCAGGGACCCCCACCACCACCACCGTCCAGGTCTTGCTCTCTTCGCACTGCTGCCATCAGGAGGAAGATGCAGAAACCTTAGAACTTATACCACCAGCTTCAGGAACAGTTTTTAACCCTCAACCATCAGACTCTTGAACCAAAGGGGATAATTTCACTCAACTTCATTTGCCCCATCACTGAACTGTTCCCACAACATATGGACTCAGTTTCAAGGACTCTTCAGCCTATATTCTTGATATATATTGCTTATTTATTTATTTTTTTCTTTATTTTTGTATTTGCACAGTTTGTTGTCTTTTGCACACTGGTTGTCTGCCCTGTTGGGTGTGGTCTTTCACTGATTCTATTTTGGTTATTGGATTTGAGTATGCCCAGAAGAAAACAAATCTCAGGGTTTTATATAGTGACATAATGTACTTTGATAATATATTTATTTTGAACTTTGAACTTCTTCATTGCCTGGAAAGTGTGAAATTAAGTGTAGGGTACAAACCAAAGCTATCAGGATAACCCTTCTCTGTGGATTGTCACCTTGTCGTGGTGGAGAAGCTTGTGTGGTCCTGAGATCCCAAGAGCAATGCCGTCTGAAGCTGTGCTCCTGGTAGGGTCACCCATGGCGGTAAGGTTGAGGGTGAGGTCCCTGACAAAGAACAATCCAACCAAGACCTCAACAGTGGAACAGGTGGACGAAGTTACTTTGAACTCAACGGCTGTGAAGGCGGATGAAGGCTGCAACAAATCCATCAGCTCCAATCGTCGTGGTTTCCATGCCTTTGGAATCAGTTGGTTGATTTGTGAAGTATCGTCTGCTTCTTGGAGTGCAACATTAAGTACACATTAAACAAATTACAAGCACATGTGTCTTCAGTCTGTACGGAACGAAGACCATAATCCCCAACCTCGAGGGATGGCCACGATGATCAGGATAACCAGTACTTTAAACACTAACAATTATAGATAGCAGAGAAAGGAAATGAAGGAACAAATTAGAATTTAGCAACATCAGTGTAGAAATAAAGGTACGTTGATTGAGTTCAATACAGAGTTCTAACAGAGCCCAGGTGGAAGATGAGCTGTTCCTCAAATTTATGTAGGTCATCACTGGATTGGGAAAGGAGGTCAAAAGTAGAGCAATCACTGTGGGAGAGAGAAGGACTAATGAAGTGATGGACAATCAGAAAGTCAAAGTCACTCTTGTCAATTGTCTATCACTTCAATTATCCTTCTCTCTCCCACAGTAAGTGCTCACTTTGTGACTTTGAATGGGGTGCTCTAAATAAAGGCTAGTCAACCTGCAGTTGTCTTCTCTTACATGGCTACTTTAGTCAATTGAATGTAATTCAATATGCTAAATTAAAAACAGTGCTTCACAGCTTAATCTAGAAGGACTGGTTATGTCCCTGAATGGTGAGAAAGTATGAGATAAAAAAGGTAGGTGTTGCATCTCCTCCAATGCATGGGAAAGTGCAATGAAAGGGGTGGAGACTGAATACGGTGTCTAGAGGTGGGGGGGGGGCGGTGGATCCCTTTGAACAAAGTGGAAATTACAGAAAATGATGTGTTACATGTGAAGGAGACACAAGCAGATGGAGATGCTAGAATCCAAAGCGTCAAACAATCATCTGGAAGAACTCAGCAGGTATTTTGGGAGGAAAGGAATTGTCAATGTTGCAGGTCAAAATTCAGCAAAACTCCTGCTTCCCTAGTACTAGTATCACGTAACCAGTGGAAACAACTTTCCTGCCTCTATCTTATCTATACTTTCATAATTTTATATCTCTCCCTCCATATTCTTCTGACTTTCACCACCAGATTCAGGAACAGTTACTATCCCTCAACCACCACGCTTTTGAACTAGTGAGGATAATTCCACTCAACTTCACTTGTCCCATCACTGAACTGTCCCCACAACCTATTTCAAGGACTCTTCATCTCATGTCCTTGATATTATTGCTTATTTATTTATTATTATTTCTTTTTTCTTTGGTATTTTCAGTTTGTTGTCTTTTGTACATTGGTTGTTTGTCTATTCTGTTGGGCGTTATCTTTCATTGATTCTATTATGGTTCTTGGATTTACTGAGTATGCACACGTGAAAGTAAATCTCAGGGTTGTACATGGTGACCTATACATAATTCGATAATTTACTTTGAACTTCGAATTTCAGTAAGTGTAGTCCCACGTGACTCAGTCTCTACTCATAGGCTAACCCCTCTGGAATCAACCTAGTGAACCTCCACTGCACAACCTCCAAAGCCAGTGTATCTTTTCTCATGTAAGGAGAACGTAAGTGGATGCAGTACTCCAGGTGCAGACTCACTAGTATAGTTGAAGCATAACGTCTCCATTTACCTTCTTGATAATCTGTTGCACCTGCAAACAAACTTCTTACAATTCATGCACCAACACTCCCAAGTTCCTCTGCCCAACAGCATGCTGAAAATTTCCAACATTTAAATATTTGTATCTATTTTTTCCTTCCAAAATTGATGACTTCACATTTACTAACGTTGTATGTCACCTGCCAGACACTTGTCCACTCACTTAACCTATCATATAATTCCCAGCAGACTCCTCACATCCTCTGCACAATTTTCTGTCCCACTTAATTTAGTGTCATTACAAACCGTAGATATGCTACACTCGGTCCCTTCTTCCAAATTGTTAATATTGTGAACAGTTGTGAGTCCATCATCAAGCTCTGTAGCAGTCCGCTCACCACTGATTGCCAACCAAAGAAACACGCATTTATCCTAACTCTCTGTCTACTGTTGATTAACGAATCCTCTATCCATGCGAATATATCATCCCTGACTCCATTCATCCTTATCTTATGGATAAAGCCTCCTACTGTTCCTCAAATGTCCCACCATATAGCCTGTGTTTCCATTTTCTGATGCCAACTCCTCTCTCATCCTGTTGAAGTCTGCATTGTTTAGTCATGGTTGGCCTCTGTTTGTCTCGAAGGACAATGGATGATGATCATCATCATCACAAGTCTGGGCGGAAGATACTGAGATGCCCAGTCATCAAAATCCCCCTCCCAGCCTCACCAGTGTAGTCTAAAGGAAAGCTTATGTAGCACTACCTTTGGCACCAGCTTGGCTGCAGGAGCTACCAGAAGGATGTTCAACGACATCCAGCTGCCTTAGGGCTTTACTCCAGATTTGCTGTCTGGGTTCACTCCCATAGCCTTCGCCGTTCTAATATTGCATGTTCCTTTTTAAGGTCAGTAACATGCTGTTCAAAAAAACTAACATGGATGCAATTCTACGAAGTCTTCCTCAAGACTGCATCAACCAATTATTTTCACCTAATCTCCGTGGAATGTAAAGTTCCCCATAACAATTTTCATTCCATTCCAACATACATCAGATATTTCTTGGTTTATTGCCTGTGCCTGAGTAATGTCATTATTTAGTGGCCTATAGACAACTTCCACTAGCAATTTTTTTCCCTTTTACTATTCCTAATCTCTATACAGATGGATTCAAAATTCTACTCCTTAGTTCTTATATCATCTCTCACAACCACCTTGATCTCATCTTTAATTACGAGCACTACCTCTCCTCCCTTACCTTCCTGCTTATTCTTAATCATCTCCACCCTGCAATCATATTTCTGTAATGCCCACTAATTATGGATGCTGACATCGTTTTGAAAGTTATAGGCACTCAGACAAATTAACTTTACATTCACGGACCTTTTAGAATCTGAATGTTTTTGTGTCTTTTGCATTTGGCTTTTTTTATACCCCACTTACCTTACTACTTTTGTAACTTTTGCTTTGTTCTCTCTGTTGTTTCCCTCTGTATTCCTGCAGAGATCTCCATCCCCTTGCCATGTCAGTTTATATCTTCCCCAAAACCTGAAAAAACAATTTCCCTGGGACGTTGATCACTGTCCTGCCTAAAGGTAGACCATCCAGTTTGTACTGGTCTCTCCTCGCTCAGAACTGGTTCCGATGCTCCAGGAATCTGAAACTCCTCCTCCTGTACCACTGCGCAAGGAAAATATTCATTCAAACTTATGTTTTGTAACTCTACAACATAAAGACTAATTGAAAGGAAAAACGAAAGAGCCAGGAATGTCAGTCTAACTTCATTTTGCTTTAAGCAAGGTGCACGCATATGACATATGCCATTTATGTACAGTACTTTCCATATAAGCAGATTGCATTATGTAAACAGCAGACTGCTTACTCAAACAATATATTTACAATATTCCTCAAATATTGCTGAGATGTTAAATATGTACTCCTCCCTGCTTAGCAATAAACCCCAACTCAATATAGAAATCATCTCAACCATATATACACAGTATAGCATGCAATACAACTACAATACAGACATCCACCGTATAATAAATTTTGGATTGTCCCATTCAGGTCTAAAGATTTAATTGCGGTGGAGGATTTTTTACTCTTGTGGGATAATGTCTTTCCTGATGGTTGGGTGTAGGGGTGGTGAGGGTCACTCAGCTTGGCAGGAGAGACTCGAGGCTGTGTGACAATCTCAGGGCAACACACACAAATGCTGGATTTTCAGCATATGCCGAGTTTCTCTTGTTTGTGAAACAATCTCAGTCCTGAGGTCTGTGAAACAATCCTAGATTCAGGGGCCTCCTTCATGCTGGTTGTAGGAGTTGACGCTGGGACTGCAGGAAGTGGTTCTGACAGCTCCGAATACCTTTCTTCTGGAGATGTGGATCATAATGTGTGAGCACAGTGTCTGACGCTAACATCCCTTTTGCCTTTTGGAAAGCCACCTCATACTGCTTTGTCTAATGCCATTTCTTCCTGATCTGCAGAAATGAGTTCAAGGGGTGGAGCACAGTAGCCAAGTTTGTAAGGAACCTGTTATAATAATAATTGGCAAATCCTAAAAAAGACCACCACTGTGACTCACCCTTTGGCCTTTGAGTATCCACCACTGCTTGAAATTTCTCAGCACATTTCTGTAATCCTTGTGGTGGTGCAATCACATCAAATGATGCTTCGTGTGAGGAATTCACACTTGTTGCATTGTGCTCTGAGTCCATAATCTTCTAATCTTTTTTAATGCTGTCCTGAGATTTTGAAGATGTTCCTTACCATCCTTAAAGTAACAATGATGTCATTCCAGGCAACAATGATTGCCTGGACAGTTTTGCATCACCTGGGCAATAGTTTTCTGCCAGAGTGTAGGTGCAGATGCTACTCCAAAATAAGCCTGTTGTAGTGATAAAGCCCTTTGTAAATCTTGATGGTGAGACTCTTACTTCTTTCTCCATCTGTAGGTCGGCTTCAGCTGTGTCCACCTTCCTGGTGTCTTCCTCCAGGAAGGTTTGCAAAGATATCCTCTATCCTGGGCATAAGGTATCGATCTACATTCAACACTGGCTTAAAACTACATCAGATCTTGACATACCCATTCTTCTTGGCTACTGAGACCAGATGCATTGCCATGTGCTCTTCTCAACCTTGGAAATAATTCTTTCAGCTTTCAGATGATGTGGTAAACCATGAATATAGGTTGTAACCGGGTTACCTGTCTGGACACGCCCCTCTGCTGACTGCTCCTGTGGCTCCTCCCACAGATCCCTGAATAAAGGTGATTGTGTCACTGCTCCTCCCTCGGTCCAGGACAGATACTCAGCATGGTCGTTGGTCCATTTACTGTTAATAAAAGCCTTTCGATATTTACTCTACTTCCAGTCTTTTGGAGTAATTGATAGTGCATCAGATGATCAACTCACTAGCTACAATACTTTGTCACGGATGGTATAAGGAACCAGATAGGCTTTGTAAAATTTGGGTGTGGCATTTTCATTTGACACTATTTTACCCTTGATATATTAGAGTTTTCCAATGCCATTCCCAAATACTGCTGTGACATCACCCAGTATCTTTCTTAATTTGCTTTCAGTTGACTTTGTTGCAGGGGATGTGACATGCAAATTGTGCATGGTTCTGCAGTCAAGTTGAGCTGTCTCAGCCACTCCTGTCCCCACAATGCTGGCCCTCCTGTTTTTACCACATACAAGCCCAATGTGTCTTGTTGGTTATTGTATTTTACTGTTGCAATGTCATTTCCACAGGAGTAATAATTTCCCCAGAGTTAAGTCCTTATTTTGTTATCTGCAGGTATCTTTGATATGCCATTTACTCATTTTGTGGATTGACTGAAACAGACAAACCAATGTCCAAATCCATTTCAAGTATGAAATTGGCCTTTCACTTCTGGTGCAAACCACATTGCTTGTTTCTGGTCAGTTTTCACATTGTAAATCTCAAAGCCCTGCATCACTCTCATCACCATCAGATATTTTATCAGCAGCTTGCAGATCAGTTCTCTTTCTGAAACTGCAACTTGACTTTTTAAAATCCTTTTTTCTCTTCTCTGCGCAGTCCATTTATTTTTGTCTGTCCAACATGTTCTTTGTATGTGTCCTCCTTTGTTGCATTTTTTGCAAGTTTTGCCTTAAAATATGCAGTGGTCTGGTATATGTGAGCCCCAAGTCACAACTCAGCCAGGCCAGTATCTGTTCAGATGTTGCAACTTGTTTCATGTTTACTTTCACTCCTGACTGCAACAGACATTCTCTTTAGTTCAGCCACGTATGCTGAAATAAACTCTCCTTTCTTTTGATTCCACTTTTGAACCTAAAGCATTCTGCATTCAATGATGGCTTTGTTTCTGAATGTTCCTGCATTACTTTCACTATATCAGCAAAGTTCATTTCCACTGGTTTGGCTGGAGCAATTAAATTTTGAAGCAAATTGTATGCTCTGCGAAACTGGTACTTGTTTTTCATTGGCTGTTCCATTTGCTTTAAAATACTGCTCAATCCGTTCTATATACATCAGCCAGTTATCTTTTGTGTAATGAATTGTGTCAATATTTTTGATGTAGCCAACCACTTCTGTTCTTTTTATTTGTAATAATTATCATCCGGTACGCGCTGTTTATGAACCTGTGAATTTTTCTGTTTTCTGCCATTTTTTTAAAACTCAATTGTGTCTGCCTCCTTTTCTGAAGAGCACATGCTGTGCTGTTTATTTTTGCTCAACTGTCTCTTACTGCTCTTTTTTAAAAACCCAAATTTCTCCCTGCACTTTTTTAAAACTTGTAAGTCTTGCTGCTCTTCAACAAGCAGGTAGTCATCTTAGCTTCATTTCAACTTCCACATCACTACTGTTATGATTTGTAACTCCAAAACATAAAAACTAACTGAAAGGAAAACAAGACAGCAGGGAAAGTAATTCTAATTTCATTTTTACTTTAAGCAAATTGTGCATGTATGACGTGGTGCCCCAAATGATGTATGCCATTTAAGTACTTTTACATATAACTTGCAGTGTATTATGTAAACAAAGAATGCTTAATCAAAAATATCTACAATATGACTCAAACATTGCTGGAATTTTAAATACACAACAATTTTGCATTTCCTACTCTGACTAGCACATGGCACAGTCAGCAACCCTGAGGGCAAAGGGCGCCAGGTCCATGTTCTGACAATGATGGCACAGGATGAGAGAAAAAGTCCAGGAAATGGAGAAATGGTTAAAAGCCCTCTCAACTATGGAAATGGGTAGCCACAATTATGGACAAAGGAAAGCATCTCAGATAGTCTGTGGGGAAAGTCTTATTGTCAGAACAGAGTCTTCTTTTGTTCTTTCTATCTCTCTGACTACCTGTGAAATGAAACACACTTTATTTTACCACCATATCCAGGTCTTATCATTGACCTGAAATATTGACACCATTTCTTTCTTCATGTTCTTTCTGCAGAGCATTTCTTTCATTTTCTCTTCTTGTTGCTATGCTTTTCTGTGTTGCTTTCCTTGGCTCACCACTGTTCTTTCCATAATCCTCCAGGTCTTTTATAGTTGGTATGGAGTCATAGAGTACTAGAGCACAGCTAGTCCCATTTGCCTGTGTTTGTCCTGTACCCCTTTGTATCTTTCCTGTCCATATACTTGTGCAAATAGCTTTTAAATGTTGTTATTTTACCTGCCTCATTTTGTTTGGCAGCTAGTACCATAGGTGCACCATCCTCTGCATGAAGAACTTGCTCCTCTGGCTCTTTTAAAATCTTTTCCCACTCACCTTAAAACTATGCCCTCTAGTTTCTTGTTTTCCCGAAAACAAAGGGAACCATGATGTGCATTCATCCTATCTATGCCCTTCATAGTCTTAAATGCTGTTATGAAGTCACCCCACTATGTTCCCAGGACTGAAGTCCTAGCCTGCCCACTCTCCCTATAATTCAGGCTATCAAATCATGGCAACATCCTTGCAAATCTTCCCTGCACGCATTCCAGCTTAGTGATGTCCTTCCTCTAAATGGGTGACAAAAATTGTACACAATACTTCAAGTGTAGCTTCATCAATATCTTGCACAGCTGCGACATAACATTCCATCTCTTAACCTCAATGCGTTGACTGAAGGCCAGTGTGCCAGACACTTGCTTCACTAGCTTGTCCACCTGTGACATACCTTTCAGTGTATTATATTGTAGGATAATGTAACTGGTGGAAATATATATATAATTCACAATCACCGACATTGACTTGGTGTTTGACTTTAAGAGGCTGGTCTGACGTGATGACGTAATCACGTAAAGGGTTTTAGCGCGCTTTTGTGTTCAGGATTTGGAGTTCAATAACATGCATTACAGTTTTTCTTCAATGTAAGCTACCTCACACTGTCTTATTGCAAAAACCTATATTGGTGAGCCTGATGCTCTACAGCAATTCCAGAGTTATTAAACATGTCGGCCAATGCAGTCGCTTTGAAACTGCAGGAGTTTTGGGAGCACAATAGTTTATAGAAGCCAAGGCCCAATTCGAGAAATCTCCACTGACACCACCAACTATTTCTCTGTGGTAGTGCCGCTCAGTAAAAACACGGCTGCGAGAGTGGTGGCTCTACTAGAACACCTGCCTGAACACGATAAATAGCGATCGCTTAAAACCCAGCTTTTACAGACTTTAGGACTATCAGCATCTGAGCGCGCCAAACAGTTGCGCTCCTTGCTCGACCTTCGGCAATGCTAAGCCGTCGGAGCTAATGGACCATCGTTTTATTTTTAAAGAACTCTTCATGCAGCAAATGCCTGCTCTGGTTTGCATAGCCCTTGTTAGTGCACTTGTGTAGGACTATAGGGAGCTTGCGAAAATGACTGATAGACTGCACTCAGCCAGGCAGAGGCACATAATTCCTTCTGTTCCCTCCCCCCGCCCCTCAATAAGCGCAGTCAGCAAGGCTCCCAATATAAGGACACCAGCAGCTGAAAAACAGAAAATGCCGGGCCTGTGTTTTGGTACGAACACTAGGAAGTGTCGACCGCCTTGCAGCTTTGACAGTCGCAGTGCATCGGGACATTACAGGTCTCTGAACACAGTGAGTTCCAGCTGCCAGGATCGTCTACTGTTCATTATGGACACCCCTTCAGGACGATGCTTCCTCTATAACACGCATGCTCAAGTGAGTGTGCTGCCAACATCGCCTATTGACGACAAGGCAGAGTGTTGCCAATGGCGGCAAGGTCCAGATTTATGGGACATGACAGATGGTGCTCTGCTTCAGTGGGCAACGTTACACACGGGCTTCGTCCTGGCTAAAGTGACCCGACCTCTGCTCAGTGCAGATTTCCAGTGTGCTCAAGGACTATTAGTCAAACTTAAGAACTGCCGGCTTCTGGATGTCAAGGACTTTAGGTTGTTACCCTGTTCTCACAGTAAGTTCCTCATGATGTCTCTGTCAAACGCATGCACCATTTCTTGTGAGTTTACTTGACTGCTGGGCTATTTCCCAATCCTCAGCAAGCCCACATTCTACACTACAGTCACAAAACAAGGGGTTGAGCACCACAATTCTGCAACTAGCACGCTCATCCATTCCCACACACATGGACTAGATCCCGAAAAGCTGGCAACCGTGAAGGCTAAGTTTGCCAATATAGAAAGATTTGGCATTGTACACCAGTTCAATAGCCCCTGGACTTCACCCTCCAAATGGTCTCTAAGTCCGATGATGGTTGCTGCCCACGTGGCAATTACTGACACCCTAACGAGGCCACCACCCCCAATCATTATTTGGTCCCACACCTCCAAGACTTTTCAGCGTGTTTAGCTGGAAAGTTAATATTTTCCAAAGTCGATGTAGTTAGGGACTACCATCGGGTGCCGGTGTGCTCGGAGGACATTCCCAAAATGGCTCTTTGAGTTTCTGCGCATGTTGTTGGGCAGAAAATTGCAGCGCAGACTTTTCAACAGCTGAAGGACTCCCTATTAACAGAGTTAAATTTTCTTTTTGTTTACCTGGATGACGTACTTGTCGCCAGTGCATCCAAGTTCAAGCACGTATCTCATCTCTGCACACTTTTCAAATGCATGTCAGCACTGTTTGATTATTAATCCCGCTAAATACCAGTGTGGGTTGTCAGCCATTCACCTTCTCGGCTATCGTATCTCCACTGAAAGCGCAAAATCCCTCCCATCAAAAGTAGCCAATGTTATGGATTTTCCACTGCCCTGCATTCCTAAAAAACCACGGGAGTTTTTAGGTATGGTGAATTTCTACCACTGCTTCATTCCACAAGCTGCTGAACTTAAGCTCCCCTTGTACAGTGTGCTTAAAGGCAATGCCCTGATTGACTGCTGGACTGATCAGCGGACACGACCAGGGAATTTTATGACACCAAACGAGTTCTTTCCAATGCGACCCTATTGCCGCACTCTCTCCCCAATACACCTATAGCTATTACTACTGATACTTCAGACTATGCTGTTGGTGCTATGCATGAACAGCTGGTCAGAGGTGTGTGGCAGTCACTTGCTGTCTTCAGCTGTCAGCTCTGCTCCCCCCCACCCTGAAAGGAAGTAAGCACGTTTGACCATGAGCTTCTCGGTCTCTAGCTTGCTGTCTGCCATTTTTGTTTTCTTCTAGAGAGTCGCCATTTCACAGTGTTTGTTAACCACAAACCCCTTGTGCACTTAATTGCCAAAATTTCAGACCCTCGGTCTGCATGGTAGCAAGGCATACTAGCCTACGTATCAGAGTTCAGAACTGTAATACAACATATCAAAGGGAAAATTTAATGCTGGACAAAAATTGACCATCATATCCAGGCACCATTTGAGGACCCTGAGTGACGGTTTGACCATGTCAATGTGGACCTTGTTTGTTCTCCGACCCCCCCCCCCCAACTCCCGTTTTCACTTACCTCTTTACAATGGTGACTGTACCACCAGGTGGCCAGAGATCATACCCCTAGCATCGATGACAACCGAAGATGTGGCTCAGGCATTCATCAGCACCTGGGTTGCTCGGTTTGACACCCCATCTGATATCTCCTCTGACTGCGGTCCCCAATTCATGCCAGACCTCTGGGCTGCAATGGTCCAGAACTTTGATGTTAGGCTACATCACACCACGGCATATCACCCACAGACCATTGGCCTATGCGAGTAGTTTCACCGCTCCTTAAAGGCTGCACTGAGGGCTTCCCTGACTGATGAGTGCTGCCATGATCATCTCCCATGGGTCCTGCTGGGGCTCAGAAGAGGACTAGAGGTCGTCAGTGGCTGAGTTGGTATACAGACAGCTGTTACGAGTGCCAGGTGATTTCATGCTGTCAAGTTGGCCTCTCAACAGCGTTCCACCCTCCTCAGCAAATTCAGTTCCTTTTCACCTATTCCTACCTCTCATCACAGCGTACAGCATTCTTGGGTTCCTGTTGATCTACATTTCCGCCTCATTTGTTCTCATCCACCATGAGGCACTTATACCCCTTACGATGGTCTGTTCTGCATTTTGGAATGGGGAGAAAAGACTTCTTATCATAAGAGGGGTAAGCTTGAATATGTTTTGGCAGATTGCATTAAACCAGCCCACCAAGATTTGGAGGATTCCGCTCCCATGCCCCTGCTGTCACGGCATGACCATGCGCGTGTCAACACGCCTCTGGACAAGCCAGAGTCACCTGCTGTTCCTCCACTTCTCCACTCATGGAACACAGGACACAAGCCAGGCCACACATCTGAGCTCTGGATAGGTCCACAGTGCCAGTTTTAATAAATTCTGGGGTGGGGGGAGGGGTGCTGTGTTGGGTAACAAATTTGGTGGAAATGTACTTAATTTGCAAGTACCTACATTGAGTTGGGATTACACTTTGAGCGGCTTTTCCGACATGAAGAGTTTTTAGCACACTTCTGTTTTCAGATTTTGGTATTCAATAGAGTGTGTTTCAGTTTTTCTTAAACATAAAACACCTCACTTTGTTTTATTTGTAAAAACCTACGATATAGTTGTACCTTTAGATCCCTGTTTCACAATAGTCCCCAGAGCACTGCAATTTACTGTATAAGTCCCACCCTGATTTGACTTCCCAAAATGCAACAGCAAATACTTACCTGGATTGAACGTCATATGCCAAACCTCAGCCCACTTACTTAGGTGACTAAGCTCCCCTGTAATTTTTGATATGCTTCTTCACTGTCTACGATACCACCTATTGTTGTATTATGTGCTAACTTATTTACTATGCCTTGATCATTCTCATTTAAATCTTTTACAGAAATAACAAACAACAAAGATCCCAGTACCAATAGTCACATGCCCTAGTTCAAGAACTAAATTCCCACCATTACTTTCTGCTTCCTGCATCGAACCAATTATGAATCCAATTAGTTAGCTCTACCTGGATCCATTGCAGTCTAACCTTCCAGAGTAGCCTATCATTTGGGACTTTGTCAAAGGAATTGCTAAAGTACATACAGGCAACACTCACTGCACTATCCTCTCCGTTCCCTCTTTGAAAATTCTAACACATTTCTCAGGCATGATTACCCCATGTACGAGGTTGTGCTGACTATTCCTTATCAGACCTTGTCTATCAAAATGCTGATAAATCCTGTCCCCCAGTTTATCTACCATTGATACCAGTCTTGCTAGCCTGTAGTTCCCTGGCTTGTTCTTGTTTTCTTTCTTAAATAATGGTACAATATTAGCCATCCTTTAGTTTTCCCTGGTCATACACTTCCCTTTGCATTATCTGACCCAGAATGCTTCTTCACATCAATGGAACTCTACATTTGGGAGTTCTTTGTTGGGGATTTCTACAGTTGTACCGTGAAGACCATTCTGACTGGTTGCTTCACCGCCTGATATGGAGAATCCAACTGATAGAATTGATGAACTCTGCAGAGGGTTATAGATTCAGCCAGATCCATCATGGGTACAACACTCTCCACCATTTGAAAGGTGGTGCCTTAAGAAGGTGCTATCGATCATTAAAGACAATCACCATCCAGGACATTACTACCATTGGGGAGGAGGTACGGGAGCCTGAAGACACACACTCGATGTATCTTATTGTAATTTTTTATGTATTGCAATATACTGCTGCCACAAAGCAACAAATTTCATGATATATGTCAGTTTTATTATAAACCTGATTCTGATTCTGATTCTAGGACATACTGTGCTCTGAGCTATCTCTGGATGCCTCCTTGATCTGACACTGACTTATCTCCAATTAGATTTTTCCAATATTGTAAAATAATATCTCAGCCTGCCAATGATAATGTTATCCTAATTGAGGAATTCTGTTCCTGGTTGGTCTTTATACACCATATATGAATAACATGGCATATAGCACTATAGAATTAGGCAGCACTGAAGTAAGCTTTCAATGTCTTTGTTTTGAGAAAGGTATCCAAATAGTGCTTCTTGCCCATAATTTTCCCCATTTGACATTTGATCAAATTTTTAAATTATGTTTCAAATAGTTGCCACTGAATCTATTTCTGCCACCTTCTCAGACCATTCCACTTTACCATGACACTGCAAAAGTAAATGTCTTTTTAACTCCTGTCTTATTGGGCAACTGTCAAATCTTTGCCATATGGTTATCAATACTAGCTAAAAAATATCACAGATAGCTTTGTGTAACTAACTAACACTAGAATATCTAAAATTATTGCAAATAAGGCTTGAATGAAGAACATATTTCCCCTAGGGACATGTTCTGATTAATTTCAGTTTGATTATTTTTCTTTTGCTAAACAGGATATGTCCCAAATTCTTTCTTTTCGGTTCATAGCTCTGTAGCTAAATGCAACATCTGGATTGTGTTTAATATTCTCAAAACTTGTTATAGACATAGCTTGATCACTTGCTTTGCAAAATGAAGCCATGCCTGCTGCATGAAAATACTTCGAGCAACAAGCCTGTAACTTGTTATTAAAGCTAACATAATTTGATATGTTTTCCATGTTTCTGACTTCCCCAGCATGCATCCCCTATAATCAACTCTAAGAAAATGCTGCTGTTAGAAATATGTTCACTGCAAATGTATTCTTTGTTGAACTACTTTTCAGGTTGTGAAACTAACATATTTAAGAGAGAAAACAGCACACTAGGATACAGTTGTCATGGTTACACCTCACACATGCTGAAATGTCCCTTCTTTCAGAATTATGTGGTTGTCCTTGATAGTGGAAGTTTAGTGTCACAGAAGTATATTATGTTGAAACAGGTCATGCATTAGAACAGCATTTATGGGTAATAAGTTTCACAGCTGGTTTCAGCTTGCCAGGAGATACAATCTATCTTGCGTATAATTTATATTTTACAGTTTTTCTTCTTGTAGGATGTGTGCTACAGTAAACTATTGTATTGATTATTTTGTGCATGTCGTATGTTTACTCTGGCTATTTTATCACTTTAAGTATGCATTTGTCTATGTTAATAGATTTTTTCTGAGACTATTTAATTGCCTTAAAGGTATGAGAGAGAGCTTTATATCTGACTGATACTCAAATTATTTGCAGAAATTGTATGCTATATTTCATTCGGTAACATTCGTGCACTGAATTGATCTCAGATGGGTTTTTAAAGAATTCAGTAAACAGAATCTTTTCCCATGAGCAGGAGGTTCCATAACCATGAGATATTTAATATAATTCCCAGAAGAACAAGAGAAGTAATAACGAGAGTTTTCTGCACTCAACAGGTGGACGTGCACTGGCCAAAAGAATGGCGGCTGCATTGATAGCAATATAAGTAACATAATAAAAAATATGTTTTTCAAAGGGAAATCAATTGCAGGGATTTGGGGAAGGTTCAGAATTAGATGTGTAGCGTATACACTTGGCTGAAATGGGAATCTTCTGTGCTGAAGCATTCTATGAAGTGGGAATCACTATGATTGTTATTATTAAGTTTGAGGATATTGGTCAAGGATTGTGAGCACATCCAGCTCCACTGGTTCCATTGAGATTAGTTGAACCAAAGAGGTAGTTGGTAAGAAAAACTAGTAGTCAATCCCCATCCATTCATTAAATCAATTGTAAACAGATGGATCTCACTTGCTATAATCCTGAGATTGGTCACTTGAAAGTGACGTAAACCAAGCAAAACACACAAATGCTGGAGGAACTCAGCAGGCCAGGCAGCATCTATGGAAAAAAGTACAGTCGACGTTTTGGGCTGAGACCCTTCGGTAGGATGTACCTTGTCCCTGGGTATATTAATAGCATCATGGGAGTAGTCAAAGCTAAAGGCAGCCAGAGGCCAGAGCCCTTTAAACTCTCAGGTCTCATTTCCATGTCTGAAGTGAAGCTCCTTCCTGAACCTGGTCAGAATCATTACTCGGCCTGTGCTTGAATAGAAAGTGGGGAGTAAGAGTAAAAAATAATAATGCAGAATGGCAAAACATGGAAACCAGGTCCTCACTAAGTTCAGTGCTGGAACTATTACATATGGTCAGTTGGCATACATTGCACAGAAGCAGGTCACTCATTTCAGTTAGCCTATACTGACATTTATACTTCATTCAAGGCTCTTCCCATCTTGTCTAATCAAAATCCATCAGTGTAACTCTATTTTCTTCCATCTTATATGTTTGAATACTCTCTGTGAGCAGCATAATTCTCTCATGTCATTTTGTATGAGTTCAATATTTTAACCATTCTCTGTGCTTTTGCATTGCCTGCTGGATTTCTAGGTGATTAATTTGAATTCATGGCTGCTGATACACTTTTTCCCACAAGTGGAAACATTATTTCTGTATCAAAGCCTTCCATAATTTTAAATGCCACTATTAAGCTATCCTTTAGAAGTCTTTTCAGAAGAAAGGAGACACCAGCTTGTTCAAAATTTCTTGACATACACATCCTTGAGCTTCCAGTTTTGTCCATATCAATCTGCACCTTCTCCAGTGTCTTTACATCCTTTCTGTTATATGGCAATCTGAATTGTACTCGAAGTGTGGTCTAACCTTAGTTTAATGTAGACTTAGCATAATTACCTGACTCCTCTCAATTCCATCCCTCTAGAAATAAATCTTAGTGGTAGGTTTGCATTCTTATAGCCTTGCCAACCTGTAATGCAACTTCTAGTAATTAGTTTATTTGTACTCTGAGCTTCCTTTGTTCTATTCCCCATATAACTTTGCACATTATAATTAAAAATACACATCCTCATTATTCCATCAAAGTGTACTTACCTGTGCTGGCTTTCTTTTATTTACTCATGTATTTATTTTATTTAGCCTGATATGGAGCTTCCAATGCACAAGATCACAAGAGGCTCAGGATGCAGACTCAGCCAGTTCCATCAGGGGCACGTCCTCCATACCATGAGGACATCTTCAAGAGGCATTGCCTCAAGAAGTTGGCATCCATCATTAAAGACCCTTACTATCCAGGACATGCTAACTTTACATTACTATCATCAGGGCGGAGCGACAGGAATCTAAAGACCCATGCTCAACCTTGAAGAACAGTTTCTTCCCCTCTGCTATTAGATGTCTGAACAGTCCATGAGCCCATGAACAATACCACATATTTGTCTTTTGCTCTATATATTTATCTTTGCAACTTATAGTAATTTTATGTCTTGCACTGTACTGCTGCTACAAAACAACACATTTCATAACATATGTCAATGATAATAAACCTGATTCTGATTCTGCTTCTGTACTGCTGTTCCTTAATGTCTTTCCATACCTAGTCCCAGTGTTCCTCAGTACTAACTATTCATCGCTCTGGAAACCCATCCCACCATCTATTTAGTATGATCCACAAACTGTGAAATTATGTTTTTGATTCAAAATTGTTAATTTAAATCAGAATCAGGTTTGTTATCACCGGCATGTGCCGTGAACTTTTTCAACTTAGCAGCAGCAGTACAATGCAATGCAAGATTATATAGAAAGTAATCAGTTACAGTAAGTATATATATATTGACTAGATTAAAAATAGTGCAAAAAGAGAAATAACATATTTTGAAAAAAAGAAAAAGAAGTGAAGTGGTGTTCATGGGTTCAATGTCCATTTAAGAATCGTATGGCAGAGGGGAAGAAGCTGTTCCCGAATTGCCGAGTGCGTGCCTTTAGGCTTCTGCATTTCCTTCTTGACGGTAACAATGAGAAGAGGGCATACCCTGGGTGATGGGGGTCCTTAAAAATGGACGTCGCCTTTCCGACGCACCGCTCTGTGTAGATGTAGGTACTACGGAGGCTAGTACCCAAAATGGAGCTGACTAATTTTACAACTTTCTGCAGCCTCTTTCGGTCCTGTGCAGTAGCAGTGCCCCCCCCCCCCGCCCCACCCCAAACCAGAATGCTGTTCACGGTACATCTATAGAAGTTATCACATGTTTTAGGTGACAAACCAAATCTCTTCAAACTCGTAATGAAATATAGCAGCTGTCTTGTCTTCTTTACAGTTGGGACCAGGTTAGATCCTCAGAGATCTTGACACCCAGGAACTTGAAATTGCTCACTCTCTCCGTTCTTATCCCTCTATGAAGATTGGTTCATGTTCCTTTATTTTACCTTTCTGAAATCCACAATCACCTCTTTCATCTTACTGACATTGAGTGCCTGGTTGTTGCTGAGACACCACTCAACCAGCTGGTATATGTCACTCCTGTACACACTCTCATCTCCATCTGAGATCCTACCAGCAAAGGTTGTCTCATCAGCAAATTTATCGATGGTATTTGAGCTATACCCTGCCACACAGTCATGGGTACAAAGAGAGTAGAGCAGTGGGCTAAGCTCACACCCCTGAGATGTGCCAGTGTTGATCGTCAGCGCAAAGGAGGTATTACCACCAATCCGCACAGGTTGTGGTCTTCCAGTTAGGAAGGTGAAGATCCAATTACAGAGGGAGGTACAGAGGCCCATGTTCTGTACCTTATTGTTCAGGACTGTGGGAATGATGGTGTTAAACACTAAGCTATAGTAAACGAGCAGCATCATATTTTAGGTGTTTGTATTGTCCAGGTGATTTAAGGCCATGTGAAGAGTCATTGAGGTTGCATCTGCTGAAGACCTGTTGTGGCGAAAGGCAAACTGCAGTGGGCCCGGGTCCTTGCTGAGGCAGGAGTTCATTCTAGCCATGACCTACCTTTTAAACCATTTTATCATTGTAGATGTGAGTGCTACTGGGCGGTAGTCATTAAGGCAGCTCACAACTACTCTTCTTAGGCATTTTTGTAATTGTTGCCTTTTTTAAGTAGGTGGGAACTTACGCCCATAGCAGTGAGAGGTTGAAAATGTCTTTGAATATCCCCATCAGTTGGTTGGCACAAACTTTCAGAGCCTTATCGGGCACTCCGTTGGGGTCTGCCTTAAAGACAGTCTAACATTGGTCTCTGAGACAGAGTTCACAGGGTCACCAGGTGCAGTAGGGATCTTCACAGCTGCAGTTATATTCTCCCTTTCAAAATGGGCATAGAAGGCATTGAGCTCATCTGGTAGTGAAGCATCACTGCCCTTCATGCTACCGGGTTTTACTTTGTAGGAAGTAATGTCTTGCGAACCCCGTCAGAATTGACATGCATCCAATGTCGCATCCAACCTCACTTGGAATTGTCTCTTCACTCTTGAATTAGGCCTCCACAAGTCACACCTGGTTTTCTTGTACAGACCTTGTCACCAGACTTAAATGCCACAGATCTAGCCCTGAGCAGATGACATACCTCCTGGTTCATCCACAGCTTTTGATTTGGGAATGTACAGCAAGTTTTCGTAGGCACACATTCATCCACACAGGTTTTAATGAAGTCGGTAACAACTGCAGCTTACTCATCCAGATTCAAAGATGAATCCCTGAATACAGTCCAGTCTACTGATTCAAAACAGTCCTGTAAGCACTCCTGTGCTTCCTTTGTCCATACCTTTTTGGTCCTCACTACTGGAGCTACAGTCTTCGGTCTCTGCCTATACTCAGGGAGTAGAAATGCAGCCAGGTGATCAGACTTTCTGAATTGAGGGCGTGGAATAGCATGGTAAGCTCTCTTGATGGTGGTGTTACAGTGGTCCAGTGTGTTGTTTCCTCTGGTACTACAAGTGATATGTTGGTGGTAATTATTTAGTGACTATGTCAGGCTGGCCTGGTTAAAATCCCCCAAGATGATGGTGAAGGCATCAGGGTATGCTGTTTCATGCACGTTGATCACATTGCTCAGATCATCTAGAGCCTGTTTGACATTGGCATGAGGTGGAATGTACACCACTACCAAAATGACCACAGGAATCTCTTATGGCAGGTAAAATGGCTGGCACTTAATTGTGAAATATTCCAGGTCTGGTGAGTAGAACACCGATACATTTATGCACCAGGAGGAGTTTATCATGAGGCATGTACCTCCATCTCTACTTTTGAGAAACTCACCAGTCCTATCATGATCAGCACTGCTCTTTGCGAAACACAGCTATCCATCTTCTTCCATTGTTAATAGTCACCTTTTGATACCTGCTTTCTGATTTCAAGCCAGCTGGTTATCCTTTGTACTGAAAAATTAAGTGGCTATGGTAATTACCACTTTATGTAGATAAGAGACAAAAATCAAAGAGGGGTTTATGAGCATGAAAGAGAGAATAAGCTGCCAAGTGACAGTGAAATAAGGAGAGAGAGAGAATGGGGCTGATGTGACTGTCCTGTAGGGAACAGGCATGGATTAAGTAGCCTAATTCTGTGTCATAGCAAGCAAGTATGAAGATGGAAAGTGATTTTCTTAGAAAGCAAAACAATCATGCTTGCATGTAGCAAGAGCTGGATAACATTCAGCATTCATAAGTGACAAATCACAGAAATGCCAATTCATGACCATCTCCAATGGAAGCGAATCTAGCCAGCTGATAATACCTCAAACAATTTCCCATTACCAATACTGTGGGTGAATGGAGCAGACAGTGGTGGCTGGTTACCAGACCTGGAGTTGAATTGGATCAGTCACATGAAGATAAGAGAATGGGTATCCTTCAATAAGTGACCCATCTCCTGACACTCCAAATCATTTCCAACAAACTACACGTCAGATGATGGAGTAGCACAGATCAGACATAAGGTCAAAAGAATAACCCACTTGATTCCATCTGCCATACCAAATATTTAATCCTGCCACCGGCTTCCTCCATGGCTACAGTATATATCATCTACAAAAAGTACTGCAGTTACTTTACTAGTCTACTCTAGAAACACCTCCCAAACTGTATAAACAAGAAGTATAAGAGCAGTAGGTACTCAGGAACACTGATAGCTCTTTGTTCCCTTCCAAACCACACATCATCATGACTTGGAAGTATATCACTTGTTCATTGTCACTGGCTCTGAATTCTGGAAATCCCTACCCACACATTAGCATTGTAGGACTACCTTTACCAGAAATCGCTCTCTAGAATTGTTTAAAAGAGTGGCTCAGCATCGTCTACTCAAGGGCAATTAAGGACATGCAGAGACCTTGCCAGAGAGGCACACATTATGAAAATGAATAAAAGAAATCAATAAAGTTATTCAAGGAAAAATTTCTTCCCATTTGAAATCTATGGTGACTACTTATTATCGTAGTTTTAGTCTTTCTATTTTCTTCTTCTGTAAGGGTTACAATATTTCCCTGACACCAATATTAATCTGAATAATCTTTAATTCCCCAGATGTGCTTAACCCCATTTCTATTAACTGTATACAGTGTATCTGATGTGTTCCTTGTCTGCCAGTCATCTCAAATTAAACCATTTTTTCTAACAAATTGTTGCACATGCACAGTAACACTTCAGCTATCTTTTCCCTAGATTATCTTAAAATGAGTAAATTTGGACCAAGACCAAGGATTTTATCTATTTTGACTTTAAGTAGTTTATATAATATATCTCAATTATCTATTTAAAATCTGTTTTTCTCATTGGTCCTCTCAATATCCAATGTCACATCCAAATATTCCATCTCCTTGGTGATGGGTTCTGGTGTATAAATCCAAGGTTCTTTTACAAGTTGGGGACAAAGCCTAAAACTTGTTACTTCATGATTGTTTTATTGAGAGTTGATAAAGAAAACTGAACAGGCAGTGACAGGGAAAGCTAAGATTAAAGAAGAAGATGGTGTCTAGTACAAAACAGCAATTTTTATACTCAGAGATAAGTAAAATTCCATTCAAATCTATAGATAAAAATTAACCAATTAGAAAATACTTATTCAATACTACAGTAAAAAATTAACCAGTGAGAAAACACTTATTCAGGTCATGCAGAACAAAGAACAAAGAACCAGAATTCTACTTTGTATGCCCACTAGAGGCATATAAACTGTTTTGCATATAAAGGGCACTTAAAATACAAACATAATTAATTGTTAAACTGCAAAGAAAATGACAATTGAACACTTCAGTACTTAATATGAGTACTTCAGTATTGATAAATACTGAAGTAAAATATAAATTTAGTACTTAATATGCCATCTCTCCATCCTTAGCATGGAGAGATGGCATCCTATAATTGTTATCCTGCCCATCCTATAATTGCCTTAATCCTATTAGTGATACAGACTTGAAATTAAAAACACATGAGTAATATAAATAATCCTGAAATCCTGATAGTTATGCAATAAGAAAGATACAGGTGCACTGGAGAGGCAATGCAATTTTGCAACGATGATGCCTGCTCAGTGAGGTTATGCCCACTAGGGAAGGAAGAGCAGCCTCATTTTTTTTTTGGAAAGAGAAGGTTGAGGGCTGACGTAGTGGAGCTCTTTAAAGCCATGAAAATGACGACATACTGTATATAGCAAATTTCCACATGGGGTAGATCAAAACTTAAGCTAACAAAAATCAAGTGGAGATTTCAGTTGAAATTTCTTGACCTAAAGTGTGGTGAAAATATGAAGTTCATTCCCACAGAAGATTAGAGTGAATAGAAGAGATGTATTTAAGGGAAAGTGGATAAGCATATCAATGAGAAGGGAATAGGAAATTAAGCTGAAAAACATGCATTTGAGAAGAAAATGGAAGGATACCTTGTAGAGCACAAATGCCAGCAGGAATTAGTTGAGCCACATGGTGTCTGTTTCTGTGTACCATATTCTATGTTAACTATTATGGCTGAAGTTCAATCACAGATGCAGCACCTCAAAGGTCAGGTTCAGATCTTTTTTGATTGCAGGAATGGATGCATTAAGTGAGAAATACTCTCTACGATATTCCATCTGTTAACAGTGGGAGGTGATAAACTAATGATAAGATATACGCTTTTTTTCTCTGATAATGGTGCCAGAACTGGAAAAAATCATTTGGGTGTCAGCAAAACCATACTGTATGTGCATTAACTGTTGTGCTCTCTGGTGTAACTTGTGAATTTTGCTGTGTCGGCACTGGCTAAGGACACTTGGATGATTTCCTGCACTTTGAATACTGAGATACATTCACCTGAACAGATGCTGCCATCTTTTTACAGAGGTGCTTTGAGAAACATCTTTACCTTTAAACTTACTGAATAATTTGGTTGTAATTACCTGTATTTTGTGGGAAGAAGAAATCCAGAGACTTAATCTAATAGCAACACACATCAAAGTTGCTGGTGAACGCAGCAGGCCAGGCAGCATCTGTAGGAAGAGGTGCAGTCGACGTTTCAGGCCGAGACCCTTCGTCAGGACTTCAATCTTAACCTTAATCTAATAGGTTGTTATTAATGATTACATTCTGAATTCAGCAGAAACCTTTTTAACAAAGTCAAAATGAGAGTGTACAATTTGTTAGCACTTTGAGTTGTTTGGCAAATAGAATAAACACTTGATAGAGGAAGCTGGATAAGGGAAAAAGAAAGAGAAGATTCTGCCGAAAATATTATGTGAACAAGGATGGTAGGAAATATTTACAGGGCCAAATGTGGATTTCTGTGTTGTACATTCTTTGCACAAGGGATTGAGGAATGTGCAACTGTCTGGTGTTAGCTTACTAACATCAGAAGAAGCCTTTACATGTTGGAAAGAAAAAAAAGTACTATTGTGAAATAAATAAGTTATGAGCAACACAAGAAAGAGATGGAATATTATATTTTATTCAAAATGCTTGCAAGGCATGGTGATGTTAAATTGGGACTGTCTTACCCTAAAGCATGAATATAATTCTGGAAAATGAACCCTGAAGAGGATAACTCACCAGGCAAGAGATGGTATGAGGGCAAACGGGTCTGGGCCCCTCCAAAAATTACCTACAAAAGACACTAGATCACAGATAAATACCCAATTTGCAACATAATAGAAAAGATGTACAGACCAATTCTTAAAACAAAACTGGAAAATTTAAAGTCATGACTTCTGGATAGCCCAACTTTTCAAGAAGGATGGGAGACCTAGCCATCAACTCTTAAAAATGAAATATTTCAAATTTTATTTCTGGTCGGAATACGTTACATCCGAAAATTCAGGAGAAACATTTTTACTTTAAATGTGGTGAAAGTGCAAGATGTGTTATATATCAAATTGAAATTTTATAGCAGCAGTCGACTTTGAAACCAACAGATTGCAAATAGGTGTGTCCACTTTATTTGATTAAGTTTATGGACTAACCCACTCCAGTAGACATTCCTGCCCAGGAATGCCTAATTGAATTGGGAAATGGAGGTGTATGGGAATTGTTCTCAAATTTTATTTTGAATTGAAAGACCATTTTATGTGTTGCATTTGAATAGTAGAACCTGTATTTACTCTTCTAAATGGTAATCATCTGTGACTGTTAAAATATCATCGCTCCAAAGCTGAATTTAAATCAAACTTTAAACAAGCAATATCAACACAACTCCCTTACAAAATGAAATTTGGCTTCAATTTTCACACATCAGAAATTGATAACAATACAAGAGAGGACACTAAGAAAATGTATCTTGGAAGGCTAAACCAGCAAGGGCATATGGGTGAATTCATGAAAAAGAAAGGTGCAACCTCTATGATAGGGTTATACCATAGGCCACCCCTTAGCCAATAGGTGCTAGAGGAAGGCACGTAATCCATGATATGCAACAGGAAATGGAGAGATGATTAACATTTAGAAGGGTGTTATAGTGGGTGATATTCCCTTCCCCAATTTTGATTGGGACTCCTTTAGTACCAGGGGTAGATGGAGTAGGATTTTGAGGTGTATCCAGGAGGGTTCCTTGTAAAAAATATGCTGATAGTCCAGCTAGAAATGTACTGGACCTGGCATTGGGGAATGAGCACGGGTAGGTAATCAAGGTTTAAGTGGGGGAGCATTTTGGGATGGTAACCGTAATTCTGTAAATGTCAAGGATAGATTGGTTTCAAAGGTATGTTTAATGTCAGAGAAATGTATACATATGCATCCTGAAATGCCTTTTCGCAACCATCCATGAAATTAGAGGAGTGCCCCAAAGAATGAATGAGTTAACGTTAGAACCCCAAAGTCCCACCCAGCTCCCTCCCTCCTGCATGTATGCGGCAGCAAACAACGATCCCCCCCCCTCCACCAGCAAAAAAAAGCACTGGCACCCGTCGCTGAGCACTCAATTGTGCAGCAAAAGCAACAGCAAAGACACAGACTTGCAGTACGCCAAAGACCACGCATTCACCCCGTATTCGACATACCTGCAGGTTCTCTCTCTCCCTAATAAGGGAGAAAGCGATGTCTCCATTTCACAGCAAGAGGGGAGGCATAACAAACAACTTGCTAGTTTATGATGTTGAAAGTCTGTTGCTTCGCTTTTTCTGAGCTTTGTGAAAGATCTCAGGTCGCTGGGCATATAGCCAAAGATCTTCCAGCTCCCACAACACACCAGTCTGTTGGGACATTGACCTTCGATCTGCACGTCTCCAGAGCCCCGAGATCCTAGGCTTCCAAAGGCGAGCCGAACTCTTAGGCCATGCCCTTGGTATGTCGGATAACGGCCAGTCGTGAAACCCCAAGAGCGGGTCCCATTCCCGGAAGAGAACCGAAGTCAGTGTGTAACTCCAGGTCAGTGTCTTCAAAAGGACCCTGAAAGGGAAAAATAGAGATATTAAAGATGGAAATAGAGCTGCTTCCGAAGATGCAAGCAAGGGAATTGCCATTTAGTGCCATCTTGAGGATAGGGATAAGACCGGTCCTTGGGTGTAAGTGCCAGAATGTGGAAGGTTAATTACAATAGTATTACGCAGGAAATGGGGGAAGTGGATTGAGAGCTGCTGTTTGAGGGTTAATCCAGGACAAACACATGTGAGTGTTTTAAACGCCAATTGGTTAGAGTTCAGAATCAGCATGTTCCTCTGATGATGAAGGATAAATATGGCAAGTTTTTGGAACCGTGGATGACAAAGGGATACAAGTATTGTCAAAAAGAAAAAAGGCATATGTAAAGTTGAGAAAGCTGAAACCAGACAAGGCTCTCAAAGCATATAAAGGAAGAAGGAAAGAATTTAAGTATGGAATTAGGAGCACTAAAAGAGGCCATGAAATGTCCTTAGCAAGTAAGATTAAAGAAAATCCCAAGCATTTTATACTTATATTGGGAGCAATGGAATGAATTTACGTTGAGAGCCAGAGAAAGTGGGTGCAATCCTTGATGAGCTCTTTGCATGAGTATCAACAAAGTAGAGGAATATGGATAATGGGGAGTTTAGGAATGGATATGTTGATATTCCAGGGGATGTTGAAATTTTGAAGGAGGTGCTGTGGTGTATGTTATTTTTTGTAATTCCAAAACATAAAACTAATATGAAGAAAAACAGGGAGTCCAAAATGAGAGTCGAACTTGGCCTTTTACATTAAGCAGGGTGTGTACATAACCTGTGGTAGCATCATGACGTATGCAATTCATTTATTTTTACATATAAATTGTAATGAATTGTTTAAGCAAACAAAGAATGCTTAATCAAGAACATATTTACAAGAGTACTCAAATAATATTGAAATATTAAATACACAACTGGTATCTTGAAAAACTTTAAGGTGGATAAATCCCACGGCCTGATTTATTGCAGGTACTAAGATAAGCAAGGGAGATTGTTGGGCTCTTGATAGAGATCTTTCTGTCTTCTTTAGCCAAGGATGAGGTGCCAGAAGACTAAAGAATATCCAATGGGTTCTTTTGTTTAAGAAGGTCAACAGGGACAAATCAGGAAATCAGGAAATTATAGGCCAGTGAGCCTCACAGTACTGGTAAGGAAATTATCGGAGAAGATTCTTAGAGATAAGATTTACTCACGTTTGGAAAATCATGGCACTGTTAGGGCTAGTCGGTTCCTAAGGTTGTCATAGTCGGAGGTGGTAAGCTCCCATTACCTATAAAGTGCTCCAAATGGTGTGCATTTCTAACAGTCCCTGACAACCAAGTTCAACTCTTGGCCTTCATGTGTGGCTTAGCTACTCGACCCGGCGGAATTGCTTCCACTGTCAAGAGAAGGGGCAAAGGCGGACCACTGGCGCCTCAAAATCAGTTGCTTGGGTCAGGTGGGGCTCCTCAGCCTTGGATAGCAGCCTGCCTAGGAGAAGGAAAACTGATTTTAAACCTCTGCTGCCTTGCAGCTATACCCAACCATAGGAAAGGCTTCGGGAGTAAACCCCGAGGAAGAAATCCGGAGCTGGGGTCCCTAAGGCAGTCTGATGTTGTTTACATCTTCATTCTGGCAACCTCTGTGACAACACTGGTGCCAAGCTGTATTGGCGCTTGCCCTTCCCTTGGACTACATCAGTGACGTGGAGAGGGGGAACCCACTGCATGGGCAACAGCTGGTTCTTCAAATCTTCTCGCCCAGGCCTGCGCCCTGGAGAGGACACAGTAGACCAGAGGCGCAAACCCATGATCCCCTGGGATTGATGGCTGCCTATTACTATTAGGGGTAGTCAGAATGACTATGCAGGAGAGGTCCTGTCTCAGGACTCTGCTGATATTCTGAATAAAGTGATGAAGATGATTGATGAGACTAGAGCAGTTGTCCACATGAACTTAAATAAAGCATTTGACAAGGTCCCTCATAGTATTTTGACCTAGAAGTTTAAATCAAATGGAGTTGGTAAATTGGATCTAAAATTGGCTTGGTCATAGAGACAGAGGCTAGTGGAAGAGGGATGTTCTTCTGATTGGAAATCTGTGAACAATAACATTCTTCAAGGATCAGTATAGGGTCCTTTGATGTTTGTGAGGTACTGTACAATGATTTGGAAGAAAATGTAGGTGACGGTTAAGTTTATAGTAAACAATAAAATTGGTGGAGTTGTGGATGTTGAGAAAGATTTTTAGAGGAAACAGCAGAATATATACTTAGTGGCCACTTTATTAGGTACACCCTGTGCCTAATAAAGTGGTCATTGAGTGTATGCTTGTGATCTTCTGCTGCTGCAGCCCATCCACTTTAAGGTTCATTGGGTTGTGCGTTGAGAGATGCACCATTATAACGTGGTTATTTGAGTTACTGTTACCATCATGTCAGCTTGAACCAAATCGGGTCATTCTCCTCTGACTTCAAAAGTTCAAAGCTTCAAAAAATAATTTTATTATCAAAGTACATACATGTCACCATTTACAACCCTGAGATACGTTTTCTTGTGGGCATACCCAATAAATCCAATAACCATAATAGAATCAATGAAAGACTGCACCCAACAAGGCAGACAACCAGTGTGCATAAGACAAACATAAAAGAAAAAATAAGCAATAAATATTGAGAACATGAGATGAGGAGTATTTTAAAATGAGTCCATAGGTTGTGGAAATAGTTTAGTGGTGGTGCAAGTGAAATTAAGTGCAGTTATCCACTGTTGGGTGAAGGGTAATAACCGTTCCTGAACCTGGTAGTGTGAGTCCCGAGGCTCTTCCTGTATCTTCTTCTTGAAGGCAGCAACAAGAAGAGAGCATGACCTGGGTAGTTGGGGTGGGGGGGTCACTGATGATGGATGCTGCTTTCCTGTGACAGCGCTCCATTTAGATGTGCTCAGTGGTGGAGAGGGCTTTACCTGTGATGGACTGGGCCATATCGACTACTTTTTGTCGGATTTTCTGTCTTACACAACTCCAACATTACATAGAACCATAGAACCATAGAACCATAGAAACTACAGCACAGAAACAGGCCCTTTGGCCCTTCTTGGCTGTGCCGAACCATTTTCTGCCTAGTCCCACTGACCTGCACACGGACCATATCCCTCCATACACCTCCCATCCACGTATCTGTCCAATTTATTCTTAAATGTCAAAAAAGAACCCGCATTTACCACCTCGTCTGGCAGCTCATTCCATACTCCCACCACTCTCTGTGCGAAGAAGCCCCCCATAATGTTCCCTTTAAACTTTTCCCCCCTCACCCTTAACCCATGTCCTCTGGTTTTTTTCTCCCCTTGCCTCAGTGGAAAAAGCCTGCTTGCATTCACTCTATCTATACCCATCATAATTTTATATACCTCTATCAAATCTCCCCTCATTCTTCTACGCTCCAGGGAATAAAGTCCTAACCTATTCAACCTTTCTCTGTAACTGAGTTTCTCAAGTCCTGGCAACATCCTTGTAAACCTTCTCTGCATTCTTTCAACCTTATTTATATCCTTCCTGTAATTTGGTGACCAAAACTGAACACAATACTCCAGATTCGGCCTCACCAATGCCTTATACAACCTCATCATAACATTCCAGCTCTTATACTCAATACTTTGATTAATAAAGGCCAATGTACCAAAAGCTCTCTTTACGACCCTATCTACCTGTGACGACACTTTTAGGGAATTTTGTATCTGTATTCCCAGATCCCTCTGTTCCACTGCACTCCTCAGTGCCTTACCATTAACCCTGTATGTTCTACGTTGGTTTGTCCTTCCAACGTGCAATACCTCACACTTGTCAGTATTAAACTCCATCTGCCATTTTTCAGCCCATTTTTCCAGCTGGTCCAAGTCCCTCTGCAGGCTCTGAAAACCTTCCTCACTGTCTACTACACCTCCAATCTTTGTATCATCAGCAAACTTGCTGATCCAATTTACCACATTATCATCCAGATCATTGATATAGATGACAGATAACAGTGGACCCAGCACTGATCCCTGTGGCACACCACTATTCACAGGCCTCCACTCAGAGAAGCTATTTTCTACTACCACTCTCTGGCTTCTTCCATCGAGCCAATGTCCAATCCAATTTACCACCTCTCCATGTATACCTAGCGACTGAATTTTCCTAACTAACCTCCCATGCGGGACCTTGTCAAAGGCCTTACTGAAGTCCATGTAGACAATATCCACTGCCTTCCCTTCATCCACTTTCCTGGTAACCTCCTTGAAAAACTCCAACAGATTGGTCAAACATGACCTACCACGCACAAAGCCATGTTGACTCTCCCTAATAAGCCCCTGTCTATCCAAATGCTTGTAGATTCTGTCTCTTAGTACTCCCTCCAATAACTAACCTACTACTGACGTTAAACTCACTGGCCTATAATTTCCCGGATTACTTTTCGATCCTTTTTTAAACAATGGAACAACATGAGCCACTCTTCAATCCTCCGGCACTTCACCTGTAGACAGCGACATTTTAAATATTCCTGCCAGGGCCCCTGCAATTTCAACGCTAGTCTCCTTCAAGGTCCGAGGGAACACCCTGTCAAGTCCCGGGGATTTATCCACTTTAATTTTCCTCAAGACAGCAAGCACCTCCTCCTTTTCAATCTGTACAGTTGCCATGGTCTCACTACTTGATTCCCTCAATTCCATAGATTTCATGCCACCTTCCTTAGTAAATACAAACGCAAAAAACCTATTTAAGATCTCCCCCATTTCCTTTGGTTCCACACAAAGCCGACCACTCTGATCTTCAAGAGGACCAATTTTATCCCTTACAATCCTTTTGCTCTTAATATACTTGTAAAAGCTCTTTGGATTATCCTTCACTTTGACTGCCAAGGCAACCTCATGTCTTCTTTTGCCCTCCTGATTTCTTTCTTAAGTATATTCTTGCACTTCTTATACTCCTCAAGCACCTGATTTACCCTGTTTCCTATACATTTCATACAACTCCCTCTTCTTCTTTATCAGAGTTGCAATATCCCTTGAGAACCAAGGTTCCTTATTCCTATTCAACATTCCAACTCCTGAACTCAGTAATTTGATTTATGAAGGGAATGTGCCAAAATCTTTCTTTACAACTCTGTGATGATGCCGCTTTCAAGGAACTATGGATCTGTATTCCCAGATCCCTTTGTTCTACCATACTCCTCAGTTTCCAAATGCTCACCGTGGAAGTCTTACCCTGGTTTGTCCTCCCAGAGTGCAACACCTCACATTTGTCTGCATTAAATTCTATTTGCCATTTTTCAGCCCACTTTTCCAGCTGGTGCAGATCCTGCTGCAAGTTTTAATAGCCTTCCTTGCTGTCCACTACACTTACAATCTTGGTGTCATCTGCAAATTTGCTAATCCAGTTTACCACAATATTCAGATCATTGGTATAGATGACATTCAACAATGGAGCCAGCACTGATACCTGCAGCACACCACTTGTCAAAGGCTCCACTCAGAGAGGCAACCATCTATTACCGTTCTCTGGCTTCTCCCATGGAGCCATTGTCTAATCCAAATTACAGCCTCCTCCTGAATACCAAGGAACTAAAACTTCCTTTACAAACTTCCCCTGTGGGATCTTGTCAAAGGCCTTGCTAAAGTCCATGTAGATAACGCTCACTGCCTTGCCTTCATCAACTTTCCTGTTATTTTTCTCAAAAATCTCTATAAGATTGGTTAAACTCAACCTACCACGCACAAGTTCACTTTGAAAATCCCTAACCAGTCCTTGCCTATCCAAATACTTACATAGCCGGTCCCTTAGAATGCCTCCCAATAACTTACCTACTACTGATGACAGGCTCACAAGCCTATAATTTTCTAGCTTTTTCTTGGAGCCTTTCCTAAACAATAGAGCAACATAAGCTCTCCTCCAATCTCTCAACACCTTACCCGTGGTTAACGATATTTTAAACATCTCTGCTAGGGACCCCGCTAATTTCTGCACCAGCCTCCCACGGGATCTGAGGGAACACCTTGTCAGGCCCTGGGGATTTATTCATCCTAATTCACCTCAAGACAGCAAAAACCTCCTCCCCTGTAATCCCTATACTGTCCATGACCTGACTGCTGTTTGCCTCATAGTCTCTGTGTTTATCTCCCGGATAAATATAGATGCCAAAAAAAATCCATTTAAGATCTCTCTCATCTCTTTTGGCTCCATGCATAGCTTACCATTCTGATCTTAATATACATATTCACTTACAGCAATTTTTATTTATTCATCTATCTGTCTGTTTGTTTATTTATTTATTTTCTATGTTGTCATGCATTGTATTGTACTGCTGTTACTTGGTTAACAAATTGCATGACATGTGCCAGTGATATTAAACCTGATTCTGATTTTGATTCCAGAGGATCAATCTTGTCCCTTGCTATCCCGTTACTCTTAATATATCTGTAAAGGTCCTTGTGATTTACCTTCACCTTGTCTGTTAGAGCAACCTTATGCCTTCTTTTGGCCCTTCTGATTTTTCTCCTTCAGTGTTCTCTTGTATTTCTTATATTCCTCAAGTACCTCATTAATTCTACCTGCCTACACCTGCTATGTACCTCCTTTTTCTTAACCAGGGCCTCAATATCTCACAAAAACCAAGGCTCACTAAATCTGTCATCCTTGCTTTTTATTCTGACAGAAATATAAAAACACTATACTCAAAATTTTGCTTTTGAAGGCCTTCCGCTTGCTAAGTACACCTTTGCCAGAAATTAACTTGTACCAATCCGCATTTGTCGGATCCTGTCTGATACCATCAAAATTGACCTTTTTCCAGTTTAGAATTTCAACCTGAGGACTAGATGTATCTTTCTCCATAATTATCTTGAAACTAATGACATTATGATCACTAGATCCGAAGTGTTACTCTACATAAACTTCTGTCACCTGCCCTTTCTCATTCTCTAATAGCAGATTTAGTATCACACTCTAGTCATCCTTCCTACCCATATCATTAGTATCAATGTGGACCACAACCATTGGCTGCTTAACCTCAAACTTAAGAATGTTGTGACTCAATCCATACAGGAATCTCACTCACATCCATACAACCTCCTGTTTGTTCCCCTATCAATACAGATCTTCTCCCCCCTTCTCTTCTGAGCCACAGAGCCAGATTCAGTGCCAGAGACCTGACTGTTGTGGCATTACTCTACTAGGTCATCCCCCCCAACAGTATCCAAAGTGGTATATCGGTTGGTGAGGGGAATGGCTACAGGGGTACTCTGCACTTGCTGTCTATCTGCTTTCCCCCTCCTTACAGTCACCCATTTATCAGTGTCCTGCACCTTGGGTGTAACTACCTATCTGCATGTCCTGTCGATTTTCTTTTAATTGAATTGACAATATGATTTTCTTTTGATCTAGTTCACCAATTTTGAAATTACTTGGAACTACAAGAAAAATGATAAAACTTATACATTTCAGAAAGTGATTGCTTCAGCATTTTTGCTGTCACTATTGCTGCAGCACATTCGGGGCTCCAGCTAGACTTGTCCACGTTTGGATTGCTCTGGCCTGAGTATGCTCTCTTTCTCTATCTGATGTATATCTCGTAACAAGAGATAGATTGATTTTGTCATGGGCCGATTCCTCCTTTTACTGCTGGGATTATTATTTTGTGGACCACAGAACCTCTACGTACCCCAGAGTGTAGATTGAAACATTTGATGTTTGGTACGCTAAGGCGGGAATCTTTATATCTGCATTGACCCAAGTTCATCCAAGTCCCTAGAGCTGATGATTTTTCATAAATTTCTGGAGATTGCAGGGTAAGTCTGTGTGTTCTAGGTATGAATATGTAATTTATTGAAGTGATATAACGTGCTTTAGGTGAGGAAGAAATTATTAATGTCTGGATGTAGAATAGTACAGCACAGTACAGACCCTTCAGCTAGAACAGCCAGACTGTTGAGCCAATCTTTTAATTTACTCCAAGATTAATCTATCCCTGCCCTCTCACATATCCCTCCATTTGTCTTTCCTCCATGTGCCTATCTAAAAGTCTATTAACTGCCCCTAATGTATCTGCCTCTACCATCACCCCGGCAGTGCATTCCATACACTCACCACCCCCTGTGTAAAAAACCTGCTTCTTATATCCCCCAATACTCTCTTCCAATCACCTTAAAGGTGTGTCTTCTTGTATTAGACATTGCTACCCTGGGAAAAAGGTCTTGGCTATCCACTCTATCTACGGATCTTATCATCTTACACATCTCTATCAAATCTCATCTGCTAGGTCATCCTGCCAACGGTATCCAAAGCTCAGGGTGTCGGTGTTTGGAGTTCAATTCCGGCACCATCTTTAAGGAGCTTGTACATTCTCCCTGTGAACGTGTGGGTTCCCTCCTGGTGCTCCAGTTTCCTCCCACAGTCCAAAGATGTACCAGTTAGTATGTTAATTGGTCATAGTTAATTGTCCTGTGATTAGACTAGAGTTATATAGGTGGGTTGCTGGGTGGCTTGTTGGGTTGGTAGGGCCTGTTCTGTGTTATATCTCTTAATAAATAAATAATAAAACAAGACATGTTCTCTTTATTTTATTTTCTTGCAAGTACCTTGAGGTGGCACAATGGCTCTACTGAATAACTCACACTCAGTGTCCTCTACTCCTCTGGGACCTCCTGCTCCCAAATCCACACACATTACTTCACCTTCTTGTCCGGAAAATATAAACACCAATGTCAGGATGCTGTTCATTGACAATAGCTCAGCATTTAGCACCATCATTGCTACAGTCCTGATCAAAAAGCTACAGAACCTTGGCTTCTGTGCCTCCCTTTGCAACTGGATTCTTGACTTCCTAACCATAAGACCACAACCTGTGTGGATTGGTAATAAAATCTTCTCCGCATTGACAATCGAGACTGGAGCACCTCAGGTATGTGTGCTTAGCCCGCTGCTCTATTCTCTCTATACTCATGAGTGTGTGGCTAGGCACAGCTCAAATATCATTTATACATTTGCTGATGATACAGTCATTGCTGGCAGAATCTCAAATGGAGACAAGAGAGTATACAGGAACGAGATATACCAGCTAGCTGAGTAGTGTCGAAGCAACAACCTTGCACTCAGTGGTCAGTAAGGCCAAAGAATTGATTGTGGACTTCCAAAGGGGTAAGACAAGGGACACAAACCAATCCTTATAGAGGGATCAGAAGTGGAGAGAGTGAGCAATTTCAAGTCCTTTGGTGTCAATATCTCTGAGGATCTAACCTGGTCCCAACATATTGATGCAGCTGTAAAGGAGGCAAGGTAGGGGCTATATTTCATTAGGAATTCAAAGAGATTTGGTTTGTCACCTAAAACACTCGAAAATTTCTAAGATGTGGGGAGCATTCTGACAAACTGCATCACTGTCTGGTATTGGGGGGCTGGTGGTGGCACTACTGCACAGGACTGAAAGAAGCTACAGAAAGTTGTAAAATTAGTCAGCTCCATATTGGGTACTAGCCTCTGTAGTATCTAAGACATCTTCAAAGAGCAGTGCCTCAGAAAGGCAGCATCCATTATTACGGACCCTCATTACCCAGGACATGCCCTCTTATCATTGTTCCCACCAGGAAGGAGGTACAGAAGCCTGATGGCACACGCTCAGAGATTCAGAAACAGCTTCTTTCCCTCTGCCATTCAATTTCTAAATGGACATTGAACCCATGAACACTACCTCACTTAATTTTTCTGTTTTTGCACTATTTTTAATAAACTACTTAATATAGCTATATATACTTATTGTAATCGATTGATTTTTTTTCCCCTCTATTTATCATGTATTGCATTGAACTTCTGTCACTAAGCTAACAAGTGTCACAACATATGCTGGTGATGTTAACCCTGATTCTGACTCTGATTCTCTTAGTTAAAATGGTCATCCAGTATCTGTGACCCACGTACAACAAAAATTTTTTCACTGAAGTATTTCCACTGTTTTCCTCATCAACCTCTGTAAAGAGTGAATTCTCATGGTATCATTTTAATTTCCATTTCAATTCATTACATTGTCTTTTTTAAAAATTAATTGTCCTCATAACCTAACTGAATCATTTCTTCCACATGAACAGCCCAATCCATATAGACTATCATCCCTCCACACTGCCACCTCACTTCCGTTATTTGAATCACAGTTAAGAATACCTTTGATCAAAAGTCCTTTTTATTGCTCTTCACCCACATTTTCCCTCCTTCTCTAATTCCGAACTATAGGTCTCCCTGCATCTGTCTCCCTTGTACCCTTTCTGTGGTCGTCTTCTCCTTTAAGTCATCAACACTCAAACCCCATACCCATCTTTCTCGACACTCAGCTCAAGCTGCTAAAGCTATATGTTACTTCTCCTGATGAAATGTCGACTGTTCACTCTTTGCATAGATGCCGCCTGGCCTGCTGAGTTCCTCCAGCACTTTGTGTGTGTTGCTTGGATTTCTAGCAACTGCAGATTTTCTTGTCTATATATTATTTGCCACCTACATTATTGACATTATTAGTCATTATTATACTCTCCACAATTACTTTTCAAAGCTGTTTTATTAGCCCCCCCACTCTTCAATAAAAACATAACATATTCCTCCTGTTGTTGCAAACCATCTTCCCATTTCTAAGCTCCCTTTTCTTCAAAATCCTGAATAGGTGGCTGCATGCAAAATGGTAATCAAGGTCATCCTACATGACTGTAGTAAATCTAACCCAATCTGCCAGGTGCTTCTCAACTTATCTATATTATTCTCTTCCCCATCATCATCCAGATGGTGGTATATAAATGTCTGGTAGCATTTCTTATAATATGTCTATAGCCTGAGAATCTTGACCTCTTTTTACTCTGCTTCTATCTCTAAACTCTCTTTGTTCAACATAAGAAGACAAAAGCTATTGTCTCAGTCCCTGACATAAATTCCATTCCACAGCAAGCTTTAACCTCTTGTTGATACGTGTTTGAAACTGAAGAGGCCTGTTTGAAACAAATGAACTTGAGATGAGCTCAAGAACATGTTCGTGTGGCAATACTAATACACCCTATAGCATGCTTGACGTCACTCCTGCAACAGCTTGTCCATGTTTTTGCTACCTCTAGATATGACTGTTTAATCTGCTCCTTTCCCTGGTTCTAAACTCTATAAACACGCTTTGTTTCTCTATCATCTTAGGACAAAGTAAGACCTGAAGACATAGGAGCAGAATTAGGCTATTCAGCCAATCCTGTCTGCTCCACCATTCCACCACTAAGTACCTTGTACTTGAAAGTTTAAAGTTCCAAGTCAATTTATTATCAAAGAGCATTTATGTCACCACTTACAACCCTGAGATTCACTTCCTTGTGTCCATACTCAATAAATCCCATAACCATAACAGAGTCAATAAAGACTGTACCCAACAGGGCAGACAATCAATGTTCAAAAGACAGGAAACTGCAATACAAAAGCAGAAAAAAACAATAAATAATGAGAACATGAGGCGAAGAGTCTTTAAAAATGAGTACATAGTGATGGGGTAAGTGAAGTTGCCCCTCTTGTTCAAGAGCCTAGTGGTTGAGGGATAATAACTACTCCTGAACCTGGGTGTGAGTCTTGAGGCTCCTGTGCCTTCTTCCTGATGGTAGCAGCGAGAAAGGACTTATGACCAGGGTGGTGGGGTCCCTGATCATGGATGCTATTTTCCCGTGACAACATGTGCATTTATACTTGGTTATGTTGTACTTTGATTTCAAAATTCTCATCTTTGTGTTTAAATCCTTCCAGAGCCTCCTGCTTCCTATCTATGTAATTTCCTCCAACTCCAGGATCACAAGAGTCTAGCCTCATGTATGTCCCTGGTACTCTGAGGCACCAAAGCTCATAAAAGGCACTAGTACATCTGTATGTATGCTTTTTTTAATATTTACCATGCAATTGCACTAAATCTGGTTTCATGTTCCTCTGAAAATTTTCATATCTCCACCATTGGCAACTGTTCCCTTGGATTCCAAGGTCCTAAGTTTTTGGAATTTCCTCCCCAAGTCTTAGATTTTTCTTAGAGATACAGCTTGGCAACAGGCCCTTCTGATCCAACGATCCTGGGCCGCCCAATTACACCCATGTAACCAATTAACCTACTAACCTGTATGTCTTTGGAACATGGGAGGAAACAGAAGCACTCGGAGCAAATTTACGTGGAAACGGGGACGAAGTACAAGCTCTGTACAGACAGTGACAGGAAATGGGCCCTGGTCACTGGCACTGTTACGCTAACCACTATGCTACTGTACTTCCTCAACCTCCCTGCCCATCCTTCTTCTCCTCTAAGACATACCTCAACACCAACCATTTGACCAAGTTTTTCAACATTTCATTTAATGTTTCGCTGTGTTCTCATTATATGAATGCTTTTGAAAATTTGGTGTTGGGGCTGGAATTACTGAGAATAAAAGCTTGGTATAAATAACTTTCCAGGCATACCGCTGCAAATGTCAGAGCTCTGCCAAGGAGATGAGAGAGTTAAATCACCATGTGCCAGCAACGATTCACCACGTGATCGGACATGTGGTCGTGATTTAATGGTGAAAAAAATTGGAGTCCTTTTGGATACTCTTGAAACAAATGGCGAATAATGAGACAGTGAAAGTGTTTCTGAAGAGTGAAATTTTCTTTAAGCGTGGGTGATCGACTCAAACAGCACAGCTCTGGGCCTTCTATGTTTATAAACACGCTTAGTATAAGAGAGTTTCAAAATGTGGAGTGGAGCAACCGTGCAAGGCATGGAGTGCTGCACTCATGGCCTCACAGAGAATGAAATCATGAGTACAGATTTTAGATTGCATAGGGTTTCATACAGTTCAGGCAAAGTGATAAGGGTGGGGAAGGGTGCTGGAGGGGAGGGGACTTAAAGCTGGAAAAATTACCATTACATGGTGAAGCCGGCTCCTAATTCTTAGTTTCCTTTTACCTCTGATTTAAACTGCAAGCACACCTTCCTAACAGAGGCAAGTTCCGAATTGACACAAATTAATCTCTTCAATGTAGCAAACATGGGTTTTGCAGACTAACTTCAACTCAAGAGCTCACTTGAACTCACCAATAGAAGCAAATCAAGAACACAGCAGCAAAGTCCCAGGAGGTGTGTGAACTGAATGTAACTGAATTAGGGAGCAGGAGACAATGCACGTTCATTCCACTTTGCATATTTACAGAATGTGACAAAGAACAAATATCTACCCTGTTAATAACACTTTGAAAATCCAGGTTCAGATTAGTTTATTGTTTAGTACAGGGTGCAATGAAATTCTTTGCTCTCAGAGTAAAAGGCACATACAGTATTAATAAACACAACTTTGAGCGTAAAGCAACAGAATGATGCAAAGGTAGCAATGACGCCTCAGAATATTAAAATAAGCAAGTTCTGAGGGTGATGTTATAGTTATTGGTGACTTTAGTTTCCCATTAATCCTCTAATGGATTACAGGAAAGTGAATTCATTGAATAATTGTTTTTTTGACCCAGTATGTTAATGCACCAACAAGAGGGGAGGCCTGTCTAGATTTGATATTCTGTAACAATCAGGATAGAATTTTGTAATTTTCAAAAGTCTTTGAAGACTGGTGAAATCCCTAAGGACTGTAAATGGACTAACATTGTCCCGGTATTTAAGAATATATACTAGCCCTGGTAGCTATAGACCAGTAAGCTTAACATGTATTGCAGGCAAGATAATGAAAATAGTAATAAAGACTGAAATGGAAAAGCAGCTGATAAGAACAGGCACGTTAGCAGAAAGCCATCATGGGTTCAGAAAGAGGAAATCATGTTTTACCAATAAGCTGGAGTTCTATGAAGAGGCAACTGAAATTTATGATAACAACAGAGCGGTTAAAATCATTTACTTGGACTTTCAGAAGGCTTTTGACAAGGTCCCTCACGAGAGGTTAATAATCAAGTTACTGGAGGTAGGGATTCAGGGTAAGGTGAATAAATGTGTGCAGAATCAGCTCAAAAAGAGAAAACAATGAGTTATGGTGAGAGGATCATTTTCACACCTAGAAGATGTTAAATTGGGGTTCCGCAGGGATCGGTTATGGGACCATTGCTGTTTTTAATTTACATTAATGATTTGGATAAGCACATAACAAATAAACTAGTAAAGTATGCCAATGACACAAAATTATGGGGACAGGCTGATAACATTCAGGCAGCAGAATTAGTACAGTTAGATCTAAACAAAATCTAGATGTGGGCTGATAAATGGCAGATGAAATGTAATGTAAGTAAATGTAAAGTATTACATATAGGAAGTAGAAATATTAGATATGAATATACAATGAGAGGTCTTGAGTTAAAAAGTGCACTGTATGAGAAAAATTTGAGCATCCTGGTACACCCCATTACTATCAACATCTAGGCAGCTAATGGAATGTTGGGCTATATAATCTGCTCAGTGGAGTCAGTGGAGTTTAAGTCTAGAGACATTCTCCTTAAGCTGCATAATGCACTTGTGAGGCCACACCTCGAATACTGTGTACAGTTTTGGTTTCCATATTGTGTGAGGGATGTGAAGGCACTGGAGGGAGTCCAGAGAAGGGCAACTAGACTCATTCCAGGTCTTCAGGGTATGAGCTATGAAGAAAGATTGAAAGAATTAATTTTTTTAGCCTAAATAAATGTAGAACGAGAGGAGACAATATGGAAGTATTCAAAAAATGAGGAGTATATGTAAAGTGGATGCCAGCTGCTACTTTTCAAAATGGATCCATCATCAAGGAGATAACCATAGGTGGAGACCGGTTAAGGGGAGATTTCAGACTAACATCAGGAAGCATTTCTTTTTACAGCAAGTTGCGGATACATGGAACAATCTACCTAGTTGTGTAGTTAAGAGTAGTACCCTGGAGACTTTCAAACTTAAACTCAATAGTTGTTTCACCACACAGTGTGAATAGGAATTTGGGAAGCTTTTTTTGGGGTCAAATGGCCTATTCTTGTCAAAAACTTTCTAATATTCTAATGTGAAGTAGTGCAAAAAAAAAAGAAATGCTGAAGTGATAATAATGGAATAACCAAGAAAGGTAGAATTAAGAGACCAAGAACATAACAGCAACACCAGGAAGGTGGATGTATCCTTGAAACTGCATAGTTCAACTTTCAAGCTCTTGTAGCTTCACCTAGAAGGCACAAAAGAGGAAAGAGGCATCCTTTGATTACATTAGCCTTCCTGAAGCAATATTGTATGAAGATGGATTGGAAGGAAGGAAGTGATCAGCCTGCAATGGCCTGGGTAGTGTTTATCACTCTCTGCAAGTTCTGTCATTCTAGAGCAGAGCTGGGATGCAACCTGCCTGGATACCTCTATAGAAATTCAGGACATTTACAAGGACAGGTGTGTAAAAAGGGCTCTTAGGATCATTGGGGACCCAAGCCATCCCAACCACAATCTATTCCAGCTGCTACCAACCGGGAAGCACTACTGCAGCATAAAAGCTAAGACCAACATGTTCCAGGACAGCTTCTTCCACCAGGCCATCAGACTGATGAACTCACGCTGATTTGAGTGCACTCTATATTACATTGACTGTTCTATTTGTTGTAAATTACTATGATTGCACATTTAGATGGAGACGTAACGTAAAGATTTTTACTCCTCATGTATGTGAAGGATGTAAGAATTAAAGTCAATTCAATTCAATTCAATGTGGACGAGCTGAATCTTCTCAGATGCCTACAAAAGTGCATATACCAATGTGATTTCCCAGTCACCACATTAGTATGGGGAAATGAGGTGAAGTTGCTGGTGTTATGGATGCCTATGAACTTGAAAATCTCTACAGATGCTCCATTGATGAGGACAGGGTTGTGTTCATTACTCCACTTCTTTAGGTCAACAACCAACTCTTTCATCTTGCTGACATTAAGGGATAGGTTGTTGTTCTGACACTATGACACAAATTTTGCGATGTCTTTCCTGTATTCTTGCTTATATTTGTTATTAATTTTGGAGCACTAATTCACCAGGTCAGGAAGGATGCTCCTATGCTGTTAGACTGGACTTCAGAAGAAGATCAAGATGACCATTAATGTTGCCATTAGCAGACACAGAAGCTGCACCAATAGCCTGTTTTAAAGTTATTATTGAAGTATGTATACGACATACAAACTTGAGATTCACCTTCTTGCAGGCACCCACAAGGCAAAGAAACTCAATAGAATCCACAAAAAAACCTGCACACATAACAAAGACAAAAATCCAATGTGCAAAAGGGGAAAGATCATGCAAATAATAAAGAAGTTATAGGCATCTGTTAGTCTCATGAGACCATGGATTTGTGCCTTGGAAGGTTTCCAAGGCGCAGGCCTGGGCAAGGTTGTATGGAAGACCGGCAACTGCCCATGCTGCAAGTCTCCTCTCTCCACGCCACCAACATTGTCCAAGGGAAGGGCATTAGGACCCATACAGGTTGGCACTAGTGTCGTCGCAGAGCAATGTGTGGTTAAGTGCCTTGCTCAAAGACACAACACACTGCCTCAGCCAAGGCTCGAACTAGCGACCTTCAGATCACTAGGCAAACGCCTTAACCACTTGACCACGTGCCAACACAATAAACAAATAATATATAGCAACACACACAAAATGCTGGAGGAACTCAGCAGGCCAGGCATCATCTAGGGAAAAGAGTAAACAGTCGATGTTTTTGGGGCGAGACCTTTCATCAGGACAAATGATATATAGAACATGAGCTGCAGAGTCTCCAAAAGTGAGTCTACAGCTGTGGACTCAGTTCAGCACTGAGGTGAGTGAAGCTGGTCCAGGAGCCCGATGGCTGCAGGGCAACAACTGACAGTGATGGATGCAAGATTCCTGCACTTCCCATCCGATGGTAATAGCAAGGAGAGAGGGAGATGAGTCAAATGTAGGCAGACACTGCTGAACACTGGTTCATTTTCTGCTCTGAGGCCTCCATGCTTTAATCAGTGCAGAATAATGGGGGAGACCACTGGTTTGTTTTCCACACTCAGGCCTCAATGCTTTAATCTCACTTGACACTTTAACTGGGGCAGAGTAGTGGGGCTGAACCCTGGTCCACTCTCTGCTCTCAGACCTCAACTCTTTAATCTGGCTTGAAGTCTGCCCTAGCAATGGCCAGCCTTCATCTTCATGATGCTATACCTGCATTCCCAAGAGTTAAGTTCACTGAATCCTTTAGAAGGTCATAAAATTACTAGTTTGTTTAGATGACTACAGAATACAGTAATCATAGTTTTGCAGTATATATATTGTAGAATATCTAGTGGTTTTGTGATCTGCCCACAAAACATCACCATGTTATGCCAATGACATCTTGTTCTAATTTATTTATTCATGGGATATGGCCATCTCTAGCAAATGCATTATTGTTATCTATCCATAGATTATCTCAAATTGATTGGTTTAGCACATTATTTCAGAAGGTAGTTAACTATCAAGCACACAGGTGAATTTGAGTTAAGGATAGTCAAGACCAGATGTGAATGATCTTCTCCGAAGAACATCAGTGAAACAGATGGGTTTTTGTAATTTGGTAATTCCATGATCTTCATTCTGTCATTAGCTTTTTAATTACCTGACTTTAAATTTAGCAGTTGCTGTGATCTGATTTGAACTCTTGTTCCCAAGTCTATATTCAATCTTTAGGATTCCAGTGAATAGATTGAAGTACTACAACACTTAAGTCAGTCTGTGCATCAAGACCATACTGGCAATTTCCAAGACAGTCAGTCCCATATCTCAGCTCTTTCCCCATAGCCCTGTAATTTTGAGTTTTCCTCGAGTATCCAAGTAGTTACCATCTAAAAGGATCTTTGAACCTGATTCCACCATTCTTTGTAAATCATGACCACCTGTAAATGATTTTCCAAAAAGTTTATCAGATGTTGCTCCTGATTCTTTCACCATTTACCTTAAGTCAATGTCCTATGATTTTTGATTATACAGAATCAGAATCAGATTTATTACCACTGACTTACTTAAGGTGAAATGTGTTGCTTCACAGCAGCAGGATAAAGACATAAAATTTACCGTAATGATCAAAATAAACAAACAGTGCAAACAAAAGGAATAATGAGGTAGTGTTCACGGGTACAAGGACCATTCAGAAATCCGATGGTAGAGAAGAAGAAATAATCACAGCGTGTGGATCTTCAGGCTCTTTTACTTTCTCCCTTACGGTAGTAGCTAGAAGAGGGCATGAGGGTCTTTAATGATGGACGCTGCCTTCTTGAGGCACCACCTCTTGAAGATGTCCTTGGTGGGAAGAGTTGTGCCCATGACGGAGCGGGCTGGGTCTACACCACTCAGTGTCCTACTGCGATTCTACGAACTGGAGTCTCCATACCCGGAAATGATGCAACCAGTCAGAATTCTCTCCGCTGTACATACATAGAGATTTGAAAGAGTTCACCCCAGCTAATGAATGTCGGACATGTACAGCTCGCGCATATGAACAAGTGATTGAGAGACCATTCGGGTGCATTCTGCAGGCATCTTCTGCTATGTGGGAACATGGGCACATTTCTAACTTGTGAACTGTTTGGGTTGCAAACAGTTCACAGGAATGGAACACTACAGTAAGTTGAAGAGGACCTGTGTTCCTACAGAAAATGTTTCCCTTTATTGAATTTGTCTAGACCATTCTTCTAAGGAAATTATTTCTCAGCATTCTCAGTTCTACAAAGAATGGCCCTAGCTTTTTCAGTCTACCCAAATAATTACCTCTTCAGCTCAGGACCATTTTTATTATTATTTTCCCCTTTCTTTCTCTCTCTCTTTTTTCTCCCTCTGTCTCTCTCACTATAACTCCTTGTCTGCTCTCCATCCTCCTCTGGTGCTCCCCTCCCCCTTTCTCTCTCCCTAGGCCTCCCGTCCCATGATCCTCTCCCTTCTCCAGCCCTGTATCCCTTTTGCCAATCAACTTTCCAGCTCTTAGCTTTATCCCTCCCCCTCCTGTCTTCTCCTATCATTTCGGATCTCCCCCTCCCCCTCCCACTTTCAAATCTCTTACTATCTGTTCTTTCAGTTAGTCCTGACGAAGGGTCTCGGCCCGAATCATTGACTGTACCTCTTCCTATAGATGCTGCCTGGCCTGCTGCATTCCACCAGCATTTTGTGTGTGTCACCTGCAATACTGTTCACGAGATCTCACATAGACCTCCTGAAACAGGAGGGATATGCAGAATAAATGTTCAGCCAGTTGCCAAGTGAATCAGCAATGAGCTTTGTGAGGTTAGACAGGAAATCCTAGATTACTGAGAAGACAAGTGGACATTTGGTAGGACAGCTACAAGAACTGGATCAACTGATGTACATAGTGAATGTTAGATATCAGGCGTGAAGACATCACGTGGACCAGATACTGGATGCTCAACCAAAGAACACACCTGAGTCGATTCCATACAACAAGACGAACACATTGCAGTTGCCTGACTTACCTCTCAGTGATGGTCATGACAGCAACGTGACACTGGAAACCAAAAACATTGTCTAAGTCAAGACACCCACCAAACCTGACGCCACTCCACAGGTCCAAAGGCATGATGAGAACGTTATCATTGACAAGACACCTGCCAAACCTAATGCCATTCCATAGGACCAGAGGCTCTCTCCTGAAAGAAAAAGAGGGCCACCCAAAAAACAATCTTTAGTATAGTTAAGTTAGTTATGGACTATTATTGTAAGTGCATGTTTATTTGAATGTGGTTTGTAAAAGGAAAATTGAATATTTGTACATATATAGTCACATTAATCTAAAGGGGGAGGAAATGTAATGTATGGATCTATTTCTTTTAGAGCAATGACTCCCCTTACTACATACTGATCTGTTGTCTACGCATGTGCATTGTTCTCCCTCTCCCTCTCCCTCTCTCTCTCTCTCTCTCTCTCTCGCTTTCACTGTAATGTGAATACACCAGTTAAAGCCTGAGTGCTTTTATTTAATTGAAATGTAGTTGTGCACATTCACAACTCATTCTATCAAATATTTTCTTCAGTAATTCCTTGACATCCTCGCAGTAAAGCACTAAACAAAGTTGAATACAGCACTCATTCATGGCCAAATCACTGTTTTTTGGTTTTATGAAATTTCTTTGGCCTGTCTCTATTTATCAAGCATAAGATTCTGAACGTTCATTTAATTGCATTCTTAATTCTTTCACCAACCTTTAAAGTTATTTACACATCGACATCTGGGTTCTTACATCCACTTCAAAATTGCATATTTATTGCCTTTCCTCATTTTTCCTTTCAAAATTAAACACCGTGTCCTTTGTGTTAAATTTAAGCTTCCACATGTCTTATTCCACCAAACTGTATATATCCCCCTGAAGTCCAGAGATATCTTCATTGTTCGCTAGTTTGCACTCTCTGCAAGTTTTGAAATAACGCCAAGAATGTGCAAATGCCAGATCTCAGACACAGGTCACATTCCTATCCTTTAGAACAAAAACAGTGCTTAATTTCATCCTGTCTGGAAAAGAAATGTTCAATATGATGCTGTTTCGAGTTCTCAAATCAAATTGATAGCAATTCTGTCACTGTCCCTTTTATTTGGCTCATTGAAGTCCTACCATTTTATGTGTTTTTAAGTAGAATTGTTTGAGGGATAAATACTGTCTAAGAGAAAAATCCAAAGAGCATTAAGGATAATTTTGAGTTTTAATTTAGTTTCTGAACTTGACTGATGCAGTTTCCTGTGATGTGCTGAACCTTAAAGAACATGTCTAACCAGATGTGGTAACCTCTGATTTATGTTCTGTGATTTGACAGTGCAGCTCTGCAGATGTTTGGCTTTTCTCATTGTTGCTCTGATCTGCATATGTAATTTAATGGTTTTGAGTGGCACCACGACAACAACCTTGCACTCAATGTCAGCAAGACCAAAGAATTGATAGTGACTTCAAGAGAACACACACCAGTCTTCATTGAGGGGTCAGTGGTGAACAGCTTCAAGTTCCTTGTGTCAACATCTCAGAGGATCTATTCTGGGCCCAACTCATTAATGCAATCATGAAGCAGGCACGTCAGTGACTATACTTCACGAGGAATTTGATAAGATTTGAGACGTCAACATAGATTCTAGCAAATTTCTGACCAGTTGCATCCCCGTTTGGTATGGAGACTCCAAAGCACGGGATTGAAATTGGCTGCAGAGGGTTGTAGACTCATTCACCTCCATCACAGAAACATGCCTCCACACCACTAAGGACCTTTTCATAAGTTAATGACTCAAGAAGGCAGCATCCCTCTTCTCATTACTACCATCAGAAGCCTGAAGACCCACACTCAATAATTTAGGAACAGCTTCTTTCTCTCTCCCAGGGTTGGTGCGGCTGTAACGAAACCCAATTTCCCTCGGGATCAATAAAGTATATGTATCTATCTATATATCTATCACATTCCAAACAGTCCATGGACCAATGAAGACTATAATTTTTTACTGTACTGATGCCACAAAACAACAAATTTCATGACATGCACTCAGTGGTCACGTAATTAGGTACACCTCTACACATGCTTGCTAATGCAAATATCCAAACAACCTATCATATGCATAAAATTTATGCTCAATGCATAAAAGCATGCAGACATGGTCAAGAGATTCAGTTGTTGTTCACACCAAATATCATAATGGGGAAGAATGTGATCAAAGTGACTTTGACTGTGGAATGATCATTGGTGCCAGACAGGGTGGTTTGAGTATCCCAGAAAATAAGACCATAAGACTTGGTCATTCAGCCCATCGAGTCTGCTCCACAATTCCATCATGGCTGATCCTGGATCCCACTCAACCCCATACACCTGCCTTCTCGCTATATCCTTTGATGCCCTGACCAATCAAGAAACTATCAACTGCCACTTTAAAAATACCCATGGACTTGGCCTCCACTGCTTTCTGTGGCAGAGCATTCCACAGATTCACTACTCCCTGGATAAAAAATTTCTCCTTACCGCTGTTCTAAAAGGTTGTCCCTCAATTTTGAGGCTGTGCCCTATAGTTCTGGATACCCCCACCATGGGAAACATCCTCTCCACATTCACCTTACCTAGTCCTTCCAACATTCCATTGGTTTCAATGAGATTCCCAGGTATTCTCCTAAATTCCAGTGAGTACAGGCCCAAAGCTGCCAAATGCTCCTCATATGTTAACCCCTTCATTCCTGGAATTATCCTCGTGAACCTCCTCTGGACTCTCCAATAACAACACATCCTTTCTGAGATATGGGGCCCAAAACTGTTGACAACACTCCAAGTGCGGCCTCACTAGTGTCTTATAAAGCCTCAGCATTATCTCCTTGCTTTTATATTTGATTCCTCTTGAAATAAATGCCATCATTGCATTTACCTTTTTACCACAGATTTAGCCCATAAATTAACCTTCTGGGAGTCTTGCACAAGGACTCCTAAGTCCCTTTGCACTGCTGATGTTTGAATTTTCTCCCCATTTAGACAATAGTCTCCACTACTGTTCCTTTTACCAAAATGCATTCTCATACATTTCCCATCTGCCACTTTTTTGCCCATTCTTCCAATTTGTCCAAGTCCTGCTGCAATTGGACTGCTTCCGACCTACTCCTCCACCTCTCTTTGTATCATCTGCAGACATTGCCACAAAGCCATCCATTCCATTATCTAAATCATTGACAAACAATGTGAGAAGTTGAGGAACACCACTAGTCACTGGCAGCCAACCAGAAAAGGCCCCTTTTATTCCCAATCACTGCCAGTATCTTTCCTGTAACGCCATAGGATTTTATCTTGGTAAGCAGCCTCATGTGTGGCACCTTATCAAATGCCTTCTGAAAATGTTGATCTCCTGGGATTTTCATTCACATCAGTCTCCAAGTTTACAGAGAATGGTGCAAAAACAAGAATATATTGTAGGTGAAATGCCTTGTTAATAAGAAAGATCAGAGGAGAATGGCCAGACTGTTTCAAGCTGACAGGAAGGTGATAGTAACTCAAATAACCACAAGTTACAACAGTGTTGTGCAGAACAGCATCTCTGAACGCACAAGATGTTGTACCTTGAAGTGGATGGGCTACAGCAGCAGAAGAACACAAACATACAATCAGTAGCCACTATATTAGATACAGGAGGTACCTAATAATGTGGCCACTGAGTTTATGTCAGTGACAATAAACCTGATTCTGATCCCAATTTCATTTCACTGTGTTTACTATTTGGTTATGGTGTGACCTGCAGGCTGCAGTTACCTATAATATATATTAGGGGACAGTATAGTACTATACTTAACAGACTGTTTAACATTACAGTGTTAATCCCTGCTGCTGATATTTAAAAAAAAATGTTTAAACATTTTATGGGTTTGACATAAATTGCATTATCTACCCTCCCAAGGGCATACTTTCAACTTTTGCCTTTTACTTGATTTTATTTTAATTTTTATGAGGTGAGAAATGGAATGCCCTCAGTCCATCTGTTCCTAGCCTTTGTACCCTGTCTAGTTAATATGCAGAGCTGCTGACTCTGCCAATTCATGTCAATCTACAGCTGTGCTGCCTTTATTTTGGCCAAACTGAAAGTGGATAGCAGGTGATTTTAGGATATTACATTAAAAGATATGGGCATCTAATTGGCGAGACATTTGTGTCCACTGTGGATCCATTTGTAGCATCCTGAATGAAGTCAGAAAGTTATGATCCAAGTCTTAGGCATATATATCTAAGCTGGCACTCTATTAAATTTCTGATGGAGTTTATGGTGACGGAAATGCTGCTTTTTAGATGAGACATATATTAAGGCCCCATCAGCTCTCTCTCAGGTGGACTCCTAAAACCTGTTTTAAAGAAGAGGCAGGAAGTTTTCTCAGGAAACTTCTCCATTGTTGGTAACTCTGTTAAGACCATGGCAAAGTGCTTATCTGCATACAGTTCTATGACTGTTTGTTGGACCTTGCAGCTTGGCAGCTGTGTTTCTTAATATTTCAGACAGAATTACATTATTCAGTCTTGATGAAGGTCTCAACCCAAAGCATCAACTATCCATCTCCCTCCACAGATACTGCCTGATCTGCTGAATTCCTCCAGCAATTCGTGTGTTACTTCATTGTAAAACACTTTGTGATAGTAAATACAGCTTTTCCTTTTTGATGACTAGAAGGTTATACGTCAGATGGAGTATGGTTTGAAAGCTCTTCCTGGGATTCTTGTATCAGTGTCAATTGCTGAGCCCCCCTCTGATGATTATCCCGAAATCAATCTTGAATCTTGAACATTTACTGAAAAGACATATTTAAACATTGTTCAGTGTTCAGTTCTTAGTCTTACATGAGTCAGTGTATTTATTATAACGGTAGCACTGGTGAATAGGTGACCTACTATAACTTTCTGCGTCTCCTAAAGGTATAGGAAGAAAGGAACACTGGCTTTGGTTTGATCTAATCATTGGTCAATGGCAGTACTGAAAGCGTTTGCTGGCAGTTGACAGCTAAGTTGACCATAATGTTTATGCCACATAACATAGGATTATTACCCGTTCAGAAACTTGAAAGAACGGGATCTATAACCATATAATCATATAACAATTACAGCATGGAAACAGGCCATCTCGGCCCTTCTAGTCAGTGCTGAACTCTTACTCTCACCTAGTCCCACCAACCTGCACTCAGCCCATAATCCTCCATTCCTTCCCTGTCCATATAGCTATCCAATTTAACTTTAAATGACAACATCGAACATGCCTCAACCACTTCTGCTGGAAGCTCGTTCCACACAGCTACCACTCTGAGGAAAGAAGTTCCCCCTCATGTTACCCCTAAACTTTTGCCCTTTAACTCTCAACTCATGTCCTCCTGTTTGAATCTCCCCGACTCTCAATGGAAAAAGCCTATCCACGTCAACTCTATCTATCCCCCTCATAATTTAAAATACCTTATCAAGTCCCCCCTCAACCTTCTACGCTCCAAAGAATAAAGACCCAACTTGTTCAACCTTTCTCTGTAACTTAGGAGATGAAACCCAGGCAACATTGTAGTAAATCTCCTCTGTACTCCCTCAATTTTGTTGACCTCTTTTCTATAGTTCAGTGACCAGAACTGTACACAATACTCCAACTTTGGCCTTACCAATGCCTTATACATTTTCAACATTACATCCCAACTCCTATACTCAATGTTCTGATTTATAAAGGCCAGCATACCAAAAGCTTTCTTCACCACCCTATCCACATGAGATTCCACCTTCGGGGAACAATGCACTATTATTCCTAGATCCCTCTGTTCTACAGCATTCTTCAATGCCCTACCATTTACCATGTATGTCCTATTTTGATTAGTCCTACCAAAATGTCGCACCTCACATTTATCAGCATTAAACTCCATCTGCCATCTTTCAGCCCACTCTTTTAACTGGCCTAAGTCTCTGCAAGCTTTGAAAACCTACTTCATTATCCACAACTCCACCTTAGTATCATCTGCATACTTACTAATCCAATTTACCAACCCATCATCCAGATCATTAATATATATGACAAACAACATTGGACCCAGTACAGATCCCTGAGGCACACCACTAGACACCGGCCTCCAATCTGACAAACAGTTATCCACCACTACTCTTTGGCATCTCCCATCCAGCCACTGCTGAATCCATTTTACTACTTCAATATTAATACCTAACGATTGAACCTTCCTAACTAACCTTCCATGCGGAACCTTGTCAAAGGCCTTACTGAAGTCCATATAGACAACATCCACCACTTTACCCTTGTCAACTTTTCTAGTAACCTCATCAAAAAATTCAATAAGATTTGTTACTGCGGAGGCTAATTAAAATGGCATCTTTGTTATGTTAATCTGGGGAATGCAGCTTTATTGTGTTAAACGCTGAGAAAGTTTGCACTAGCAGCTTGTTGTGGTTTTGAGGGTGATAAGAAATATGTTATTAACCAATTGGGATAGTTGTTATGGTTTTGGTGTATTTGAAGATACTGTATGCGCGGGGTTTTGGGGCAGAAGGCGGGAGAGCGAGACAGAGGATGGACGAGATGCTGTGAGTCCGCTAACGGGGTCGGACCCCGAGCGGGACGTTCGGCGAGGAGACGGAGACGGACTTGTGTGGAGCGTCTGGTCGACCACTGTTGTTGGTCCCAAGCGGCTGGTCGAGGTGGTTCGAGGGGGTCGCAGGGTGAAGAAGAAGGTCCTTGAGCTCCAACGGGTTTTTTTCTGTGCACGAAGAGATTGAACTTTGATAAGTGTGGCGCCTTTTATTTTCCTTTTATATTTTATTCTCTTTTAATTATATAGTTCCAGTAATATCTATAAACTGTAAATCATTTAATTGTATCTGGTGTATTGTCTGTTACTTGGGCGGGGTGGGGTACCTCACACAGCATCCACACAAACGAATTATCCAGTTTGGCGGGGCCGACACTGTTTCCCTAGATGACAGCGAGCCGAGCGACCCTGAGGGTGGCCAAGGGGGCTACACCTCATCAAAAAATTCAATAAGATTTGTCAAACATGACCTTCCACGCACAAGTCCATGTTGACTGTTCCTAATCAGACCCTGTCTATCCAGATAATTATATATACCATCTCTAAGAATACTTTCTATCAATTTACCCACCACTGACGTCAAACTCACAGTCCGATATTTGCTAGGTTTAATCTTAGAACCCTTTTTAAATAATGGAACAACATGAGCAATACGCCAATCCTCCAACACCATCCCCGTTTCTAATGACATTTGAAATATTTCTGTCAGAGCCCCTGCTATTTCCACACTAACTTCCCTCGAGGTCCTAGGGAATATCCTGTCAGGACCTAGAGACTTATCCACTTTTATATTCCTTAAAAGCGCCTGTACTTCCTCTTCTTTAATCATCATACTTTCCATAACTACCCTTCTTGTTTCCCTTACCTTACACAATTCAATATCCTTCTCCTTAGTGAATACCGAAGAAAATAAATTGTTCAAAATCTCCTATCTCTTTTGGCTCTGCACATAGCCGTCCACTCTGATTCTCTAAGGGACCAATTTTGTCCCTCACTATCCTTCTGCTATTAATATAACTGTAGAAACCCTTTGGATTTATTTTCACCTTACTTGCCAAAGCAGCCTCATATCTTCTTTTAGCTTTTCTAATTTCTTAAGATTCTTTTTACATTCTTTATATTCTTCGAGCACCTCATTTACTCCAAGCTGCCTATATTTATTGTAGATCCCTCTCTTATTCCAAACCAAGTTTCCAATATCCCTTGAAAATCATGGCTCTTTCAAACTTTTAACCCTTCCTTTCAACCTAACAGGAACATAAAGATCCTGTACCCTCAAAATTTCACCTTTAAATGATCTCCATTTCTCTATTACATCCTTCCCATAAAACAAATAGTCTCAATCCACTCCTTCTAAATCCTTTCGCATCTCCTCAAAGCTAGCCTTTCTCCATTCAAAAATCCCAACCCTGGGTCCAGTCTTATCCTTCTCCATAATTACATTGAAACTAATGGCATCTACAAACGGGCTGCCACTGATTCTGAATTGCCTACACTTTAGGAACTATTGTTATTTTCAGGAGATAAGTTTGAGTGGAAAGCTAACAAGAAAGACATAGTTAGGAGGACTGAGTGATGGCAGATCTCCTCTCATTATTCTAACCTTTGAGGAGTGCAGTTGACTCATTCCCTCATATGACAAACCTGGAACCAATTTGTGACATTCTTTGTGTCACTCCCTCTAAGCCAAGCTTTGAATAATGAGACAAGAACTAAAGAGTTACAGAATTACACAGAAGTGAGCTTTTCAGCCCATCAGCTCCATGCTGAGCTATTGGCCCATCTACACTAGTCCTATTGCCCACATTAGATTAATATTCCTGGACACCTTGCCTACTTAACAACAAGAAGAATAGTTGGAATACAAAGAACTAATCATTGAGATCTATCCCTGCAACAACGTATAACAAGGAAAATAGACAAACAAGGTTTGATTCTAAAACCTATCATTGTTGCAAGGGGGCTTTGGGAGCACACCCAAATGCAAGACACAGACACTGAAGTACTAGGAACAGGACTAAGGTTATCAAGATAGCAAGGTGAGTAAGGAAGAAACGAAGCAGGACATGGACACAGGCCCTGGAGTAGGCAGGGACACAGGGCCTGGGCTTGGATGTGGACTGGATGAGGTACTCCAGGGCAGGAGGAGGCTCTTAGACTAGGTTTGGCTGGGCTCTTGGACTCGGCTTGCTTTGTCTCTTGGGTACGGAGCCAGGACTCCTCCTTGGAGCACAGGGCCGGGATATTTTCGCAGGGCCAGGACCCTTTCTTGGACGCAGGGCTGGGGTGCTTTCTAGGATGCAGGGCCAGGACCCTGTCTAGGACGCAAGGCCAGGATGACTGCCGAGGGACTCCTGGACTGGACGAGAATGCAAAGCCTTGACTTGAACAGCACCTGGAACTAGGAACACAGAACACAGAGCCGGGACCCCTCCTTGGGAACAGGACTTAGGGTTGGGGCTTTACACAGAGTCAGGACCCCTCCTTCGGAACAGGACTTAGGGCCGGGGCTCTTCTTTGACAGGGACATTAAATACGGGGACAAAAAGAGATATTTCCAAACTCAACGATAGATAGTTCCTTACTTAGGCGTGGCAAGGCTCCAGTCTCACTCTGGCGGTTGAACTTGACAGGGATACAGGCGAGGCTTCAGGCAGAAGTGGAAAGGAACGGTCCAGAAAGGAATCTCTCTCTCTCTCTCTCTGTCTCTCTGTCTCTCCATCTTGTTTTACGGTGGTTGGCACCTAGCTTGATGGTGCATTACCGCCACTTTCTGCTCCAGAGTGTGCAATAGACTTACTTTCTAAATCCCTTCACCCAATCTCTCTCTCTCACACACACACACACACCCTAACCTACACTTTATCCTCCCATCTTTGGCCATCCTAGTACCCTATTCCTGCTTATCTGTCATATCCTATAAAAAACCCCTGTACCTCTTAAGAAAGCCAAAAATACCCTGACCTGTGCTCTCTCACCCATGGCCAGCAACCCTTTTAATGTGAATTCCTGCACCCCCAGTTCCCTTAGATTAATTCTCATCATCTCTCTCTGTATCCCATACTTCCTGCAACTCAGAACTACATGTTCTACTGACTCCTCTTCCTGATATTCCTCACACAATCCTGTCTGGTGATTCCCTATCATTTTCAATGTTTTGTTTAATGCACAGTGCCCCAGCCTTAACCTAATCCACAGTTTCCTTTCTTCTGTATCCACTACCTACCCTAGTACCTGCAACACTCTTTTGTATTTAATATAAATGCCTCCCTTTCCCCTCCCTGTCCCATCTTTCTTGCCACATTTGGTTGATTTTTGCCCAGATTACACACTTAACCTCTGCTTTACTGATACTAATGTGCATTTCTATATTTTCTTTCTTTAACACCCTCTTTGCCAACTCATCCACCCTCTCATTCCCCTTCACCCGTACATGTGCTGGAACCCATAGAAATTTTACCTGACCTCTCTGATTTGCAATTCTTGTGACTGACTGAAGGACTTCATAAAGTACATCTTGCTAACTGTTTGAGTGAAGAGACCTTAAACTTGCTAGAACTGAGGATGAATCTGAGTATATCAAGGCTTTGAATTGTCCAACTTTCTCCACCCATTACAACGCAACCAACACTGCCAGCATCTCCACTGTAAACACCCCTAACTTATTAGATGTTCTTCTGCTGATTTCAATTTCTTTTGCTGGTCTAGCCACCCCATACTCTCATCACTCCTGTTTCAGGTTCCATAGCACCATCTGTATAAATCTGAGTATAATCACTATACTTCTCCATCACATGACAGTTAAATGCACTTACCAAATCAGTTTTATATTTTCCTTTCCTTTTTACCTCTAACAAATGCCAGTCTATGTCAGGCCATACAGGCTTCCATGGAGCTACAACCAGATAAACTACTGAAGGACTTATCCTTAGATCAAACACTCCACATTCTTTAGCAATATCATTCCCTACCCGACTAAATTTATCCCTCTGAAACCTCCCATTTTCCCAGGACTCCTGCAACACTCCTTTAGCAGGATGACAATCATTGCGCCCCTGCAAATTAGCTCAGTAGTTTGCCATCAGTTGCATCCTTCTTAGTTCCAAAGGCATTACTCCCATTTCTACCTCTAGTGATGTTGTGGGGATGGAACTGGACCCTCTCACAGTGGTGTCTGAAAAGAGGATGCTGGCTAAGTTGCATGCCATCTTGGCCAATGTCTCCCATCCACTACATAATGTACTGGTTGGGCACAGGAGTACATTCAGCCAGAGACTCATTCCACCGAGATGCAGCACAGAGCGTCATAGGAAGTCATTCCTGCCTGTGGCTATCAAACTTTACAACTCCTCCCTTGAAGGGTCAGACATCCTGAGCCAATAGGCTGGTCCTGGACTTATTTCATAATTTACTGGCATAATTTACATATTACTATTTAACTATTTATGGTTCTATTACTATTTATTATTTATGGTGCAGCTGTAAGGAAAACCAATTTCCCCCGGGACCAATAAAGTATGACTATGACTATGACTAGGGGCTGATACGGGTGATGTTTTAAAAGCCCCACTGCACACTCTCAAAGCCTGAGCCTGAATCACATCCAGCTTCCTTATAAGAGACCTAGCTGCTGATCCATATGCTATATTTCCATAGTCCAACACAGATCTTACTGAAGCCACATACATTCTCTTCAACACTGAACAATTTGCTCCCCAATCCCTACCAGTCAAACATCTCATCACATTTATTACTTTTTTACATTTCTCCTCAACTTTCCCGATAGGGTCTGTCCAAGTTAATCGTGAATCAAATGTAACTCCCAGAAATTTAAATGATCCAACCCTTTCTAATTCAATCCCATACATGCTTAACTTCTTCCCTACCTCAATTCTTTTCCTGGTGAAAAATACAGTTCGAGTTTTTTCTACTGAAAATCTACATCCCCAATCATAACCCCACTTCATCAATTGCTCCTTGTAGTTTCCTGATTATATGCTCCATGTTCCTGCCTCTTTTCCACAAGGTCCCATCATCCTCAAACCGTGACCTACTTATATCCACTGGTACCTTTGTGAAGACATCATTGATCATAATGATGAAAAGTAACGGGCTAATCACACTACCTTGAGGTGTGCCATTTCCCACTCTGTACTGTTTTGATAATTCTGATCCAATCCGAACTTGAATTTTTCTCCCAAACAAAAAAATCTTTAACCCAATTAAAAACTCTCCCACTAACCCCCATCTCGTGCAGTTTAATTAACAATCCTTCCTTCCACATCATATTATAGGCTTTTTCAATGTCAAAAAACACTGCAACTACTGACTCTTTATTTACCTGGGCCTTTCTTATTTCAGTCTCTAACCTTATCACTGAGTCCATGGAATTCCTTCCCTTCCTAAAACCACTCTGATAGCTTGCCAGCATTCCCCTCTTCTCAAGCTCATACGATAACCTTTCTGTTATCATCCTTTCTGTTATCTTACATGTATTTGATGTTAATGCTATTGGTCTGTAGCTGGTGGGTTTTGACGGATTCTTGCCAGGTTTCCTTATTGGAATTACTACTGCTTCTATCCATGTACTTGGTAACCTTCCCTCCTCCCACACTCTGTTATAAAAATGCAGCAACTTCAAGAGTGTTCCTTCTTGTAGATTTTTTAGCATAACATAGCATATCAGATCTTTCCCTGGGGAGGTTGGTCTTGATCTCTTTATTGCTCTCACCATTTCTGCCAACGTAAATGGGTCATCAATTATATCATCTGTTTCTTCCCTCCTGTTTAACACACCTGGGCGTTGACTCATTGTTCTTTCCCTTCTTCTTCTCCCTTCAGACAAATTTTCTGAACTGTGTATCTGTACAAACGACTTGGCCATGATCTCAGCCTTATCCCTATTGGAGACTGCTGTTTGCTCCTCAGATATCATTACTGGATATTCCCCTTACCTTCTATCTCCTCCCATCCTCTTAATCATTCCCTATACCTCTCCCACAGGTGTTGTTCTTCCTATTTTGTTGCAAGAAGTCCTCCAACTTGCCCTTTTAGCTTGATGTATAGTTCTTCTCACCACTGCCTGTGGCTTCTTATATTGAATCAAATGCTGCATATTATGGGTTCTTTTAACTAGCCTGAATGTTCTATTTCTGTTTTTTTACAGCCTGACAACATTCCTCTGTCCACCATGGTACCAGTTTTCTATTCATCCTATTTTTACTCCTGGGTGTAGATCCTTCTGCTGCCATAATAATTGCTGAAGTCACCTGACTGTTTAATTCATCTATGTTTCCAGAAATTCAATCTTTGTCAATGCTTCTTCACTCAACTTCTGGAACTTACCCCAATCAGCTTTTCCAAACACCCACTTTGGGATTCCGCCACCTGGTCTTACTTCAACTCTTTCACCCACTGAACATAAAACTGGGTGCTGATCACTGCCTACTGTTGAAGCAGTCCAAACTCCCCAGTTACTAACACTAGCCAAGGTATTAGACACTAATGTAGTATCTAATACTGACTCAGTTCCTGTTGTTACGTTTATCCTTGTTCCTCTACCATCACCAAATCCCTTCCTTCCATCAAATCTTCAATTACCTTTCCATTTGAATCTGTAATCGGATCCCCCCCCTTATTGTGCTGTGAACATTGAAATCTGCACACCGCACTACTTTATGTCTGTTTTGTCCTTGTATCCTTAATAGGCTGTCCAAATACAACCTTTTACATGGATTGTAGTAGTTAATTATAACCACTCCCTCCCCTCTCTCCCACACTTCCACCACTATGTATTCCTGATCATCTCCTTTTTCCAGTAACCTATATGGTATACCTTGCTTGATTTACATAGCACAACCCCCTCCTCCCCCTAGATTTCTATCTTTCCTTATCATTGAATACCCATAGCCTAAAGTCTAAAGGTGGTTTCAACCAAGTTTCCTGAATACACACTACATCCGGTTTTACAACCATTTCTTTAATAAAGTGCTTGAATTCCTTGCTGTTGGCCAGTAAGCTCCTTGCATTCCATTGCAAAAGAATCACCATAATTAGTATTAACCAACACATGACACTTCCTGGCTTGACTGATTAGTGAGGTTCTCCCTCACTTCTTCCCATGTCAGTCCTACTAACCCTAAATGGTTTACTGCTGCTTTGACCACCAGCTGAATTTTGTCACTTTTTGACTTTACCTCAGCCGTACTATTAATCACTCCTGCAATGAATGTTATTAGAGCCTTTTTGTCTGCATATATCCTGTCATTTGTTCTTTGTTGCATCTCTCGCATCCCTATTGCTCCCTGTTCATTAGGAGCATTATTCTGTTCTCTAGACATTCTTGCAGCTTCTGCGTAAGTGATCTTTCTTTTCACTCTTATTTCTTGAATTTTTTTCTCCCGTCTCATAACCTCACACCCACCATATGCCACACTATCAGCTCCTCCACAATTGCAGCGTTTTGGTTGCACTCCCGTTCTGCACTTTCTATATTCATGATCACCCCCACATCTAGCACATCTCCACTTCATTTTACAGTTTTTAGCTGTGTCCAAACCTTTGACAATTATAGCACCTCAATGGCTTTGGCACATACACCCTTACTGGGTAACTCATGAAACCCAGGAACACCTTCCTTGGCACTCTTTCTTCTTCAAATTCAATCGATACTGTTCCACTTTCCTTTTTCATTCCCTCCTTTGTTGTTTTAGAACATTCGTTACTTTTCCTCCTTTGATATTCCTCTTTAACTCCTCCATATTTATACTCATTGGTACCCCGGTGATCACTCCTTAACAACCATCATTTCGAGCTCCCACCCTCCCGGTGTGTTCCACCTTGCATTTTCCTATCTCTTTTAGCTTGAGTACTTTCTCAAGTTGTTCCTCATTTGCACATCTTAACAGTAGGTTGCCATCATTAAGGACTTCTGCAAATACTATTTCCCCTATCTTATTTGCCAGAGTTGTTGTTAGCACAAATGGTTTAATTTTCTTCATGTGTCCTTGAGCCTTCTCATTAAACCTAATTATGGCAACACCTTCTCCCTGAACTTGTCCATCTTCCTCACTTTCAGAGCTCTCTCTCCGCTGTCATTTCTTATTCTTTTATTTCCTTTGTCTCAGTTTTCATTCATCCATCCCCTCACTATCTCCTCATTCCCTTTATTTCTCCCCTCACAATAATCCATTTCTCCTCAGCTGCCTACCTCTGATCCCAAATCCCTATCCCACTCCTTCTCCACTCTCTTTCCCTCAACCCCCCTCTCACCTTGTCCACCATTACCAGACCCACGTGACCCCCCCAGCAATTCTCACTCCTTCCCCACTCTCTTTCCCTCGAGAAGTTCCACAACCACATGCACATACTCTATGAAGACAATAACCTATCCCTCAATGTCAGCAAGACAAGGAATTGGTTGTTGAATTCAGAAGGAGTAGCGGACCGTCGGCCCAATTTACATCGGTGGTGCGCAAGTGGAACAGGTCAAAAGCTTCCTCGGGGTCAATATCACAAATGACCTGACTTGGTCCAACCAAGCAGAGTTCACTGCCAAGAAGGCCCACCAGTGCCTTTACTTCCTGAGAAAACTAAAGAAATTTGGCCTGTCCCCTAAAACCCTCACTAATTTTAATAGATGCACCATAGAAAGCATTCTTCTGGAATGCATCACAACCTGGTATGGAAGTTGTCCTGTCCAAGACCGAAAGAAGCAGCAGAAGATCATGAATACGGCGCAGCACATCACACAAACCAATCTTCCGCCCTTGACTCACTTTACACCGCACGCTGTCGGAGCAGTGCTGCCAGGATAATCAAGGACACGACCCACCCAGCCAACATATTTTTCGTCCCTCTTCCCTCCGGGAGAAGGCTCAGGAGCTTGAAGACTCATACGACCAGATTTGGGAAAAGCTTCTTTCCAACTGTGATAAGACTGCTGAATGGATCCTGACCCGGGTCTGAGCCGTACCCTCCAAATATCCGGGCCTGCCTCTCGGTTTTTTTGCACTACCTTACTTTCCATTTTTCTATTTTCTATTTATGATTTATAATTTAAAAATTTAAAATTTACTAATTTTTACTATTTTAAATATTTTTAATATTTAATATTTGTAATGCAGGGAGCGGGAAGTGCAGAATCAAATATCGCTGTGATGATTGTACGTTCTAGTATCAATCGTTTGACGACAATAAAGTATAAAGTACTCCAAAATCATCACTCCAGCCTCCAGCAGGGAATCTTTCATTTGAGAGGTATTTATGTGCCAGCCCAAAACGAGAATCAGGTACTTCAATTAAGGCACCCAGTGGAACAAGGGAAGACAGGAAAACCTAGTATAAGGAATCGACGGACCGGACCGTGAACCGGAATGCAGACTTCACAGACTGGACCATGTCAGTACCCCCCCCACCCCCGCCATATGGGAGCCTCCTGGAGACCTTAACAGGCTTTCCTGGACTATGGACAACCTGGGCAGGTGGGGGGCGGAGTGTATTCAACAGGAGGGAACCCAGGATGGGGAGAGTTAAACAACAGTGTCTGCGTCGCTGGGTCCATGTATGACTGGGCTGTTCTGTTACAAGGTGGCTGTTGATGGCGGACCCAAATGCAAGACACAGACACTGAAGTACTAGGAACAGGACAAGTTCCAGGCACTGTGTTCCAGCCCTGTCCAAGTCAAGGCTTCATATTCTAGTCCTGTCCATGTGCCTTGTCCAGTCCAGGAGTCCTTCATCCAGTCCAGGAGTCCCTCAACAGTTTACCTCGGCAGTTCCCTTGGCAAGTGTCCTCAGCAGTCATCCTGGCCTTGCGTCCGAGAAAGCGTCCCAGCCCTGCGTCCTAGAAAGCAAGGGGAGTCAGGAAGATACGACGCTGGACATGGACACAGGCCCTGGACGAGACAAGGACACTGGGCCTGGGCTAGGACTAAGACTAGGAAAGCGGGATCAGGACAAGGAACTAGGAACTCGGAGTCTGGGCTAGGACTCCGAGCCAGAGACTGGACAGGGACCCGGAACCTGGGTCTTGACTCGGGCTCGGACCCCAGATCTAGGCAAGGATCGGGACTAGGATCTTGGCGAGGACACGATCTGGCTACAGCACAGGACGAGGTACCCCAATACAGGACGAGGAATCTCCAGCACCAGGCTGGGCGAGGCACTGGAACTAGATGAGGACACGAAGCTCAGATTTGGACAGGGCTGGAACACAGCGCTTGGACTTGGTCTTGGAACACAGGAACATAGAGCCTTGGACTTGAACTCGATGCTCAGAGCCTTGGACGTGGACTGGATGCTCAGAGCCTTGCCCCGCCAAGATAAGGAACTATCTATCATTGAGCTTGGAGCTATCTTTTTGTGTCCCTGTGTTTAGTGTCCATGTCAAAGAAGAGTCTTGGCCCTAGGTCCTGTTCCCAAGGAGGGGTCCTGACTCTGTGTAAGGCCCCAGCCCCAAGTCCTGTTCCCAAGGAGAGGTCCCAGCTCTGTGTTCTGTGTTCCTGTGTTCCAAGTTCCAGGCGCTGTGTTCCAGTCCTGTCCAAGTCAAGGCTTCATGTTCTCGTCCTGTCTTTGTGCCTCGTCTGGTCCAGGAGTCCCTCATCCAGTCCAGAAGTCCTTCGTCCAGTCCAGGAGTCCCTCATCTAGTCCAGGAGTCCTTTGTCCAGTCCAGGAGTCCCTCGGCAGTTCCCTCAGCAAATGTCCTCAGCAGTCATCCTGGCCTTGTGTCCAAGAAAGCGTCCGGCCCTGCACCCTAGGAAGGGTCCCGGCCCTGTGCTCCAAGGATGAGTCCCGGCTCTGTACCCAAGAGCCTAACCATGCTGAGTCCAAGAGCTGAGCCAAACCTAGTCCAAGAGCCTCATCCTGCCCTGGAGTACCTCATCCAGTCCACATCCAAGGCTCTGAGCATCCAGTCCACATCCAAGGCTCTGAGCATCCAGTCCACGTCCAAGGCTCTGAGCATCCAGTCCATGTCCAAGGCTCTGAGCATCCAGTTCAAATCCAAGGCTCTGTGCTCCTGTGTTCCAAGACCAAGTCCAGGCACCGTGTTCCAGCCCTGTTCAAATCTAAGCTTCGTGTCCTCATCTAATTCCAGTGCCTCGCCCAGCCCGGTGCTGGAGATTCCTTGTCCTGTGCTGGAGTACCTCGTCCTGTCCTGTAGCCATGTCCTGTCCTTACCAAGATCCTAGTCCTGAGTCCTCGCCTAGATCCAGGGTCCGAGCCCAAGTCAAGACCCAGGTTCTGCTTCCCTGTCCAATCTCTGGCTCGGAGTCCTAGCCCAGGCTCCTAGTTCCTAGTTCCTTGTCCTGGTCCTGCTTTCCTCGTCTTAGTCCTAGTCCAGGCCCGGTATCCTTGTCTCATCCAGGGCTTGTGTCCATGTCCAGCATCATATCTTCCTGACTCCCCTTGCTTTCTTGATAAACTTTGTCCTGATCCTAGTACTTCAGTGTCTGTGTCTTGCATTTGGATCTGCCATCAACACCCACCTTGTAACAATCATCTACTTTTGGAAGATTCTGTACTGGTGAAGTATAAAACAGGTAGCTAATTATACGAAATGACAAAGCCTAGAGTTGGTGGACATGACAGAAGATAGCTGAGAAACACAGTGGGTGCCAATGGGTGTACAGTGGTCTGTACCTAGTAATGTGAGCTCTGACATGAAATTCATATAATTGGTGTGATTAAAGTTAATGAGGGTTTGAAATCAAGAATTTTGAGGTTAATGATATCCTGTCTTCAGCAAATCATCAGAATCATTTGATTCATTAAAATTTTTCACTACTTTTTTGGAAAATGCAATATGCTTATCAGTAGAATTAGTGAACGCTAATAAAGTTCATACATAAAGATGTAACCTGAATGTTGTTGTACCTAAGTACATTGAATTTCTGATACCACTGGGATTTCTCAGTGTCAGTAGAATACAAAGTGTTTTCAGTCAAAAAATATTACCAGGCAGAAGTTAAACACAGATAAAATAGAATATTTTGGAGATATTCAGATGGTCTGGCAGTACCTGACAGCAGATGCTGAATCAACATTTCAGGTAAATCAAATTTCAGATGTTGCTTGATCAAATGAATCATTTCAGCATTTTGTATGTTTACTTTCAATTTCCCACATTTGCTGCCTTTAAGTTTTACTAGAGGTAAATAGATCTTGGTTTCCCAGATTAACAAATGGTACAGTTTCAATAGCAGAAATATTTCATCTGTAGCTGCTTAATACTTCTAAATTTGTAAAACTTGATAGTTTATTTTAAATAGACTACTATCTTCATTTTTAAGTCTAAGTTGAGTATATGAGATGACTGTCAGTGCTGGTTATCAAGGATACTATGGGACTTGAATTAAAGAACAGCTATGGCACAGTCAGCTGTTCCAATAGAGATGTGATCACAATGATTTATTATGCACTATTCACTATTTTAATATCTTAATATGAACAGACTATTACATTATTAATAAATATCCATCAAATTTAGTGTCACTGAAGGGGCAATGCTATCAATCTGACCACTTTATGTGGTAGAAAGTATGCAGCTGGAGGAAGTCTCCTGAATATATATCTGAAGGTCGACGAAGCAAGACTTGGTGAAACACCGCCAATTGCTAGAGTAGCAAAGGAGGGCTGGAAGAGAGGTAGATTTCAGAATTATTAAACAAGAGATTAAAGGAGGTAATAGCAGACTATACACTTCAGCTTTCCAGTGTGACTGAGTACATATGTGGATGTTGGGGAGAAAGATATAAAGAAATATATTTATGCTCCCATCATTTTTTAACCCATTCTATGCTTTCTGAGTTCAGGAAGTGACCGCTATATAATTATTTCTCCTTTTTACAACCTGGATAGAGAACACAATAGTTTGGTTAGTAGCATCACCAATTTACACTTACTGTATATAGCACTTTCAGTGTAGTATGATATGTTGAGTTGCTTCATGAGAGCATTTTCAATGTAACCAGGTGAACATTGAATATCTTTTTTTATTGTTAAAGTGCGATTACGTATTCACCTTGGTGATGCTAAAAAAAGCTGCCTGTGCCTTTAAGAAAAAATGGTGATGTCATTTTGTACATGTGGAGTAGAATGAAAAGTTGCCATGTTCTAGAAAGGATGATGTTCGAATGCTTTCCCAGGTTTGGTGAGGAAAGGTGAATAATCTTTTATAATATTCATGTAAATTCATTTACACTTGTTTGTAAATCAAGAATGTCAGTAATTTGACATGTTTTACATGTGGATGCTTTAGATTTTCGGGGGTAAATTGATCGACGCTGGAATAGTGTGATTGTGAAGTTCCTTAATCATCCTACTAGCGTGAATGAAGAGAACTCATTTCAATCACATCAAAGCAAAAGCCCTTAACTCACGTCTGTTTGAGCAGCTTTGCGAGGAAATGGATGCAGAGCACAAACGCCTTCTCTTACACACTGAAGTCAGGTGGCTATCAAGGGGGAGAGCCCTGGCCAGGGTTTTTGAGATAAGAGAGCAGCTACAGAGATTTGTTCAAGAAAGAAGTCACCACTGGCAGCACACTTTGGTGACGAGGAGTGGATGGCAAAACTCGCTTATCTGTGTGACATCTTCAACCTGCTCAATGAACTCAATTTGTCACTTCAGTGGAGAATGACAACTGTCTTCAAGTTGGCAGATAAAGTGTCTGCTTTCACAGCCAAACTGGAACTGTGGGGATGGCGAGTGGACAGGGGGCATATCTGACATGTTCCCAACATTAGCTGGGAATTTGGGAGAGACTGAGGCTCACAGTTGGTGCGCGAACACCAATCTTCGCTGTCAACAGAATTCGAGCGTTATTTCCCAACCGCAAATGACCCAAGACGTGCAAAGGAATGGGTCCGTGGCCCATTTGTGAATGTCCCCGGTGAATCATCCATGTCAGCGCGGGAAGAAGATCAGCTCCTCGAGCTTGCAAATGACGGCGGGCTGAAAAGTATGTTTGACATAACATCTCTTTTGGCATTCTGGATCAAAGTCAAGGCTGAATATCCTGAGATAGCCACGAAAGCACTGGAAACGTTGCTTCCATTTCCAACGTCATATCTCTGCGAAGCGGAGTTTTCTGCAATGAATGCAACGAAAATTAAATTGCGGAATAGACTGGGTATAAGGAACCGCCTTATGACTTATAATTGACTTATCACAATATTCACGCGAGGAAAATATGTGCTGTGTGTTTAATATTAAATTCGTTAGATAAACCCTTTTAGAAACGAAATTGAGTGTATTAGCCACTGATAACTGACTTATAGTTGACTTATCACCTATATTCCGGTCGTGATTACCCCACCCCGGTCGGCCGGTCCGCAAGAATATTATCAGTATTAAACCGGTTCACAGTGCAAAAAAGGCTGGAGGCCCCTGCATTACATGACTAGAAATTGAGACAAGCATTGCTCAAGCAGCCACATATCTCCATAACCATGGAACTTGAAGAAATGACATTCAATAGGTGAAAGCAGAAAACAAAAATAATAAGCAAGACCTGCCAGATACTCATTCCTGATGTCTGATCTTTAAACTACCAGATTCCAGGTCATTTTAAAAGAATACATTAAATGAGTCAGCTGCTCCCACTTCAATTTCAGACATTCCCCACTGTCAGGAACTTGGGCACGTCACCACGCTGGCCACCCACAAGCACCACCCATCTTTGCACCGGTGAATCCCATACATATGCCTACCAAACAAGAATAAGAGTGAAGAGGGAGGATGCCTGTTATATCGTTTAAAAAAGTTGTACACTTAAGATGGTGCTGAGCTGTGGTCTTCCTGAAGGTTGTGGCTCAGACTGTTACTTTTCAGGCAACAAGTATTCCTGTTGTTTTTGTTACTTTTCAGGGTTTTTTTTAGGTTCTTAGGGATGGTTTTGGTGACAGAGGTCAGGTGAGGGTTTAGGGACAGGATGTGGGGGAATCCAAGAATAGGCTAGAGACTAAGCCTCTGCTCCGTGTTCAATGTGGACATGGTCGGATCTTAAGCCGGCAGACTAGCAAGGACTTTTGGAATCCTGTCACTGTTGAGACTGGAATCCGAGGCCTAATTTTCAGAGTCCCATCATCAGTGAGTCCAGTGTTCAAGGCCTGGAGTTCGGGTACTCATTCAGAGTCCTTATTTGTCATCATTTGCAAATCCTGGGTCGATACTGAAGATCAAAGCCCGGAAGTCAATTGGAAGTGCAAAAGTTGAGGCTTGATGACCAGAGCTCTGAGTCTGCAGATTGCTCGAACTCCACTGGGGCAGTCGAAGCCCGGTGTCTGCAAATCCACAGGTTGCTTGGAGGCTGGAGGCTGAAGATGATGGCCTGTCCTGGCGTAAGAGGATTGTTAGCGTTGTGGGCATGCTATGTTGCTGCCAAAATATATGGTGACTCTTGTGGGCTGCCCCCAGCACATCCTCTCATTCTTTGTCTTCTCCTTCCCAGCCCACATGCCCTGCCCGTCACCTCCCACTGGTTTCCCACCCCTTTATTCCATGTTCCTCTGTCCTCTCCCATTAGAGTCCTTCATCTTCATCTTTTACCCCTTCCAGCTTCTTCATCATCCCCCCTCTCTCACCCACCCATCTTCCCCCTCACCTAATCTCACCTATCACCTGCCAGTGCATACACCTGCTTCCCCCCCCTCCCCACCTTTCTTATTTTGGCTTCTGCCATCTTCATTTCCAGTGCTAATGAGGGGTCTCAGCTTGAAGTGTTTACTGTTTATTCCCCTCCATAGCTGCCAACTTATCTGCTGAGTTCCTTCAGCATTTTGTGTGTGTTGGTCAAGACTTCCAACATCCAAAGAATCCAAACAGGCAAAATTGAGAGCTTTCACATGTGTCAATCCTGGGCCTGGTTGAACGAGAGGGAACTTTATATAGATGTACACCTTCTTAAATAGAATAGGCAAGTTAAATTAAAAGCTTTACTGTAACACTACAGAATGGGATAAATCTAACTCACAAATGTCCTCAGGATTAATGACATAAAGGATCTCTTCCAACATAGGTATAGATCTTCAAGAGCAATGTTGTAAAATGAGTCATAAGTAGGTAGTCTCTTTTATAGCTTTCACTGAGAGACTTTTTGATTAGTTTCAACAAACAGCAGCTAACTACCTTTCACCTATTCTTTACAATAGTCCTAATTCAATATCTATTTTATGAAGTGATTAGAATATTTACTGTTCTACTGGATGAACAGTGATAGCAACTACATGGAGCTGACTGAGGGATGGTTAAGTAATTTTTTTTAGAGTAGAATTCGAACAAAATTGATTGATTATCTTTTTCTGTGGCAGAGTGAAGAAACATGGCTAAAGAAAAAAGAGCAGAGCAGAAATTGAAAGATTGCAACTAACAGCAATCAAGATGGCTGAAGTTATGATAAAAGAGATCAGTGGGAATTGGAAGTTTGTAACAGATACCATTAATTAATCTATCCCCTTAGATAGATATGGAGATAGAGATACCATAAAGGAGGAAGAGAAGAGTTAAATATGGACCATGTAAATTTGAGAGCAGAGTGGGCATTAGTAGCAAATGCAATAACATCTTCCAGTTCTCTACAGATGCAGATGGCAGCACCCAAACAGTCATGAATGTAATGAGAAAGATATTGAAGGGACCCTTTTCTGTCCTGATGAAGGGTCCCAGCCCAGAACATCGATTGTTTTCATTTTCAGATGCTGCTTGACCTGCTGAGTTCCTCCAGAATTTTATATGTATTACTATTGAAGAATGTCTAAATTGGACTGAAAGAGAGACTCTTCCAATTATCCAATGGAGAGACACTCATGAGATGATGCACCCTTGACTGTATTGGATTTGTCCTTTCCATTTTCTCTGAGATTTACGCTGTAGCCATAGAAGTAAAGAGGATATCAAAAGTTTCTTCAGATACATAAAGTGTAAAAGAGAGGCGAGTATGGATATTGGACTGTTGGAAAATGACGCTGGAGAGGTAGTAATGGGGACAATGAAATGATAGACGAACTGAATACGTATTTTGCATCATTCTTCACCATGGAAGACACTAGCAGTATGGTGGAAGTTCCAGGTGTCATGACGTGTTTGAAGTTGCCATAACTAGACAAAAGGTGCTTGGGAAACTGAAAGGTCTAAAGGTAGATAAGTCACCTGGACCAGATGGATTACACCCCAGAGTTCTGAAATAAACTGGCTGAAGAGATTGTGGTGGAATTAGCAATGATCTTTCAAGAATCATTAGATTTTGGAATAGTTCCAGAAGAATGGAAAATTGCAAATATAATTCCACTCTCCAAAAAGGGAAAGAAGCAGAAGAAAGGAAACTATACACCAGTTAGTCTAACCTCAGTAGTTGGTAGAATGTTAGAGTTGATTGCTAAGGATGAGGTCGCAGGGTACTTGGCGGCACAAGATAGAATAGGCCAGAGTCAGCATGGTTTCCTCAAAGGAAAATCTTGCCTGACAAAGCTGTTGCAATTCTTTGAAGAAATAACAAGCAGGATAGACAAAGGAGAATCGTTTGATGTGTACTTGGATTTTAAGAAGGCCATTGATAAGGTGTGACACATGAGGCTGCTTAACAAGCTATGAGCCCATGGTATTACAGGAAGGATTTTAGGAAAGATAAAGCTAAAGATAAAGATGATCTGGATGATGGGGTGGTAAATTGAATTAGTAGGTATGCAGATGATACTAAGGTGGTATTGTGGATGATGAGGTAGGTTTTCAAAGCTTGCAGAGAGATTTAGGACAGTTAGAAGAGTGGGCTGAAAGGTGGCAGATGGAGTTCCATGCTGAAAAATGTGAGGTGCTACATTTTGGTAGGACTAATCAAAATAAGACATACATGGTAAATGGTAGGGCATTAAAGAATGCTGTAGAACAGAGGGATCTAGGAATAATGGTGCATAGTTCTCTGAAGATGGAATCTCATGTGGATAGGGTGGTGAAGAAAGCTTTTGGTATGCTGGCCTTTATTAATCAGAGCATTGAGTATAGGAGTTGGGATGTAATGTTGAAAATGTATAAGGCATTGGTAAGGCCAAAACTGGAGTATTGTGTACAGTTCTGGTCACCGAATTATAGGAAAGATGTCAATAAAATTGAGAGAGTACAGAGGAGGTTTACTAAAATGTTGCCTGGGTTTCATCTCCTAAGTTACAGAGAAAGGTTGAACAAGTTGGGTCTTTATTCTTTGGAGCGTAGAAGGTTGAGGGGAGACTTGATAGAGGTATTTAAAATTATGAGGGGGATTGATAGAGTTGACGTGGATAGGCTTTTTCCATTGAGAGTGGGGATGATTCAAACAAGAGGACATGAGTTGAGAGTTAGAGGACAAAAGTTTATGGATAACATGAGGGGGAACTTCTTTACTCAGAGAGTGGTAGCTGTGTGGAATGAGTTTCCAGCAGAAGTGGTTGAGGCAGGTTCGATGTTGTCATTTAAAGTTAAATTGAATAGATATATGGACAGGAAAGGAATGGAAGGTTATGGGCTGAGTGCAGGTCAGTGAGGCTAGGAGATAGCAAGAGTTAGGCATGGACTAGAAGGGCCGAGATGGCCTGTTTCTGTGCTGTAATTGTTATATGGTTATATGGTTGAAGCAGTGGCTGATTGGCAGGAGGCAAGGAATAGGAATGAAGGGAGCCTTTTCTGGCTGGCTGCTGGTGTCTAGTGGTGTTCCACAGGGGTCTGTGTTGGGACTGATTCTTTTTACATGATATGTCAATAATTTGGATGATGGAATTGATGGCTTGTTGCAAGTTTGTAGACGATAGGAAAATACGTGGAGGGACGGGTAGTTTTGAGGAAGTAGAGAGGCTACAGAAGGACCTAGACAGATTAGGAGAATGGTGAAAGAAATGGCAGATGGAATACAGTGTTGGGAAGTGTATGATCATGCACTTTAGTAGAAAAAAATGGAAGGATGACTATTTTCTAAATACAGAGAAAATATTAAAAAAATGGAGGTGAAAAGGGACTTGGGAGTCCTTGTACAGGTTTCCACAAAGGTTAATTTGCAGGTTGAGTCTGTGGTGAGGAAGGTAACTGCAATGCTAGCATTCATTTCAAGAGGATTAGAATATAAAAGCAAGGATGTAATGTTGAGACTTTATAAAGCGCTGGTGAGGCCTCATTTGGAGTATTGCGAGCAGTATTCAGACCCTTATCTGAGAAAGGATGTGCTAAAGCTGGAGAGGGTTCAAAAGAATTTCATGAAAATGATTCCAGGATTGAATGGCTTGTCATATGAAGAATACTTGATGGCTCTGAGCCTGTACTTACTGGAATTCAGAAGAATGAGAGGTCAACCTCATTGAAATCTATTGAAAATGGTGAAGGACCTTGATAGAGCAGAGAGAATGTTTCCCATGGTAGGAGAGTCTAAGACCAGAGGTCACAACCTCAGAATAGAGGGCGTCCTTTTAGAATGGAGATGAGAAGGAATTGCTTTAGCCAGAGAGTGGTGAATCTGTGGAATTCTTTGTCACAGGCAGTTGTGGAGGCCAAGTCTTTATGAATATTTATGGCAGAGGTTGGTAGATTCTTGACTGATCGGGGCATGAAGGGATATGGGGAGATGGCAGGAGATTGAGGTTGAGAGGAAAATTGGATCAGCCATGATGAAATGGCAGAGCAGATGCGATGGGTCAAATGGCTTAATTCTCCTCCTATAGTTTATGGTGTTATGGTCTAAAGAACTGCTTTACATCTTGGAGCAGATCAGCTAATCCAGATTTATCTATGGCATAGTTTTTTTAAAAAACAGTAGAGTTAACTGGAGGATGGACCTATCAGTATTCAATCGTTTTTTTCCAACTCAGCTCCTGATAATTCTGCAAACTGATATATTAATATATTGTGTAACATTGGATTTTTAAACCCCAGCTTTGCTCCTTTCACTAATTTCTACATCCTGAATTCTTGAGCAATAGACATGATTTTAAATTATTTTTCTATGTAAGGGTGTGAGACCGGAATAATCAGCACATTCTTGTTTTAACAGCGCTGTGTCTCCAAGTGATTCAGTACATTTCTGATGCAACATGCAGTCAGAATAAGAAAAGTTATCACATGCAATACATTATAATTATGTTACATCATTTCACGTGAGTAGAAACTTCCTTACCATAATTTCATCATCTTACACTATTGCTTCATTTTAAAAACAGCTTAGTCAATTCCCCTCTCTTTTCCATTATACCTTTATACTTAATCAGCTAATTGGTTACTTATTTCATGTTTGTTCATGTAATTTGAAAGCAATAAAGGCTATAATCTTCACCTTAACACAACAAATTATTTCAACATAATATAACTACATAACATGCATGTATTATTATAGTTCAATAAAACTGTACTTTCACTTGTCATAAATGTATTTGATTACCTTTATTTATACCTTTATTTTTAAAATGTGCATGCAGTTTGACTGTTTTCAAAAACATTTCTCCCTTTATTAATTTTCTACAGTGCCTTGTGAAAGTAGTCAGCCTCCAACCATTTGTTCACATAAATGGGTATTACAACCAGGGATTCTGATCAATTTAACTGAGGATATTTATTTGTGAATCACATGTTCCCTTTTTAACAGTAAAAGCCAAATTAATGGGGAAAACTGAAAAGAATTCAAAACTAAAAATTCAAAACCTGAAATGTCAGCAGTTGAAAAGTATTCATCCATCTTTGCTGAGTGCTTTGCTGAACCACCTCTCACAGCTATTACAGACAGTAGTCTTTTTGGATAGGTCTCTATTATGTTTGCACAATGTGATGGAGCAAGACTTACTCATTCCTCCTTGCAAAATTACTCAGGGTGTGTCTGCTTAGTTGGGGAGTGGCAGTGGGCAGCAATCTTCAGGTCTTGTCAGTGGTGTTTGACTAAGGTCTAAGGTCAGTACTCTGACTGAACCATTTAAGGACATCAATTTTCTTTATTTGAAGCCGCTCTGTTGTTGCTCTGGCAGTGTACTTTGGGTCATTGCCCTGCTGAAAGAGAAGCTTCCTCCCCAGTTTAAGCTTTCTGGCAAAGGCTGGCAGGTTTATTATCCAAGATCTCTCTGTATTTAGCAGCATTCACCTTCCCATCAATCCTGACCAGATTTCCAGTCTCTGCTACTGAAAAGCATCCCCATACATGATGCTACTTTGCTGATGCACAGTATTTGATTTATGCCAAATATACTTCCACATTTTTACAACATCTTCTATGTGACACTTTCCAAAGTTTTTTCGGGAAGGGATAAGCTTTTTTTCAGTAGTATGTGTGGCGTAAATCTAATACTGTGCATCATCCAGGTAACACCGTCCCTACTGTAAAGTATAGTGGATCCTTTTATGGGGATCCTTTTCAGCAGCAAGAACTGAAAATCTAGTCAGGATTGATGGGAAATAATTAAAAATACAGCAATTTTCCTTCCACTTTGCCTCTTTTGTCTATACTGTAATCTCCATTGAAATCTGTGTGCCATTAGATACTGCGCTTGGTTTAAATTGGTGCAAGATTCAATCCAGTAAGATGTCAGTGAATCTCAGCAAGGCTGGAGTCTGCTGCTGGAATATTGGTGTTGACAGAACAAACAGACAATTTCAGCCCTCCAAATTCATTAGTGAATTCCAGACTTACAGTACATCATTGTAATTACTGCCACATCAATTGCTAAACGCTGCCAGCTCCATTTAGAACCTTCTGGCAATGATCAGCAAGTACTAGTCTTTTGAAGATCTGTCTTATTTTTGAAGCTAAGGTCAGAAAATGTTCCACATATCCATCTAGGTTATGTTGCTTACATTCAGCTCACACCCATAATTATGGACATTAGATTTTAGCGCCTTTGATGATTCCTATAATAAAATCATACAGCACACTAGAAAGGCTTTTGGCCCAAGAACGCATCGGTCCTTCAAAAGAACTATTCATTTGCCTTTACCCATAGTTCTGCATTTTGTTTTCTTTTCCAAGTTCATATACAATTTCCTTTGAAAGTTACTATTCAATCTTCACAATCCTTCCAGACAATGCACTGCAGAACATTTTGATTCTCTTCTTAAAAAAGATTCTCTCCAAACTATGTTTCTTTTTGCTAAATTGCTTAAAATTACAGATTCACGTGTAACTTTACAAAGCAGAATTTAAAAGCTTCTATCGTAGTTTTAAGAGCAGTTGGCCCTTTTGATCCTTGTGAGTAGGAGACAAAAATATCCTTTTGAAATATTAAGCATGGATGTAGGAAATTAGGCTTTGTTGTTGTGATTTTTCTTTTGCTGCCCTATCCTACTAATCATTTTCCCATGGCTACATGAATACCTTCGTGTATACACCCTTATTTCTTTCACATCATATCATGTAATCTGAAACCTTAACTCAAGCCACAACAATTCAGATCACATGAGCTACTTTAGTCATCAGTCACTTGGCACAGTAAGCAGTGATATAAACCCCACCCAGAGAACTGAGGACGAAATCCAAGACTGGCACTCTAATGCCGTGCCGAGGGAGTGCAGAACTCTCAGAGATGGTAAATCTTGGATGAGGTAACAGTCTAAAGTTCTCTGAGCTCTTTCAGAACTCAGTTTTCAACAGCAAAGTTAGCCCTTGTTCCCCCAGTCAAAATCTTTAAAAAGTGAAACACTTCAGATACAGGGAATCTGAAGGAAGTATTTTATACTAGTAGTACGCAATAAATCAAAATCTGCTGGGCACTTCCAGTACTATCTATTTAAAAAAAACTGATTTTTTAGTGGATGATTATGCCAGTTGTCATCGTTGTTGTGGCTATCCCTCGAGGTCCAGGATGATGGTCTTCGTTCTGAAGTGGCCCACAGAGCGAAGACGCCTGTGCGTGTATTTGTTTAACATGTACTTGATGTTGCACTCCAAGAAGCACACGATACTTCACAAATCAATCAACATCCTTTCCAAAGGGCATTGCCCAGAATTGAGTACAATAGCACAGCAATTTTATAAAGGTGTAGTTTAATTTTCTTGCTGATTTACACTACGCCTGTGAACCTGAAGATGCTCTCAACTTGCTCTGCCAGGATCCGAGGGTATATATCCTAAGTTCTCTGTATTCTTATGGCCTTTAAAATTATACAATTTATTAATATTTTCCATTCATTATTCCTTCAAACTTCTTTTTCACTTTATTTAGCATGCATTAAACTTTGTCTGATTTGTCATTATTTCTTACTGTCACTGCTGTGCACACTTCATAATACCTTTTGGATGTCTGATCAGCACATTTTGCCTGTGTCCATATGGTACTGTGGAACTCCAGTTTACTGACATCTATTATTTCCTGATTTGTCAATTGCATTTTGTCAAATTAAAGAACCAAATTAACCGTTTCAGTCTCTGTTCAGTGCCATTATCATATAACTTGTTTGCTGGTCAGAGAAATTTTACCTAAAAAAAGTCTGTGCTGCACAGGTGGCTGTGGAGGCCAAGTCATTGGGTATATTTAAGGCAGAGGTTGATAGATTCTTGATTAGTCAGGGCATGAAGTGATACAGGGAGAAGGCAGGAGATTGGGGCCGAGAGGGAAAATGGATCAGCCATGATGAAGTGGTGGAAAGACTTGATGGGCCAAATGGCCTAATTCTGCTCCTATATCTTATGCTCTGATAGTCTAATCATAAACATGAGAAAGTCTGCAGATTCTGGAAATCCAAAGCGACACTCTCCAAATGCTGGAGCAAGTCAGCAGGTCAGGCAACATCTATGGAAATGAACAAACAGTCAACGTTTCAGGCCAAGATCCTTCTTCAGGACAGAAAAGGCAGTGGTGGGGGGGGTGGGGGGGGAGATGCCAGAATAATAAAGTGGGGGAGGGGAAAAGGCAAGCTGGAAGCTGATAGTTGAAGGTGGGTGGAAAGGTAAAGGGCTGGAGAAGAGGGAATCTAATCAGAGAGAAGAGTGGACCAGAGGAGAAGGAAGGAGGAGGGGACCCAGGGGGAAGTGATAGGAGGTGAGAAGAGTTAAAAGGCTGGAGTAGGGAATGGAGGAAGAAGGGAAGAGGAAGGAAATTTTTATTATCAGAAAGAGAAATCGTTATTCATGCCATCAGGTTAGAGGCTACCCAGATGGAATATAAAGTGTTGCTCCTCCCCCTTGAGGATGGCTTCGTCTTAGCATGAGAGGAGGCCATGAACCGACATGTTGGAACATGAATGGGAATCAGAATTAAAATGTTTGGCCACTGGGAAGTTCCACTTCTGGCGGAATGGAACGGAGGTGCTCGACAAGGCAGTCCCCCAATTTATGACGGGTCTCACCAATATAGAGGAGCACTGGACACAATAGACAACACCAGTAGATTTGCAGGTGAAGGGTTGCCTCACCTGGAAGGCCTGTTTGGGGCCCTGAATGGTGGCGAGGGTGGAGATGTAGGGGCAGATGCTTGCAAGGGTAAGTACCAGAAACGGGATCAGTCAGGAAGGATGAACGAGCAGGGGAGTTGCATAGGAAGTGATCCCTGTGAAAAGCGGAATGGAGGGAGAGGGAAAGATGTGCTTGGTGATGGGAACCCATGGGAGATGGTGGAAGTTATGGAGAATTTTGTGTTGGATGCAGAGACTGGTGGTGTGGTAGCTGAGGACAAGAGGAATCCTGTCCCTGGTGGGATGGTGGGAGGATGGGTGAGGGCAGACATGGATGAAATGGAAGAGATGCAGTTCAGGATAGCATTGATGGTAGAGGAAGGAAAGCTCCTTTCTTTGAAGAAGATGGTATCTCATTAGTTCAGGACTGAGAAGCTTCTCTTGTTCAAGAAAAGGAAATAGCGTTTTTACAGGAGACAGTGTGGAAAGAGCTGCTTGTCTTTTATTAAATAGCACTTTCTTTTGTTCTGGCTTGTTGATGCAAGAAAATCTCCACCACTGTTGTTAGGTTTTCGTGGTAGTTGTTTCTAGTTTCCACCTCTTTAAATAGTGTAACATTTTCAGTGTTTTAGATCTTCCCATTTTGAGGAGAATTTAGGAGCATAACCAGAGCCTCAAACTTGTGCAGTCTAATTTTCCTCAGTGATTTTATGTATCCTATCTGGATGGAGTGGCTTTCTACTTTGGGGACTGACAACCAGTTAAGACATTTTTCTATCTAAGTTCATCTGCCCTGATATTCCTACTGACCTTTTACTGCTACATCAAGAGCACCCCCTTTCCAGCAGAGACAAAAGCTGCAACTCTCTGGGAAACCTCGATTCAAGATTCAACATTCAAGACTGTTTATTGTTATTCTTCAGTACATGAGTGTAAAGGAGAATGAAATGATTATTACTCTGGATCTGACATAGAATCCAGTAAGAATCATGTTCAGAATCAGGTTTATAATCACCGGCATGTGTCGTGAAATTTGTTAACTTAGCAGCAGCAGTTCATTGCAATATGTAATACAGAAGAAGAAGAAAAATAAATAAATAAATTACAGTATATGTATATTGAATAGATTAAAATTATGCAAAAACATGAATAATATATATTTAAAAGGTGAGGTAATGTTCACGGGTTCAACGTCCATTTAGGAAACGGATGGCAGAGGGGAAGAAGCTGTTCCTGAATCGCTGAGTGTGTGTCTTCAGGCTTCTGTCCCTCCTACCTGATGGTAACAGTGAGAAAAGGACATTCCCCGGGTGCTGGGGGTCCTTAATAATGGACGCAGCTTTTCTGAGTCACTGCTCCTTGAAGATGTCCAGGGTACTTTGTAGGCTAGTACCCAAGATGGAGCCAACTAAATTTACGGCCCTCTGCAGCGTCTTGTAGCCCTCCCCATACCAGACAGTGATGCAGCCTGTCTGAATGCTCTCTACAGTACATCTATAGAAGTTTTTGAGTGTTTTTCTTGTCATACCAAATCTCTTCAAACTCTGAATGAAGCATAGTTACTGTCTTGCCTTCTCTATTGCTGTATTGATATGTTAGGACCAGGTTAGGTCCTCAGAAATCTTGACACCCATGAACATGAAATTGCTCACTCTCTCCACTTCTGATCCCTCTACAGGGATTGCTATGTGTTCTTTTATCTTACCCTTCCTGAAGTTCACAATTAGCTCTTTTGTCTTACTGACCATTGAGTGCAAGGTTGTTGCTGCGACAGCACTCGATTAGTTGGCATATCTTGCTCCTGTACACCCTCTTGTCTCCATCTGAGACTCTACTAACAATGGTTGTATCATCAGCAAATTTATAGATGGTATTTGGGATAAAAAACATAAGAATAAAAAACAATAATTATAGTACAAATATAAAAACAATCCTATAAAACACAATGTACTAGTAACCGTTAAACCATTACATACATAGACTAATTGTATGTACAATGAAATAACACTAGATGATGTGTATGTAATGGTGCTAGGGGTGGTGGGGTGGGTTAATGAGTGGAGGTGTTGGTTTGTCTGATGGCTTGGGGGAAGTGACTGCTTTTGAATCTAGTGGTCTTGGTGTGGATGCTGTGTAGCCTCTTCCCTGATGGGAATGGAAATGAAACTCGTGAATTAAACAGAAGCCCCTTAATCCACTGGGACCTCAACGGTCACCACTCAGCACCATTGAAGTTGTGTAAGTCCTCCTGGACCAGTTCAGAAATATGGACCTCAACAATGATGAATCTAAACCGGGTTCACAAAAAATCAGAAGAATATCCACAAAGGGTACAGATGTAGAAGATCCTTGGATTATAACCATATAACAATTATAGCACAGGAACAGGCTATCTCGGCCCTTCTAGTCCGTGCCGAACGCTTAGTTTCAACTCGTCCCACCGACCTGCACTCAGCCCGTAACCGTCCATTCCTTTCCTGTCGATATAGCTATCCAATTTTACTTTAAATGACAATATCGAACCTGCCTCTACCACTTCTGCTGGAAGCTCGTTCCGCACAGCTACCACTCTCTGAGTAAAGAAGATCCCCCTCATGTTACTACTAAACTTTTGCCCTTTAACTCACAACTCATGTCCTCTTGTTTGAATCTCCCCTACTCTCAATGGAAAAAGCCTATCCATGTCAACTCTATCTATCCTCCTCATAATTTTAAATACCTCTATCAAGTCCCCCCTCAACCTTCTACGCTCCAAAGAATAAAGACCCAACTTGTTCAACCTTTCTCTGTAACCTAGGTGCTGAAACCCAGATAACATTCTAGTAAATCTTCTCCATACTCTCTTTGTTTTGTTGAAATCTTTCCTATAATTCAGTGACCAGAACTGTACACAATACTCCAACTTTGGCCTTACCAATGCCTTGTACAATTTTAACATTACATCCCAACTCCTATACTCAATGCTCTGATTTATAAAAGCCAGCATACCAAAAGCTTTCTTCACCACTCTATCCACCTGAGATTCCACCTTCAGGGAACTATACACAATTATTCCTAGATCCCTCTATTCTACTGCATTCTCCAATGCCCTACCATTTACCATGTATGTCCTACCAAAATGTAGCACCTCACATTTATCAGCATTAGACTCCATCTGCCATCTTTCAGCCCACTCTTCTAACTGGCCTAAATCTCTCTGCAAGCTTTGAAAGCCTACTTCATTATCTACAACGCCACCTACCTTCGTATCATCTGCATACTTAATAATCCAATTTACCACCCCATCATCCAGATCATTAATGTATATGACAAACAATATTGGACCCAGTACAGATCCCTGAGGCACACCACTAGTCACTGGCCTCCAATCTGACAAACAGTTATCCACCACTACTCTTTGGCATCTCCCATCCAGACACTGCTGAATCCATTTTACTACTTCAATATTAATACCTAACGATTGAACATTCCTAACTAACCTTCCATGTGGAACCTTGTCAAAGGCCTTACTGAAGTCCATATAGACAACATCCACCGCTTTACCCTCGTCAACTTTCCTAGTAACCTCTTTAAAAAATTCAATAAGATTCGTCAAACGTGACCTTCCACGTACAAATCTATGTTGACTGTTCCTAATCAGACCCTGTCTATCCAGATAATTATATATACCGTCTCTAAGAATACTTTCCATCAATTTACCCACCACTGACGTCAAAATCACAGGCCAATAATTGTTAGGTTTACTCTTAGAACCCTTTTTAAACAATGGAACGACATGAGCAATACGCCAATCCTCCGACACCATCCCCGTTTCTAATGATGTTTGAAATATTTCTGTCAGAGCCCCTGCTATGTCTGCACTAACTTCCCTAAAGGTCCTAGGGAATATCCTGTCAGGACCCGGAGAATATTCCTCTTTTATATTCCTTAAAAGCGCCAGTACTTCCTCTTCTTTAATCATCATAGTTTCCATAAATTCCCTACCTGTTTCCCGTACCTTACACAATTCAATATCCTTCTCTTTAGAGAATACCGAAGAAAAGAAATTTTTCAAAATCTCCCCGCATAGGTTCCACACATAGCTGTCCACTCTTATTCTCCAAGGGACCAATTTTATCCCTCACTATCCTTTTGTTATTAATATAACTGTAGAAACCCTTTGGATTTATTTTCACCTTACTTGCCAAAGCAACCTCATATCTTCTTTTAGCTTTACTAATTTCTTTCTTAAGATTCTTTTTACATTCTTTATATTCCTCGAACACCTCATTTACTCCATGCTGCCTATATTTATTGTAGATGTCTCTCTTTTTCTGAACCAAGTTTCCAATATCCCTTGAAAACCATGGCTCTCTCAAACTTTTAATCTTTCCTTTCAACCTAACAGAAACATAAAGACTCTGTACTCTCAAAATTTCACCTTTAAATGACCTCCATTTCTCTATTACATCCTTCCCATAAAACAAATTGCCCCAATCCACTCCTTCTAAATCCTTTTGCATCTCCTCAAAGTTAGCCTTTCTCCAATCAAAAATCTCAACCCTGGGTCCGGACCTATCCTTCTCCATAATTATATTGAAACTAATGGCATTGTGATCACTGGACCCGAAGTGCTCCCCAACACATACCTTCGTCACCTGACCTATCTCATTCCCTAATAGGAGATCCAACACTGCCCCTTCTCTAGTTGGTACCTCTATGTATTGCTGCAAAAAACTATCCTGCACACATTTTACAAACTCCAAACCATCCATGCTCTTTTACAGGATGGGCTTCCCAGTCTATGTGTGGAAAATTAAAATCTCCCACAATCACAACCCTGTGCTTACTATAAATATCTGCTATCTCCTTACAAATTTGATCCTCCAATTCTCGCTCCCCACTAGGTGGTCTATAATATACCCCTATAAGTGTTACTACACCTTTCCCATTCTTCAATTCCACCCAAATAGCCCCCCTAAACAAGCCCTCTAATCTATCCTGCCAGAGCACTGCTGTAATATTTTCTCTGACAAGCAATGCAACACCTCCCCCTCTTGTCCCTCCGATTCTATCACACCTGAAGCAACAAAATCCAGGAATATTTAGTTGCCAATCACACCCCTCCTGCAACTATGTTTCACTAATAGCTACCATATCATACTTCCAGGTATCAATCCATACTTTAAGCTCATCCACCTTTCTTATAATGCTCCTAGCATTAAAATAAATGCATTTAAGATGCACTTATGCATTGCATTAAACTAATAGTCTCATGCTCTGTCTGTCTGTTTGTGACCTTCAATTAGTGCAAAAGGTGCATCCAAGCCCACAAGATTATGATAAGTTCATTCAAGCAGAAATGCTAAACCCAAATGAAGATCCAGAGCTGCATGAATTGGTATGGAAGCACATGATACATGGTCCGTATTGCACCACTAAATCACCATGTTGGCAAAATGGTACATGCAGTAAGAGGAACCCGAAGCCATTTACTGAGCACACAAGGTGTGGGGTGATCATATCCTGTGTGTAGGAGACGGTCTGTGCAAATGGGAGGATTTGAAGGTCATCAACTAGGACGACAAAGTCAAAATATAACTTCTGAATTGATGGTTCCCTATAATGCCCAATGATTAAAGCTGTTCAATTGTCATCTAAATGTAGAAATATGCTCATCTGTCAAGTCCATCAAATACGTGATCAGGTGTACCATGAAGGGGAGTGATCGGGCAATTTCTGGAGTGGATATAGAAGACGAAATCACACAGTATTTGACAGACAGATATATCGGGCCCTCTGAAGCTGTCGGATTGATACTTGGATTTCCAAATCACGAGAGGGAACCAGCTGTTGTTCGCCTTCAAGTGCACCTTCCCCAACAGCATCAAGTATTCTTTCGAGATAGTGCTGCTGTACAACTGAATAATGATATGTCAAGAAGCACTTTCACGGAATTCATGGATCTTTGCACTCACAATCCATTTGCAAGAACCCTGTACTATGCGGATATTCCCAGATTCTACACGTGCACTAATAAGAGATGGGAAAGAAGGAGAATGGGCAAAAGAGTGGAGGGGTACTTTGGCATTTTTGAAGCAAATGTTCTGGGTCGAGTGTATACTGTTTCTCCATGAAGTGGTGACCTCTACTATTTGAAACTTCTTCATCACACAAAGGGAACAGTGTCTTTCCAATCATTGAAAACACATGCTGGAGATATACTTCCATCATTCAAAGAGGTCTGCAGAGAGAGAGGAGTGTTGCAAGCTGACGATCATTGGCAGCAAACTATGGAAGAAGCAGCGAGAACAAGAATGCACAGAGCAATGAGAGATTTGTTTGTTGTCTTGCTAACAAACACTGAAATCAACAATCCACGGCAATTATGGAACGGGTTCAAGAATGCAATGTCTGAAGATTGCTTACAAATCGACGACAGTGCGCGCGGCCTCTTGGGTGATGAATATCTGTTATCTGTCAAGTAGGGGACTGTGCACAATCCTGATTTGATGGAGACAGACGTGAGAGCACAGCGGAACATCTGGAAAACTTTTGAAACGGCTGCTTTGCGACCACTGCTACTGTGTGTCGGCTTTGCGTGTTTTAGCAGCCCGGGAGAGGTCGAAGGCGCTTGGAAGAGGATGGCTCTCGGGAGGTTGTTTCGGGAGAGGCTGCTCGGAAGCTCGGAGTTTTCGGACAGATGGACTCAGTGTCGACTGTGGTCGGCTGCTTCCAAGGTATCGGCAAGTTGACGGTGCCCGGAGGTTTATGGCAGGGAGTTTCTCCCTTTTGCCGCCGCTATCAGGGACTCGGAAGTCGATTGACTCGGGACTTTGAGACTATTTTTTTTACTGTGCGTATGGACTGTTCTTCATCAAATTATGGTATTGCTTTGCACTGCTGTAACTATATGTTATAATTACGTGGTTTTGTCAGTGTTAGTCTTTGGTCTGTTCGTTTTCTGTGATATCACGCTGGAGAAACATTGTATCATTTCTTAATGCATGTATGCATTTCTAGGACAATGAAAGAGGACTGAGTGTTCTCATAATCTAAATGGAGAGGAGAACTGTCAATGATCCTAACATCATGATGGATGAGAGGCATCATGAACAAGCTCTTCTGTATTTCCAAGAGAAGCTTGAGAATTTGGGCAAAACACTTGAAGAATATAACTTGCCGACACCAAAAAACTATACAATTCCTCAAAGTGCTGGCAATCTGGAATTATTGCGTGAACTGCAATACAACAGAGATGAACGGCAGGAATTTGTTTCACAGAAGGAGCCCCTATTGAATAATGAGCAAAGAGAGGTATATGAATATGTGTGTGACTGCTTGGAAAGGAATCTTTCTTCAATGGTTTTCATTGATGCACCAGGAGGAACGGGCAAGACATTTATCATCAACTTGATCCTCGCTAACGTTAGGGGAGATGGAGGTGTTGCTATTGCTGTAGCATCATCAGGTATTGCAGCAACATTGATGCCTGGTGGTAGGACAGTGCATTCATGATTCAAAATACCCCTCAAAGTCAATGAGGATGCCCTTTGTAACATCGATAAAAACACTGCAAATTTACTCCAAAATGCAAAGCTTATTGTCTGGGATGAGTGCTGCATGATTAGGAGGGAGAGCTTTGAAGCCGTGGACCGCACTGTTCGTGATGTATGCAGCAAGAATAAGGCCTTCGGGGGTATTTTAACCATTTGCTGTGGTGATTTCCGTCTGCTTCTAGCAGTTGTGAAACGCGGGAATGATGCTGATGGGGAGAATTCATGCATAAAAAATCCTACTTATAGGGAAGCTTCATCAAGTTTCAATTGAAAAGAAAGATGCGATTGAGTGAGGGGGAAGGATGGTATTCTCAGTTCTTATTGGATGTTGGAGAAGACAAGATTGAGAAAAATGAAAACAATGAAATCAAATTACCTGAAAATATGATTCTGCTAGCAACAACTATGGAAGAATGCATTGATTTCATCTACCCGACATTCGACAATCCTGCAGAACTCTTCTCAAGGAATTCTATCTTGGTTCCTCTTATATGAATGATGTGAAAAATAAACTTCACATGTATTAGACACTTCCCTGGAATCATGAAAGAATACTGCTCCTTCAATGCTGTAAGTGAAGGAGCTAATGCCGCGCATTTTCCTACAGAATTCCTTGATTCCATCGAACCCTCTGGATTGCCACCACATAATCTGGAATTGAAGAGGGGATCTCCCATCATTTCAATGAGGAACTTGGATCCACCAAGGCTTTGCAATGGAACGTGAATGATGGTGAAAGAACTGCACGACAATCACATCGTAGCAAAGATAAACATTGGTGCGTTCAAAAATGACATTGTTATGATCCCAGGAATTACTCTCAGTTTATCAGAAGGGGAAGATGTCCCTCTTCGGCGGAGCCAGTTCCGGATACCGTCATGCTTTGCTATGACTATACATAAGGTGCAAGGCCAAACCATGGAGAATGTGTTGATTTATCTGGAGCAACCGGTATTCCCGCATGGTCAGCTGTATGTGGCTTTAAGCCGGGGAAAAAGAAATGAAAATGTTCGCATATTCCTGAAGGGTGGCAGATCAACCAGAAATGTGGTCATAAAAAGTGTCCTTCGTTAAACGAGGAGGAGCAATATTTGTCTTGTTACACGTCTTTCTTCTTTAATACACTGAGTTCTTCTTCGTTAATTTGCAAAGCACATCACATCAGACTGCACTACCTTTCTCTCAAAATGTGCCCCAATGGGTCACCCGTTGTCTAGTAGTCAACTGTAATTGGTATCAGCAAGATCCATATGAGATACAAATATAGAAAATTCAAGAAAATCTCTTATCCATCAGAACATATGCACGACAGGAAAATATGAAGGGAGAATTACAGTGAAATCTGGTGCATTGGGCATTTTCTGCCTCAGCTATCTATATATAACTTTATGGTTTTGCTCTACAATCCCCATCACTGATAAGAAAAAAAACACACACAGTTGTCATTTAATACCTCAATTTCATTCTAATGTTTAATTATTATTTCTTTTCCTTTCAATAGATTGTTACTATAAGCAAGTTTGAGTTTGCTCTTCTGGGAACTATTCTCATACTCTCTGTTCATTTGTAGCTCTCCTCTTAATTATGTTTTGATTTGATTCACACTGCTTTATGAAGATTGCAATTGTCGTAAACCTTATTTAGCTATTTTATTTTAACCTCTGTGAATGTTGTCATTCAAGGGGTGCTGACCCTGGATTTTCATCCTTCCTATCTCTCATAATGTGTCATCTCTGCACTGAAAACATCTCTTTAAAGGCTTCCATTGGTTTGGCTACTAGTGTTTGATTTCAATCTACCTTCAGCTGTCACATGAATTTTACCCTCGTCTAATTATCTACTTTAATTTTAGTTGGAAACATTTCTGTTTTCTTAACTACTTTGATATTTTAAAAGACAGAGATGAATTTAAAACAGCTTTTCATGAGTCAATCATGATTCTAAGTATATTGTTAAGTGTAGAGAGAGCACCAAATTTTGGAAAGGTGCAAGAGAAAATATTTTGCCTTTGAGGATGAAACACTGAGAGAAAGCAGTATTGGAAATGAATGAGAGAGAAAGTGAGGGATGAAGAAACTGGCAGGAGAGCGGGAAGGAGATTTAAGGAGGAGTTTGGATCAATAAAAAGGGGAGGGAAAAGGAAGAGTTGATCAGAGAGAATTGGAGAGTGGGCTCATAATGAGAAAGCATAATCTGATTCAGTAGCCAGATAGAGGGTAGAGATTCAAATCCATCCCCAGCTTTCAACTGAGGAATTGCCTTCGGGTGTCTCCTGTCTCCATGCCTGGGAGAGGTGTGTCTGATCCTTACTGCACATCTCCTTCCTTTTTACGGGACATTGCATTTGGTAACCTGTATCATGATAAGGCACGTTATTGCATGTTACATCAGAAAAATGTTTTCTTTTTCTTTATTTTGTGTCACAAACCATAAGAGGCACATGAGGCAATGACGGCAGATTACCATATACTGTATAAACATGCAAACAAGCATTTTAGAGATTCGTTAACTGTTTCATGACTCCCTCGCTTTTTTAAAATACAGTATTTCTGGTTTTTGCACATTTTAAAACTCTATTCAATATACACATCTGTAATTAATTTACTTATTTATTGTTATTATTTTAATTTTATTTATCATTTCTTTCTCTTCTATACTATGCATTGCTTTGAACTGCTGCTGCTAAGTTAATGAATTTCACGTCACATGCCAGTGATAATAAACCTGATTCTGATGAATCTTCTGCTGCCTGGGATCTCAAGTTTGTGGCCACAGTCCCGACTTGCAAGCTACCCGGGTCGCAAATAGCTCACAGGAATTAAGCACCATTCTAAGCTGGGAGCACCTGATCTGGGGAGCAGTTACACATTGTTTGCTATTTGAAGATGCTTCTCCACAATTCCTGGCTTTACTTCACTGTCTTAGTGGATATTGGATGTAAGAGTGGGGATGGGGCTGCAGGCCAGAAGAAGCCTGAATGGCTTCCTGGTGGATTTACTCAGGTTTAGCCAAGGTATTAATGTACTGCCCAAAGGTGGGTGTTAAGAGAGGGATTGAGCATTCCTTGCCTCTCTTTATGAAGGTATGGAGGAGATCAGAAATGGAAGTTACTTGCAGCCTTTGTCACCATCTATAGAAACAATACTAACCAAATTTACTGTTACCTTCCTTAAATATAATTTGGGTTTTATCGACAATGAGCCTCATTCAGGACTTGCTTTATTAAGTCACAATAAACGCAATATTTCAGGTTGATATATCCTGGACTTTTTTTTTTGAGTAATACATTAAAGTCAAGATTCTTTCTGACCCTTCAGAAGGAAGTAAGCCCTTGGCCCGATGTCTATTAAAGTAAAAAAAGGAATTGCTTTTGTCTCCTGGTCAACATTTATTTCTCCATCAACAGGACAGAAATTGATTATCTGGCCATTGTCACATGAATGTTAATGGGAGCTCATTGTGTACAAAATGATTTTCACTTTCCTCACGTTCACTCAGTACAGTAAATACCCTTCGGAGAAAGACGAACAAAACAATAAATAAAACACCCTGTGCTGCTGGAAGATCTTAAGACATGTGGAACTCACACTTTAACTGCCCCAATCTTCCTGTGCACATTCCAGCTTAAAGGATACACTGAAGCTTGGTGCAGACAATTCAAAGACTTAGCGACGAGGATCTGCGGGCCAAGGTCTTACCAAAGGCTGAGTTCTGTGCATCAACTTTTTAAACACTTTTCAAAAAGGCCACCCGATGCTTTGTAAATAGAATTCATTGACTTGATGACACCACGGACTACTGACTGGATGGCTCAATGAACGCAGACATCCCACCTCTCCCAGATGTTCCGTTAGACTCCCGCATATCGATAGCAGCTCCCTGATGCCTGCATATTATATACAATATCCCGGAAATCGATTTTTTTGAGAGCCAGCTAGTGAGAGGGGGTGGGGGGTGAGAGAGAGAGAGAGAGAGAGAGAGAAAGAAAATCCTGATCCTGATTGGTCTCTCTTTGTGCTAAGTAGACTTATCAGTTTTCTCTGTGGGCAGGCTTTACAGTCGACATCTCTCTCTCTTTCATTGTCCATCAGTTCAGTTTAGTGTCCTGCAGCGCCATGACAGACTATTCCAAAAAAAGAAAATAGAAATCGTACTTCACCCCAGACTAAATTAAAGTGTTCCCCTGCCTAACAGGGGTCAAAAATAATTACAGTGTTGCTCACTGCACTGTTTACAACAGTGACTTTTCCATTGCCCATGGTGGGTTAAATGACTGTAAAAGATATGTTGAGGTGAGTTTAACAGGTGTCATTCGTTTATTAGCATAGCTAACGTTATTTAAACTAGCAAGCGAGCTGCTAAGGAGCTGCTCTATTGATGTCTTACGTGATGAGGCCAAGATCCCTGTAGACTTGCTTACAGTTGTAATAGAATAGAATTAAAAAAACCGACTCCATGATAATATAATATAATTATGTATTATGTCCTGTACATACACCCTTGGAGGTCGACGGGGGGGGGGCGGGGGTGAAATGAATTTCTGCAGGGTGGGGTGGATGTCTGTGAACGTAACTAAAGGCATGAGGTATTTTATTGCATTTTAAATATATCTCCACTAATAAAGTTGAAACAAAACATTATTATATGTAAAACGCCGAGGTTTGTATTGAAATGAGCAAAATAAATCGAGCGCGCTTCCTTGCATTGCAAACTGGACCGGATGGATGCAGCCCATTCCATGACAAGCGAAGTCTTATGGTGTTCCTTTTAAATCTATTGTAGTTCTTTATTTTCCTGTAAATGCCGGCAAGAAAATGACTCTCAAAGTATTACGTGGCTGTATGTTTGTACTTTGATAATAAATGTACAGGTATTTGTATTTTGCAACTGCTGATGTCAGCCCTCGCGTCGAATCACGTTCCATTTTGGTAGTTATAAAAGGCAGAAGTCCCGCCTCTTGTTTGGTTTGCCGTCAACAACATTCGCGGAGCGCGTTCGTGTATTCAGCCATCGATCCCCGAAACTTGCGAGATGCCCGTGTTCTCGGAGTGCTTGGGGACTATCGGGGCCACTCTGTCCTCACCGACGTGGGTCCTCCTCGTCACTTTCCTCGTCCTGCTGAGCTGGTAAGTGACTGACCAAGTCATTCTTCCAAATCAAAGGAGGAAGTTTGCTGCAGTTGGAACTAAGAGTGAAAAGTCTAACTTTCTCTGGATGTTTTGTTATTGATCTAGTGTATATTAGTGTGGAACCAAAGTAATCAGCGGGAAGGAAAGTGCCTTTGCAATTTAGTTCGAGATACTGTTGAGCCAATAGGGTCTAGTTCAGTTATTTGAAATCGAGTTGATCTGATGGGTTGGGGTTCAATGTGTAGGGACTGAGCTGATCTGAGAAGGATGAGTTCAGTGTGGGGGAATGGGGTTGGGTTTCAATGTGTAGAAATTGAGCTAATCTGATAGGGTTAAGTTCAGTGTGAGGGTATGGGGTTGGATTTCAATGTGTGGGGAAGGGGTTGCGTTTCAATGTGTGGGGAAGGAATTGGGTTTCAATGTGTGGGGAAGGGTTGGGGTTCAATGTGTGGGGAAGGAGTTGGGGTTCAAGGTATGAGGAAGAAGTTGGGTTTCAATGTGTGGGGACAGGGTTGGGGTTCGATGTGTGGGGAAGGAGTTGGGGTTCGATGTTGGGGACGGGGTTGTGGTTCAATGTATGGGGACAGGGTTGGGGTTCAATGTGTGGGGACGGGGCTGGGTTTCAATGTGTTGTAACTGAGCGGATCTGATGGGGTTGAGTTCAGTGTATGGGAACTGAGCTGAATGTATTGGGGATTCCAGTTTCAGCTTGAGAGAATTGTACTTCTTGTGACTGAATGCACTTCCTACAGGGTCTTCTCACATCCTAAAGATATGCAGATTAGTTGGCTAATTGACCTTTGTAAATGATCCCCAAGTGTGTTGGAGGCCCTCTGTTGGTCAAGGTTGACCATAGATGTCTGTCACAGCTGTCCGCCTACATGATACACAAGCCAGGGCAGTGCGATTTGGAGAGTAAGCACATGCAAAAGCCCTTCCCCCATCTTCATGCAGCTGATGAATCCAGAAGGATGGCAGAGACCAATACAGTTTGGCACCAGCTGCGCCTCAGGAGTTGCCAGTCAGTGTTGAATTTAAGATAGGGCTGTGTTGGGGGCTCGATCTCCAGATTGTTTTTCAGGGATTACTCACAAAGCCTTCCCCATGAGTAGGTAAAACCACAAGCAGTGAAGGTTTGAGATCAGTTTTGCTTCCAGATGAGCTGCCAACCATCTGCCAGAACTGACTGCTTTTGGAGCTGCAGTAACCCGCCCTTGCCCCTTCACCTGTCAGTAGAAATAGTTCCACAGGGCTAAGCCTCACACAAAGGCCAGGAGTTGGACTTGGTTGTCAGAGGCTATTTGTGATTCATGTCCTCGGGAGCATTTCACCACAACCCCCAACGCAGTATAATAACCTTCAAGAACCTGGTGTGTAAGTGGATGTTAAAACCCTGGGGAGAGTTGAATAGATTGTGGGGAGAAATCTTTAAAAAAGAATTAATATAGAATCCATACAAAAGAATTGTTGATGGTCTGTATAGACTCAATGGGCTAAAGTGCTTGTCTCTTTGTGACGAATGAAGTTTAGATTCAGTGAGTTGGGATCAAGCTGATTCCAGTGGGGTCGGTTTTGGTTGTGCTGGAAAAGGGATGTATTTCTGGATGAGATAAAAACTAATTTTAATGGGAGGCATTTGAAGAAATTACACATGGACTTCACCTTTCAGTTTGCAAAGTACTACTTTGTCTTTTAGCAAGCTGACATTTAAATCTTACTACTTTATTGTTGCTTGCAATAAAGTCCAATGGTTATAAAATGATTAGATAGAGCCAAGAACAGAAAGTATTTTGAGCTGTGTGAGTAGTTGGAGATGCCTGTTGAGGCTGGTGATCTAAACCTGCTTACAGCTTCTTTGTTTTCTTAATTTACTGCTTCATATTTTTTCTGCATGATGCTCTCAATATTCTTTTCAGATGTGAACTATTGGAGCATTCCTTCATTTTAATGCTTCAGTCTGTCTTTGTAAATCACTTTTCATTAAAAACAGATCATCAAATTTGGATGTTATTGTTTTTTCTTCTGATCCCATTCATAGACCAATAAGAATAGCCATTGAGCAGGAAGTACACATGTTGAAGGCAGTGCTATTTTCTTCCAAACAAGTAATGCGGAATTATATACCAAACAACTACCAATTATCTAGTCCCTTTCACAGTTATGTCCCAATATACTCGAATTACGATCATTGGAAAATCGGGTGATCACTATGCACCACAAAAAAACTCTCATAGACAGCATGGTGATAATGAGAAAACTTCCCTGTGGTGTTGACTGAGAGATAAATATTGGGTGTTAAATTTCCGAAATAGTGCCAGGGATCTTTATATTTCTATATTAGGAGTTGTGGAGAGAAAGATGATACATATTTTCAAAAAACACTTTATTCATAAAATTTGCAAATATAACTGTATTTTTGTGCCACCATTCAAAAAATACTGATTTCACTTACAACATTCATGATATTTGCATTACATCAATTTTTCTTTTGCTTATATTCTATGAGGAAGACCTTGCATTGATTTCAGTGTCTCTGTGCAAAATCAAGAGATTTGTTCTTTGTTTGGAAGTTCTGGTGATGAGCATTCTACCAAAGGAATTTGACAGACTCTTCCAAAACCATCCGTCAGAATCCAGTTTTTCTCCCGCAGAGCTCTCAATGTTCAATGCAAACCATTACCTATTTGACTTTTGCTCTGAGGTGTTTGTGCATTTCTTTGTCAGGGACAGGTGGTATGACATAGTTCAACAGTATGGGAAGTTTTGCAACAATGTGACCAGAATCCTCCTCTGTAGTACTGATGATAGACACAGCCTCTGTGGTAATAATACTTGATATTTGTGTCCTTAATATCTTTGCACAGTTTATGCAGCTAGGCAATGATACCCGTCACAATTAGAGTCACAGTTGGTACATTCTTCCTCTTTGTGCATGATGTCTTTGAGGAAACAATCAATTTTCAATCTCCAAATAAGATGGAATATGACCTTGAATGTTGCAGCACAGAAGTTGGGTATTGACTACGTCTATGGCATGTATAGCAACATCGAGAGCATCTAGTAGCTGATGAGTAGGTTCTTTTCTGATAACAACAGAGATACCAATAGAGACAATGTTTACACAGTGCCAATTTCTGTTTCCCCCGGCTATACATTCCTCCTAGCTCTTTGTTCCTGAGCTGTTACCCTTGATTCCAGTTTGAATTTCAAATTCCACATAAAGTGACCAGAGCAGCATTTCAACAGTAGAGAACTATTGCAAAGGTACATCTGTTTCTGTCACATAATAATGCTGAATTAACAAATTCATGCCTTTATGTTGAATAGACTAAATTACTGCAATGCACTTTTTACCGGCCTTCCAAAGCAATCTGTTGACAAACTTCAACTCATTCAGAACAATGCTAGACTTTGAACTTAAACCAGAATGATGGAGCATATCACATCTCTGCATCAGCTTCATGTATCTTTTAGAATTAATTTTAAGGTTCTCTTAGTTGTTTTTAAAACTCTCAATGGTTTGAGATTGGAGTACATCACAGAATCGCTTTCTTTTTATAATCATGCTCGAAGTTTCAGGTCTTCTTCTGCTGGTCTCTTCAATTTAAATAATCTCCCTCAAAAGATGATTGGTAGGTCAGCGGTTTTGAACTATGGAACTCAGTTGATTTTGACACTTTTAAAAGGGAGCTCAAAGCCTATTTACTTAACCTTGCTTTTAGCTAACACCATTTTTATTTTCACATTTGCACTATATCTCACTGTAAAGCACTATGAACTACACCCATTTCTACAAAGAGTGCTCTATAGATAAGTTACATTATAATTATTATGCCATCTGAACCGTATCTGCAGTACATTAGATTTGTAATCAGGCCTACCTGTGAAGAGGATAAATGATCCATTTGCCCAAAAAAATTGGTTCATATTTGCTGCCATACATATTGGCCCCCAGGGCCCTTTGAAACTGATGGCAGATGGCCAGTGATCTGCAGACTGACAGTGAACTTGAGTAGAAAATGGCAATATTACCCATGTGTTGTAAGGGCTTAAGTTGCCCTTGTCAAGACAGAGCACCCTTCTGCAAGCAATCAAGAAAGTATGGGGCAATTTATGTTAGGACCGGTGGACTAACTGCTTCTAGATTCATTGTTTTCTTAATTTCATTCTTGGTATTTTTCTGTAAGACTCTCTCAGCATTCTTTTCAGATGTGAACTATTGGAGCATTCCTATCTTTGCACACAGGAAGAAACCATAACTTTCTGTATCAATAGAAGATCGAAGTTTGAAGATCTGAATTTATTGAAAAGTGATATGCAAAGATAGGTTAAAGCATTAAAATAAAGGAATGTTCCAATAGTTCACATCCAAAAAGAATACTGGGACACAGTTACAGAAAAATACCAAGAATGAAATTAAGAAAACAACAAGAGGAGCCTTCCTGAGCCTGCTCAGAGACAGTCCAAGTATGCTACAAGATGTAAACTCATTATCTACTCAGCAGTGGCCTGAGAAATAGAATCGACCTCCTGGTTACTGGTTTAAAAAAAATCCAGCATAGGATAGTAATGAATTTTCTTTCCAGAAGAGTGGAAATGCGTTTTCGTGTCGTAGATGCAGTTCCCTGTGGTTCCCCCGCAACCCCCACCCTCCCATTTTTGTGACCAACTGCTCTTGTTGAGCTCAAAAACATGGTTTCAAAGAATCTGCTGGCACCGAGCTTAGGCATACAGTAAACAATGAGCATGATTGTCATATATTTGAGGAAGTTAACTGATGTGAATCCTTCACGTAGAAAGAACAGGGAGAGAAAATGCAGATGAAATGGTGCAGTGTTAATAAGCGTGCAAGAACCCACGGACGTCGGAGAACAAGTATCAGAGATTTTAACTGTTGGGAAAGGAGACTGGATAGGTGGGGCGGGGAGGAGTGCTGAGAGCACTCAGCACCCCAGGCATTTCCAGTGGAGAGAACAGTAAAGCTGATCTTTTCAGGTCAAGAGCCCTTCATCAGAACTGAAACGATGAAAAGACAAGCATGTTCAAGCTGCTTGGAGGCTGAGGAATAGAGAGAAAGGGCGCAGAACAGAGTTAATGAGATTACAATTACTTTAAAAATCAGAAATTAGAAGCAGAACAAAACCAAAATATCAGCTTTCCTCATTAGAGAGTGAAGGGAAAAATGGGTAGTTAATTAAAATGATTAAGTTTAGTATAAATTCCCAAGGCCTCTAACATGCCCAGAGGGAAGAATGGATGTTGTTCCCATGATGAAGTTGAAGGCAGAGAGGTCAGCGAAGGTGTGGGATGGAGATTAATGGATGGGTGGCTGGAAGTTCTGAGTCAACCTTGCAGACTGAACTGAGGCGTTCGGTCAAGCAGTCACCCAATGTGCTCCTAATTTCCCCAAGGGAACCACATTGGGCAAGTCAAATACTATGTACTTTGTGTAAAGGAACACAATACGCAAGTATATTTGATAATGTTTGTGCTAACCAGTTTTAGATTTTTATAAGACTATAACCATTTAACTTAAACTTGCAGGTACAGTGTTTCATCATTTGGGACTTTTAAACGGCTTGGAATTCCAGGGCCAAGGCCAGTACCATTCTTCGGAACATTCTTGCATTACAGAAAAGTATGATTTTTTTTATTGTGTCAGCAGTACTTCCTGTTAGTGCTTCATCTGTTATCAAACAATTCTTTAATTGGTTAAAAGAAGGTACAATATAAGATCTGAGAGGGACTTTTCTGAAATTCTTTGCTATATTTGAGTGAGAGAAGATGTGGGAGTGTTGACTTTCCATATGCTCCAGTGTAAACATTTCATTCAGTGTTGTCAAGCATTCAGAAAGTTTGGTGATTGAATATCTGCCCCTGTGAATAGCACAATCAAAGCTTCATCTTGGAGTAAATACATTAGAGCAAAATTAACATAACAACTTAGTTGAGAATTATTATTTTTTTAAATTAAATTTAAAAAAACCTTTCTATGGGAAAGGATTCAAAACAAAAGTTATTACGTCACTGTATGCACCAGCCTACCACGAGGGAGCTTTTCAAAGGCCAAAATAGATTCCAAATAGATAATATCCACCATCCTACCCTTGTCACTCATCTTTGTGGTTTCCTCAACAATCTTAACTGAATTTCCCCAGGACTTCCCAAAAAAGCCAAGCCAACTGTATCTAATCTGTCCATGCTTATTCAAACATGATAAATCCTGTTCCTAAGAATCTTTTCCAATAATTTCCATACCACTGATGTAAGATTCACTGAATTATAATATCCTGATTTGTTCCTGTTGCCCTTAAATAAAGGGGAAAGGTTGGATATTTTCCAGTCTTCTGGGATCTCACCTGTGGCTAAAGAGGGTACAAAGATCTCAATTAAAGTCCCAACAAAGTTCCTTGCCTCCCTCAGTGTCCTGGGGTAGATTCCATCAGGCTCTGGGGATTTAACCACCTCAAAGTTTTTCAATAAACCAAATATCGATTCCCTAATATCGATATGTCATAGAGTAGAACATCAGCAAACCCCTCCTTGATCTCACGATCATCAATGTCCTTGATTTTGGTGAATACTGATGCAAAATGCTCAGTTGGGACCTCAGTCACTCCCTGCCTCACGGTGTCCTTTGTTCTTCAGTGGACCTACATTTTCCCTAGCTACACTCTTTCAATACCTTGGGATTCTCCTTAATCCTACTTGCCAAGGACATTTCATGGCCCCTTTTAGCCCTGTAAATACTTTCTTCAAGTTATTTCCTGTTTCTTTTGTGGTTCCTCAACGTCTTTGTCTGATTTGAGCTGATGGATTGGTGTGTTGCTGCACAACACTTTAGTCAAAGAAAATAGTTTACTTAACTGCAAGCACTGCAGGTTTTCTTTAGTGCAGAATGAAATAGGGTGATTTCTAAATGACTTGCTGTATGCCAGAAAGACTTCTGCCCATGCAAACTTTACCCTTCAGATAAAAATAGCAGAGACCTTCAGCAGCAGAGCTTTTCAGACAGGTGTATGTAGTGGATGGTTCACCTGCAGGAGGTCCTAGGCTTGTCATCATTGACATGGTCTCTGGATATATTGTTCAATGAAGAGGAATTGGGTACTTATCACTCTTGGGGCATAGGCTCTCCTTCAGCTTCTTTTATGCTGATCTATCATTGACTGTCTTGTACCAATAGATGCAACATATTTACCAAAGGAATGCTCAGAGCAAGATATAATAATTCCTGTATATTTTAGCTGCTTGTGTGCCCACATCATGACTCAATAGTATTATATGAATATCGTTTGTTTTCTTCTTGGCAAGGGTTTTTTTAACTTTGATCAAGAATGCTACAAAAAGTATGGAAAATTCTGGGGGTGAGTACATCCTTCTTTTGCAAGCTACAGTAAATTAGTTTGGCTCAACACTGGGCTGAAGGGCCTGTTTGTTTGCTGTACCTTTCTGTGTTCTCTATTCTATACCACAATGCTAAACACCACTGTTCATGTTGACATTATTCATTCATCTATTTGTTTGGATTGTTATTTAACTTTGATTTATCTGTTTCTTTTGCATTTATGCAATCAAACTGTGGAAATGTCTCCATTTTGCATTCATTCTATGGTCCTGAAGATGTCCTTCATTGGACTGAGATGCAAGAGGGGAGTTCATTTATGGGACAATAGATCTTTGCAATGAATAATGAAGTACTGAATGTTTTCCTTTCCTGGGATTCGGTGCATTTTATCCATTCTTGGGTTGTTGTGAGGATAGGCTGAATCTACTATCCATTAAGGACTATCTACTAAGGAATTTCCAAAGCTATTGTCCAGAATTTGACCATTTGACAACTTCCTACGAGTTGGATGAGTCTGGGGTAAATGTACTCAAATAGTGCAAAGACAATTGATCCTGGAAGTGATATTGTTAGGTGGGGAACTCTTGAATGTCTAGAATCTTCCTTTATTTTTGACATTGGGAAAACAATGGGAAACCTGCCAAGTTAATAGGGTTTTATTGTAATTGATGCAAATCTAGAAGTCAAATGCACTCAGAGTATGTCATTAAGTTTAGATCTGCACGACCTCTCCAAATCAATCCACAGGCAGATAACTAGATGTTAGAACAAAGGGATCTGGAAATATGGGTCCATAATTCATTGAAAGTGACATCACAGATAGATAAGGGTTGTAAAGAATACCTTTGACACATTGGGCTTCATAAATCAAAGTACTGAGTACAGGAGGTGAGATGTAATGTTGAAGTTTTATAAGATGTTTATGGGTTGGAGTATTGTGTGCAGTTTCGATCACCTAACTACGTGAAAGATGTAAAGATGCAAAGGTTGAAAGAGTACAGAGATTTACAAGGATATTGCCAGGATTGGAGGACCTGAGCTATAAAGAAAGCTTGAATAGGTTAGGACTTTATTCCCCAGAACGTAGAAGATTAGGGTGAGATTTCATTGTGCTCATTAATGAGGGATAGTGCAGGCATACACCAGGAGGCCAGCATGTAGGATCGTCAACTAAGCTTTATTCATAAAGTTGCTTGTACAATATGTGAACTCCTCCCACTTGGCACAGGAATACCACAACATCTCCCTTCTCGGAAAAAAAGGAGAACTAGGTATGTACTTCTTGTCCAGAGAACTGCATTGAAATTAATAGGCACTGAAATTGAGCGATTCAGTTCACTTTACCCATAGCTTGTAACTTGTGCTCCTTACATAAACATAAAAAACAATTGCCAAGAATTATAACTGTCTTTCTCTTTGTTTTTAACACTCTCAATCACTTGTTTTCCTCAACCAACACACATCAAAGTTGCTGGTGAACGCAGCAGGCCAAGCAGCATCTATAGGAAGAGGCGCAGTCGACGTTTCAGGCCGAGACCCTTGTTTTCCTCCTTTTTTTCCTACCAATTTCTTTTTTTAAAACTCTTTTTCTGAAATGTTTTCAGCATTAAATCTCTTTATATTAAAAAAGCAGGAAAGCTAATGGAGATCAGGGTAGACAACTTGAACACTCTGAGAAACCGGGAGGATTATCCTGACTCTGCAGTTACTTTCCCTAAGCTATTAGGCTATGGAGAAAATCTCTGTGGTGGAACAGATAAACAAGCATATCTGGTAGATAGGTTCCCGGAAGTGTTGGAGTGGATGGAGGTCCTTGAACAGGTGTATCCACTTCAGGTAAGTGGTTCTCTTCATGAGGATCAGGACACTCTATTTCTTCCTTTACCTTTCGTGGACTTTAAAGGCACAGGAGTGCCTGATTTCACCTTGTGATGTTCTGATCACAAGTGATCGTGGTGCATGCTGCTGGACAATTGTTCATATTTTGAATTGGTCTGAAACCCTAACAGCTTCACTACTCCTGAGCGGCGGCAAAGACTTTGCTCTGTGTCTGAGACCATGCATGACGTTCATTTTCTCACGCCATGTTGTCTCAAAATGTGGTAAGTGAGGTTGGAGAAAGGAAGGAAGAACGGGCAGGCTTCTTCTCAGTCTCTGGCCCATTGACAGCTCTGATAGACCATAGCCATTCGTAAGAGGAGTGGAACGATCAGCTAGCAGTGCTTTGCTGGCGTCTTTTTGCCTTCAGTAGGACACTTTTAACGGTTTGCACTGCTCCATTTGCCTGTGGGTACCATGAACTACTTGTCTGGTGGTTGAACTCTTGGTCCCTAGCAAAGGCCTTGAATTATGGACTGTTTTCTGACACACATTCTCTGGTATTCCATGTTGAGCGAATACAGCTTTCAATTGCTGTATAACTGTGGGTGAGGATGTAGAGGATGGCTTGGACACCATAAGACATAGGAGCTGAATTAGGCCATCTGGCCCATCGAGTCTGTTCCACCACTCAATCATGGCTGATATATTTTTTTTATCTCCTCTTGAACTTAACTCCCTGGCCTTCTCCCTGTAACCTTTGATGCCATGTCCAATCAAGAACCGATCAGTCTCAGCCTTAGGTACACCCAGTGACCTGCCCCTCCCCCCATAGCTGCATGTGGCAACAAATTCCACAAATTCACCACCCTTTGGCTAAAGAAATTTCTCCGTGTCTCTGTTTTGAAAGGGCGCCTCTCTATCCTGAGGCTGTGCTGTCTTTTCCTGGACTCTCCCACCATGGGAAACGACCTTTTCCACATCTACTTTGTCCAGGTCTTTCAACACTCGAAAGGTTTCAATGAGTTCCCCCCTCATCCTTTTGAATTCCAGTGAGTACAGATCCATCAAACGTTTGTCGTATGATAACCCCTTCATTCCTGGATTCATCAGGACACCTCAACATTCCATGAGTAGTAATCTACAGTGAGAACATATTTATCTCTTTTCAGCTCAACAATGTCTGTGCCTGCAATTTTCCATGAGAAGTCTGGGAATTCTGTGGGACAGAGAGGTTCAGCATGATTTTTGTGCTGTTTTCTGCATGCTTCACATTGCTTTATGTAATCTCCCAGCTGTGTGCTCAGACCATGATACCACATGGATTACCTTGCTCTTAAGAGACATTTTTCGATGCCTTGATGTCCCTGGTAGATTTGACTCATAATTTTGGCATGCAGAGAAGCAGGAATGATGAGCCTGGAGCCCTTTAGCAACAAACTGTTAAGAACGGTGAGTATGTCTCTTTCAGGCCAGTAAGGTCTGAGTTTGTGAGCTCCTTTTGGGAAAAGCTGGCCATCCATGCTCACAGTTTTGCATTACCTTGCTGTAGATTTGGTCCTTTTCAACTCAGCACAAATTTCATCCAGTTTGCTCTGTGATGTAGAAAAGCTTTCACGTACCTAAGCTGAGTAGATGTTGAATATTCCTTGAGGGAGGAGTCAGCTTTCATCCACTCACATTTGCATGTTTTGCATGAGCACTCCTCCAGGCCAAAGGAAAAGGCATCTGCTGAGACCTTGGTTGCTTTGTTGGGTTCAGAGATCACCAATGTTGGAGGAGAGAGAAACTTTGCTTTAAGTGATGAGAATGACTCTCCCGTGGTCTGTCCCAGGTCCAAACGTCTCTCTGAGAGAGAACATCACATAGTGACTTTATTTTCTCTGCCAAATCTGGAATGAACTTTCCCAGCTGGTTTACCATGCCCAGGAAACTGTGAATCTCCAATATATTCATAGGTTGTTCCATGTTCTGAACTTCTGCCAGTTTGTCCGAGTCTGGTTGCACTCCCTCTAAGGACATTTGGTGGCCTGAGAATTCACCTCCAACTTTGCAAATTCACATTTCTTTTTGTTCAGGGCAATTCCAGCCTGTTTCTGCCACAACCACGGATACAGCAGCGCAGTGGATACGACAATTATGCTTGTGTACAATACACGTGTCAGCTAATTATTATTTAATCGTGATAGTATCTAACTCCATACTTGTTGTCGTAGTGCTTGTCAAGACTTGGACAGAGCATGGCAACGCTTCACTGCCTGTTTGCGTTCAGCCTTCTCTGAGAAATTGGACTGTCAAGTCAACTGACTCTGCGACTAGCGGTATTCGTTTAATGTTTAGATGTTGTTTTCAGCCGTAGTGTTTTCTATTTCAGAGTTTTAGTTAATGGCTCTGTTTGGCCTAGTGTTTATTGTTTTATTTTCCCTTTTGACATTGTTCACATTGACGTCTGTGAACTATCAGCGTGCTTCAGCATCTCTCACTCCGCACTCGGGCCATATCGGAACCAGGTAACAGCAAGTCTCGAACACACAGAGATGCGCCCAGCAGAGAGAGAGCAGCTGACCTTGGCCGTGAGATTCATTGATCAGGTAGGAGACAAGCTACAGGCAATGGAATATGTTCTCAGTGAAGTTACGGAGGGCAGTGAAGCAGTTAATTTCATACCGACAAGCCCAGTCTCACTTGAAGGAACAGGTATTGTCCCTAGCCACAACTGTTCAACAGCTCACCACAGATGACCAGACTCAGGTGTCTGCGATTTCCACACTCATGGCTGCCTTTCACGAACTTGCTGTGAACAGCCAGCATTGGCTGACAGTCATTAACGTTCTCACAAACTCAATTCAGCAGCTTCAGGCCACCTCAGTCCCACTCCCAGCATCTAGCAGGTCATCCTTTTCTGCTGCCCCGACAATCTCTGCTACTAACGCTCCCGCACCCGGACCAAAGCCGACTCCCACGACTTTACAGGAAGCGAGTATTCCACCACCAGGCGGATCCCGATGGTGCAGGTATTTTATTACCCAATGCGAGCTGACATTCCAAGCCCAGTCTGGTCGTTTTGGTGTTGATGCGCGAAAATTGGCGTACATGGTTAATCTTCTGACAGACAACCACTCAGCCTGTTCAACACTTTACAGGAGCAAGGATACTCCGCAGTCCAGTCGTTCCAACATTTCGTGGTGGAGTTAAGGAAGGATTTTGATCTTCCATATGTGTTTAGGAGGCTGCTCACTGACTCTTCGACCTGCGCCAAGGCAGAGGAACGGTGAGAGCCAATGCAGTTAAATTCCATACCCTTGCAGTAGAGACGGGATGGAATGAGAGATATTTCATCACTGCCTTCCAGTGTGGACTGAATACAGGGGTCCGGCATCTGAGGCAGTTTCTACTTTGTTCTCATGTTCCTCACTTGAGCCTCCGAAGATGAGTATATCATCCATGTGGTCTACTACTCCTTCCATTCCCTCCAACATTTGGTTCATCCTCATCTGAAAGAGTTCAGGGGCTGATGAGATACCAAGCGAGTGTATCCTGAAGGCATAACGTCCATATGGAGGTTGTGAGCTTCTGTGATTCAGCATCTAAATGGATCTGCCAGAACCCTGAATTTGCATCAAGTTTGGTGGAGAACTTTGCTGCATCCAGCATACCTACTGTGTGCTCCACAGAGAGCAGAATAAACTTCACCTGACTCACTACCTTATTCAGTTCTGTTAGATCAACACTGATCTTCACTGTGCCATCTGGCTTGGGAACAGGAACAATGCCCGCACAGCAGTCAGTAGAGACATTCACTCAAACACCTCCATTCTCTCAAGTTCAGCTTTGACTTTGTTCATCAATGGGACCAGTGTAGCCTTGCTCTGGTTGGAGAGCAGGGCATCACTCCTAGCCTCAGTTGGATAAGGTGCTCTTCCTTCAGCACCGCGAGGCTTGTGACCAACTCCTGGTACTTCTGCTGCTAAACATCACTTAGTGAATTGAACCTTGCCACGTGGTTCAGCTTCTTGATGGCATGTCGTCCCAGTAGTGGTGAGAAGTGATTTTTCACTGTTTCTCATTTTTATGAACAGAAGTAGTAAACGTTCCTTTCTCACTGAGCTGATGGTTCCCTGGCCCCATGAGCAGTTTCTTTGATGGGTTTAGCATAATGCCTGTTTTGAACTGACATTCAGGGATGGCTGTGACATGTACCTCAGTGTCCATTTTGAATGTCACTGCCTCATTTTGCAACTGAACCGTAGTACATCAGCCTTGTCTACTTGAATCTAGAGTTCATTCCCTTTGCCTGAATCACGGTCTTCTTTGACCTTCTGGACTGTTTTTGAGTGATGCTGGCTTTTATAATGGCGAACGCTATTGTGTTGGTGGACAGGGCTCTTTGACATGGAATGAAAACTTGCCGCATCTCCTGCAGTTGGACATTTTACCTGCTTTTTGTTTCACCTGTCTGTTTTGTTTCAATTGAACTCTACTCTCACTGCTTTCTGACTGCATCTTGTTTGTACCCTTCTTGTACAGCTTCTAGATTTACCATAGCATCATTTTCATGCCTGAGTTCTACCTGTGCTGGTGAACATTCTCACTCACCCTGACCATAGTAATAGCTTTGTCTGGTATGAATGAGATTTGCACTCGAAGTCTCGCTGACAATTTAGTGTCTAATAGCCCGGCTCCAATCCTGTCTCTGAGCTCATGTCTCGGACTTCCATATGCACGTTTGTCTAACAGGGCATACAAATGCTGTGATGAAGTTATTTACACTTTCATCTGTCTCCTGTTCTCTGGAGTTGAACTTTGCCCTTTGATATGTCACATTTTGCTTTCCTGTGAAATATTCTGCACTGTTTTGCATTCCCTTTTCTAAGTATCTGTCAGTTCGAATCCCCCGGTGAACGTCATCTTCTTTGTCACCCGTGCAGTATATCAGCGTGCTTACTTGATGCTCTTCTGGAGCCTGAGTGAAATTGCTTGCAGCCCTAAATCTCTCAGAGCATTTAAGCCATCTCTAAAAGTCCCATGGTTTAGGGAAATCAAATGTATTGAGGGACTTTATAATGTAAGTAGATGTATGCACTGCAGGTATTTGCTCCATTTTCCTGTTGATTTGTTTATTTCTTATTTACTTGGACTATAATTTTTTCTCTCCATGAGAGTTTGACTGACCTCTCTGGCTTCTCCACTGTATCTGTGTCTCTGTGCACTCTGCACTCTGCAAGGCTAGTGACCCACACACAAATTATTACCATGTATCCACTTTTGAGTACAGCCTGAAGGCATTGCCTAGCAACCCTGGCCAGTTCTCAGCTCCATTAGCAAACTAGCGTAGGCAGTTTAGGTTGATAAGTCTTTGGACAATTTTCCACAAATATAAGCAAACAAGAGCAGTCTTATTGTAAATTCTTTCTTGATGGGGATCTCCTTTGGTCTTTAGCCCAAATTAAATGCTCAACCACTTCTGACACCATGTTGTGCTCATTAATGAGGGAGAATGCAGAGCACACCAGGAGGGTAGCATGCAAGATCTTCCACTGATCTTTACTGGTAACACTGTTTGTACAATATGTGAACTCCTCCCTTGTGGGAGTGTCTAACTGAATGACATAGGAACAGCATTATTAACCACCACAACAAATTTGATAGAGATATTCAAAATTGAGGGGGGATAGATAGTAAATGAAAGCAAGTTTTTTCCACTAAGGTTGGGTGGGACTACAAATAGAGGTCATGGGTTAAGGGTGAAAGTTGAGAAGTTGAAGAGGAACATGAGGGGAAGCTTCTCCACTCAGGTAGTGAGAGTGTGGAATGAGCTGTCAGCACAAGTGGTGCATGCAAGCTGAATGTCAATGTTTAAGAGAAGCTTGGATGGGTACATAGATGGTGGGGTATGGAGGGCTATGGTCCTGGTGCAGGTCGATGGGAGTGGGGAGACTGAATTTTTCAGCACAGACTAGAAGGGCCAAAGAGCATGTTTCTGTGCTGAGCTTTTCTATGACTAATTTTCTTTGGTTGCCTCCCCTAAATGGCTACATTGTGCACCCTGGCATTTGATTCCAAATGTTGGAAGAGATAGAACATAAGTGGCTAAACCTTTTCACCTGTTTATTGCAACTGATTTTCTATTCCTGGATGTTTTATTCCCTCATTCACTTACTGAAAAAAAAATTGCTTTCCTTCAGGATTTTTGATGGGCGAAAGCCTCTTCTCTGCATTATGGACCCTGACCTGATTAAATCGATCTTTATAAAAGAATTCTACACATTGTTTACCAACAGGCAGGTTAGTATTTATGTGCATTGATAGTGGTTTCTTTTGTAACTCTGTTCTTGTTCCATTTTCTTCATTTCAATATTTAGATTAGCTTTCCTCGTCCCCCTTTAAGCCCCTGCTTACATGTGCGATACATGTTTAATGGAACTGCCAGGGATCACTTAAGCTAGAATTGCGATGCTTAAAAGGTAAGAGCATCTCAAACATGCCACTTTGGTGCTTGTTCCCCAAGCTCCCACCCCTACCTGCTCCTGCACACTCCTGTATTGTGATTGAAATGCCCCCTCTACTTACAACGTCCCTCGTTCTGCCTATCTCTGCAGTTTTAGAATCCAACATGTCACTTTGGCAAAGAATTTGATGCTTAATCTTTATTTCATTCAGAATTTTGGTCTGAATGGTCCGTTTGAGGAATCTGTCCTGGTTATCCAGGATGAGCGATGGAAGACAGTCCGAAGCATTCTTTCACCAACATTCAGCAGTGGGAGGCTAAAAGAGGTAACAATAAGGACTTTCTATTAATCAAATCTATTTTAGATTATGAGAACACTCAGTCCTCTTTTATTGTCATTTAGAAATGCAGACATGCATTAAGATATGATAGAATGTTTCTCCGGAGTGATATAACAGATAATAGAGAATAGGTGCAGGAGTAGGCCATTCGGCCCTTCGAGCCAGCACCGCCATTCACTGTGATCATGGCTGATCATCCACAATCAGTATCCAGTTCCTGCCTTATCCCCATAACCTTTGATTCCGCTATCTTTAAGAGCTCCATCCATCACTTTTTTGAAAGCATCCAGAGACTTGGCCTCCATAGCCTTCTGGGGCAGAGCATTCCATATATCCACTGCTCTCTGGGTGAAAAAGTTTTTTCTCAACTCCGTTCTAAATGGCCTACCCCTAATTCTTAAACTGTGGCCTCTGGTTCTGGACTCACCCATCAGCGGGAACATGCTTCCTGCCTCCAGCGTGCCCAATCCCTTAATAATCTTATATGTTTCAATAAGACACAGAAAACACGATAAATATCACAGAAAACAGGAGAAACCAAAGACTGAACACTGACAGAACCACATAATTATACCATATAGTTACAGCAGTGGAAAGCAATATCATAATTTGATGAAGAACAAACCATGGCTACGGTAAATAAAGTCTCAAAAGTCCCTGAGTCAATCGACTCCCAAGTCCCTGATAGCAGGCGGCAAAAGGGAGAAGCTCCCTGCCATAAACCTCCAGGCACCGTCAACTTGCCGATGGCTTGGAAGTAGCCGACACTGAGTCCATCCGTCTGAAAACTTCGAGCTTCCGACCAGCTCTCCGATACAGCCTCCCAAGCGTCATCGTCTGCCAAGCGCCTTTGACCTCGCCCCGGCTGCTGAAACACGCAAAGCCGAGGATTTCAGGGCCTTTTGCTCTGGAGATTCCGGTTACCACACACTAGCAGCTGCAGCGAAGCGGGCATTTCAGAAGTTTCCAGATGTTCGTCCGTACTCTCACATCCATCTCTCCATCAAGTCAGAATTGTGCACGGTCCCCTACTTGACAAATAAGAGACATCATCACCAAAGTGGCCACATGTGCTGCCATTGCGCCGCCATCTCCAAATATATGCCTCCAAATTCTCCTGCACGTATGCCTTCTGTGTCCTTTATAACAACTGGCCTATTGTGCAGGTGAGGGAGATTATGACTCATAGAAAACTTAAATACAGATTTTAACAGGGTGTTGAAGAGCAACCCGATAACATCTATACTGTTCCAAGGTTACCATATACCGAATACCTTAATTTACATCCGTGTTCCCTCTATAATTTGATAATTCCCTGCCTTTTTTGAATACATTAAAGCGGCACCTTTATTCCAACAGTTGTGGAGAATATCTTGGCCTAACAACAATATTCTTTAGATTCCTAAAACTTTTCCATAATATCGAAGGAATTATGATTGCCTGTTTACACAGAATGCTTGGAGTACAGGCTTGATCAGACAAAATTTCTTATCTTTTCCATTGGAGGTTGTATTATAAAATGGAAGCCCACAGAAGTATTTTCCTTGTGAAGGATGAAAGACGGCAGATATGGAAACAAGGGAATTGAGTACTTGTGTTGTCCTTAAGACATTTATTTAACTTTATTAATTCTCCACTTTAAATAATTTGTTCGTAACTATTTTCTATTTAAGTTAAAGGTTGATAACTACGTTACAGTTTAACAAAGGTAAAATTCATTGTCTATGGTATATCGCAGCACGTGATGACGTCACCTCTGGTTTCGCCACGTGTTGTGGGTAACTCTGGTTCAGAGAAAGAGGAAAGGTGGGGGTCCGTGCATGTTGCATGAACATGAAAAGCTCCATTTCTACCCACAAAGAAACATTGTAGAAGCAACACCGTGAGTTCATATGACAGTAGGCATGTTGAAGTAAAAATATTAATGAGGATTCTATTAAAGGAAGTGGCGGTTGAAGCGGCGCGCGTGGCGGCTTTTCAATTTCAAACGTGGGGTCAGCTGGAGCCTGGCGGCGGCTGGATGCGATCCGCCCCATCCCTTCCCTGGGCGGCTGAAGACACTCGCTAAAAGAAAAGAGCGCGCGTCTCCTTTTCACCATACGATGTTAATGTGGAAGAGTGAACAGTACATGGTTAACCTTACTATGACTCTGTTTTCATTGCTCCAGTTTAACTTGGTGTTTAGTCAGAGTTTCAACACACTGCACGAGAATGCTACAGTACTGATAATCCATTTATCAATTTTAGAAGACAGAACTTAATAAACAAAAACAAATGCAGATGGTGGAAAACTGAAATAAAATGAGAAAATGCTGGAAATACTCAACAGGAGAGACATTATCTGTGGAGAGATATGGAGAGAGTTAATGATTCTTTCTTTAAGTTTTAAAATTCCACAAGAGTGCTTTGAGTAAAGATCAACATTATGCAATACAGGTTTCCCCCACCATCCGAAGATGGAGCATTCCTATGAAACGGTTCGTAAGCCAAAATGTCGTAAAGTGAAGAAGCAATTACCATTTATTTATATGGGAAAAGTTTGTGAGCATTCGCAGACCCAAAAATAACCTACCAAATCATGCCAAATAACACATAAAACCTAAAATAACAGTAACATATAGTAAAAGCAGGAATGATATGATAAATACACAGCCTATATAAAGTAGAAATACTTTTCTACAATCATTACTGCACTGTTCTCCGTAGCGAAAATCTCACGCAAGCGCCGTCGGCAGAAAATCTCACGCAAGTGCTGTTGGCAGAAGCACGGCACAAGCGCTCTCCAGTAACCTTTAAGCTGTGAAGCTGCCAAATCATACCAAATAACACGCAAAAATACATAGCCTATATAAAGTAGAAATAATGTATGTGCAGTGTAGTATCACTTACCGGAATCGGGACAGCGCCAAGCAAACTGATGATGGTGTGTTAGTCTGAGTCGTCGCAGGTTGGGGTGGTGCAGTGGCCCCCACCCTCTGGGCCACCAACCGATACCGATCCGCGAAGCATGCAGTGGTAGCCGGGAGGCACACAGCACATCTTTAAGAAAAAAGCCGAAACAAACATGCTATTTAATTAGGTGCCGCCCGGCACGGAATTGTCGGCCCCGATCAGTGCCGATTTCCGATTGCGTCGTCTCTGATCTGGGCCGACAATTACGTGCCAGGCGGCACCTAATTAATTAGCTCTTTTCTTAAAGATATGCTGTGTGCTTCCCGGCTACTGCTGCATTCTCCGTGAATCGGTGTCTGTCTGTGGCCTGGGGGTTGGGGTGGTGGGACACTGGGGTGTCATCTCGTGATTGCCTATTTCCATTAGGGCAGGCAGGTCATCTTCTATCTTTGCCCGCCTCAATGTCGAAGGTTGAGGTACCTCGTCTACTGTGGCTGATGTGGAAGGCTTGCTTGACTGCTGAGCCTCGCGCATTTTTTCTATCACACAGTTCTTTGTAAGGACTCAAACCATCTTGCAAATATCCCCTAAACCTACATACCCTTTCAAAATTAAAGTCGAACTTTATCATTGCAGCGAAAATCTCACGCAGTTGCTTCACGTTCAGTTCGCTACTGCATTCGGTTTTGATTGTTATCCTTTTTTCTTCCAATTGCATCAGCTCTTCATCTATCAGATCTTGGTCATGGGATGTTAAAACCTCTTCAACGTCATCTTCGTCATCTTCTACAAGCCAAACTCACTTTGTCCTTACTTTGTTCACCACGATCGAAATGCTTAATTATGTCTAATTTTACACTAAGTGTAACACCCTTACGAGCTCTTTTAGGGTTTTCCGATACCATAGAACTCATCTTACTAACGGCTGCTCACAGGCACGTGTTAAAGCAATGCCGGTGAGAATGCAGTTCTGAATCCGAGGAGAGCGGCTCTTCGGGGCGTGCGCTGCCTTTTATCGCGCGCTGATTTTTTTTCGTAACAGTGAAAACACCTTCTGAAAGCGAAAACAGGGTACTAATATAGGCGTAACAATGAGATTTCGTAAAGTGAACGTTGGAAAAGCGGGGGACACCTGTATTGGAACAAGTAACTAAATTACAAAATTCGTAAGTCATCAGGATTTTAAAAAGTGTTTTAAAATACTGTTAGGATGTTACACTTTGCTTTAGAATAGTGCATCTTGAAAGGAAAAGACAGGGAATCATAGGTCTGAAGGAAGGAACTCTGTGAAAGGCATGGCAACCAAATATGCAAGGGCCCTGCATTGTAGAAACAAGAGACATTGTAGGATTGTAGAACAGAGGACCTTAGAGCAATGAAGAGTATTGATATGAGCAATATGAATTTTAAATTCAACCATTGATGTCACTAGTGCAGGTAAATGAGGAAATGTTGGGTTAACGGGATTTAGTGGAGTGTCTAATTCATTGACATTCTACTCTTTTGGAATGTATTGAATTTTTCTGTATGGCCATGTATTTAAGAATAAACCAGAATTGAAATTGTGATTTCTACATTGTTTTGGTCTGCATTACTAAAATTCACCAAATTCTGCAGGATTTTGTAATTAAACTGCTAGGACATTATATCCAGGACAAAAATTCTAAGGGCATTTAATGAACAAGCCTTTAATTTAACTTGTTTGTTTATTGGCTACATTGGTCATGTTTTAATGAGCTATTTTCCTGAAGGTCATAAAATGTCTTATCTGGAAATAAAGTCAATATTAATTTTCAAATTGATATTGGGAGGTAGTGTATAGTTAATTAGGATAGATAGGTCAAATGATTGATATCAGGATGTTTTGGGGAGGTGTTAACCAACTGAAAATCTCTAAAGAATACCTAATTGGTCCAGTACCTAGTTGTTTTGTACATTTTTAATTTTGGCTGTCTTTATTTTATCCCTTTCCCAGATGCATCCAATAATTTGTCATTATGCAAACAATCTTGTGAAATTGGCTGAAAAAAAGGTGAAGATGAATGAAGTTGTCCAACTAAAGGAGTGAGTAATTCGTCTGGTTGTTTCTTTGGCACAACTTTTTCCTTTTTAGAGTCATAGAGCCATTTTTTATCCCATTTCCAGCTGCTCCAGATCCCACTACAATCCACAATAGTCTTCCTCGTTATCAACCACACCCTCAATCTTGGAATTATCTGCAAATTTGTTTCTCCAGTTAACCACAGTATCATCCAGATTGTTGATATATTCGACAAACAACCATGGACCCAGCACCAATCCCTGCGGCACTCTACTAGGGACGGGCCTCCAGTCAAAGAGGCAGCCATCTTATTACCACTCTCTGGCTTCTCCCACAAAGCCAATGCCTAATCCAATTTATTACCTCATCTTGAATGATGAGCAACTGAATCTTCCTGATCACCCCTGCCCCCCTCCATACAGGACCTTGTCAAATGCTTTACTAAAGTCTATGTAGATAACATCTGCTGCCTTGCCTGCATCAACTTTCCTGGTAACTTCCTTGAAAAATTCTGTAAGATTGTTTAGATATGATCTGTCATGTTGAAAGCCATGCTGACTATCCTTGATCAGTACATGTCTATCCGAATACTTGTATCCGGTCCCTTGGAACAAACTTTTCCAGTACTCATGTCAGGATCACCAGCCTGTAATTTCCTGGTTTATTTTTAAAGCCTTCCTTAAACATCGGAACAATATTGGCTATCCTCCAATCCTCTGGTGCCCCATCTATCGCTAAGGATTTTTAAAATATCTCTGCTAGGATCCTGACAATTTCTGCATTTTTACAAAGGTCCGACAGAGCACCTTGTCTGGCCCTGGGGATTTATCTACACTAACTTGCCCCAAGGCAGCAAACACCACCACCTCTGTAAATCTGTATCAGGTCCATGAAGTTGGTGCCACTTTGCCTCACTTCTATAGACTCTGTGTCCATCTCCTGAGTAAATACAGATGCAAAAAAAATCATTTAGGATCTCTCCATCTCTTTTGGCTCCGTGCATTGATTATCATTCTGATCTTACAGAGGACCAGTTTTATCCCTTGTAATAATTTTTCTCTTAACGTAACTGTAGAATTCCTTTGGGTTCTCTGTCATGGATCACGTTCCTATTTATCCAAGCACTTTCAACCTCTTGGTGTTCCCACAGAGGACGAATATAATATCTGACTCCTCATCACTTAATTGATTATCCTGAGTCAGGGATCAATATATTTCTGAATATGAAGGGTAAAGTGGGACTGATTGGTAATTGATTTATCGCTTTAGGTTATTCGGCCCATTGAGTCTGCTCCCACATTCAATCATGGTTGATTTATTATCCCACTCAACACCATTCTCCTGCCTTTTCCCTGTAACCTTTGATGCCTTTATTAAGAACCTATCAACCTCCACTTTAAATATACTAAATGACTTTGCTTTCAGAGCCATCTGTGGCAATGAACTCCATAGATTCACCACCCTCTGGCTAAAGAAAATTTTCCTGATAGCTGTCCTAAATGGATGTCCTTCCATTTTGAGGCTGTGCTCTTTGGTCCTAGACTCTCACACTGCAAAAAACATTCACTCTATGTCCACTCTAGCTCAGCTTTTAGATATTCAACAGGTTTCAAGGAGATCCCCTTTCATTATTCTAAACTCAGCAAGTACAGCAGCAAGTACAGGCCAAGAGCGGTCAAACACTCCTGATACGTTCTGTCTTTACAATCCCAGAATCATTCTCATGAACTTTCTCTGGGCCCTCTCCAATGCAAGCACCTCCTTTCTTAGACAATGGACAATGGACTACTCCAAGTGCAGTCTGACCAATGCCTTATATGCCTCAACATTGTGTCCACCTTTTATAATCTAGTCCTCTCAAATTGTCCTTATCAATGACTCAGCCTGTAAGTTAACCTTTGGGGAATCCTGCACGATGATCCCCAATTCCCTTTGCACCGGATTTCTGAATTTTCTCACTGATTAGAAAATAGTATATGCCATTATTCCTTCTCGCTGACTGCAAGGCCATTCTTTTCCGTACACTATATTCCATCTCCCACTTCTTTGCCCATTCTAATCTGTCACATGTACTGGGGTACAGAGAAGAAAATTGTTTTGTATGACATCCATACATATCATCTGACAACATCAGTATATCAAGGTAGTACAAAAGAAAGGAAACAGCACAAAGCAGAAAGATCAGTCAGAGTTACAGAGGCAATGCAGTGCAAGCGGACAAAAAATTGCTAGCCCATGTTGAGATGGACTGTGAGGCCAAGAGGTCCATTAAATAGTCTTAGAACAGCAGTACAGAAGCTGAAACAAACAAGAGAATATCTGCAGGCGCTGGAAATCCAAGCAACACACCATGAAACACTGGAGGAACTAAGCAGTCTAGGCAGCATTTATAGAAAAAAAAGTACAATCAATGTTTTGAGCTGAAATCCTTCAGCAGGACTGGAGACAGAAAGCCGAGGAGTAGATTTAAAAAGGTGGGCGTAGGGGAGAGAGAAACACAAAGTGATAGGTGAAACCTGAAGGGGGAGGGATGAAGTAAAGAGCGGGAAAGCTGATTAAAAGAGACAGAAAGGTATGGAAGAAATAAAAGGGAGGAAGAGCACCAGAGGGAGGCAATGGGTGGGCAAGGTGATGAGGTGAGAGGGAAAAGGAGATGGGAAATGGGGAAGAACGGCGGGGAGGGGGGAGGTGAGGGAGCATTACCGGAAGTTCGAGAAATCGATGTTCATGGCATCAGGCTGGAGGCCACCCAAATGGAATATAAGGTGTTGCTCCTGCAGTCTAAGTGTGGCCTCATCACGACAGTGGAGGGGCCATGGGTAGACATATCGGAATGGGAAGTGGAACTAAAATACTTCCCTATGAATTTTACCTTTTTGTATTTTTCCCCATTTGAAAGATCAAAGTCTATCAAGACTTGATGGTAAATTCCTACTCTTGGGTCTGACTCCAGCTTAGCTGAAAAAACCATGCTAAAGGATCAATATTTCATGCTTTTTTTGAAATTAATCTTAATAATATTAACATAATTAGACACATCACATAACGAAAGTGGATGCAATGCATTTTCTAGGCAGATATTCTATGTTTTGTCCAAATGAGTGTCCCAAAAGAAAACAAAGTGCTGTTGGAGTGGTTTACTCTCTGAAGCCTGTCACAGAGGAGCACCTATACACCTGGCTCTGTGCATCTCCCAACATGTTGTTGTGTAGCAAACTGCGCAGGACATCAGTCATCAATAGTGCAATTCCAGTGGCAATCTCACAGCAATAATGCATATTTTGGTTGCCATGGATGCTGCAGAGGGGATGCCTGAGACTTCCCACCTTTATTCTAAAGGACATGAACGTTGCGGTCAATCAGAGGCATGTCTGTAGGAAGGAGAAGGTGCACGCACTGGGGGCGGACAGGGATTCTGCTACTATCAGCAAAGCCTGGCAGGAGGTGGTTCTAGTAGTCACTTTCCAATAGGAAAATCTCCACACATGGAGGAATGCTCAAAGATGTGTCATGACTTTGCAAGATTTGCCAGTGATGTTTACATTGTGAAGTTGGAAGTGCGGATTATGGAAGAGCACGTGCTGGCTACTTTGAGGTGCATTGGGGTAGATGAATCCCCAGGACCTGACAAGGTCTCCCCTTGGACTTTGTGGGAGGATTGTGCAGAAATTGCAGGGGCCCTGACAGAGCTATTTAAAATTCTTTAAGAACTATCTAGTGCAGCGGTCCCCAACCACCGGGCCACAAAGCATGAGCTACCGGGCCGCGAGGAAACCTTTCCTCATTCCCTGTCACGCGCACTGTTGAGCCATTACGCACGCATCATCCGTGTCAGCACGGGAAGAAGATCAACTCCTTGAGCTTGCAAATGATGGCGGGCTGAAATGTATGTTTGACATAACATCTCTGCCGGCATTCTGGATCAAAGTCGAGGCTAAATATCCTGAGATAGCCACAAAAGCACTGAAAATATTGCTTCCATTTCCAACATTTTTCTGCGAAGCGGAGTTTTCCGCAATGAAAACTAAATTGCGGAATAGACTGGACATAAGGAACCCCCTTCGAGTATCGCTCTCCCATCACCCCTCGATAGGACCGTCTTGTTACCGGAAAACAAGCCCAGGGCTCCCACTGATTCAGCGATGTTGGTGTATTGAAATGATTTTATATGTTCATACGGGGAAAATATGTGCTGTGTGTTTAATATCCAATCGTTACTTAAAATGTTATGATGCTATTGTCTTATATAACCATATAACAATTACAACACGGAAACAGGCCATCTCTGCCCTTCTGGTCCGTGCCGAACACTACTCTCACCTAGTCCCACCGACCTGCACTCAGCCCATAACCCTCCATTCCTTTCCTGTCCATATACATATCCAATTTTTCTTTAAATGTTAATATCGAACCTGCCTCTACCACTTCTACTGGAAGTTCATTCAACACTTACTTCAAGCTCCTCTGATAATTGACTTATCACTGTATTCATGCGAGAAAAATATGCGCTGTGTTTAATATTAAATTCGTTAGATAAACCCTTTTAGAAACGAAAGTGAGTGTATTAGCTACTTATCACCTATATTCTGATCATGATTAACACCCCCCCCGAACAGAATCGCCAAAAACGATTTGCAGGGAAAAAAAAAACGGCAGGTACATGCATGCGCAGGTCACACATGCGCACTGGTGCCCGCGCAAGGCTTCATGGTCATTGTAGTCTTTCTCTGGGTAAACAAAACATATTTGACTGCTACTCTTGTCCGTTGGCAACCAACCCCCCCGCCCGGTCGGCTGGTCCGCAAGAATATTGTCAATATTAAACCGGTCCGCAGTGCAAAGAAGGTTGGGGACCCCTGATCTAGTGTATGTTCTGTTTAAAGGCCCAGAAGATGTAGGGGTGAACAAGACAGGGTTTTAAAAATTCATTAATTTTTTTTTAGATTATGAGAACACTCAGTTCTCTTTTATTGTCATTTTGAAATGCATACATGCATTAAGAAATGATACAATGTTTCTCTGGAGTGATATCACAGAAAACAGGACAGACCAAAGACTAACACTGACAAAACCACATAATTATAACAGATACAACAGGAATTCTGCAGATGCTGGAAATTCAAGCAACACACATCAAAGTTGCTGGTGAATGCAGCAGGCCAAGCAGCATCTGTAGGAAGAGGTGCAGTCGACGTTTCAGGCCGAGACCCTTTGTCAGGAGTTACTTACTCACTCTTCCTTCAGTTAGTCCTGACGAAGGGTCTCGGCCTGAAACGTCGACTGCACCTCTTCCTACAGATGCTGCTTGGCCTGCTGCGTTCACCAGCAACTTTGATGTGTGTTGCTTAATTATAACATATAGTTACAGCAGTGCAAAGCCATATCATAATTTGATAAAGAACAGACCATGGGCACAGTAAAAAAAAAAGTTCTCCAAGTCCCGAGTCAATCGACTCCTGAGTCCCCGATAGCAGGCGACAAAAGGGAGAAACTCCCTGCCATAAACCTCCAGGCACCATCAACTTGCCGATACCTTGGAAGCAGCCGACACTGAGTACATCTGTCCGAAAACTCTGAGCTTCCGAGCAGCCTCTCCGATACAGCCTCCCGAGAGCCATCCTATGCTGAGCGCCTTCGACCTCTCCCCGGCTGCTGAAACACGCAAAGCCGAGGATTTCAGGGCCTTCAGCTCCAGAGATTCCGGTTACCACACAGTAGTAGCGGTAGGAAAGCAGTCATTTCAGAAGATTTCCAGAAGTTCCGCTGTGCTCTCATGTCTATCTCCATCAAATCAGGATTGTGCATGGTCCCCTACTTGACAAATAACAGATATTCATGACCTAAGTGGCCGTGCGTGCTGTCATCGCGCCGCCATCTTCTCCCGGGAGGAAATTTATTTCATGGAATATATATTGAGATACTCAATCCATTTGTCTGGTGGAGAAGAGACATAGCCTAGTAATATGGACAATCCTGAGTCCCAAAGGAAACTTTAGAGAATTGCTGTTACTCTGAAAATTATGAGACCACGAATCAATGGAATAAAGGAGTATAAACATCAAAATGCATTTGAAAGAAAGCTAGTCTGTATCTGTGGTGTAAACCTATATAATAATTACATTTTCTCATGCAGCAAAAGATTGCTCAGTTATCATTCATTTCTTAACTAACACATTTTTCTTCTGTCAGATTTTTTGGAGCATACAGTCTGGATGTGGTCACTAGTACGTCATTCAGTGTGGATGTTGACTCCATCAACAACCCCAATGATCCATTTCTCAAAAATGCCAGGAAACTTTCTGATTTTTCCTTCTTCAATCCGCTGATACTTTTGATTTGTAAGTGATGTGAAATATTTATTTTACGTAAAGGAAGATAAGGGTTTTCTTTTAGATAATAGAAATCACTGATTAGTTGCTGACTATCTTGCTCTGTTCCATGTTTTGGATTTTCTGCAAATTAGTTGACAAAATACTTTTGTACCCTGGGGTAAGCGCAGTCCTGTTTCTGATGTGCATAGTTTAAGGCAGGAATGTATCTTTCAAGCACAATATCTTCACAAATTACTACTTGTGACCTGGCTTCCTCTTGGCAGAGAATTTCAGAGATACACCATCCTCTAAGAAAATAAATTTCAACACACCTCATTTTGGAATTACTGGCTGCTTATTTTGTAACTATGTCTCCAGGTAGCCCACCAACTTGGTGCTCTCCTCCCCACATACATTCACCAACCCAACTATTTGTCTTCTTTTTTTTTGTTCATCCCTCTCTTCCACTCCACTTCCCTGGTTTCATCTACCATCATTCCCTTCACATCCAGTTCCCCCTATCACCTACTAAGCCTCTATCCCAACCCTTACATACTGCTCCCATTGGCAATCTTTCCTGTCCTGTTGTAGTCTTGATGCAGGGTCTCGATCCAAAATGTTGACTACCACCTTTGCTACCAGAGATTCTGCTTGACCTGCAGCCGTTTTCCAGCTTTCTGTTTCTATTCTAGAATTCGGCATTTGCAGCCTCTCTTGTCGTCTATCCCCTTAGAATCTTACATATGTGAATATGGTCACCTCCTCAATCTTCTGAACATAAAGGAATACAGACCCAAACTGTCTGACACCTCTTGACAGAACATCCGTCTCATCCCAGTGAATCTCTTCTGGACTGCCTCCAACACTACTTTATGCTTTTTTTTGTGTGCAGCATTCCCGATACAGTCTCAACAATACTAGTGCAACTATAACAAAATATCCTTATTTTAAAATTCCAATCCCTTCACGATAAAGACCAGAACGCTGATTGCCTTCTTAACAACTTGTTGGATCTACCTGCTAACTTGCTGTCATTCATGCATCCGAACATCTGGATCCCTTTTAAAAAGAAAAATGTGTGATAATTAGGATTAGAGGGGCTCGTATAGCACATGAAAAAATTATGATGATGGATTTGATCTTGGATATTCCAGCAGAGGGTAGCAAAGACATAGTTAAATGACATCTTTCTATGATCCTAATGTAGCTTATTAAATACAAAGTGGATTGGAAACATTGTGCACTGTCTACGCATGCTTAGATTCTGCCCAACAGGTGAATCGAAAGGTTGTGGATACAAGTTACACTATAGAGATCTGAACAAATGATCCACACTGACATTTCAGGGCAGCAATGGGAGAGCATGCTGCTGAGAGAAGTGCTGATAAGATGTGAAATTGAGGCTCCATGTGCTGTCCTGGGAGGGCAGAGGATCCTATTCTTCCATATGACAACTGGAAACTTCTTTTGGATATTTGGCCAATCTAATTTTGAGGGAGCCCAGCTCACACTTGAATCAGGAGATCTTTTGCTCTGTGCTGTTTGTGGATCCTTGCTGTTTGCTATATCCCTACATTACAATAGGAGCTACATTTCAACAATTGGCAGTGCAGCCCTTGGATACCCAGAGTCTGTGAAAATGCCACTGAATTCAGTCTTTGCTTTTACCTCTCTGGCCCTTCCCCAATCCACTTCATCTTCGAACTAAAACTAATTACTTACTTTGCTTGGAAATGCTGCATTCACCAGCAACTTTGATGTATGTTACTTACTTTGCTTCTCAATTGCTCTTTGTTATTTCTTTTCCATAACCCCACTTACTTTCAAATGAGCAGGTACATGGCTACTCTCAACAGTAATTTCTATGTTTTTGTATTTTTTTCAGTGCTGTTTCCTCCACTTACTCCAATCCTGGATAAATTCGGTATCTCTCTCTTCCCAAAAGATGTGAATGACTTTTTCATGAGAGTCATACTAAATATGAAGGAAAAGAGGCAGAAAGGTGTACACAATGTGAGTGTTAAATTGACCTATTTACATTTCTGCAACCATTTTGTCTCTTTCATTCCACAACACTGACAGTAATTTCGTAACTGAGAAGGAGGTGACTCTAGCAATATTGTTTGACCAAGGAAGGGTGTCGGGTGGGCGGGGAGTCCTTGAAAATATGGTGAAATTCTGCAGTTTCTTAAATTTGTCTTTTATGCATGCAATATAAATGTCCAACCTGGCTGCACCTGCAATCACTGTTGAAATTTATTGACCTTCTGCACTGGATAACAGAAGCTTGTGTTTGGACAGTGTTCAAGATTTGCAAGACATGGAATTTGTAGAACACCTATGAAATAGCCTTTTAGAGCAGCTTGTGGTTGAGCCCACTGGGGGAGTGGCAATTCTGGATTATTATGTAATGATCCAGTTTTGATTAGGGAGCTCGGGGTAAAGGAACCCTTAGGAGGCAGTGATCATGATATGATAAAATTCACCCTGCAGTGTGAGAAGTAGAAGCTAAAATTGAATGTATCAGTTTTAAAGTGATGTAAAGGGAATTACTGAGGTATGAGAGGAGCTTGCCAAAGTTGATTGGAAAGGGACATTAGCAGGGATGACAGCAGAGTAGCAATGACTTGAATTTCTGAGAGCAGCCCATAAGGCGCAGGAAAGATACATCGCAAAGATAAAGAAGTATTCTGAAGGGAGGATGAGGTGACCATGGCTGACAAGGGAAGTCAAAGACAGCACGAAAGCAAAAGAGAGAGCATAGATGTTGCAAAAATTAGTGGGAAGGTAGGGGATTGGGAAGCTTTGAAAAACCAACAGGAGGCAATTTAAGAAGCCATAAAGGGAGAAAAGATGATATATGAAAGTAAGCTAGCTAATAATATAAGAGGATCCAAAAAGTTTTTCTTCAATTATATAAACAGTAAAACAGAGACAAGAGGAAAATAACTCTGGAGCGGTAGTTATTGGGGGGTGGGGGACATAGAAATGGTGGATTAACTTAAGTATTTTGCATCAATCTTCAGTGTGGAAGACACTAGCAGGATGCCAGAAGTGCAGGAGTGTGAGGGGGCAGAAGTGAGTGTTGTTGCTATTAATAAGGAGATGGTGCTTGTGAAGCTGAAAAATCTGAAGGTAGATAAATCATCTGGAAGCCATGGACTAGACCCTAGAGTTCCAAAAGAGGTAGCTGCAGAGATTATGGAGGCATTAATAATATATCAAGAATCACTAGATTCCGGAATTGTTTTGGACTGAAAATTTGTATATGTTACTCCACTCTTTAAGAAGGGAGGGAGGCAGAAGAAAGGAAATTTTAGGCCGCCACTTAGCCTGACTTCAGTGTGTGAAAAGATGTTGGTCTATTATTAGCTGTAAGCTTTCAGGGTACTTGGAGGCACATGATAAAAGAGGACAAAGTTAGCAAAGTTTCTTGAAGGGGAAATCTCGACTGACAAACCTGTTGGAATTCTTTGAGGAAAATTCTTTTGGCCTTTTTTCCTTGGAGCAGCGGAGGATGAGCGGTGACCTGTTAGAGGTGTAGAAGATGAGGAGAGGCATTGATTGTGTGTATAGTCAGAGGCTTTTTCCCAGGGCCGAAATGGCTAGCATGAGAGGGCAAGTTTTAAGGTGCTTGGAAGTAGATACAGAGGAGATGTCAGGGGCAAGTTTTTTTTACGCAGAGTGGTGAATGCGTGGAATGGGCTGCCAGCGATGATGGTGGAGGCGGATACGATAGGGTCTTTTAAGAAACTCCTGGACAGGTACATGGAGCACAGAAAAATAGAGGGCTATGGGTAACCCCAGCTAATTTCTCAGATCAGGACATGTTTGGCACAGCTTTGTGGGCCGAAGGGACTGTATCGTGCTCTAGGTTTTCCATGTTTCTAAATAACAGGCAGGAAAGACGAAGGAGAATTGGTGGATGTTGTGTACTTGATTTTCAGAAGGCCTTTGACAAGGTGCTGCAAATGATACTGTTTAACAAGATAAGTGCCCGTGGTAATGCAGGAAAGATACTAGCATGGATAAAAGATTGGCTGACTGGTAGGAGTCAAAGAATGGGAATAAATGGGCCTTTTCTGGTTGACTGCTGGTGTGTCGCAAGAGTTGGTGTTTGGGCCATCCCTTTCATGTTATATGTTGATGACTTGGATGAAAGAATTGATAGCTTTATGGCCAAGTTTTCAGTTGATACAAAGAAGATGGAGGGGCAACTAGAGTTGAGGAAGCAGGGTGTCTGCAGAAGGACAGACGCATTGGGAGAATTGACAAAGAAATGGCAGACAGAATATAGTGTAGGGAAGGGCATGGTCATGCAGTTTGGTAGAATGATTAAAGGCATGGATTATTTTCTAAAAGAGGAGAAAATTTAAAAATCCAAAATGCAAAGAAACTTGGGAGTCCTCGTGCAGGATTCCCTAAAGGTTAACTTGCAGGTTGAGTTGGTGGTATGGAAATCAAATGCAATGTTAGTTTTCATATCAAGAAGATAAAAGTACAGAAGTATGGGTGTAATGCAGAGATATTGGTCATACACACTGGAGTATTGTGAACAATTCTGTGTCCCTTGTCTAAGAAAAGATGTGCTGGCATTGGAGAGGGTCCAGAGGAGATTAATAAATGATCTCAGGAACGAAAGGATTAACATATGAGGAGCGTTTGATGTCTCTGGGCCTGTATTCGCTGGAGTTCAGAAGAATGGGTTCGGGGTGCGGACATCTCATTAAAACGTATCATATATTGAAAGGCCTAGAGAGTGGATACAGAGAGCATATTTCCTACAGTGGGGGAGTCTAGGACCAGATTGCACAGAGAGGGACATCCATTCAGAATAGAAATGAGGAAAAATTTCTTCAGTTAAAGGATGGTAATTCTGTGGTATTCATAGCTACAGATGGCTGTACAATACGAGTCCTTGGGGATATTTAAGGTGGAGGTCAATAGGTCCCTCATTAATCAGGGTGTCAAAGATTAGAGGGAGAAAGGAGTAAGAACGCTGGAGTGTGCATAGCATTTTGAACATCTTGCTACAAATTGGTTAAATTGACCCAAGCTGAAGAATCGTGAATTTATTCTATTTTTCCTAATGTGGAGTGAGTGTGTAACTCCACAGCCTGTTTCCCAGCCAATGCTGAGGTTATAGGAGAACTTCATTGGACCAATAAATCACTAATTAGAGGTTTGGCTATAAGGCAAGTCAAATGAAAGAGTGCTGTCATTGAAGTAAAAAACAGCTTTGAAAATTGTAATGCTGAACTTTTCCATTGTTTGATGAGTAGATAAGTAGGTAAATGGGTAGGTGTGTATATATTTGAAATCCTGAAAGAGGAATTGGGCTATTATTCAACTTCAAATCATTGTCAGGGACATACATATCCAGTATATAAATGTCAGAAAATGTGCAGAAGTAGCACAGAGCTTTACAAACACGATAAATATAAATTACAGAAAAATGAAATTTGCATAAATTATACATAACATATACAACAGAATAAACAAACATAAACAACAGTGGATGGCTGAGAGAAATACCGTTGGAGGTAGAATTATGGTTTTCTAGTTCAGCTCAAGAACCTGATATTAATAGGGAGGATTATGATGCGGAATACCACTAGAATCACCAGTCACTTCTCAAGGGTTGTTGATAAATTAAGTACATGTGGTGGGTGGAACAAAGCAGACAGATGAATTGACTCTAATATGTTAAAGCTGAATGGGCTTCTGTGTTGTGAAAGGCTTTGGCTTGGAATTCCAGGCTTCTTGCTCAACTCTGTAAAGAGTGTGACTGCTACCCATGTCCATTATTGATGGTCCTCTCAATATTGTGAAGGACAGAAAAAAATTCCATTGTTGATGTTGTTGGGCTTTTTTGCTTACAGGCTCTAAAATGAAAGCTGACCTTTCATGTTTCAGACAGATAGGCTTTGAAGGCTAAAGAATGTAGACTCGTAGGTTTTGTCTTCTCTCCAGAGACACACAAGATCTGACTTCCAGTGTTAAATGCCATTCTTTTTGGTGGTTAGATTTATAATTGGGCTGGAGGTAGACAAATTATGGTGGATACCCAACATAGATTTGGAAATCTCTGGAAAACACCCTGTACTTGCAGGGTGATAGAGTTTGCTTAAGATTGTAGTGAGAATTGATGTGAGCTTTGGAGTCCATGTACATGGATTTACAGAAGGGAATTGATAAGGTGTGATGTAACTGGCTTATTAACAGAGTTGAAATCCATGGCATAAAAGAAACATGGATAGCATGGACTGGAAGTTGGCCAAATAGCAGAAATCCGGTGAATGGATGTTTATTTGAACTGGAGTAAATAGTGGTGTCATCCAGACCCAGATTGTGATTTTGTTTTCTTCAACTATCTTAATGAAATAGACTTGGGGATTCAAGCTCCATTTCCAAATTTTGCAGATGACACAGAAGTTGTCAATGCTGTGAATCATGAAGAGAAATGGGTTGGAATATGAAGCTGAACAGTAGCTTTAAATATGTGAGAGCTAGCACAGACATGACATAGATAGTGGAGGTGTCAACTGTCCTCCTCCTGTAGGCTTCGGCTTGATTCTGTTTTTGGTCCTGCTGGAAACAATAGATTGTTTTTTATCCCCTTTCACACCTTGGATTTTCAGGATCCATACTTAATTCTAAGTGACTTGCCCCTGTGCCCATTTGGTTGAAGCTGACTATCTTGTTTATTTAACTTTTAGGATCGGGTGGATTTTCTGCAGCTGCTGGTTGATTCTCAAGCAACAGCCACTAACTCAGAGCAGCAGAATGATGCCAACAATTCAGCGCATAAAAGTATGGCCAGTACATCTTTGAGTTTTATTTCCTTTTATTCCTGAAGTTGACGCCCCCTTTTCAGTCACCAGCATTCTTTGATTAGTCGACTAGTTTGCATTCTGATAGAAATGGTTGCATGAAAACAATGCAGGGAGTAATCTCTCTGCTACAATTAGCCCCTCCACTGGTGGAAGTTACCTGACCTACAGTCACAGGTCTAGTTGGGAGTTGAGCTGTACAGGGAAGTTTTTGACGTAGTGTTTCTGGGGCTGGAATTGCAGTGAGCACTTTCAACATTTAAACCGTTTGCGTGCTGATTAGCTTTTATTGTTCTGATCATTAAAGACCAGAAAAGTTGTGATTTACCCCAGCATTGGAATGCAGGTTCGACGTCACTTCACTTGTAATCGCCTCTCAGAGAACATCAGTTTGTAATCACAGCGATTTAGAAAGGAATCCTCCAAAGAGTTTAAACAACGTGGCTCTGAAATTAAATAACTAAGTAGAGAATTGGATTCTATTCAGGAAACCTTAACTGAGCACGATAAACAAATAAAAGAGAATGAAGAAATCCTGTCAATTCTGGATGAGAAAATGGACGACCTGCAAAAGCGTTATGAAAAACAATCCAAGGTTAACGATGAACTAAATCAGAAGATTACTGATTTAGAAAACAGAAGTAGAAGGAACAATGTACGAATTCTTGGTCTGGAAGCATTAACTGAAGGTCATCATCCTATGGAATTGTTTGCAAACTTTCTGGTTCAGTTCCTTCCTGATATTTTAAAATTGACACCATTGATGGACTGAGTGCACAGAGTACCTGGGAACAGAATGTTTGCAAGCAAATCTCGTTCAGTAATAATCTCTTTTCATGAGTTTCAAACAAAGGACCGTATAATTCGTGAATCTCGTCAGAAAGTTATGATTGATTATTATGTTAAGAAGATTAGAACTCTTGAACATTTCTCGGCAGAGATTATGAGAAAGCGTGCTAAGTTTAAAAGCGTTATGTCAGAGCTCTACAACAAGGATTTTAAACCTTCTCTACGGTATCTGACGAAGCTCAGAATTAGATTGCAGGATGGATCGCAGGAATGGTTCCGTTCGAGTCTCCAGGCCCAGAAATTTTTAGGGTCAGTAAAGTGATTGCTTATTATTTGTTATGTGAATAACTGTCTATTTTACCTTTGCTAAACTTTGTACTTAACTCTTTCTTTATGAACTTTTTAAGGCTTTATTTTGAGAATATGATTTTAATGTGCTAAAACTTTGTCTGCTAAGTTTAAAAGTGTCATGTTAGAGCTGCTTAACAAAAAGTTGCATGAATAGTTGTGTATTTTGCATCTGGTGTATCTTGTAGTCAATTCTCTTTTTTGAACCTTTTAAGGTTTAACTTTGAGAATAAGATTTTAATGAGCTAATATTCTGTGTGTCCATATTATTTTATATTATACTTTTCTAGAGTTGATATCAGAATTAACTGTTTCTTTATCATCTGTTGTTTTGACTAGGTTGGAATATTTTGCACTTTGAAATTTATTTAGAGCTCAGCCAGCAAGGGGGATTTTGCTATTAGTTGTAGGCATCGATTCTTTTTGGTCAACTTTCTCTCTTTGGGAGGGGAGAAGGGGTTTGGGCATTTTTCTTGGAAGCTGTTTGGGATTCATAGTCAAGCCTGTTGTTTGGTTTCCTTATCTCATAGGTCATTGTTTAGTTTTATTAATCTTAAGGATTATCCTTTTAACTTTTTAAAAAAATAATAATAAAATGGATTATAATATTAATGTACTTAGTCTTAACGTGAAAGGATTAAATCACCCTTAGAAATGAAATAAGATTTTTGCCTATATTAAAAAACTTAAGGTCCCAATTATTTTTTTACAAGAAACCCACGTACGCAATTCTGATAACTCACGCCTTTTTAGCCGATGAAAAGGATTCACTTTCATTCTTGTTTTCAGGCCAAATCTAAAGGAATTTTGATTTTTATAGAAAATACTGTTCCCTTTGTTCAACACAAGGTTGTTCCTGATACTAATTGGTGACTTGTTATAGTATCAAGGATATTAGAGAATAAGTTGTTAGTATTTGCTAATGTTTATGCTCCAAATATAGACAATCCAGGATTCTTTGAGTTTTTTTTTTTAGTTTCTGCCTGATCTGAGTTTGTACTCTTTGGTGCTCGCAGGAGACTTTAATTGCTGGTTAGATCCAGTTTTAGATCGGTCTTCTCTTAAACCAGTGACACTTAATAAATCAGCTTTGTTTATTCATTCATTTCTAATGAAATGAGGTATTGTTGATATATGACATTTCTTAAACCCAGCAGATAGAGAATGCTCGCTTTTCTCTCATGTTCATCATGGGTATTCCAGAATTGACTTTTTTTATTGATAACCAAATGATTCCATTAGTTTGATCTTGTGAATATAAAGAGATAGCGATTTCTGACAATGCTCCTGTGCTTTTATCCATAAATCTTCCTGGTTTTCCTCAGACAAACAGATTCTGGTGTTTTAATTTAACTTCGTTATCTGACAGGGATTTCTTAAATTTCTTGGAGAGGCAAATTACTCTTTTTTGAAGAGAATATGGTGGAGGAGACTTCTCACCTCGTCATATGGGATGCCTTTAAAGCATATATTAGAGGACAAATCATTTCTTATACTGCAAGTGTTAAGAAAAAAGCTAATAAAGAGAGAATTAATTTAGCCAATCAGCTGAAACAGTTAGATGAAGAATATGCTTTGACTTCAGATCCTGTTTTATATAAAAGATGGGTTGAAATTAAAACTAAATATGATTTTTTATTAACATACCCTATTGAAACTCAACTGCTAAAGGATAAAAGTCAATTTTATATTCATGGAGATAAAACAAGTAAATTGTTGGCTAACCAAATTAAAACTTATAGTGCTAAATGACAAATTAAAGAAATATATAAAGTTAACGCTATTTGGACAACTGATCATTTAGAAATCAATGACACTTTTAGAGAATTTTATTCTAAACTTTATAGCTCTGATCCTCTTAAAGTTAATGTTGTAATGGATAATTTTTTAGACCAATTAAATATCCCTACGCTTTCTGTTGATAACCGAAAACAGTTGGATCAATGTATTTCTCACAAAGAAATAGCCGAGGCTGTACGCTCACTGCATTCAGGGAAAGCTCCAGGTCCTGATGGATTTTCTGGAGAAATTTTATAAAGCTTTTTCTTCTTTGCTTATACCTCATTTATGTTCAGTTTTCTCAGATTCTTTCAAGTCAGGTAGGTTGCCGCAATCTTTTTACGAAGCTTCTATTTTGCTTATCCTTTTAAAAAAAAAAAGAACCCAACTGAATGTTCTTCATATAGACCAATTTCCTTACTTAATGTTGATGCTAAAATCCTATCTAAAGTTCTGGTCTGTAGGATGGGAAAAAATCTCATCATCTATCATTTCTGATGATCAGACTGGTTTTATTGAAAATCCATATTTTCATTTTAATATTCATTGGTTATTAAATGTTATCTATTCTCCTTCTAAGGAGATATCGGAGTGTGTGATATCCTTAGACGCTAAGAAGGCTTTTGATCGAGTTGAATGGCATTATTTATTTAAAATTTTAGAAAAATTTAATTTTGCGTCCAACTTTATTCAATGGATTAAATTACTGTACCTGTCTCCTTTTGCTCGGATTCTTATTTTTCTTTTCTTTTCAAATCTTTTTATTGTTATATTATACAAATAAATAACGCGAGTTCATTGAAGTAACAACACTTGCAATGTCTCCAAAAAGATGTTATCTTAAAGATCGGAAAAATAATTTGTGATAACAAAAAAAAACCTACCAAGCAGAAAAAGTGAGGGAAAAAACCCCATTAGGTGTATAACCCCGGAGTCAAGCGTCATACAAAAAGCTTCTAAAAATAAACATCAAACCACCAGCAAGAAAAGAAAATATGCCAAAAAATTTACAATTAGATCGTGGGAAAAATCTATCAATTAGCTCAAATGATAATAACGAGCAAATGAGCCCCATCTTTTCTCAAAATCAAATAAAGTTTCAAAGGTTCGTCTTCTAATTTTCTCCAAACTAAGACATAGCATCACTTGAGAGAAGCATTGCGACAAAGTGGGAGCTGATGTATCCTTCCACTTCAACAAAGTGGCCCTTCTAGCTATCAATGCAACAAATGCAATAACATGTTGGTCAGACACAGAAATACCATGGATATTTTGAGGAATTATTCCAAAAAGCACAGTTAATTTATTAGGTTGTAGGTTAATTTTAAGTGCTTTAGAAATTGTTGAAAAAACTGACTTCCAGAACTGTTCCAATATAGAACAAGACCAAAACGTGTGTCAGTGTAGCTATCTCAGTTTTACATCTATCACAATAACTATCAACATTAGGAAATATTTTAGAAAGAGACTCCTTCGTCAGATGTTAACGATGTGCAATTTTAAAATGAATCAATGAATGGCTAGCACAAATTGAAGAAGAGTTAACCAACTTCAAAATCCGCATCCAGTCCTCCGTCATAAAAGTCAAAGAGGGAAATTACTCTCATCTTTGAAGAAAATATAGTGGAGGAGACGTACTAATTCTCAGAATTCTAAACCACTTAAACTTCAAAGTGGAACCAGACAAGGTTGCCCTTTGAGTCCTTTGCTCTCTGACCTGGCCTTAGAACCCTTAGCTATTGCTTTTCGAGAACCTAATGATAGCACTGGTATTTTACGGAAGGGTACTATCCACAAAGTTTCACTTTATGCGGATGACTTATTGCTTTACATTTCTAATGTCGAAACTTTGTTACCTTTTGTGCTTTCTTTACTCTCTTGTTTTAGTCCGGTTTTCTGGATATAAATTGAACCTACACAAGAATGAACTTTTTCCTTTGAATAATTTGGTATCAACTGATATTAACCTTCCTTTTAAAACTGTAAGAGTTGTTATTTGAGTGTAACAATTACTAAGAATTATAAATACCTATTTAAAGAAAATTTTCTTACTTTATTAAATTATATAACAAGAACTTTATCAAATTGTTCGCCCCTTTCGTTATCATTGATTGGTCGAATTAATTCTATTAAGATGAATCTTTTACCTAAATTTAGATACCTCTTTCAGGCTTTACCTGTTTTTATTCCTAAATCCTTTTTTGACTCTCTGGACTCTATTTTATCCTCCTATATCTGGAAAAATAAATGTCCTGGATTGAATAAAGCCCATCTTCAGAAAGTTAAAAAGAATAGAGGTTTAGCTTTACCAAATTTTAGGTTTTAATACTGGGCAGCTAATATACGGAATCTCACGTTTTGGTTATACTATATTAATCATGAGGACTGTCCTGGGTGGGTTTCTTTAGAAGCTAAGTCGGTTAATAAATTTTGTATTATCTCTCTTTTGGGATCTTCACTTCCTTTATCCTGAAGTAAGATACCTGAAAATGTGGTAGTCAAACATACTTTGAGGATTTGGATATAATTTAGAAAACACTTTGGTTTATTGAGATTCTCCCTTTCTAGTCCCATTTTTTCAAATTACCTTTTTAAGCCGCCTATGACTGATGTAGTTTTTAAACAATGGGAAGGATTGGGCATTACATGTTTCCGGGATCTGTTTGTGGAGGAAGTCTTTCTTTGCTCGAACAATTGTGAACTAAATATAATTGACCAAAAACCCATTTTTTTTGGTACTTACAAATTAGAGATTTTCTGTGATCTCAATTATATACATTTCCTAATAGTCCTGATAAGAACGTATTAGATGAAATTCTTAATATGAAATCATTTTATAATGGTTCGATATCCAATATTTATGATATGTTGTTGGGAATGAGAAATGATTCTTTAGACAAAATCAAAAATCTTTGGGAACAAGATTTACAAACTTGGAATGAAATTTTTAAATTGGTTAATAAGACCATAAGGCAAAGGAGCAGAAGTCAGCCATTCGGCCCATTGAGTCTGCTCCGCCATTTTATCATGAGCCGATCCATTCTCCCATTTAGTCCCACTCCCCCGCCTTCTCACCATAACCTTTGATGCCCTGGCTACTCAGATACCTACTAATCTCTGCCTTAAATACACCCAATGACTTGGCCTCCACTGCTGCTCATAGCAACAAATTCCATAGATTCACCACCCTCTGACTAACAAAATTTCTTCGCATTTCTGTTCTGAATGGGCGCCCTTCAATCCTTAAGTCATGTCCTCTCGTATTAGACTCTCCCATCATGGGAAACAACTTTGTCACATCCATTCTGTCCATGCCTTTCAACATACGAAATGTTTCGATGGGGTGTCCCCTCATTCTTCCAAACTCCAAGGAATACAGTCCAAGAGCGGACAAACGATCCTCATATGTTAAACCCTCTCATTCCCGGAATCATTCTAGTGAATCTTCTCTGTACCCACTCCAACGTCAGCACATCCTTTCTTAAATAAGGAGACCAAAACTGCCAACAGTACTCCAAGTGAGGTCTCACCAGTGCATTATAGAGCCTCAACATCACATCCCTGCTCCCATACTCTATTCCTCTAGAAATGAATGCCTTCATTGCATTCACCTTCTTCACCACCGACTCAACCTGGAGGTTAACCTTAAGGGTATCCTGTACGAGGACTCCCAAGTCGCGTTGCATCTCAGAACTTTGAATTCTTTCCCCATTTAAATAATAGTCTGCCCATTTATTTCTTCTGCCAAAGTGCATAACCATACACTTTCCAACATTGTATTTCATTTGCCACTTCTTTGCCCATTCTTCCAATCTATCCAAGTCTCTCTGCAGACTCTGTTTCCTCAGCACTACCGGCCCCTCCACCTATATTCGTATCGTCAGCAAACTTAGCCACAAAGCCATCTATTTCATAATCCAAATCGTTGATGTACAATGTAAAAAGAAGCGGCCCCAACACGGACCCCTGTGGAACACCACTGGTAACCGGCAGGCAACCAGAATAGGATCCCTTTATTCCCACTCTCTGTTTCCTGCCAATCAGCCAATGCTCTATCCACGTATGTAACTTTCCCGTAATTCCATGGGCTCTTATCTTGTTACGTAGCCTCATGTGTGGCACCTTGTCAAAGGCCTTCTGAAAATCCAAATATACAACATCCACTGCATCTCCCTTGTCTAGATTACTTGTAATTTCCTCAAAAAATTGTAATAGGTTTGTCAGGCAGGATTTTCCTTTAAGGAATCCATGCTGAATTCTGCCTATCTTGTCATATGCTTCCAGGTACTCTGTAACCTCATCCTTGACCATTGACTCCAACAACTTCCCAACCACCGATATCAAGCTAACAGGTCTATAATTTCCTTTCTGCTTCCTTGCCCCCTTCTTAAATAGCAGAGTGACATTTGCAATCTTCCAGTCCTCCGGAACCATGCCAGAATCTATCGACTTTTGAAAGATCATCGCTAATGCTTCCGCAATCTCCACAGTTACTTCCTTCAGAACACGAGGGTGCATTCCATCCGGCCCGGGAGATTTATCTACCTTTAGACTATTCAGCTTCCTGAGTACTTTCTCTGTCGTAATTGTGACTGCGCACGCTTCTCTTCCCTGCCACCCTTGAATGTCCGGTATACTGCTGATGTCTTCCTCAGTGAAGACTGATGCAAAATACTCATTCAGTTCCTCCACCATCTCCTTATCTCCCATTACAATTTCTCCAGCATCATTTTCTATCGGTCCCATATCTACTCTTACCTGTCTTTTACTCTTTATATATTTGAAAAAGTTTTTAGTATCCTCTTTGATATTATTTGCTAGCTTCCTTTCATAGTTAATCTTTTCCCTCTTAATGACCTTCTTAGTTTCCTTTTGTAAGCTTTTAAAAACTTCCCAATCCTCTGTCTTCCCACTAATTTTTGCTTCTTTGTATGCCCTCTCCTTTGGTTTAACTTTGGCTTTGACTTCTCTTGTCAGCCACGGTTGCATCCTTTTTCCATTCGAAAATTTCTTCTTTTTTGGAATATACCGTCTTGCACCTTCCTCACTTCTTTCATAAACTCCAGCCACTGTTGCTCTGCCGTCTTTCCCACCAGTGTCCCTTTCCAGTCAACTGTGGCCAGTTCCTCTCTCATGCCACTAATTTCCTTTACTCCACTGAAATACCAACACATCAGATTTCGGCTTCTCTTTTTCAAATTTCACAGTGAGCTCAATCATGTTATGATCACTGCCTCCTAAAGGTTCCTTCACCTCAATCTCTCTAATCACCTCCGGTTCATTACACAATACCCAGTCCAGTACAGCTGATCCCCTAGTGGGCTCAACAACAAGCTGTTCTAAAAACTCATCTCGCAGACATTCTACAAGAGATCCAGTGCCGACCTGATTTTCCTAATCCACTCGCATGTTAAAATCCCCCACAATTATCATAACACTGCCCTTCTGACAAGCCTTTTCTATTTCTTGTTGTAATTTGTAGTCCACATCCCTGCAGCTGTTTGGAGGCCTATATAAATAGCTGCCATCAGGGTCCTTTTACCCCTGCGATTTCTTAGCTCAACCCATAAAGATACTGCACCTTCCAATCCTATATCACCTCTTGCTAATGATTTAATATCATTTCTTACCAATAAAACCCATGCCTCCCCCTCTGCCTACCTTCCTATCCTTCCTATTCCTAATACTTCATCGTTATGTGCTCGTCATTCCCTCCTCCAATTTAAAGTGGTTCATAGGGCTTATATGACCAAGGATAAGTTATCTCGGTTTTATATGGATATATCTCCCTACTGTGATAGGTGCAACAATGGAGAAGCTTCATTATTTCTTACGTTTTGGACATGCCCAAGTCTTGGAAAATATTGGAAGGACGTATTCCTAACTTTTTCTGTACTCTTTGAAGTAAATTTTAAGCCTAATCCTTTGACTGCCCCATTTGGTATTGTTGGAAGGAAAGATATCATCTTGAAGAAATCTGATTTGCACATTCAGGCTTTTACCTCTCTTATGGCTAGGAGGGCGCTTTTGTTTAAATGGAAGGATGCTGTTCCGCCTAACCATGCTCCGTGGTTACGGGATGTTATGGCATGCCTAAATTTAGGAAAGATTCGTTGTTCAGTTTCTGAATCTGACCCAGATTTTCAAAATTTGTGTGGGCTGTTTTTAAATTGTTTTCATAATCTTTGACTTCTCGTTAAAGTACAGAAGTTGGTTAATAGCATATTTTATTTTCTGATAAGGTTTTTTTTTCCCAAAAAGCTTCGACTTTGGCAGTGGGTATAGACTTTTTTTTAATAAAACTGTTTATATTCTAATATGCAAATTAATCTAATCTATATGAATATAGGATAAGGAGTTCGTTAATGTGATTCAATACACTGTATCTGGTATTGTATTTTTTCTTTTATTTTATAATATGTATTCTTTTGGCCTCTGTATCCTTCTATATAGAAATCAATAAAAATATTGAAAAGGAAAGAAAGAGCCACATATAATAAAGACTCTTTATTAAATATGACACATATTGGGAAGACATGCCTAGAAATTCCATTCAACCATTAGTAAGCGTTAGATAGACTTGGCATTGGGTGCCAGTGACTACTTTGCTCCTTGTCTGCAGCTGAAGTTTACAGCAGAAGTTTGATTAAGCATTTAAATGCTGTTTCCTCCTTTCCAAGGTAAGTAGATAGGCAACCACAAGTGAGAAGAGCCTGTGGTGTAGTCCATGGGTATTGGGAAGGGGAGAGGGACAAAGATGCACTAGAACCCATAATTTAGCGGAATCATGAATGGAAGACTGGCATTGAAGACTTGGGTGGGAAGAGACTTGGAATAGTGAGATCTGAGGACTGGGGTAGAAATTGACACTGGCTTGGAAAGGTGGGAATAGGAGGAGGTGGAGAGTGGCATGATTGTCCAAAATGAATGGGAAAATTGTACAGTCATGGGGGCTACAGTTTAGGGATTTTTAGATGGCAACTGGAAAGAAGAGGAGAGTTGTGGAGATGTTCAATGCAGTATGTCTGAGCTCTCCCAAGGAAAAAGGTAAGTAATCTATCTATTTAGAGTTTATATGTTGAAAGTGTTCACTGCAACTCCAGTTCCATAAACACACAAGTATGTCTACAATTTTGATGGACTGTTCAGCTCCCAACTAGATCTGTGACTGTAGGTCAGACGACTTCTATCTGTGGAAGGGCTAATTTTACATAACAAGTATCTAATTTGGCACTGCTAGGAAGACTAAATTGTGTAAGGAATTCTAACCACTGTACTCTCCCAGAATAATGTGACCCAAGCTCTCCTGCAATGCTGTGAAAGGATATAGTTGTTTCCTTTTGGAGCAATGTAGAAGATTTGTACTTGGGATGAGAGCTGAAAATTCAGTTGCTGATAAAATAGCCTTTTAAGAACCCAGAGTTAAAGGGAAATATTTAAAAACTATCACGTTAAATTTTGTTTTAAAATGAGATTTGGAGAATAAATTCTGGCTCTCCCCGTTTTCTGCAGCTCTGACTGACTCGGAGATTATGGCACAGTGCATCACCTTTGTCCTTGCTGGGTATGAGACTACCAGTAACACGCTTTCATACGTGGGATACAATCTGGCCATGCATCCAGATGTGCAGAAGAAATTGCAGCAGGAAATAGATGAGGCTTTTCCTAACCAAGTGAGTCCTTGAGAGAAAAAGACTTGTTTACATCAGTACCTTTTTTTTTAATTACCATAAAGTCCCCCAGCACTTTCTGGCCATTAAGTTTCAACATTTCTGAAATGGAGCCATTGTTACAAGGTCATAAGAGCAGACTAAACAGCAGCATGAATAGTGCAATCAGCTCCTCCTGTCTGCTTCATTCAATAAGGTCATGGATAATCTAATTTCGATTCACACACTTCCTTACTTTCTCAAACTATCCCCATTCCCTTGCAGTTTAAATCTTTGTCAAATTCTGCCTTGAACATGCTCAGTTTCTTCATCTTCAGAGCTCTCTTGGTTAGAGAACTTAAGAGGTTCATGGCTGCTTGAGGGAAGATGTACTTTTCCTCCTCCACATCCTCCTCTCTCCCTTAAATATCTGACCCCTTATTCTGAAAAAATGCCCCCTGGGTATAGCTTGGCAAAACATAATCCCCTCAGAATCTTGTATGTTTCTAAAAGGCCACTCCTTATACTTTTTGGGTATATTTTTCTATGCTCCAGTCAGCTCAAGTTTCATCTAACAGCTTCATCCAAGGAACCACTTTTGTGAAACGGCTGTGCACTAGCTCTGTGGTACTGTCTATGAAGACCAAAAATGTATGCTGTACTGCAGATGTTGTCTCAGCAGTGCCCCATGGACTTCGTGACAATGAGCTACTATTTTATACTAAAAATTCTAATAGCCTTCCTAATTAGTTGTTTTATCCTACATGAACCAGGGCTCCCAGATCGCTTTGCACTGCAACATTTAGTCATCACATTCTTTTTAATTAACAATTGATTTTTCCATTCTTACACATTATACTCCAGTTCTCATTTTCTTGTCTGTTTAAATAATGTATCTATATCCTGTTGTGTGCTGTTTGTGTTCTTCCCATTACTTGTTGGACTGCAGGACAGATGAAAGATCTCGATCCAAAATGTCAAATGTCCTTTTCCCTCCACAGATGCCAACTGCCCTGCTGAGTTCCTCCAATGCTTTGTGTGTTGCTTCACATTCCAGCCTCTTCCATTTCTTATATCACCTTTTCTAATAGAGTTCATTAGGACTGGAGGAATTGTTGGCTTCTGCTCTATTAGTTTCCATCTGTGGTCTTATCTGCAAGTGGAAATATTTTCACTAACAATGCACAGTAGGAAGTACATATTTCCTGCTCTATGACAAAATATTTTAGCCTTATCACTTAGTGATGTCAATACCCATCTCCCATCTGTATTAATGTCCTGTTGTTAAGAGTGTTTTTGTGTGTGAAGGCTCCGCCCACATATGATGGTGTGATGCGTCTGGAGTACCTGGAAATGGTGATATCTGAAACACTGAGGTTATATCCTCCTGCACCCCGTTTGGATAGAGTCTGCAAGAAAGATGTCAAACTCAATGGAGTGACAATTCCAAAGGACACTGTAGTTGTGGTGCCTGTTTACGCCTTGCACCGTGATCCAAAGTACTGGGAAGAACCTGAAGAATTCAGACCTGAGAGGTACATATTAATTGTCTTTCTTTTCACCAGTACCAATGATCTTTCCCCACCCACCCCAACCTGCCATGACAACCAGATCTCCACTTGTGGGTTTTGCTGTAGTTTTTTAAAAAAATGGCAATTTCCTATTTAGTACATAAATAGGTGTTTGGGCAGATAACCAAAAGCTGGGTCAAATTGATTTTAAGGAATGCCTTTATATCAATGGAACTAATTTGTCTTCCAACCTTCACCTGGGTTGATAACTGACCCACAGAAGACGGTCTCCTTGTTGTGGTCACAGGCTGAGGGTAGCAGACACCAACAGAATCAGCAAACTCATTCGTAAGGCCAGTGATGTTGTGGGGATGGAACTGGACTCTCTCATGGTGGTGTCTGAAAAGAGGATGCTGTCTAAGTTGCATGCCATCTTGGTCAATGTCTCCCATCCACTACATAATGTACTGGGTGGGCACAGGAGTACATTCAGCCAGAGACTCATTCCTCCGAGATGTAGCACAGAGCGTCATAGGAAGTCATTCCTGCCTGTGGCCATCAAACTTTACAGCTCCTCCCTTGGAGGGTCAGACACCCTGAGCCGATAGGCTGGTCCTGGATTTATTTCATAATTTACTGGCATAATTTACATATTATTATTTAACTATTTATGGTTCTATTACTATTTATTATTTATGGTGCAACTGTAATGAAAACCAATTTGCCCCGGGATCAATAAAGTATGACTATGACTATTCGGTGACTTCTAAAGAATTTCGGAGGACAACGGAAGATCGATGGCATCAGCTTACCTGAAGAACTAAACGTCTGTCTCTCTCTCGGCTAGGTGGTTGCAGTTTCTCGGTGTTGTATGTCACATCTATTTCTTCTAACCAACCTGACAATGGTGTGTTTCTGCCCTTGTAATTAGGTTCAGTAAAGAGGAGAGTATGTCTCGGAATCCTTCCACCTTCCTGCCATTTGGGATGGGTCCTCGAAACTGCATTGGGATGCGGTTTGCTCAACTTATGATGAAGGTCATCGTAGTTTTACTCCTGCAGCGGCTGACTCTTGTGCCATGTGACGAGACACCAGTGAGTATTGCATAATAGAGGAATTGCATGAAAAAGTGGTTCAAGTATTGCATTAAAATGTGGGCTTTTTGTGATGGTGGGTAGGTGGGGATAGTGGTGATAGATAATAGCGGACAGGAGGATACTGAGATGAAATTTAAGTCATTCATCTCTAGTGAAACTCTCTGTTAATTTATCACCATTGTTGTTTCTTTTCCAGATCCCATTGGAAATAGATATGAAAGGAACCTTGTGTCCAAAAAAGCCAATAATTCTGAAATTTGTGCCACGAGTAGATACTGATTCAAAGGAATAAAACTGAAGAATTATTAGCAGCTATGAAATATTTGGAGTATGTATATCTCCAAGTACTGAAATTATCTTCTTTATTAACTCTTTAAAACAAAATATATAGAAATGTAATGCACCTTTAAGTATACTGTATGTAGTATTGTTAAATAAAGCTAAGCATCTAAATTGTTGTTGAGGCTGAATATTGAGGAAAATGCTAATGTTCACAGGAATGCTATTACTGTGATTGTTCCATTAATTATTGCTGATGGTTGAATAGAATTTTGCATAAAATGTTTAAAAATTTCAAAATTGAAATGAATCATCTCTGAAACTTTTAAAACTATTTTTACACTTAAACTTTTCCTATAAAAACTGTATCAGTTAATACTTTTGGCAAACTAATTTTTGATTATAAGTAAATAAAATTAAAACATAAAAATGGTGGTGCATTGCATTCTGTTTTGAATGCTTTTGTCTCTTTAACTTGAGTAATAAGCTTGCTTATCGAACTTGGGTTGTCCGTTCACTGATGAACAACTATCCACCAGCAAAATAAAATGTGGCAGATAATGAAAATCTAAATTAAAAATAAGACACTGCATAGTATCAGTGGGTTTGGTAGTGTCTGTAGAAAGAGGAGCAGAACTAATGTTCGTACATATTTTATTAGAACCAGGTTCTGAAAAATAAACATTCAATATCTCTGATGTGGTTGGATTGAAGGCTGATGGGAAGGTCAGGCTCACTCCGAGAAACATAGAAAACATACAGCACAATACAGGCCCTTCGGCCCACAAAGCTTTGCTGAACATGTCCCTACCTTAGAAGAGTGGTCCCTAACTACCGGGCCGCGAGGAAACGATATGATTTGACGATATGAGTCAGCTGCACCTTTCCTCATTCCCTGTCACGCACTGATGAACTTGAACATAGGGTTGCCTACTGTCCCGTATTAGCCGGGACATCCCGTATACAGGTTTCCCCCGCTATCCAAAGGTAGAGCGTTCTTATGAAACGGTTCGTAAGCCAAAATGTCATAAGGCGAAGAAGCAATTACCATTTATTTTATATGAGAAAATTTTGTGAGCATTTGCAGACCCAAAAATAACCTACCAAATCATGCCAAGTAACATAAAGCCTAAAATAACAGTAACATATAGTAAAAGCAGGAATTATATGATAAATACACAGCCTATATAAAGTAGAAATACTTTTCCACAATCATTACTGAACTGTTCTCCGGAGTGAAAGTCTCATTCAAGCGCCGTCGGCAGAAAATCTCACACAAGCACTGTTGGCAAAAACACGCGCAAGCGCTCTCCAGTAACCTTTAAACTATGAAGCTGCCAAATCATACCAAATAATACATAAAAATACACAGCCGATATAAAGTAGAAATAATGTATGTACAGCGTAGTATCACTTACCGGAATTAGTTCAGTGCCAAGCACACTGATGATGGTATGTCAGGCTGAAGCGTCGGAGTTTGTGTGGTGCAGTGGCTAGAGCGTTCCTATGAAATCTTTCGTAAGCCGAAATAGCGTCAAGCGAAGAAGCAATTACCATTAATTTATATGGTAAAAATTTTTGAGCGTTCCCAGACCCAAAAAATAACCTACCAAATCATACCACATAAAACCTAAAATAACACTAACATACAGTAAAAGCAGGAATGATATGATAAATACACAGCCTATATAAAGTATACATCTTTATACAGTGTAGTTTCACTTTAACAGAATCGGGAAGATTAAGACAAAACCGATTTGTAAAAAAAAAAAAATTGGCATGTACATGCATGTGCACACAGGTGCCCTCGCAAGGCTTCATGGTTATGGTAGTCTTTCTCGGGGTAAACAAGTGTCCCGTATTTGACTGCTACAGAACCTTTGTCCCTTATTTGGGAGTGAGAAAGTTGGCAGCCCTACTTGAACACTGGTCGACCGGTCCGCAAGACTCTGTCAATATTAAACCGGTCTGCGGTGCACAAAAAGTTGGGGACCTCTGCCTTAGAACTACCCAGGCTTTACCCATAGCCCTCTATTTTTATAAGCTGGAAATCCAAAGCAACACTCTCAAAATGCTGGCAACAGTCTAAAGTTCTCTGAGCTCTTTCAGAACACAGTTTTCAACAGCAAAGTTAACCCCCACAAACCCGACCACCTTTGTCAGGAGGGGCAAGATCCAAGAAAGGCAAGTGTTGGACCTGGTTAATGAAGGTGTGGGCCAGATCAAAGTGGCAGGGTTGCGTGAAATTGAATCTCAAGTGAGGAGATCAAAAAGCACAAGAGGGCTGATTTGCCCACTGCCCGCATACTCTCAACCCAACCTTACAGTGACACGCTCTTCATTATCCCGGTCGATAAAATGCCAATAAAAAAGCCCAGATACCCAAAAGGTGAGAGAGAACCAGTAAGTTAAATGCAAGCTGGGTCCACAGAAAACAAGTTACCACTAAACTCAGGTGGACTGCTACTGAATACCCTGTAAACACGGTCAATTTAACCCATGCAATCCCAGGCATACAGATGCCAGGTAATGATCTTTAAAAATATCATTACCCTGAGAACAACATGCCTCTCATTATCCTGGTTCATGGGAAAAGCACAAGCTGGGCCTGATCAACCCATGACTGGGTCACCTCAGGGAGGATATCTAATGATTAAAGACCCGAAACATCTGATGATCCGAGGATGCATTACTGATGATGTGTCCCAGTGCGCAGCCGGGCCATTGAACCAAGTGGTGTCGGACCACGATAATGAAAGGCATGGGCCAGATTAACCAGGCTTCACCACACGAGCCTATCCGCCATAGCACCACATACCTCACCACTCAAAACTCTGCAGCCTTACCTCTCCCAGTCACAGATATACATCGACCAGCCCAACACTCAAACCTAATCCATCATCATATAACTTGTTTGCTGGTCAAAGAAATTTTACCTAAACAAAGTCTGTGCTGCACAGGTGGCTGTGGAGGCCAAGTCATTGGGTATATTTAAGGCAGAGGTTGATAGATTCTTGATTAGTCAGGGCATGAAGTGATACAGGGAGAAGGCAGGAGATTGGGGCCGAGAGGGAAAATGGATCAGCCATGATGAAGTGGTGGAAAGACTTGATAGGCCAAATGGCCTAATTCTGCTCCTATATCTTATGCTCTGATAGTCTAATCATAAACATGAGAAAGTCTGCAGATCCTGGAAATCCAAAGCAACACTCTAAATGCTGGAGGAAGTCAGCAGGTCAGGCAACATCTATGGAAATGAACAAACAGTTAACGTTTCAGGCCAAGACCCTTCTTCAGGACAGAAAAGGCAGTGGTGGGGGGGTGGGGTGGGAGGGGGAGATGCCAGAATAATAAAGTGGGGGAGGGGAAAAGGCTAGCTGGAAGGTGATAGTTGAAGGTGGGTGGAAAGGTAAAGGGCTGGAGAAGAGGGAATCTAATCGGAGAGAAGAATGGACCAGAGGAGAAAGGGAAAGAGGAGGGGACCCAGGGGGAACTGAGAGGAGATGAGAAGAATTAAAAGGCTGGAGTAGGGAATAGAGGGAGAAGGGAGGAGGAAGGAAATTTTTATTACCAGAAAGAGAAATCGATATTCATGCCATCAGGTTAGGCTACTCAGACGGAATATAAAGTGTTGCTTCTCCCCCTCGAGGGTAACTTCATCTTGGCATGAGAGGAGGCCATGAACTGACATGTTGGAACATGAATGGGAATCAGAATTAAAATTTTTGGCCACCAGGAAGTTCCACTTTTGACGGAATGGAGCAGAGGTGCTCAACAAGGCAGTCCCCCAACTTATGACGGGTCTCACCAATATAGAGGAGCACTGGATACAATAGACAACCCCAGTAGATTTGCAGGTGAAGTGTTGCCTCACCTGGAAGGATTGTTTGGGGCCCCGAATTGGAGGTGAGGGAGGAGGTGTATGGGCAGGTGTACCACTTTGACTGCCTGCAGAGATAAATATCAGGCGGGACATTAGTGGGCAGAGATGTGTGTTCGACAATCATCGACGTCAATGAGGACCTCAACACCTGTGGTGTTGATGGTGTCGAGACTAACACGTGATTTGGATTTAAGTGAGGGAGAGTTGCGCAGCGTCAGCCTCATTCTCTCTTCCCAATTCCCATCTGGATCCAGTGGCAAGACAGAGCCGAGGCGGCTGGAGATGGGACTAGGCGCAGTGGATGACCAGGACGTCTTCTGTGTTTTGTCCTGCTTGACACGTTCCACGATGCTTGCAGAGGCCGCCTTCATGACCGTTGGACCTTCCATTGGTCTCGTCCGCTCAATCCGCAGGAGTCTGCCTTCACGTGCTGGCATAGACAACTCCCTACCTCACCGAGGGTTTGAGACCTGTCAGCTACTCTCACCTGGTTTAGCCAGCTTGTCGAAGCCGTCGCCCGGGGTGTGGCCGCTATCGCATGCAAACAGCTACAGGGAGCTACAGGTGAGAGCTGAGTGCCAGGTGGGGACCAAAGGTGGACAAACCGCCCTGAAAAGGACACGACAAGTTCCCCCACCGGAGGTGCTACCCCTCCCTGATACCCCATACACCCGGCATATAGAGAATATGTAAATATGCAGGCAAGTATGCACACGACATTATTCTCCCTCTCAATCCACACGTCTATTTTTGGGGATTCGAGAAACTATCTTGTTTTCCCTGCCCCCAACACTGATTCAGAGAAGGTAATGTCTGTTTCTGAAAGACTGAGGAGTTGATTTTCACAAATGAACCAGTTTCAAACAAAGGAACAGATATATTCTGATGTAACCACACTGCCAAAGTATCCAAGATGTGAGACTGAAGTGTTTGGCTGGCTGCTCTCATTGTCTGTGTTTCACTGAGTGAAAATGCTGGTTCTCCCCATTGATTCTCTGCATGATACTGTTGGTATCTCAGCTGAGTCCCCAGGACACAGTGCAAGAGAGATGAAGACAGATTCTGAGGACTGACGATTTTTAAGCCATATTTAAAGTCACATCTCTCTTAAGTGACCAAGACAAATCATCAAGGAGAGATGGTGACTTACCTCTGCAGTCAATTGCGTGACATACACCGAAACAGAAGGGCAGAAAGCAACTGCAATATTGAGAAATATTAGTATTCATGTACCCAAAGCCATATGTGTTAGTATAACGACAATATTGTTCGCTTTTACTTTTTAACATCAGTAACTTTGACATAACCATGTATGGACTAAGAATAAACCCTGCCACCTTGAATGAGTTTCAGCTAAAGTTATTTCCTAAAGCGGAACAGAAATTATTCTAATTGAGTTTGAGCAGAAAGCAGTGATCTTTCAGCTGTTTATTTATTTATTAATTTTAAACTTTGAGTTATTGAAACAAATAGAAATCCAATCTCTTGTCATGCAAGCATTTGAAAAATTGACATTTTAACATAGAAGTGACGCAGAGTTGGACCAACATCAATTTGCTTCAATGATGAGGCATTCCAGAGTGATTACAATACACCCTCTGCCTTCCTTTAGAAAAGCAACCCTATCTGAATTATGGTTCACAATGAATACAAAGTAAGATTAATGTCTTTGTGATTTGGTTTAGTTAGAACTTGCTTGCATAAACCTAATTTTTGCTGACTACCTGAGGCTAAAACAGGGTAGTTAAGGAGCTTTTAATAGAAATAACATTTCCATGCATTGTGTTTTACAATAATCAACCATTTAATAACTATGGTTATAAATGGCACAATAGGAAGCTGTCAGAGTTGAACCAGCAGAGATAACACTGTGCAGAATGTCAGAATGAGGAAGCCAAGTGGCTGGCTTGGATTGGTATTATCCATGTGTCTCGGTATTTTAAATACCATTGTGTTCTGCATTGAAATTTATTTGTTGAAGTCCTGAATGCCAAAATGACATTGAATGGTCAGTAATCTCACATGAACCTATTGTAAAAAGAGCTCCTTTTTTAACCACTGCTTAGTGTTTCATTATATTTAGCACAACGCTTTACAGGATAGGCAACCCAGGTTCAATTCCCACTGCTGCCTGCAGGGAGTTGTATCTACTCCCCATGAACTACTTCCGGGGCGCCTAGGTGCGACTTGAGAAGCAGCCGTACTCTCAATAGATACGATTAAATATTCCCGTTTCAGCCTGATACAGCTGAAAAGCACACCTGCTTCCAAGGTCGGTACAGTCAACAAAAATATCTTAATGCGTTTAAACAAACTATTGCTGCTTAAAACAGATGGAAACAACGGCGATTGTGGTCAGAAGTGCCCACGGAGGCCACCTTGGAGGAAGCACGGGTGTTGGTCTGGGTTACAAGTGCGTTTAAGGAAACAGTGTTTTAAACTCCCTATACAGGTGTCCCCCGCTTTTCGAACGTTCGCTTAATGAAACTGTGGTAAACCATATACATGTTGTAACTGGGTTACCTGTCCGGACACACCCCTCTGCTGACTGCCCCTGTGGCTCCTCCCACAGGTTCATGTTTAAAGGTGATTTCGCCTTGCCCCTCCCCCTCAGTCCGGGGGGCAGACACCCACCATGGAGGTCGTATTGTACAGCAAATAAAAGCCTTTCAGTATTTTACCCAACTTCAGTCTTTTGGAGTTATTGAAGATGCGCTTCAATTTTATTCGCTGTACATTTTAAAGCACGGAACATGCGCTGAGACCTGACAAATTAGACCTCAATCTGCAAACGCCTGAAGCTGGAAGCGCTTTCGAACTCTGGCTGGCCTGCTTCGAAGCGTACCTGCAGGAGATTAAAGCGACCGACCCTGTAGCAAAACACAGAGTTCTACTCTCCAGGGCCAGTCCACAGGTCTATTCGCTGATCAGAGACCAGCCGAGCTACGACGGCGCGATGAGTGCCCTCAAAGGACAATACCTGCTGCCGATAAACAGTGTCTATGCTCGGCACCGCTTAGCGACACGGCAACAACGGCCCGGGGAATCAAGTGCTGAGTTCATCCAGGCTCTACAGACACTCGTGCGAACCTGAAATTACCAGGAGCTGACGGCAGCGCAGCATGCAGAACTCCTAGTGAGAGACGCCTTTGTCATGGGGACCAGGTCAGTGTATGTGCACCAGCGGCTGTTGGAAAAAGCCGATCTTACCTTAAGTTCGGCGATCGAGCTGGCCGACACGCTGGAGGCTGCTCTGCATAACTCCGAGGCTCTCCAGGCACGCGATCCCCCGATGGCCTTGTGGGCACCGCAGACCCCGCAACCCGCCGGTGAATCGACCTCGGCTGCCAGCAGTCGCGAGTCCACGAAGTGCTACTTCTGCGGACTCGAGAAGCACCCCCGGAAACGCTGCCCGGCTCAACAAGCTACCTGCTCCAGCTGTGGAAAGAAGGGCCACTTCGCCAAGATCTGTAAGTCCAAACCGCGAGTGGGATCGAGCAGCGCCGCGTGCGAGACGTGGGGGTCGCCATCTTGCCTGCCGCCATCTTCCCTGCACGCCGCCACCACGTGCGAGACATGGGGTGGCCATCTTGGTCGGCGCCCCCTCCCACCGCTTACGACTAACGGGTGTTCACGGGGCACCTCACCGCGCCGGACCAAGACAGCGACTCATCCCTGGCCTCTGTGACCCTCGACCAAATTTCTCCCCACCAGCTTGCAAGGTCAATGATGGACATCCTGGTGGGGGGGGCGCAGGACAAGCTGCCTGTTTGACACAGGCAGCACGGAGAGTTTTATCCACCTGGACACGGTGCAGCATTGTGGACTCGTGATATGGCCGGTAAGTCAGAGGGTCAGCATGGCTTCCGGGTCGCATACAACAGACATCCGGGGGGGTTGTGTAGCGACGCTAGTGGTGCAGGGCACAGAATATCGAGACTTTACGTTACTGGTCATACCTCAACTGTGTGCCCCTGTGCTATTGGGGCTCGACTTCCAGAGCCACCTGAAAAGCGTGACAATGAAGTATGATGGGCCCCTCCCACCAATTACTCTCGTAAATCCCCAGTTTTGTAGGGATATGTCACATACCCCGTTACTGACCACACACACACACACACACACACACACACACACACACACACACACACACACGGACCCGCACATCCCACCGAACACCACTTGCGGCCTCTCCACCCTCAGGATCCCCACCGCTGTTCGCCAACCTGACCCCCGACTGTAAACCTGTGGCAACTAAAAGCAGGAGGTACAGCGCGGGGGACAGAGCCTTCATTAAGTCGGAGGTGCAGCGGCTGCTCAGGGAGGGGGTCATTGAGGCAAGCACAAGTCCTTGGAGGGCGCAGGTGGTCGTTGTTCAGAACGGGGAGAAGAATAGGATGGTTGTGGTCTATAGCCAGACCATCAATAGGTTCACACAGCTCGACGCGTACCCTCTACTCGGCATCGCGGATATGGTCAATCAGATAGCACAGTACAAGGTGTACTCGACCGTAGACCTAAAATCCACTTACCATCAGCTTCCCATCGGCCAGGAGGACCGCCCTTACACTGCCATCGAGGCGGATGGCAGGCTTTATCAATTCCTGCGCGTCCCCTTCGGTGTTACGAATGGTGTATCTGTCTTCCAGAGGGCAATGGACTGGATGGTGGACCAGTGCCAACTGAAGGCCATGTTCCCATATCTGGATAACATCACCATCTGCGGTCACGACCGGCAGGATCATGACAACAACCTCCAAAAATTGCTCCAAGCGGCCAAAGCCTTCAATCTCACCTATAACAAGGACAAGTGTGTATTCGGGACCACCCAACTTGCTATCCTTGGGTGTGTTGTGGAGAATGGAGTAATTGGCTCTGACCCTGACCGTATGCGCCCCCTGTTGGAACTCCCTCTTCCCAACACCCTCAGAGCCCTCAAAAGGTGCCTGGGCTTATTTTCATATTACGCCCAATGGGTCTCTAACTGCGCAGAGAAGGCCCGCCCCTGGTCAAATCCACCATATTCCCCCTCTGAACCGAGGCTCGTGTGGCCTTCAGCCACATAAAAGGGGACATTGCCAAAAGCAGCAATGGATGTGGTGGATGAGTCCATTCCCTTCCAAGTAGAGAGTGACGCCTCCAACTTTGCACTGGCTGCTACCCTCAACCAGGCGGGAAGACAGTGGCGTTCTTCTCCCGTACCCTTCAAGGTCCTGAAATTCGGCACTCCTCAGTGGAGAAAGAGGCCCAGGCCATAGTGGAAGCTATTAGGCACTGGAGGCACTATCTCGCTGGCAGAAGGTTCACCCTGCTAACTGACCAGCGCTCAGTCGCATTCATGTTTAATAACCAACAGCGGGGCAAAATCAAAAATGATAAAATTCTGAGGTGGAGAATCGAACTCTCCACCTACAACTTTGACATCATGTACAGGCCTGGGAAGCTCAACGAGCCCTCCGATGCCTTATCCCAGGGAACGTGCGCCAGCGCGCAGATCGACCGGCCATACGCCCTACATGTAGATCTTTGCCACCCGGGGGTCACCCGGCTTTTCCACTTCGTGAAAGCCCGGATCCTGCCTTACTCCCTTGAGGAGATCAGGACGATGACCAGAGCCTGCCAAGTTTGCGCAGAGTGCAAACCACTATTCTACCGACCCGAAAAGGGACAACTCATCAAGGCCACCCGCCCCATTGGGCGACTGAGTGTTGACTTTAAGGGCCCCCTTCCCTCCACTGACCACAATGTGTACTTTCTTAACGTTATCGACGAGTACTCACGGTTCCCCTTCGCCATCCCCTGCCCCGACACCACTACCACGTCAGTTATAAAAGCCCTGCGCAAGCTCTTCACTCTACTCGGATACCCATGCTATATCCACAGTGACTGAGGGTCTTCGTTTATGAGTGACGAGCTGCGCCAATATCTACTGTGTAGGGGAATTGCAACTAGTAGGACCACGAGCTATAATCTCCGGGGGAATGGACAGGTGGAGAAGGAGAATGGCACAGTGTGGAAAGCCACACTCTTAGCCCTCAGGTCAAAGGGACTGCCGGTCTCCCGCTGGCAGGAGGTCCTTCCCGAGGCACTCCACTCCATCCGCTCCCTGTTATGCACGGCCACCAATGCCACCCCTCATGAGCGGCTCTTTTCTTTTCCCAGAAAGTCGACCACTGGAACCACCCTACCAACTTGGCTGACGTCCCCGGGGCCAGTGCTGCTCCGGAAACATGCGAGGAGCAATAAATACTCCCCGATGGTCAAGAAGGTTCATTTACTTCATGCGAACCCTCAGTATGCCTATGTGGTTTTACCTGATAGGCGGGAGGACACGGTCTCCATCCGTGACCTGGCTCCCGCAGGAGCAGTGGGCCCCTCCCCTGAACACTCCGTGGTGACTATTGACCCCGTACCCACCGATGTATGTACCCACAAGACACCGTGCACCCCAAACCCTATACAGACACCACACGACACACCCATATCGGGCGCGACGCACACGCACGAGGGATTACCGACGCCTAACGTGCTGGCACCTGAAGTCTGGCCGGAGCCAGCACAACCGCCGTCGATGATGCAATCACCGCCGGTGCTACGCAGATCACAGCGACGGACTCGACCGCCTGATAGACTTGACCTGTAAATATACTTGTTTTAAATATTGTCAGTCACTTCACCCTGCAGGAATCTTTTAAAAAAGGAGGGGTGAATGTGGTAAACCATATATATGTTGTAACTGGGTTAACAGTCTGCTGACTGCTCCTGTGGCTCCTCCCACAGGTTCATGTATAAAGGTGTTTCGCCTTGCCCCTCCCCCTCAGTCCGGGGGCAGACACTCACCATGGAGGTCGTATTGTATAGCGAATAAAAGCCTTTCAGTATTTTACCCAACTTCAGTCTTTTGGAGTTTTGAAGGTGCGATTCAGAAACCTTGCTGTTACGAAAGACCTACATTAGTTACCTGCTTTCGTTAACAGAAGGTGTTTTCACTGTTATTAAAAAAGGCAGCGCGCTCCCCGAGCAGCCAAGCTCCTCCCCCGGAACTGCATTCCAGCCGCCATAGCTTTACTTTATTTACTTTACTTTATTGTCGCCAAACAACTGATACTAGAACGTACAATCATCACAGCGATATTTGATCCTGTGCTTCCCTCTCCCTGGATTACAAATATTAAACATTAAAAATATTAAAAATAGTAAAAATTAGTAAATATTAAAAATTTAAATTAAAAATCATAAATAGATAGAAAAATGGAAAGTAAGGTAGTGCAAAAAAACCAAGAGGCAGGTCCAGATATTTGGAGGGTATGGTCCAGATCTGGGTCAGGATCCGTTCAGCAGTCTTATCACAGTTGGAAAGAAGCTGTTCCCAAATCTGGCCGTACGAGTCTTCAAGCTCCTGAGCCTTCTCCCGGAGGGAAGAGGGATAAAAAAAAGTGTGTTGGCTGGGTGGGTCGTGTCCTTGATTATCCTGGCAGCACTGCTCTGACAGCGTGCGGTGTACAGTGAGTCCCAGGACAGAAGGTTGCTTTGTGTGATGTGCTGCGCCATGTTCACGATCTTCTGCAGCTTCTTCCAGTCTTGGACAGGACAACTTCTATACCAGGTTGTGAAGCACCCTAGAAGGGTGCTTTCTACGGTGCATCCATAAAAATTCGTGAGGGTTTTAGGGAGGCTTAAACACGTGCCTGTGAGCAACCATTAGCAAGATGAGTTCTAAGGTATTGGAAAAGCCTAAAAGAGCTCGTAAGGGTGTTACACTTAGCGTAAAACTAGACATAATTAAGCGTTTTGATCGTGGTGAACGAAATAAGGACAAAGTGAGTTTGGCTTGTGGAAGTTGACGAAGATGATGTTGAAGAGTTTTTAGCATCCCATGACCAAGAACTGATAGATGAAGAGCCGATGCAATTGGAAGAGGAAAGGATAACAATCGAAACCGAATGCAGTAGCGAACGGACTGAAAGTGCAGTCATCCAGGAACTGAACGTAAAGCAACTGCAATGATTGCAGAAAATTACGACTTTAATTTTGAAAGGGTACGTAGGTTTAAGGTATATTTGCAGGATGGTTTAAGTGCTTACAAAGAACTGTATGATAGAAAAATGTGCGAGGCAAAGCAGACAAGCATGCTGTCGTTTTTCAAGCTTTCCACATCAGCCACAGCAGACGACGAACCTTGACCTTCGACATCAAGGCAGGCAGACGTAGAAGAAGATAACCTGCCTGCCCTGATGGAAACAGACGACGATGAGATAATATTCCAGTGTCCCACCACCCCAATCCCCGTGCTGCAGACCGATACATTGCCACGGAGAATGCAGCGGTAGCCGGGACGCACCCAGCACATCTTTAAATCGCATCTGATCTGGGCCGACATTCACGTGCCGGGCAGTACCTAATTAATTAGCTTGTTTATTTCGGCTTTTTTCTTAAAGATGCGCTGGGTGCGTCCTGGCCACCGCTGCATTCTCTGTGGATCGGTATCGGTTGGCTGCCCGGAGGTTGGGGACCACTGCACCACCCCAATCTGCGACAACTCAGCCTAACACACCATCATCAGTGTGCTCTGCGCTGTCTTCCCAATTCCGGTAACTGATACTACACTGTACATACATTATTTCTACTTTATATAGGCTGTATATTTTTACGTGTTATTTGGTATGATTTGGCAGCTTCATAGCTTAAAGGTTACTGGAGAGAGTGTTTCTGCTGAGAGCACTTGCGTGAGAGTTTCATTACAGAGAACAGTGCAGCAACGACGGTAAAAAAGTATTTCTACTTTATATAGGCTGTGTATTTGTCATATCATTCCTGCTTTTACTATATGTTACTGTGATTTTAGGTTTTATGTATTATTTGGTATGATTTGGTAGGTTATTTTTTGGGTCTGCGAACACTCACAAATTTTTCCTATATAAATAAATGGTAATTGCTCTTCGCTTTACAACATTCCGGCCGACGAACAGTTTCATAGGAACGCTCTACCTTCGGATGGTAGGGGAATCCTGTAACGACTATCTTGCTGTCAAAGGTGCAGTCTCTGGTGAATAAAATCGATGATCTCAGAGCCAGGGTGCTGAATCAGAGGGATATTAGGACCCTGTGTGTCCTTTGTTTCACAGAATCCTGGTTAACACCGTCTGTACCGGATGCAGTGATCCAGATCAACGGGTTTACTATACACCGTCAGGATAGATCTATAGAGTCTCTCAGAAGCAGAGCTGGAGAAGTCGACCTCATGATCAACTCTTCTTGCTGCACAAATGTATCAGTGTTGTCCTAATTCTGCTCACCAGACCTGGGATATCTAGCAGTTAAGTGCTGTCCTTTTCACCTACCATGGGAGTTCTCTGGGGTCACTTTGGTAGCAGTTTACAATCCACCTCAGGCCAATGTCAAGCAGGCTTTAGATGATCTGAGTAATGGGATCAACATGCACGAAACAGCGCACACTAACACATTCACCATCGATTTGGGAGATTTTAACCAGACCAGTTTGAAAAAATTGCTAAGCAATTACCATCAACAGATCACTTGAAATACCAGAGGAAACAATACACTGGACCATTGCAACACCACCATCAAGAATGCCTACCGTGCTATTCCACACCCTCACTTCGGGAAGACTGATCACCTGGCTGTACTTCTACTCCCTGAGTATAGGCAGAGACTGCAGACTGCAGCACCAGCAGTGAGGACCAAGAAGGTATGGACAAGGGAAGCACAGGAGCACCTACAGGACTGCTTTGAATGGGTGGACTGGACTGTATTCAGGGATTCATCTTCAAACCTGGATGAGTATGCTGCAGTTGTTACCGACTTCATTAAAACCTGTGTGGATGAGTGTGTGCTGGATATTCCCAAACCAAAAGCCGTGGATGAACCAAGAGGTATGTTGTCTGCTGAAGGCTAGATCTGTGGTATTCAAGTCTGGCAACCCAGGCCTGTACCAGAAAACCAGGTATAATTTGCAGAGGGCTATGTCAAAGGCAAAGAGACAATTTCGAACAAGGTTGGAGGCAACATCGGATGCACAACAACTCTGGCAGGGTCTGATGGAGTACTTGGTAAGGCTCTGAAAACCTGTGCCAACCAGCTAGTGAAAGTATTCAAAGACATTTTCAACCTCTCACTGCTATGGGCGGAAGTTTCCACTTACTTCAAACTGGCAACAATTATACCAGTGCCGAAGAAGAATAATGTGAGCTGCATTAATGACTACCACCCAGTAGCACTCAGATCGACAGTGATGAAATGCTTTGAGAGGTTGGTCATGACTAGACTGAACTACTGCCTCAGCAAGGACCTGGACCCATTGCAATTTGCCTATCGCCACAATAGGTCAACGGCAGATGCAATTTCAATGGCTCTCCACACGACTTTAGACCACCTGGACAACACAAACACCTACATCAGGATACTGTTCATCGATTATATCTCAGCATTTAATACCATTGTTCCCACAATCCTGACTGAGAAGTTGCAGAACCTGGGCCTCTGTATCTCTCTCTGCAATTGGATCCTCGACTTCCTAACCAGAAGACCACAGTCTGTGTGGATTGGTGATAACTTATCCTCCTCGCTGACGATCAACACTGGCGCACCTCAGGGGTGTGTGCTTAGCTCAGTGCTCTAATCTCTATATACACATGACTGTGTGGCTAGGCGTAGCTCAAATACCTTCTATAAATTTGCTGACGATACAACCATTGTTGGTAGGATCTCAGGTGGTGACGATAGGATGTAGAGGAGTAAGATATGCCAACTAGTGGCGTGGTGTGTAAGACGAAAGAACTGATTGTGGACTTCAGGAGGGGTAAGACGAAGGAACACATACTAATCCTCATAGAGGGATCAGAAGTGGAGAGAGTGAGCAGCTTCAAGTTCCTGGGTGTCAAGATCTCTGAGGATCTAACCTGGTCCCAACATATCGATGTAGTTATAAAGAAGGCAAGACAGTGGCTATACTTTATTAGGAGTTTGCAGAGATTTGGCATGCCAACAAATACACTCAAAAACTTCTATAGTTGTACTGTGGAGAGCGTTCTGATAGGCTGCATCATTGTCTGGTATGGAGGGGCTACTGCACAGGACTGAAAGAAGCTGCAGAAGGTTGTAAATCTCGTCAGCTCCATCTTGGATACTAGCCTACAAAGTACCCAGGACATCTTTAGGGAGCGGTGTCAGAAAGTCAGCATCCATTATTAAGGACCTCCAGCACCCAGGCCAAGCCTTTTTCTCACTGTTACCATCAAGTAGGAGGTACAGAAGCCTGAAGGCACACACTCAGTGATTCAGGAACAGCTTCTTCCCCTCTGCCATCTGATTCCTAAATGGACATTGAATCTTTGGACACTACCTCACTTTTTTTCAAAATACAGTATTTCTGTTATTGCGTTTTTAAAAATCTACTCAATATACGTAACTGATTTACTTGTTTATTATTTTTTAATATTATGTATTATTATTATTTTCTCTGCTAGATTATGTATTGCATTAAACTGCTGCTGCTAAGTTAACAAATTTCACATCACATGCCGGTGATAATGACCTGATTCTGCTTCTGACCACGTGGGTTTCCTCTGGGTGCTCCAGTTTCCTCCCACAGCTCAAAGACATATCGGTTGGAGGGTTAATTGGTTATTGTAAGTTGTCCTATGATTAGGCTAGGATTAAATTGGTGGGTTGCTAGGCAGTGTGGCTTGAAGGACAGAAAGGGCCTACTCCACGCTGTATCTCAAATAAATAAAATTATTATCTCCCTTCAAGAACTCTTGCAATTATTTCTTTTACCATCTCTTTCCTAAGCGAAAAAACCCGTCTTAATATTTGCACTTTAGGCAAGTGTTCTAAATCTGGGGATCAGGTGATTCACGAAATATGACCAAACATTATGTCTAATAATTATATGATTTCTGATTTCTCTATACACTTGTGGGTAAATAAGATGCCTAGCAATCACTCTTTCCTAAAATTTGCACCGATTAGGCACCAGATCACATTCTTGGGTGTACAGGTGGCTGTTGGTGCCAAAGCTCTTGGTCTTTGCATTGCGAAATGGTAATGGGCTTCTAGTGGTTAGCTAAACAAGCAACTAGTTTCAAAGATTTACATATTGATTGGCTCATTGTGCCACTGGCCTGAAATTCCTTTGTACATTCTTGCACTAAGGGGAAAATGTTTTGTTTTAAATGTTTACTGTAAATTTATGACATAGAAAGTTGCAGAAAGCTCTCTCCATTTTGAACCTGGGTAAGTTCAGGAGCAAGTTAACACCAGATCAAAGAAAATAAAGAGGGAATCTGGAAACACTTAGCAAGTCAAACAGCATTTACCAAAATTAGTTCTGATGAAGGGTCTTAGACCAATAAAAAATGAACTTCTGTTCCTGTTTCTACTGGTGCACCCCTCCCCCCCTCCAAACCTGCTGAATGGTTCCAGGATTTTCTGTTTTTCTTTCAGATTTCTAGCATTTGTAGATTTTGGCTTTTAACCAAATATGCAAAGGATCTCTCCAGCCAGAGCTTGTTTGTCTCTTGTTCGTGGACTTCTCGCCTAAAGCTTTGCTGTTTTATTTTTGTGTTCAGTTCTTCCTCTGACTTCCTCTTTGGTAATTTGCAGGATTACACCCCTGGTCCAAAACCCACCCAGGTTTTCTCTGCCTTTATCTCCTGTGATGCCCTCTGTGAAACCAGCACAGATGAAATTAATGTATTTACGGAATGTTAATTTGAATGACTCAGGTTCAAAATTAGAACTCAGTTCACGTATGAACTACTGTGAGATCAATTCAGTTCAGCATTCAAACTTCCAGAAAATGCAGTCAACAAGAAACTAGGGCTTTCTTTTGGGTTCCAAGTGCCCTTCAAACGTAAATGCTCCCCGCTGTGCTCCCACACTCTGACATGGAGCAGTTGAATAGATTGTGATGTAGACACTGGAGCAGAGGCACACTGAGCAATCGAGTGGCAGAACATGACGTCGGTCTGATTTGACTCCATATGCCATTGCCTAGAAAAGATCTTTTAACACCTGATGGTATCAGAATTATGAAGCATACTGTGTCGATGCTGTTTTAAAGTGATCATTGGTTACATAAAGGTTAGGTGCTGATTGGTTTCTTCTGGTTGTTAACCAATTCCACTATTTTTGTAGCTTGCCATAGAGGTTTCGTTTCTAGTTTCCATGGGGAGAGCTGCCACGTGTGCTGAAGGTTCCAGCAGGATAGACTGCCAACGGGAAGAGGAAGTATAGAGTGGGTGTCGGGAATTGGGACTGTATGGAGGGGAAGGTGGAAAATTATCTGCGCCCAAATTGATAGGGGAGCAACCTACTAAGGTTCAACTTGTTAGATGTCTGTAAATTAGTATATCACATCCTCAGAGAAATCTTTTACCTACATCACAAGTGGTTTTAAGGCTGAATGTTGCAAAACCCTTTGTGCGTCTGATTTCATTTGGGTTGCTGCTGTTGGTACTTGCAAAATCTCACAGCTTGCTGCTAATTATCATGTTAGTGAGGTCACTGGTGCATAATGTGAGCCAATCACGTTCTGTGTTGCTGGAGACAGAGTGAGCACGAGGACGTGGTCGGGTGGGAGTCTTTCTCACTGGTTGGGGTATCAGTGGCTGCTTGTACATTGCTTTGATTAGGCCACATATCAGCAATGACATGGGTTCAAAGTGAAAAGGATCTTGTTCTATCAGTACCCAACTAGTATGCGATCATAGACACCAATCCTGTACACAGTCATGATGCCTTCAATTCTGTGGTAGTCTGCTGTGCCAGCAGTACCTGAGACACCATGAAACTTTCTTTCCCCCTTTCTTTCCAATCTTGATGAAGAGTCTTGGCCTGAAACATTGACTAAATTCCTCTCCATCGATGCTGTCTGACCTGCTGAGTTCCCTTCAGCATTTTTTGTGTGTTGCTTTGGATTTCCAGCACAACAAGCATATGCTGACAATGTGACCCTAGGCTGTGCAACCGACACACAACTAGAAAGCAAATCTAGAAGGGGGACCAAGCTCCGTGGAGTGAAGAAATTGTGTACTAAAGAAACATTTTCACGGCTTGGCGCACAGGAGCCTTGCAGTTGCAGGGGAGCAGGTCTGAAAATCTGTGACCGTTTGCTGCATACTGCACAGCTGGGTATTATGATGAGGCGGGGCCTGCGTAGCTGAGGAGCAGGTAGGCGGTGTGTAAACAAAGGTGGCGAAGGATAAAGAGGAACAGAGTTGGTAGACTGTCTCTTGAACGTCTGTTTTCTACAGGAAAACAGATAATTATCTGAATGGTGGCCAATTAGGAAAAGGGGAGGTGCAACGAGACCTGGGTGTCATTGTACACCAGTCATTGAAAGTGGGCATGCAGGTACAGCAAGCGGTGAAAAAGGCGAATGGTATGCTGGCATTCATACCAAGAGGATTTCAGTACAGGAGCAGGGAGGTACTACTGCAGTTGTACAAGGCCTTGATGAGACCACACCTGGAGTATTGTCTGCAGTTTTGGTCCCCTAATCTGAGGAAAGACATTCTTGCCATAGAGGGAGTACAAAGAAGGTTCACCAGATTGATTCCTGGGATGGCAGGACTTTCATATGATGAAAGCCTTGATCGACTACGCTTATACTCCCTGGAATTTAGAAGGTTGAGGGGGGATCTTATTGAAACGTATATAATTCTAAAGGGATTGGACAGGCTGGATGTAGGAAGATTGTTGCCGATGTTGGGCAAGTCCAGAACGAGGGGTCACAGTTTGAGGATAAAGGGGAAGCCTTTTAGGACTGAGATGAGGAAAAACTTCACACAGAGAGTGGTGAATCTGTGGAATTCTCTGCCACAGGAAACATTTGAGGCCAGTTCATTGGCTACATTTAAGAGGCAGTTAGATATGGCCCTTGTGGCTAAAGGGATCAGGGGTATGGAGAGAAGGCAGGTACAGGGTTCTGAGTTGGATGATCAGCCATGATCATACTGAATGGCGGTGCAGGCTCAAATGGCCGAATGGCCTACTCCTGCACCTATTTTCTATGTTTCTATGTTTTTACAGGAAGAAATGATGCAAGTATAATAGCACCAAACACAACCACAACACCTCGGCCCTGTCCACCAGCTGTTCCACAAAATACTTTCAGGTACCAGCCATCGCCTTGTTCTGTTAGGCCAGCTAAACCAAATTTTAAAATAGATAGAAAATTTAAGATTTCCTGTGCATTCTGTTGGCGTCTACCTTCTAAGTGACCATCTTCCATCATCTACCTACAGGAACAATATCAGGAAGATTGAAAGAGTGCTGAGGAAATCTACAAGGATGATGACAGGACTTGAGGACCGGAGTTACAGGGAACGGTTGTAGAGATTAGGACTTTATTCCCTGGAGCGTTGTAGAATGAGGGGAGATTCGATAGAAGTATACAAAATTATCAGGGGTATAGACAGGGTAAATGCAAGCAGGTTTTTTCCATTGAGGTTGTGTGAGACTAGAACTAGAGGACATGGGTTAAAGCTGAACTGTTTCTGGAACAAGCTAGAAGTGGAAGTGGTGGATATGGGCTTGATTTCAACAATAAAGGGAAATTTGAAGAGGTACACTGTTATTCCACCATCAAGAATACTTACTATGCCATCCCATGCCCACAATTTGGAAAATCCAGTCACCTGGCTGTACTTCTACTCCCAGCGTATAGGTGGAGACTAAAGACCGCAGTACCAGTAGTGAGGACCAAGGTAAGGTGAAGGGAGGAGGAGGAGGAGCGATTACAGGACTGCTTTGAGTTAGTGGACTGGATAACATTCTGGGATCTACCTTTGAGTCTGAATTAATACGCCACTTCACTGATACCTGTGTGGATGAGTATGTGCCTTCAAGAACATACAGGACATACCCAAACCAAAAGCCGTGGATGAACCAGAAAATTCGTAGTCTGCTTAGGGCTACATACAATCATATAACCATATAACAATTACAGCACGGAAACAGGCCATCTCGGCCCTTGTAGTCCATGCTGAACTCTTACCCTATCCTATTCCCACTGACCTGCACTCAGCCCATAACCCTCCATTCCTTTCCTGTCCATATATCTATCCAATTTAACTTTAAATGACAACACAGAACCTTCCTCAACCACTTTTGTTGGAAGCTCATTCCACACAGCTACCACTCTCTGAGTAAAGAAGTTCCCCCTCATGTTACCCCTAAACTTTTGTCCTCTAATTCTCAACCCATGTCCTCTTGTTTGAATCTTCCCCACTCTCAATGGAAAAAGTCCAATCATGTCAACTCTATCAATCCCCCTCATAATTTTAAACACCTCTATCAAGTCCCCCCTCAACCATCTACACTCCAAAGAATAAAGACCTAAGTTGTTCAACCTTTCTCTGTAACTTAGGAGATGATACCCAGGCAACATTTTAGTAAACCTCCTCTGTACTCTCTCAATTTTATTGACATCTTTCCTATAATTCGGTGACCAGAACTGTACACAATACTCCAGATTTGGCCTTACCAATGCCTTATACAAATTCAACATTACATCCCAACTCCTATACTCAATGCTCTGATTAATAAAGGCCAGCAAAAGCAAAAGCAAACTAAAAGCTTTCTTCACCACCCTATCCACATGAGATTCCATCTTCAGGGAACTATGCACCATTATTCCTAGATCCCTCTGTTCTAAAGCATTCTTTAATGCCCTACCATTTACCATGTATGTCCTATTTTGATTAGCTCTACCAAAATGTAGCACCTCACATTTTTCAGCATTAAGCTCCATCTGCCATCTTTCAGCCCACTCTTCTTACTGTCCTAAGTCTCTCTGCAAGTTTTGAAAACCTACCTCATCATCCACAACACCACCTATCTTAGTATCATCTGCATACTTACTAATTCAATTTACCACCCCAACATCTAGATCATTAATATATATTACAAACAACATTGGACCCAGTACAGATCCTTGAGGCACACCACTACACACCGTCCTCCAATCTGACACACAGTGATCCACCACTACCAGAAGCGAGATCAGTCGGGAGGGATGAACGAGCAAGGGAGTTGCAAAGCGGAATGGAGGGGGAGGGAAAGATGTGCTTGGTGGTGGGTACCCATGGGAGATGGTGGAAGTTATGGAGAATTTTGTGTTGGATGCAGAGACTGGTGGTGTGGTAGGTGAGGACAAGAGGAATCCTGTCCCTGGTGGGATGGTGGGAGGATGGGTGAGGGCAGACGTGGATGAAATGGAAGAGATGCAGTTCAGGATAGTGTTGATGGTAGAGGAAGGAAAGCTCCTTTCTTTGAAGAAGATGGTATCTCATTAGTTTGGGACTGAGAAGCTTCTCTTGTTTGACAAAAGGAAATAGCATTTTTACAAGAGACAGTGTGGAAAGAGCTGCGTGTCTTTTATTAAATAGCACTTTCTTTTGTTCTGCCTTATTGATGCAAAAAGAAAATCCCCACCACTGTTGTTAGGTTTTCGTGGTAGTTGTTTCTAGTTTTCACCTCTTTAAATAGTGTAACAATATCAGTGTTTTAGATCTTCCCCATATGAGGAGAATTTAGGAGCATAACCAGAGCCTCAAACTTGTGCGGTCTAATTTTCCTCAGTGATTTTATGTATCCTATCTGGATGGAGTGGCTTTCTACTTTGGGGACTGACAACCAGTTAAGACATTTTTCTATCTATGTTCATCTGCCCTGATATTCCTACTGACCTTTTACTGCTACATCAAGAGCACCCCCTTTCCAGCAGAGACAAAAGCTGCAACTCTCTGGGAAACCTCGATTCAAGATTCAACATTCAAGACTGTTTATTGTTATTCTTCAGTACATGGGTGTAAAGGAGAATGAAGTGATTATTACTCTGGATCCGATATAGAATCCAGTAAGAATCATGTTCAGAATCAGGTTTATAATCACCGGCATGTGTCGTGAAATTTGTTAACTTAGCAACAGCAGTTCAATGTAATACCTAATACAGAAAAAGAAGAAAAATAAATAAACAAACAATCAAATAAATAAACCTACTACAGTATATGTATATTGAATAGATTAAAATTATTCCAAAACATAATATATGAGGGGTGATTGATAAGTTCGTGGCCTAAGGTAGAAGGAGCCAGTTTTAAAAAACCTAGCACATTTATTTTTCAACATAGTCCCCTCCTACATTTACACACTTAGTCCAGTGGTCGTGGAGCATACGGATCTTGGACCTCCAGAAAGTGTCCACAGCAGGGGTGACTGATAAGTTTGTGGCCTAAGGTAGACAGCGATGAGTTATACAGCTCTCGTTACATGCACATGCTGTTCAACTCTGAGTGATTATATGGAAAATTTGAGGTTAATAACTCATCTGTTAATAACTCATCAGGGGGGATTGATAAGTTTGTGGCCTAAGGGAGAAGGATATGAGTTATTAACTTCAAACTTTCTGCATAATCACTCAAAGAGGTGAACTGCATATGCATATAATGAGAGGTATATAACTCATCGCCGTCTACCTTAGGCCACAAACTTATTAATCACCCCTGCTGTGGACACTTTCTGGACGTCCAAGATCCGTATGCTCCATGACCGCTGGACTAAGTGTGTAAATGCAGGAGGGGACAGTGTTGAAAAATAAATGTTAGGTTTTCTAAAACTGACTCCTTCTACCTTAGGCCACGAACCTATCAATTACCCCTCGTATAATAAAAAGGTGAGGCAATGTTCACGGGTTCAATGTTCATTTAGGAATTGGATGGCAGAGGGGAAGAAGCTGTTCCTGAATCACTGAGTGTTTGCCTTCAGGCTTCTGTACCTCCTACCTGATGGTAACAGTGAGAAAAGGACATGCCCTGGGTGCTGGAGGTCTTTAATAATGGACGCTGCCTTTCTGAGTCACTGCTCCTTGAAGATGTCCTGCGTACTTTGTAGGCTAGTACCCAAGATGGAGCTGACCAAATTTATGGACCTCTGCAGTGTCTTTTGGTCCTGTGCAGTAGCCCTCCCCATACCAGACAGTGATGCAGCCTTTCAGAATGCTCTCCACAGTTCACCTATAGAAGTTTTGAGTGTTCTTGTTGACATACCAAATCTCTTCAAACTCTGAAAGAAGTATAGTTGCTGTCTTGCCTTCTTTATTGCTGCATCAATATGTTAGGACCAGGTTAGGTCCTCAGAAATCTTGACACCCATGAACTTGAAATTGCTCACTCTCTCCACTTCTGATCCCTCTACGGGGATTGGTATGTGTTCCTTCATCTTGCCCTTCCTGAAGTTCACAATAAGCTCTTTTGTCTTCCTGACGTTGAGTGCAAGGTTGTTGCTGCGACAGCACTCGATTAGTTGGCATATCTCGCTCCTGTACACCCTCTTGTCTCCATCTGAGACCCTACTAACAATGGTTGTATCATCAGCAAATTTATAGATGGTATTTGAGCGTAAAGAACATAGTAATAACAAACAATAATTACAGTATAAATATAAAAACAATCCTATAAAACACAATGTACTAGTAACCATTACATAGATAGACTAATTATATGTACATGAAATAACACTGGATGATGTGTATGTAATGGTGCTAGGGGTGGTGGGGTCGGTTAATGGGTGGAGATGTTGGTTTGTCTGATGGCTTGGAGGAGGTGACTGCTTTTCTTTCTTTCTTTTCAAATCTTTTTATTGTTATATTATACAAAAGAAATAACACAAGTACATTGAAGTAACAACACTTACAATGTCTCAAAAAAGACATTATCTTAAAGATTGAAAAAAAATTTGTGATAACAAAAAAAACCTACTAAGCAGAAAAAGTGGGGAAAAAACCCCATTAGGTGTACAACCCCGGAGCCATGCGTCATACAAAAAGCTTCTAAAAATAAACATCAAACTGCCAGCAAGAAAAGAATATATACCAAAAAATTTACAATTAGATCATGGAAAGAATCTATCAATTAGCTGAAATGATAATAACGAGCAAATGAGCCTCATCTTTTCTCAAAACCAAATAAAGCTTCAAAGGTTCGACTTCTAATCTTCTCCAAACTAATGCATTGCATCATTTGAGAGAACCATTGTGACAAAGTGGGAGCTGATGTATTCTTCCACTTCAACAAAATGGCCCTCCTAGCTATCAATGTAACAAATGCAATAACATGTTGGGCAGACACAGAAATACCATGAATATTTTGAGGAATTATTCCAAAAAGCACAATTAATTTATGAGGTTGTAGATTAATTTTAAGTGCTTTAGAATTTGTTGAAAAAACTGACTTCCAGAACTGTTCCAATATAGAACAAGACCAAAACATATGTGTCAGTGTAGCTATCTCAGTTTTACATCTATCACAATAACTATCAACATTTGAAAATACTTTAGAAAGTCTCTCCTTCGTCAAATGATAATGATGTACAATTTTAAATTGAATCAGTGAATGGCTAGCACAAATTGAAGAAGAGTTAACCAACTTCAAAATCCGCGTCCAATCCTCCGTCATAAAAGTCAAATTGAGTTCCTTTTCCCAATCCTGTTTAATCTTAGATAAAGGATGCTTATCCCATTGTAATAATAAATTATAAATTTTTCCAATAGAACCCTTGATCGAAGGGTTCATACTCATAATAGTATCTAAGAAGTCAGCCTCCGATATGTAAAGCAAATTACTTAAATATTTTTGTAAAAAATGTCTAACTTGAAGTTATTGCAGAAAGTGTGAGTATGAAAGAGAATATTTATCAATTGGTCAAAAGACATCAATCTATCTTCTCTAAATAAATCCAAAAAAGAATTAATACCCTTATTTTTCCAAAGTAGAAAAATTGGATCACTCAAAGAAGGCTTAAAAAAGTAATTTCGATAAATTAAACTACAAAGTTTAAATTTTTTAAGATTAAAAAAATTGCGGAACTGAAGCCAAATTAGTAAAGAATACTTAATCACAGGATATAGGTTTAAATTAGCAACTGTAGCTAATTGTATAGGTAAAGCAGCTCCCAATACCGAGGTTAAATAAAACTGTTTTACTACTTTCAGTTCCTGGTCTACCCAAATTGGCCGATCACTCTTATCAACCCAATATAACCAAAAGGACATGTATCGCACATTAACAGCCCAATAAAACATTCTTAGATTAGGCAAAGCAAGACCTCCATCCTTTTTCAATTTTTGTAAGTGACATTTACTAATTGTTGGACTTTTATTATTCCAAATAAAAAATAAAATAATAGAATCAATCTGATCAAAAAACTTCCTAGTTAAAAAAATAGGGATATTCTGAAATAAATATAAAAATTTTGGTAAAATCATTTTAACTATATGAATACGACCAACAAGTGAAAATGTAAGTGGACTCCATCTACTAAATAAATACTTCATAGAGTCTATTAAAGGAACAAAGTTGGCTTTCTAAAGATCCTTATATTTTTTAGTAATTATAATACCTAAATATTTAAAAGAATCCGTGACTGAAGAAGGAGTATTATCATATATAGAGACAGAATCATTTAAAGGAAACGATTCACTTTTACTGAAATTTATTTTATATCCTGAAAAGAGGGAGGAGCTGAGGACAATACAGAGTGACCTGAAAGCCAGGATCAGGGAGGCTAAAGACAGGTATAGGAGGAAGCTTGAGTGGAAACTCCAGCAGAACAACATGAGAGAGGTCTGGAGGGGGATGAGGACCATCACTGGGTTCCGGCAAACTAGCAACAGAGGAGCGGAAGGCAGTGTGGACAGGGCCAATGAACTTAACCTCTTCCTTAACAGATTTGACATTGTGGCCCCTGCCCATCCCACTCATGAGCCATCTGTTGTCGGCCCCCAACCAACACATATTCCACTCTCCCCTCCTACCCTTCCTCACAGTCTCCCACCCTGCTCTCATGATTATACCCCTTCCCCACACGAAACCACCATGGTGGGCTTCACAGCTGAACAGGTGAGAAGACAGCTGAAACGTCTCAACCAAAGCAAGGCTGCAGGACCGGATGGTGTCAGTACCAGGGTGCTCAAAGCCTGTTCCCCTTAGCTGTGTGGAGTACTTCGCCATGTATTCAACCTGAGCCTGAGGCTCCGGAGGGTTCCTGTACTGTGGAAGACATACTTCCTCGTCCTTGTGTTGAAGACGCCGCGCCCCAGTGGCCTCAATGACTACAGACCGGTGGCATTGACCTCCCACATCATGAAGACCCTGGACAGACTTGTTCTGGAGCTGCTCCGGCCTATGGTCAGGCCACACTTAGATCCCCTCCAGTTCACCTACCAGCCCTGACTAGAAGTTGAGGATGCTATCGTCTTCTTGCTGAACCGTGTCTACGCCCACCTGGACAAGCCAGCGAGCACTGTGAGGGTCATGCTTTTAGACTTCTCCAGTGCGTTCAACACCATCCGCCCTGCTCTGCTGGGGGAGAAGCTGACAGCGATGCAGGTGGATGCTTCCCTGGTATCATGGATTCTTGATACCTGACTGGCAGACCACAGTACGTGTGCTTGCAACACTGTGTGTCCGAAAGAGTGATCAGCAGCGCTGGGGCTCCACAGGGGACTGTCTTGTTTCTCTTTCTCTTCACTATTTAAACCTCGGACTTCAACTAAAGCACAGAGTCTTGTCATCTTCAGAAGTTTTCGGATGACTCTGCCATAGTTGGATGCATCAGCAAGGGAGATGAGGCTGAGTACAGGGCTACGGTAGGAAACTTTGTCACATGGTGTGAGCAGAATGATCTGCAGCTTAACGTAAAAAAGACTAAGGAGCTGGTGGTAGACCTGAGGAGAGCTAAGGTACCGGTGACCCCTGTTTCCATCCAGGGGGTCAGTGTGGACATGGTGGAGGATTACAAATACCTGGGGATAAGAATTGACAATAAACTGGACTGGTCAAAGAACACTGAGGCTGTCTACAAGAAGGGTCAGATCCATCTCTATTTCCTGAGGAGACTGAGGTCCTTTAACATCTGCCGGATGATGCTGAGAATGTTCTACGAGTCTGTGGTGGCCAGTGCGATCATGTTTGCTGTTGTGTGCTGGGGCAGCAGGCTGAGGGTAGCAGACACCAATAGAATCAACAAACTCATTCGTAAGGCCAGTGATGTTGTGGAGATGGAACTGGACTCTCTCACGGTGGTGTCTGAAAAGAGGATGCTGTCTAAGTTGCATGCCATCTTGGTCAATGTCTCCCATCCACTACATAATGTACTGGGTGGGCACAGGAATATATTCAGCCAGGGACTCATTCCACCGAGATGCATCACAGAGCGTCATAGGAAGTCATTCCTGCCTGTGGCCATCAAACTACGACTCCTCCCTTGGAGGGTCAGACACCCTGAGCCAATAGACTGGTCCTGGACTTATTTCACAATATACTGGCATAATTTACACATTACTCTTTAACTATTTATGGTTCTATTACTATTTATTGTTTATGGTGCAACTGTAACGAAAACCAATTTACCCCGGGATCAATAAAGTATGACTATGACTATGAAAAATCTCCAAATTCATTGAATAATTTTAGCAAGGCAGGAATAGATTAGTCAGGATTAGATATATAAACCAATAAATCGTCAGTGTAAAGAGAGATCTTAGGCATGGTCTCAATCACAAAAATCCCATGGATATTTTTAGCCTCACGAAAAGCAATAGCAAGGGGTTCTACAGGTTTCCCCCGCAATCGGAAGGTACAGCGTTCCTATGAAACGGTTCGTAAGCCGGAATGTCGTAAAGCGAAGAAGCAATTACCATTTATTTATATGGGAAAATTTTGTGAGCGTTCGCAGACCCAAAAATAACCTATCAAATCATACCAAATAACACATAAAACCTAAAATAACAGTAACATATAGTAAAAGCAGGAATGATATGATAAATACACAGCTTGTATAAAGTAGAAATACTTTTCCACAATCATTGCCTGAAGTGTTCTCCATAGTGAAAATCTCACGCAAGCGCCGTCGGCAAAAACACGGCGCAAGCGCTCTCCAGTAACCTTTAAGCTATGAAGGTGCCAAATCATACCAAATAACACGTAAAAATACACAGCTGATATAAAGTAGAAATAATGTATGTACAGTGTAGTATCACATACGGGAATTGGGAAGACACCGAGCAAACTGATGATGGTGCGTTAGACTGGGTCATCGGAGTTCTGGTGGTGCAATGGCCCCCCACCATCCGGGCAGCGAACCGATATCGATCCGCGAAGCATGCAGTAGTAGTCGGGAGGCACACAGCACATCTTTAAGAAAAAAGCTGAAACAAACATGCTAATTAATTAGGTGCCGCCCGGCACGTAATTGTCAGCCCAGATCAGTGCTGATTGCCGATTGCGTCGCCTCTGATCTGGGCCGACAATTACGTGTCGGGCGGCACCTAATTAATTAGCTTGTTTATTTCGGCTTTTTTCTTAAAGATGTGCTGTGTGTCTCCCGGATACTGCTGCATTCTCCGCGAATCGGTATCTGTCCGCGGCCTGGGTGTTGGGGTGGTGGGACACTGGGGTGTCATCTCGTCGTCTGTTTCCATTAGAGCAGGCAGCTCATCTTCTCCTATGACTGCCTGCGTCAATGTCGAAGGTCGAGGTTCATCGTCTGCTGTGGCTGATGTGGAAGGCTTGCTTGTCTGCTGAGCCTCGCGCATTTTTCTATCATACAGTTCTTTGTAAGCACTCAAACCATCCTGCAAATATCCCCTAAAACGACGTACCCTTTCAAAATTAAAGTCGTACTTCATCATTACTCACTCGGTTTCGATTGTTATCCTTTAAATTGCATCAGCTCTTCATCTATCAGTTCTTGGTCATAGGATGCTAAAACCTCTTCAACATCATCTTCGTCAGCTTCCACAAGCCAAACTCACTTTGTCCTTACTTCGTTCACTATGATCGAGACGCTTAATTATGTCTAGTTTTACGCTATGTGTAACACCCTTACGAGCCCTTTCAGGCTTTTCCGATAACTTAGAACTCATCTTGCTAACGGCTGCTCACAGGCACGTGTTTAAGCAATGCCAGCGAGATTACAGTTCCGAATTCGGGGGAGTGCGGCTGCTCGGGTGCGCGCTGCCTTTTATTGCGCGATGATTTTTTTATCGCGCACTGATTTTTTTCACGCGCTGCTTTTTTCGTAACAGTGAAAGCACCTGTTAGCGAAAACAGGGTACTAATGTAGGTCTTTCGTAACAGTGAGGTTTCGTAAAGCGAACGCTCGAAAAGTGGGGGGGACACATGGTAATATTAAATTAAATAACAAAGGACTTAATGGACGGCCTTGCCTTATCCCCTGTGAAAGCTGTAAAAAAGAAGACCTACAATTGTTAGTGACAACAGTAGCAATAGGAGCTTTATTTATCATTTTAATCCGATGATTAAGATTAGCACCAAAGCCAAATTTCTCTAAAACATTGTAAATATTTGCATTCATTCGATCGAACGCTTTTTCAGCATCCAAAGATACAACACATTGTGGAGTTTTAAAAGAGGACGAATATATAATATTAAATAGTCTCCGAACATTTGAAAAAGAATAGCGACCCTTTATAAAGCCCGTTTGATCTTTGAAAATAATTTTACCCAAAATATTCTCGAACTAATTGGCTATTATCTTTGACAGAATCTTAGCGTCGACATTCAGTAATGAAACATGTCTATATGAAGCACAGTCAGTGGGATCTTTATCTTTTTTAAGAATTAAAGAAATAGAAGCCTCATATAAAGTAGAGGGTAAGTCACCTTTCACAAAAGAATCCTTAAACATTTCCAACATATACGGAGTAAGCAACTTTCCTAATTTTTTATAAATTTCGACAGGATAACCATCAAGTCCTGGGGACTTACCAGAATGCATTGAAAAAATAGCTTTATTAATTTCTGCTTCAGTGATTTGAGCATCAAGAGTTTTCTGATCCTCAGCTGAGAATTTAGGAAAGGCAATCTTTCGTAAAACAGCATTCATTTCAGAGGAATCTAATGGACATTGAGATTTATAAAGTTGAGATTTATACAATCTTGAAAAATCTTATTAATTTCTTCATATTCCTGAGCCAAGGTACCATCTTTCCTATGAATTTTCAAGATTTGCCTTTTGGCTGCAGCCATTTTTAATTGAGATGTGAGCAGTTTATTATTTTTATCTCCAAACATATAAAATTGGCTCTTTAATTTAAGCAAATAGCCTTCAATGGGATGTGTTAATAAAAGGTTATATTGTGATTGAAGTTCCACCCTTTGTTTAAATAAATCAATATTGGGGGGAAATTGCATAGATATTATCTAAATCTTTAATTTGTTTTGAAATTCTATCTAATTCTGCTTTAGTCTGTTTTTTAAGTTTAGCTGAATAAGAAATAATCTGACCACGTAAAAATACTTTAAATGTATCCTTTATAATTAATTTGGACGTACCTCTCATATCAATAAAAAGAAAAAAAAATCTTTTATCTGGGTTTCAATAAAACTGACAAAGTCACAGTTTTACAATAATGTCTGAGACCTGCGCCATGGTAGGCGGGCAAGAATGACATCATCAAATTCAAAAGACAAACTCAGAGGTGCATGATCAGATATAGCAATAGCGTCATATTCACAATTTTTAACATTAGGCAAGAAGCGGGGATCGATTATAATATAATCGCTCCTCAAATATTTTTTCTAAACATGTGAGAAGAAAGAATATTCTCTGTTATTGGGATGGAGATACCTCCACAAATCAATCAACCCAAAATCAATCAAAAAGGAATTAATAAATGACGCGGAACGAGTTAGAAGTCGCTGATTGGTTGAGCTCTTGTCAATCATAGGATTTAAGCAGCAGTTAAAATCCTTGCCCATTATCAGCATATATTCATTTAAATCAGGCAGTTAAGCAAATAGCTTTTGAGAAAAAGAAGGATCATCTAAGTTAGGACCATACAAATTGACCAAAACAACTTTTTTGTTACAGATCGTTCCTTTAACAATTAAAAATCTACCATTAGAATCTGATTCAATATCCTCTTTAATAAATATATTAGATTTAATAAAAATAGAGACACCTTTTGTTTTACTCTGAGAAATAGAGTGGAATTGCAAACAGTTCCACCATCCAAAAATTCTATTTTGACCTCCCGCCCTGATATGTGTCTCTTGAGCAAAAATTATATCACGTTGGAATCGGTTAATAATCTTAAAAGTCTTTTTTCATTTAATAGGATGATTCCAACCACATACATTCCAACTTACTATATTAATCCGTTGAAATACCATACTATAATTTTATTGTACGTTATACATGCGCAGAGCACATACCGATACGGGATGATCAAAACTGGCAGCGATGAAGAATACAACAAGACAGAAAATACGCATGCTCCGGAACCACCCAATGGGAAAAAGCCCCTAACTCTAATCCCACCCCCCTTCCTAAAAGCCCAAGAGAAAGGCAAGCTACCTATGATAGAATTCAAAGCCACACTGACCTGTATTTTCTTTCACTCCCCCCCAGTTAGTAAAAAGAGCAGAGTGATCTTGTAAAAAAGATGATAAGGTCTCAGCAAAGAGAAGCATTTACATTCCATCATCTAATAAACAAGAAAGAACCAAAACAATGTTATTTCTCAGAGAGAAAAACCAGCGTCATCTTTAAGTTTAACATTAACTTCCTAAAAAATCTTTAAATTCAATTATAATAAAAGAGAAAAAAAATTTAATAGTATATTTGACCCAGCTGGATTTTCAAAAATAGTAATTAATAATATCATAAGTAATTAAACCCTCCCAAATATATATATAAAAAGCCCTGTTAGTAGGAAAAAACTAGTAATTAGTTGATTAAAAAAAGAAACAAAAAACATCAAACAAGGTATTAGATTAAAGGGACAAATCCCCTTATCTTCTTTTCTCAGTCGAATATTCAGATAATCATTTAGATAGTCATACTTGAGCCATAAGTCTTCTTTCCAAAGGAAAACCAATAATATACAATAATGAACAAATCTCCTTATTTTCTTTTATTAATTTCTCAATGAAATATACAAATGACCTTCATAAATCTTCTTTCCAAAATGCAAATAATATACAGATAACCAAACAACCTTTCAGATAGTTCATTCAGTAGCGGCGTCAGTAACGTGGCGGGTATAGCCTGAACAAAGTCCAGTGCAGCTTTTGGATCAAAAAAAGTACGAGGAGGAGAATTAGCAGGAAAAACTTTAATTCTTGTCGGATATTCGTAAAAATGGAGCTCAGGCTCCATAAATCTAAAAACTCTCTGATTTCTTGCCTGTCGCATTACTTGATTTTTAATTTTAAAGTGTTGAAAGCAAACCAGAACAGATCTTGGTTTACTTGAATCCTTCAATTTCGAAGTAAATGTCCTGTGTGCCCTTACTATAGCAGGCGGCTTTAATAAAATGGTAGAAAATAAAGCTGAAAAAGTAAAGTGTGGTAAGCAGTTAAATCTCCTTCTTCAGCTCCTTCTTGCAGCCCAGCAATTCGTATATTCTTTCGGTGAGACCTAGTTTCCAGATCTTATTTTGATATCTTTCCAAACGAGTTGTAGCTTCAGACAACTTTTGCTTAGTTATCTTCAATTCTTCTTCATGCATAATAACTTGAGTTTCCAGGTCTTTAAGTTTTCCCAGAAATGACTTCATTTCATTTCACTCCAAACTAAAGGTGTAGCTATGGGCACCCGTATGGGTCCTAGCTAGCCTGCCTTTTTGTTGGGTTTGTGGAACAATCTATGTTCCATACCTATTCTGGTATCTGTCCCCCACTTTTCCTTCGCTACATCGACGACTGCATTGGCGCTGCTTCCTGCACGCATGCAGAACTCGTTGACTTTATTAACTTTGCCTCCAACTTTCAACCTGCCCTCAAGTTTACCTGGTCCATTTCCGACACCTCCCTCCCCTTTCTAGATCTTTCTGTCTCTGTCTCTGGAGACAGTTTATCCACTGATGTCTACTATAAGCCTACTGACTCTCACAGCTATCTGGACTATTCCTCTTCTCACCCTGTCTCTTGCAAAAACGCCATCCCCTTCTCGCAATTCCTACGTCTCCGCCGCATCTGCTCTCAGGATGAGGCTTTTCATTCTAGGACGAGGGAGATGTCTTCCTTTTTTAAAGAAAGGGGCTTCCCTTCCTCCACTATCAACTCTGCTCTTAAACGCATCTCCCCATTTCACGTACATCTGCTCTCACTCCATCCTCCCACCACCCCACCAGGAATAGGGTTCCCCTGGTCCTCACCTACCACCCCACCAGCCTTCGGGTCCAACATATTATTCTCCGTAACTTCCGCCACCTCCAACGGGATCCCACCACTAAGCACATCTTTCCCTTCCCCCCTCTCTCTGCATTCCGCAGGGATCGCTCCCTACACAACTCCCTTGTCCATTCGTTCCCCCCATCCCTTCCCACTGATCTCCCTCCTGGCACTTATCCGTGTAAGCGGAACAAGTGCTACACATACCCTTACACTTCCTCCCTTACCACCATTCAGGGCCCCAAACAGTCCTTCCAGGTGAGGCATCACTTCACCTGTGAGTCGACTGGGGTGATATGCTGCGTCCGGTGCTCCCGATGTGGCCTTTTATATATTGGCGAGACCCGACGCAGACTGGGAGACCGCTTTGCTGAACACCTACGCTCTGTCCGCCAGAGAAAGCAGGATCTCCCAGTGGCCACACATTTTAATTCCACATCCCATTCCCATTCTGACATGTCTATCCACGGCCTCCTCTACTGTAAAGATGAAGCCACACTCAGGTTGGAGGAACAACACCTTATATTCCGTCTGGGTAGCCTCCAACCTGATGGATCCTCTCGTATCCCCTTTTGCCTATCACCTGTCCAGCTCTCGGCTCTATCCCTCCCCCTCCTGTCTTCTTCTATCATTTTGGATCTCCCCCTCCTCCCCCAACTTTCAAATCCCTTACTCACTCTTCCTTCAGTTAGTCCTGACGAAGGGTCTCGGCCTGAAACGTCGACTGCACCTCTTCCTACAGATGCTGCTTGGCCTGCTGCATTCACCAGCAACTTTGATGTACGTTGCTTGTCATTTCATTACTACTCTTTTCCAATTGGTCTTTAATTGACCCTTTCTGATCCTTAATTGAATTCAGTGTATCTTCAGCCCATGATGGCATTTCATCATATCTTTCCTTTTGCACCTTTCCTTTCCCATTACCTTTATCACTACGTTCTGATAAATTCTTCCCACTTCTCGTAGACATAGACATATTGTTCCCCCTCAAGAATCAGCAAGTAAAAATTTTAAATTCAAAGTTTAAACTAGGGGGAGAGAAAGAAAACTAAGAGCAGCACAAAATTACTGCTACTCCATTTGCAGACGGGGCGGTCTCTCGCTTTTGAATCTAGTGGTCCTGGTGTGGATGCTGTGTAACCTCTTCCCTGATGGGAATGGAAATGAAACTCACCAATTAAACAAAAGCCCCTTCATCCACTGGGACCTCAACAGTCACCACTCAGCACCGTTGAAGTTGTGTAGGTCCTCTTGGACTGGTTCAGAAATATGGACCTCAACAATGATGAATCTAAACCGGGGTTCACAAAGAGTCAGAAGAATATCCACAAAGGGTACAGATGTAGAAGATCCCTGGATTATGCATTGCATTAAACTGGTAGTCAGCTATAATTGGTATCAGCAAGATCCATATGAGATACAAATATAGAAAATTTAAGAAAATCTGTTATCCATCAGAACATATGCACGACAGGAAAATATGAAGGGAGAATTACAGTGAAATCTGGTGCATTGGGCATTTTCTGCCTCAGCTATCTATATATAACTTTATGGTTTTGCTCTACAATCCCCATCACTGATAAGAAAAAAAAACGCACAGTTGTCATTTAATACCTCAATTTCATTCTAATAATTAATTATTATTTCTTTTCCCTTCAATAGATTGTTACTATAAGCAAATTTGAGTTTGCTCTTCTGGGAACTATTCTCATACTCTCTGTTCATTTGTAGCTCGCCTCTTAATTATGTTTTGATTTGATTCACACTGCTTTATGAAGATTGCAATTGTCGTAAACCTTATTTAGCTATTTTATTTTAACCTCTGTGACTGGTGTCATTCAAGGGGTGCTGACCCTGGATTTTCATCCTTCCTATCTCTCATAATGTGTCATCTCTGCACTGAAAACATCTCTTTAAAGGCTTCCATTGGTTTGGCTACTAGTGTTTGATTTCAATCTACCTTCAGCCGTCACTTGAATTTTACCCTCCTCTAATTATCTACTTTAATTTTAGTTGGAAACATTTCTGTTTTCTTAACTCTTTGATATTTTAAAAGACAGAGATGAATTTAAAACAGCTTTTCATGAGTCAATCATGATTCTAAGTATATTGTTAAGTGCAGAGAGAGCACCAAATTTTGGAAAGGTGCAAGAGAAAATATTTTGCCTTTGAGGATGAAACACTGAGAGAAAGCAGTATCGTAAATGAATGAGAGAGAAAGTGAGGGATGAAGAAACTGGTAGGAGAGAGGGAAGGAGAATTAAGGAGGAGTTTGGATCAATAAAAAGGGGAGGGAAAAGGAAGAGTTGATCAGAGAGAATTGGAGAGTGGGCTCATAATGAGAAAGCATAATCTGATTCAGTAGCCAGATAGAGGGTAGAGATTCAAATCCATCCCCAGCTTTCAACTGAGGAATTGCCTTCGGGTGTCTCCTGTCTCCATGCCTGGGAGAGGTCTGTCTGATCATTGCTGGCCATCTCCTTCCTTTTTACGGGACATTGCATTTGGTAACCTGTATCATGATAAGGCACGTTATTGCATGTTACATCAGAAAAATGTTTTCTTTCTCTTTATTTTGTGTCACAAACCATAAGAGGCACATGAGGCAATGACGGCAGATTACCATACATAAACATGCAAACAAGCATTTTAGAGATTCGTTAACTGTTTCATGACCTCATTTTTTTAAATATACAGTATTTCTGCTTTTGCATATTTTAAAAACTCTATTCAATATACATATCTGTAATTAATTTACTTATTATTTATTGTTATTTTAATTTTATTTATCATTTCTTTCTCTTCTATATTAGGCATTGCTTTGAACTGCTGCTGCCAAGTTAATGAATTTCGCGTCACATGCCAGTGATACCAGCGACACATACCTGATTCTGATGAATCTTCTGCTGCCTGGAATCTCAAGTTTGTGGCCACAGTCCTGATTTGCAGGCTGCCCGGGTCGCAAATAGCTCACAGGAATTAAGCAACATTCTAAGCTGGGAGCACCTGATCTGGGGAGCAGTTACACATTGTTTGCTATTTGAAGATGCTTCTCCACAATTCCTTGCTTTACTTCACTGTCTTAGTGGATATTGGATGTAAGAGTGGGGATGGGGCTGCAGGCCAGAAGAAGCCTGAATGGCTTCCTGGTGGATTTACTCAGGTTTAGCCAAGGTATTAATGTACTGCTCAAAGGTGGGTGTTAAGAGAGGGATTGAGCATTCCTTGCCTCTCTTTATGAAGGTATGGAGGGGATCAGAAATGGAAGTTACTTGCAGTCTTTGTCACCATCTATAGAAACAATACTAACCAAATTTACTGTTACCTTCCTTAAATATAATTTTGGTTTTATCGACATTGAGCCTCATTCAGGACTTGCTTTATTAAGTCACAATAAACACAATATTTCAGGTTGATATATCCTGGACTTTATTTTTGAGTAATACATTAAAGTCAAGATTCTTTCTGACCCTTCAGAAGGAAGTAAGCCCTTGGCCCGATGTCTATTAAAATAAAAAAAGGAATTGCTTTTGTCTCCTGGTCAACATTTATTTCTCCGTCAACAGGACTGAAATTGATTATCTGGCCATTGTCACATGAATGTTAATGGGAGCTCATTGTGTACAAAATGATTTTCACTTTCCTCACGTTCACTCAGTACAGTAAATACCCTTCAGAGAAAGACAAACAAAACAATAAATAAAACACCCTGTGCTGCTGGAAAATCTTAAGACATGTGGAACTCACACTTTAACTGCCCAAATCTTCCTGTGCACATTCCAGCCTAAAGGATACACTGAAGCTTGGTGCAGACAATTCAAAGACTTAGCGACGAGGAACTGCGGGCCAAGGTCTTACCAACGGCTGAGTTCTGTGCATCAACTTTTTAAACACTGTTCGAAAAGGCCACCCGATGCTTTGTAAATAGAATTCATTGACTTGATGACACCACAGACTACTGACTGGATGGCTCAATGAACGCAGACGTCCCACCTCTCCCAGAAGTTCCGTTAGACTCCCACATATCGATAGCAGCTCCCTGATGCCTGCATATTATATACAATATCCCGGAAATCGATTTTTTTGAGAGCGAGCGAGCGAGGGTGGGGGGGCAGTGTGTGTGAGAGAAAGAGAGAGAGAGAGAGAGAGAGAGAGAGAAAGTGAGAGAGGGAGAGAGAGAGTGGGAGAGAGAGAGAGAGACAGAGAGAGAGAGAAAGTGAGGGATACTGAGAGGGGAGAGGGAGGGAGAGAGAGAGGGAGAGAGAAAGTGAGAGAGAGAGAGGGAGAGAGAGAGGGAGGGAGAGAGAGAGAGGGAGGGAGAGAGAGAGAGAGTGGGAGAGAGAGTGAGACAGAGAGAGAGAGAGAAAGTGAGGGAGACTGAGAGAGGGGAGAGGGAGGGAGAGAGAGAGGGAGAGAGAGAGGGAGGGAGAGAGAGAGGGAGGGAGAGAGACAGGGAGGGAGGGGGACAGGGAGGGAGGGGGAGAGAGAGAGAGAGAAATAGAGAGAGAGAGAGAGAGAGAGAGACAGAATGAGAGAATCCTGATCCTGATCCTGATTGGTCTCTCTTTGTGCTAAGTAGACTTATCAGTTTTCTCTGTGGGCAGGCTTTACAGTCGACATCTCTCTCTCTTTCATTGTCCATCAGTTCAGTTTAGTGTCCTGCAGCGCCATGACAGACTATTCCAAAAAAAGAAAATAGAAATCGTACTTCACCCCAGACTAAATTAAAGTGTTCCCCTGCCTAACAGGGGTCAAAAATAATTACAGTGTTGCTCACTGCACTGTTTACAACAGTGACTTTTCCATTGCCCATGGTGGGTTAAATGACTGTAAAAGATATGTTGAGGTGAGTTTAACAGGTGTCATTCGTTTATTAGCATAGCTAACGTTATTTAAACTAGCAAGCGAGCTGCTAAGGAGCTGCTCTATTGATGTCTTACGTGATGAGGCCAAGATCCCTGTAGACTTGCTTACAGTTGTAATAGAATAGAATTAAAAAAACCGACTCCATGATAATATAATATAATTATGTATTATGTCCTGTACATACACCCTTGGAGGTCGACGGGGGGGGCGGGGGTGAAATGAATTTCTGCAGGGTGGGGTGGATGTCTGTGAACGTAACTAAAGGCATGAGGTATTTTATTGCATTTTAAATATATCTCCACTAATAAAGTTGAAACAAAACATTATTATATGTAAAACGCCGAGGTTTGTATTGAAATGAGCAAAATAAATCGAGCGCGCTTCCTTGCATTGCAAACTGGACCGGATGGATGCAGCCCATTCCATGACAAGCGAAGTCTTATGGTGTTCCTTTTAAATCTATTGTAGTTCTTTATTTTCCTGTAAATGCCGGCAAGAAAATGACTCTCAAAGTATTACGTGGCTGTATGTTTGTACTTTGATAATAAATGTACAGGTATTTGTATTTTGCAACTGCTGATGTCAGCCCTCGCGTCGAATCACGTTCCATTTTGGTAGTTATAAAAGGCAGAAGTCCCGCCTCTTGTTTGGTTTGCCGTCAACAACATTCGCGGAGCGCGTTCGTGTATTCAGCCATCGATCCCCGAAACTTGCGAGATGCCCGTGTTCTCGGAGTGCTTGGGGACTATCGGGGCCACTCTGTCCTCACCGACGTGGGTCCTCCTCGTCACTTTCCTCGTCCTGCTGAGCTGGTAAGTGACTGACCAAGTCATTCTTCCAAATCAAAGGAGGAAGTTTGCTGCAGTTGGAACTAAGAGTGAAAAGTCTAACTTTCTCTGGATGTTTTGTTATTGATCTAGTGTATATTAGTGTGGAACCAAAGTAATCAGCGGGAAGGAAAGTGCCTTTGCAATTTACTTCGAGATACTGTTGAGCCAATAGGGTTTAGTTCAGTTATTTGGAATCGAGTTGATCTGATGGGTTGGGGTTCAATGTGTAGGGACTGAGCTGATCTGAGAAGGATGAGTTCAGTGTGGGGGAATGGGGTTGGGTTTCAATGTGTAGAAATTGAGCTAATCTGATAGGGTTAAGTTCAGTGTGAGGGTATGGGGTTGGATTTCAATGTATGGGGAAGGGGTTGCGTTTCAATGTGTGGGGAAGGAGTTGGGGTTCAATGTGTGGGGAAGGAGTTGGGGTTCAATGTGTAGGGACTGAGCTGATCTTTAAGGGCCCCCTTCCCTCCATCGACCGCAATGTGTACTTTCTTAACGTAATTGACGAGTACTCGCGGTTCCCCTTCGCCATCCCCTGCCCCGACACCACTACCACGTCAGTTATAAAAGCCCTGTGCAAGCTCTTCATTCTGTTCGGATACCCATGCTATATCCACAGTGACAGAGGGTCCTCGTTTATGAGTGACGAGCTGCGCCAATATCTACTGGCTTGGGGAATTGCAACCAGTAGGACCACGAGCTATAATCCCCGGGGGAATGGACAGGTGGAGAAGGAGAATGGCACAGTGTGGAAAGCCACACTCTTAGCCCTCAGGTCAAAGGGACTACCAGTCTCCCGCTGGCAGGAGGTCCTTCCCGAGGCACTCCACTCCATCCGCTCCCTGTTATGCACGGCCACCAATGCCACCCCTCCTGAGCGACTCTTTTCTTTTCCCAGAACATCGACCACTGGAACCACCCTACCATCTTGGCTGACGTCCCCGGGGCCAGTGCTGCTCCGGAAACATGCGAGGAGCAATAAATACTCCCTGATAGTCGAGAGGGTTCACTTACTTCATGCGAACCCCCAGTATGCTTACGTGGTTTTACCTGATGGGCGGGAGGACACAGTCTCCATCCGCGACCTGGCGCCCGCAGGAGCTCCGGGCCCCTACCCTGAACACTCCGTGGTGACTATTGACCCCGTACCCACCAATGTATGTACCTACGAGACACCGTGCACCCCAAACCCTAGACAGACACCACACGACACTCTTATACCGGACGCGACGCACACGCACGAGGGATTACCGACGCCTAACGTGCTGGCACCTGAAGTCTGGCCGGAGCCAGCACAACCGCCATCGCCGGTGCAATCACCGCCGGTGCTACATAGATCACAGTGACGGACTCGACCGCCTGATAGACTTGACCTGTAAATATACTTCTTGTAAATATTGTCAGTCACTTCACCCCGCGGGACTCTTTTTAAAAAAAGGAGGGGTGAATGTGGTAAACCATGTATATATGTTGTAACTCGGTTACCTGTCTGGACACACACCTCTGCTGACTGCCCCTGTGGCTCCTCCCACAGAGTCCTGTATAAAGGTGTTCGCCTTGCCCCTCCCCCTCAGTCCAGGGGCAGGCACTCACTGTGGAGGTCGTATTGTACAGCAAATAAAAGCCTTTCAGTATTTTACCAAACCTCAGTCTTTTGGAGTAATTGAAGGTGCTTCAATACTCGAATTACGATCATTGGAAAATCGGGTGATCACTATGCACCACAAAAAAAACTCTCATAGACAGCATGGTGATAATGAGAAAACTTCCCTGTGGTGTTGACTGAGAGATAAATATTGGGTGTTAAATTTCCGAAATAGTGCCAGGGATCTTTTTCTATATCTGGAGAGGTTAGGAGTTGTGGAGAGAAAGATGATACATATCTTCAAAAAACACTTTATTCATAAAATTTGCAAATATAAGTGTATTTGTGTGCCACCATTCAAAAAATACTGATTTCACTTACAACATTCATGATATTTCAATGACATCAATTTTTCTTTTGCTTATATTCTATGAGGAAGACCTTGCATTGATTTGAGTGTCTCTGTGCAAAATCAAGAGATTTGTTCTTTGTTTGGAAGTTCTGGTGATGAGCATTCTACCAAAGGAATTTGACAGACTCTTCCAAAACCATCCGTCAGAATCCAGTTTTTCTCCCACAGAGCTCTCAATGTTCAATGCAAACCATTACCTATTTGACTTTTGCTCTGAGGTGTTTGTGCATTTCTTTGTCAGGGACAGGTGGTATGACATAGTTCAACAGTATGGGAAGTTTTGCAACAATGTGACCAGAATCCTCCTCTGTAGTACTGATGATAGACACAGCCTCTCTGGTAATAATACTTGATGTTTGTGTCCTTAATATCTTTGCACAGTTTATGCAGCTAGGCAATGATACCCGTCACAATTAGAGTCATAGTTGGTACATTCTTCCTCTTTGTGCATGATGTCTTTGAGGAAACAATCAATTTTCAATCTCCTAATAAGATGGAATATGACCTTGAAGGTTGCAGCACAGAAGTTGGGTATTGACTACGTCTGTGGCATGTATAGCAACATCGAGAGCATCTAGTAGCTGATGAGTAGGTTCTTTTCTGATAACAATAGAGATACCAATAGAGACAATGTTTACACAGTGCCAATTTCTGTTTCCCCCGGCTATACATTCCTCCTAGCTCTTTGTTCCTGAGGTGTTACCCTTGATTCCAGTTTGAATTTCAAATTCCACATAAAGTGACCAGAGCAGCATTTCAATAGTAGAGAACTATTGCAAAGATACATCTGTTTCTGTCACATAATAATGCTGAATTAACAAATTCATGCCTCTATGTTGAATAGACTAAATTACTGCAATGCACTTTTTATCGGCCTTCCAAAGCAATCTATTGACAAACTTCAACTCATACAGAACAATGCTAGACTTTGAACTTATACCAGAATGATGGAGCATATCACATCTCTGCATCGGCTTCATGTATTTTTTAGAATTAATTTTAAAGTTCTCTTAGTTGTTTTTAAAACTCTCAATGGTTTGAGATTGGAGTACATCACAGAATCGCTTTCTTTTTATAATCATGCTCGGAGTTTCAGGTCTTCTTCTGCTGGTCTCTTCAATTTAAATAATCTCCTCAAAAGATGATTGGTAGGTCAGCAGTTTTGAACTATGGAACTCAGTTGACACTTTTAAAAGGGAGCTCAAAGCCTATTTACTTAACCTTGCTTTTAGCTAACACCATTTTTATTTTCACGTTTGCACTTCATCTCACTGTACAGCACTATGAACTAGACCCATTTCTACAAAGAGTGCTCTATAGATAAGTTACATTATAATTATTATGCTATCTGAACCGTATCTGCAGTACATTAGATTTGTAATCAGGCCTACCTGTGAAGAGGATAAATGATCATTTGCCCAAAAAAATTGGTTCATTTTTGCTGCCGTACATATTGGCCCCCAGGGCCCTTTGAACCTGTTGGCAGATGGCCAGTGATCTGCAGACTGACAGTGAACTTGAGTAGAAAATGGCAATATTACCCATGTGTTGTAAGGGCTTAAGTTGCCCTTGTCAAGACAGAGCACCCTTCTGCAAGCAATCAAGAAAGTATGGGGCAATTTATGTTAGGACCGGTGGACTAACTGCTTCTAGATTCATTGTTTTCTTAATTTCATTCTTGGTATTTTTCTGTAAGACTCTCTCAGTATTCTTTTCAGATGTGAACTATTGGAGCATTCCTATCTTTGCACACAGGAAGAAACCATAACTTTCTGTATCTATAGAAAATCCAAATTTGATGATCTGGATTTATTGAAAAGTGATATGCAGAGATAGGTTAAAGCATTAAAATAAAGGAATGCTCCAATAGTTCACATCTAAAAAGAATACTGAGACACAGTTACAGAAAAATACCAAGAATGAAATTAAGAAAACAACAAGAGGCGCCTTCTTGAGCCTGCTCAGAGACAGTCCAAGTATGCTACAAGATGTAAACTCATTATCTACTCAGCAGTGGCCTGAGAAATAGAATGGACCTCCTGGTTACTGGTTTAAAAAAAATCCAGCATAGGATAGTAATGAATATTCTTTCCAGAAGAGTGGAAATGTGTTTTCGTGTCGTAGATGCAGTTCCCTGTGGTTCCCCCGCAACCCCCACCCTCCCATTTTTGTGACCAACTGCTCTTGTTGAGCTCAAAAACATGGTTTCAAAGAATCTGCTGGCACCGAGCTTAGGCATACGGTAAACAATGAGTATGATTGTCATATATTTGAGGAAGTTAACTGATGTGAATCCTTCACGTAGAAAGAACAGGGAGAGAAAATGCAGATGAAATGGTGCAGTGTTAATAAGCGTGCAAGAACCCACGGACGTCGGAGAGCAAGTATCAGAGTTTTTAACTGTTGGGAAAGGAGACCGGATAGGTGGGGCGGGGAGGAGTGCTGAGAGCACTCAGCACCCCAGGCATTTCCAGTGGAGAGAACAGTAAAGCTGATCTTTTCAGGTCAAGAGCCCTTCATCAGAACTGAAACGATGAAAAGACAAGCATGTTCAAGCTGCTTGGAGGCTGAGGAATAGAGAGAAAGGGTGCAGAACAGAGTTAATGAGATTACAATTACTTTAAAAATCAGAAATTAGAAGCGGAACAAAACCAAAATATCAGCTTTCCTCATTAGAGAGTGGGTAGTTAATTAAAATGATTAAGTTTAGTATGAATTCCCAAGGCCTCTAACATGCCCAGAGGGAAGAATGGATGTTGTTCCCATGTTGAAGTTGAAGGCAGAGAGGTCAGCGAAGGTGTGGGATGGAGATTAATGGATGGGTGGCTGGAAGTTCTGAGTCAACCTTGCAGACTGAACTGAGGTGTTCGGTCAAGCAGTCACCCAATGTGCACTTAATTTCCCCAAGGGAACCACATTGGGCAAGTCAAGTACTATGTACTTTGTGTAAAGGAACACAATACGCAAGTATATTTGATAATGTTTGTGCTAACCAATTTTAGATTTTTATAAGACTATAACCATTTAATTTAAACTTGCAGGTACAGTGTTTCATCATTTGGGACTTTTAAACAGCTTGGAATTCCAGGGCCAAGGCCAGTACCATTCTTCGGAACATTCTTGCATTACAGAAAAGTATGATTTTTTTTTATTGTGTCAGCAGTACTTCCTGTTAGTGCTTTATCTGTTATCAAACAATTCTTTAATTGGTTAAAAGAAGGTACAATATAAGATCTGAGAGAGACTTTTCTGAAATTCTTTGCTATATTTGAGTGAGAGAAGATGTGGGAGTGTTGACTTTCCATATGCTCCAGTGTAAACATTTCATTCAGTGTTGTCAAGCATTCAGAAAGTTTGGTGTTTGAATATGTGCCCCTGTGAATAGCACAATCAAAGCTTCATCTTGGAGTAAATACATTAGAGCAAAATTAACATAACAACTTAGTTGAGAATTATTATTTTTTTAAATTAAATTTTAAAAACCTTTCTATGGGAAAGGATTCAAAACAAAAGTTATTACGTCACTGTATGCACCAGCCTACCACGAGGGAGCTTTTCAAAGGCCAAAATAGATTCCAAATAGACAATATCCACCATGCTACCCTTGTCACTCATCTTTGTGGTTTCCTGAACAATCTTAACTGAATTTCCCCAGGACTTCCCCAAAAAAGCCAAGCCAACTGTATCTAATCCGTCCATGCTTATTCAAACATGGTAATTCCTGTTCCTAAGAATCTTTTCCAATAATTTCCATACCACTGATGTAAGATTCACTGAATTATAATATCCTGATTTGTTCCTGTTGCCCTTAAATAAAGGAGAAAGGTTGGATATTTTCCAGTCTTCTGGGATCTCACCTGTGGCTAAAGAGGGTACAAAGATCTCAATTAAAGTTCCAACAAAGTTCCTTGCCTCCCTCAGTATCCTGGGGTAGATTCCATCAGGCTCTGGGGATTTAACCACCTCAAAGTTTTTCAATAAACCAAACACCTATTCCCTAATATCGATATGTCATAGAGTAGAACATCAGCAAACCCCTCCTTGATCTCACGATCATCAATGTCCTTGATTTTGGTGAATACTGATGCAAAATGCTCAGTTAGGACCTCAGTCACTCCCTGCCTCACGGCATCCTTTGTTCTTCAGTGGACTTACATTTTCCCTAGCTACACTCTTTCAATACCTTGGGATTCTCCTTAATCCTACTTGCCAAGGACATTTCATGGCCCCTTTTAGCCCTGTAAATTCTTTCTTCAAGTTATTTCCTGTTTCTTTTGTGTTCCTCAACGTCTTTGTCTGATTTGAGCTGATGGATTGGTGTGTTGCTGCACAACACTTTAGTCAAAGAAAATAGTTTACTTAACTGCAAGCACTGCAGGTTTTCTTTAGTGCAGAATGAAATAGGGTGATTTCTAAATGACTTGCTGTATGCCAGAAAGACTTCTGCCCATGCAAACTTTACCCTTCAGATAAAAATAGCAGAGACCTTCAGCAGCAGAGCCTTTCAGACAGGTGTATGTAGTGGATGGTTCACCTGCAGGAGGTCCTAGGATTGTCATCATTGACATGGTCTCTGGATATATTGTTCAATGAAGAGGAATTGGGTACTTATCACTCTTGGGGCATAGGCTCTCCTTCAGCTTCTTTTATGCTGATCTATCATTGACTGTCTTGTGCCAATAGATGCAACATATTCACCAAAGGAATGCTCAGAGCAAGATATAATAATTCCTGTATATTTTAGCTGCTTGTGTGCCCACATCATGACTCAATAGTATTATATGAATATCGTTTGTTTTCTTCTTGGCAAGGGTTTTTTTAACTTTGATCAAGAATGCTACAAAAAGTATGGAAAATTCTGGGGGTGAGTACATCCTTCTTTTGCAAGCTACAGTAAATTAGTTTGGCACAACACTGGGCTGAAGGGCCTGTTTGTTTGCTGTACCTTTCTGTGTTCTCTATTCTGTGCCACGATGCAAAACACCACTGTTCATGTTGACATTATTCATTCATCTATTTGTTTGGATTGTTATTTAACTTTGATTTACCTGTTTCTTTTGCATTTATGCAATCAAACTGTGGAAATGTCTCCATGTTGCATTCATTCTATGGTCCTGAAGATGTCCTTCATTGGACTGAGATGCAAGAGGGGAGTTCATTTATGGGACAATAGATCTTTGCAATGAATAATGAAGTACTGAATGTTTTCCTTTCCTGGGATTCGGTGCATTTTAGCCATTCTTGGGTTGTTGTGAGGATAGATATTGCCAGGATTGGAGGACCTGAGCTATAAAGAAAGCTTGAATAGGTTAGGACTTTATTCCCTAGAATGTAGAAGATTAGGGTGAGATTTTATTGTGCTCATTAATGAGGGATAGTGCAGGCATACACCAGGAGGCCAGCATGTAGGATCTTCAACTAAGCTTTATTCATAAAGTTGCTTGCACAATATGTGAACTCCTCCCACTTGGGAGTGGCTAACTGAGAGGCACAGGAATACCACAACATCTCCCTTCTCGGAAAAAAGGAGAACTAGGTATGTACTTTTTGTCCACAGAAATAGGCAGTGAAATTGAGCGATTCAGTTCACTTTACCCATAGCTTGTAACTTGTGCTCCTTAAGTAAACATAAAAAATAATTGCCAACAATTATAACTGTCTTTCTGTTTTTTCTTTTCAAATCTTTTTTTTATTATTATTATTATTATTATTATCCAAAATTGACAAGAGTACGTCGAAGTAGGCAACACTTACAATGTCTCAAGAAAAAAAAACATTGTGTTAAAGATTGAAAAAATTTTGGTGACCAAAAAAAGAGGGGGAAAAAACCCCAACTAAAGCAAAGTGAGGAAAAAAAACTCATTCGGTGTTCAACCCCGGAGCCATGCATCATACAAAAAGCTTCTAAAGATAAACATTAAACTGCCAGCAAGAAAAAAAAATGTACCAAAAATTTACAATTAGATCGTGGAGGAAATCTATCAATTAACTCAAATAATAGTAATGAGTAAACGAACCCCATCTTTTCTCAAAATCAAACATAGGTTCGAAGGTTTGACTTCTAATCTTCTCCAAACTAAGACATAGCATCACTTGAGAGAACCATTGTGACAAAGTGGGAGCTGACGTATCCTTCCACTTCAATAAAATGGCCCTCCTAGCTATCAGTGTAACAGATGCAATAACATATTGGTCAGACAAAGAGATACGGCGGATAATTCCAGGAATTATTCCAAAAAGCACAGTTAATTTGACTTTTATGACAGAGGACTGGACACGGATTCTGAAGTTGGTTAACTCTTCTTCGATCTGTGCAAGTCATTCATTGATTCAATTTAAAATTGTACATCGTTACTATTTGATGAAGGAGAGATTGTCTAAAATGTTTCCTAATGTTGATAGTAATTGCGATAGATGTAAAACTCAGACAGCTACACTGACACATGTTTTGGTTCTGTTCTATACTGCAACAGTTTTGGAAGTCAGTTTTCTTCTACGATTTCTAAAGCACTTAAAATTAGTTTACAACCTTTCTCTTTGTTTCTAATGGTCTCTCAATGACTTTGTTTTCCTCCTGTTTTTTTCCTACCAATTCCCTTTTCTAAAACTTTTTCTGAAATGTTTGCAGCATTAGATCTCTTTTCTAAAACAAACACTAAATCTAATGGAGATCAGGGTAGACAACTTCAACACTCTGAGAAACCGAGAGGATTATTCTGACTGTTCAGTTACTTGCCCTAAGCTGTTAGGCGATGGAGAAAATCTCTGTGGTGAAACAGATAAACAAGCATATCTGGTATAGGTTCCCGGAAGTGTTGGAGTGGATGGAGGTCCTTGAACAGGTGTGTCCACTTTAGGTAAGTGGTTCTCTTCATGAGGATCAGGACACTCTATTTCTTCCTTTACCTTTCGTGGACTTTAAAGGCACAGGAGTGCCTGATTTCACTTTGCTCTGTGTCTGAGACCATGCATGACGTTCATTTTCTCACGCCATGTTGTCTCAAAATGTGGTAAGTGAGGTTGGAGAAAGGAAGGAAGAACGGGCAGGCTTCTTCTCAGTCTCTGGCCCATTGACAGCTCTGATAGACCATAGCCATTCGTAAGAGGAGTGGAATGATCAGCTAGCAGTGCTTTGCTGGCGTCTTTTGCCTTCAGTAGGACGCTCTTAATGGTTTGCACTGCTCCATTTGCCTGTGGGTACCATGAACTACTTGTTTGGTGGTTGAACTCATGGTCCCTAGCAAAGGCCTTGAATTATGGACTGTTTTCTGACACGCATTCTCTGGTATTCCATGTTGAGTGAATACAGCTTTCAATTGCTGTATAACTGTGGTTGAGGATGTAGAGGACGGCTTGGTCACCATAAGACCATAAGACATAGGAGAAGAATTCGGCCAGCTGGCACATCGAGTCTGTTCCACCATTCAATCATGGCTGATCCTTTTTTTCCCTTTTATCTCCTCTTGAACCTAAGTTCCCGGCCTTCTCCCTGTAACCTTTGATGCCATGTCCAATCAAGAACCGAGAAGTCTCGACCTAAAGTACACCCAGTGACCTGCCCCTCCCCCCACAGCTGCATGTGGCAAGAAATTCCACAAATTCACCACCCTTTGGCTAAAGAAATTTCTCCATGTTTCTGTTTTGAAAGGGCGCCCCTCTATCCTGAGGCTGTGCTCTCTTGTCCTGGACTCTCTCACCATGGGAAACAACCTTTTCCACATCTACTTTGTCTAGGTCCTTCAACACTCGAAAGGTTTCAATGAGATCCCTCCTCATCCTTTTGAATTCCAGTGAGTACAGATCCATCAAACGTTTGTCGTGTGATAACCCCTTCATTCCTGGATTCATCAGGACACCTCAACATTCCATGAGTAATAATCTACAGTGAGAACATATTTATCTCTTTTCAGCTCAAAAATGTCTGTGCCTGCAATTTTCCATGAAAAGTCTGGGAAATCTGTGGGACAGAGAGGTTCAGTATGACTTTTGTGCTGTTTTCTGCATGCTTCACATTGCTTTATGTAACCTTCCAGCTGTGTGCTCAGACCAAGATACCACATGGATTACCTTGCTCTTAAGAGACATTTTTCGATGCCTTGATGTCCCTGGTAGATTTGACTCATAATTTTGGCATGCAGAGAAGCAGGAATGATGAGTCTGGAGCCCTTTAGCAACAAACTGTTAAGAACGGTGAGTATGTCTCTTTCAGGCCAGTAGGGTCTGAGTTTGCGAGCTCCTTTTGGGAAAAGCTGGCCATCCATGCTCACAATATTGCATTACTTTGTTGCAGATTTGGTCCTTTTTCAACTCAGCACAAATTTCATCCAGTTTGCTCCGTGATTCAGAAAAGCTTTCAGCCTTCTCTGAGAAATTGGACTGTCGAGTCAACTGACTCTGCGACTAGCAGTATTCGTTTAATGTTTAGATGTTGTTTTCAGCCGTAGTGTTTTCCATTTGAGAGTTTTAGTTAACGGCTCTGTTTGGCCTAGTGTTAATTGTTTTATTTTCCCTTTTGACACCATTCACATCAAAGTCTGTGAACTATGGACCTGCGTCAGCGTGTCTCACTCTGCACTCGGGCCATATCCGAATTGGGTGACAGTTTCCTGTTTCTCTGAGGCAGGTTCTACTTTGTTCGCATGTTCCTCACCTGAGCCTCCGAAGATGAGTATATCATCCATGTGGCTGACTACTCCTTCCATTCCCTCCAACATTTGGTTCATCCTCATCTGAAAGAGTTCAGGGGCTGATGAGATACCAAGCGAGTGTATCCTGAAGGCCTAGCATCCATATGGAGGTTGTGAGCTTCTGTGATTCAGCACCTAAATGGATCTGCCAGAACCCTGAATTTGCATCGTTTGGTGGAGAACTTTGCTGCATCCAGCATACCTACTGTGTGCTCCACAGAGAGCAGAATAAACTTCATCTGACTCACGACCTTATTCAGTTCTGTTAGATCAACACCGATCTTCACTGTGCCATCTGGCTTGGGAACAGGAACAATGCCCGCACAGCAGTCAGTAGAGACATTCAGTCAAACACCTCCATTCTCTCAAGTTCAGCTTTGACTTTGTTCATCAATGGGACCAGTGTAGCCTTGCTCTGGTCGGAGAGTAGGGCATCACTCCTAGCCTCAGTTGGATAAGGTGCTCTTCTTTCAGCACCGCGAGGCTTGTGACCAACTCCTGGTACTTCTGCTGCTAAACATCACTTAGTGAATTGAACCTTGCCACGTGGTTCAGCTTCTTGATGGCATGTCGTCCCAGTAGTGGTGAGAAGTGATTTTTCACTGTTTCTCATTTTTATGAACAGAAGTAGTAAACGTTCCTTTCTCACTGAGCTTATGGTTCCCTGGCCCCATGAGCAGTTTCTTTGATGGGTTTAGCATAATGCCTGTTTTGATCTGACATTCAGGGATGGCTGTGACATGTACCTCAGTGTCCATTTTGAATGTCACTGCCTCATTTTGCAACTGAACCGTAGTACATCAGCCTTGTCTACTTGAATCTAGAGTTCACTCCCTTTGCCTGAATCATGGTCTTCTTTGACCTCCTGAACTGTTTTTGAGTGATGCTGGCTTTTATAATGGCGAACGCTATTGTGTTGGTGGACAGCGCACTTTGACATGGAATGGAGACTTGCCGCATCTCCTGCAGTTGGACATTTTACCTGCTTTTTGTTTCACCTGTCTGTTTTGTTTCAATTGAACTCTACTGTCACTGCTTTCTGACTGCATCTTGTTTGTACCCTTCTTGTACAGCTTCTAGATTTACCATAGCATAATTTTCATGCCTGAGTTCTACCTGTTGCTGGTGAACATTCTCACTCACCCTGACCATAGTAATAGCTTTCTCTAGTATGAATGAGATTTGTCTGCACTCGAAGTCTTGCTGACAATTTAGTGTCTAATAGCCCGGCTCCAATCCTGTCTCTGTGCTCATGTCTCAGACTTCCATATGCACGTTTGTGTGACAGGGCATACAAATGCTGTGATGAAGTCATTTACACTTTCATCTGTCTCCTGTTCTCTGGAGTTGAACTTTGCCCTTTCATATGTCACATTTTGCTTTCCTGTGAAATATTCTGTACTGTTTTGTACTCCCTTTTCTAAGTATCTGTCAATTTGAATCCCCCCCGTGAATGTCATCTGCTTTGTCACCCATGCAGTATATCTGCGTGCTTACTTGATGCTCTTCTGGAACCTGAGTGAAATTGCTTGCAACCCTAGATTTCTCAGAGCGTCTAAACCATCTCTAAAAGTCCCATGGTTTAGAGAAAGGAAATGTATTGAGGGGCTTTATAAGGTAAGTAGATGTATGCACTGCAGGTATTTGTTCCACTTTCCTGTTGATTTGTTTATTTATTTACTTGGACTATAATTTTTTCTCTCCACGAGAGTTTGACTGAGCTCTCTGACTTCTCCACTGTATCTGTGTCTCTGTGCACTCTGCAAGGCTAGTGACCCATACACAAATTATTACCATGTATCCACTTTTGAGTGCAGCCTGCAGGCGTTGCCTAGCAACCCTGGCCAGTTCTCAGCTCCATTAGCAAACTAGCATAGGCAGTTTAGGTTGATAAGTCTTTGGACAATTTTCCACAAATATAAGCAAACAAGAACAGTCTTATTGTAAATTCTTTCTTGATGGGGATCTCCTTTGGTCTTTAGCTCAAATTCAGTGCTCAACCACTTCTGTCACCATGTTGTGCTCATTAATGAGGGAGAATGCAGAGCACACCAGGAGGGTAGCATGCAAGATCTTCCACTGATCTTTACTGCTAACACTGTTTGTACAATATGTGAACTCCTCCCTTGTGGGAGTGTCTAACTGAATGACATAGGAACAGCATTATTAACCACCACAACAAATTTGATAGAGATATTCAAAATTGAGGGGGGATAGATAGTAAATGAAAGCAAGTTTTTTCCACTAAGGTTGGGTGGGACTACAAATAGAGGTCATGGGTTAAGGGTGAAAGTTGAGAAGTTGAAGAGGAACATGAAGGGAAGCTTCTTCACTCAGGTAGTGAGAGTGTGGAATGAGCTGTCAGCACGTGGTGCATGCAAGCTGAATGTCAATGTTTAAGAGAAGCTTGGATGGGTACATAGATGGTGGGGTATGGAGGGCTATGGTCCTGGTGCAGGTCGATGGGAGTGGGGAGACTGAATTTTTCAGCACAGACTAGAAGGGCTAAAGAGCATGTTTCTGTGCCGAGCTTTTCTATGACTAATTTTCTTTGGTTGCCTCCCCTAAATGGCTACATTGTGCACCCTGGCATTTGATTCCAAATGTTGGAAGAGATAGAACATAAGTGGCTAAACCTTTTCACCTGTTTATTGCAACTGATTTTCTATTCCTGGATGTTTTATTCCCTCATTCACTTACTGAAAAAAAAATTGCTTTCCTTCAGGATTTTTGATGGGCAAAAGCCTCTTCTCTGCATTATGGACCCTGACCTGATTAAATTGATCTGTATAAAAGAATTCTACACATTGTTTACCAACAGGCAGGTCAGTATTTATGTACATTGATAGTGGTTTCTTTTGTAACTCTGTTCTTGTTCCATTTTCTTTATTTCAATATTTAGATTAGCTTTCCTCGTCCCCCTCTAAGCCCCTACTTACATGTGCGATACATGTTTAATGGAACTGCCAGGGATCACTTAAGCTAGAATTGCGATGCTTAAAAGGTAAGAGCATCTCAAACATGCCACTTTGGTGCTTGTTCCCCAAGCTCCCACCCCTACCTGCTCCTGCACACTCCTGTATTGTGATTGAAATGCCCCCTCTACTTACAACATCCCTTGTTCTGCCTATCTCTGCAGTTTTAGAACCCAACATGTCATTATGGCAAAGAATTTGATGCTTAATCTTTATTTCATTCAGGATTTTGGTCTGGATGGTCCGTTTAAGGAATCTGTCCTGGTTATCCAGGATGAGCGATGGAAGACAGTCCGAAGCATTCTTTCACCAACATTCAGCAGTGGGAGGCTTAAAGAGGTAACAATAAGGACTTTCTATTAATCAAATCTATTTTAGATTATGAGAACACTTAGTCCTCTTTTATTGTCATTTAGAAGTGCATACATGCATTAAGAAATGATACAATGTTTCTCCGGAGTGATATCACAGAAAACAGGACAAACCAAAGACTAACACTGACAGAACCACATAATTATACTATATAGTTACAGCAGTGCAAAGCAATACTATAATTTGATGAAGAGCTAACTATGGGCACGGTAAATAAAGTCTCAGAAGTCCCTGAGTCGATCGACTCCCGAGTCCCTGATAGCAGGCGACAAAAAGGAGAAACTCCCAGCCATAAACCTCCAGGCACCGTCAACTTGCCGATACCTTGGAAGCAGCCGACCACAGCCGACACTGAGTCCATCTGTCTGAAAACTTCGAGCTACCGACCAGCCCTCTGATACTGCCTCCCAAGCGTTATCCTCTGCCAAGCGCCTTCGACCTTGCCTTAGCTGCTGAAACACGCAAAGCCGAGGATTTCGGGGCCTTCTGCTCTGGAGATTCTGGTTACCACACACTAGCAGCAGCAGTGAAGCGGGCATTTCAGAAGTTTCCAAATGTTCCTCCATACTCTCACGTCCGTCTCTCCATCAAGTCAGAATTGTGCACGGTCCCCTACTTGGCAAATAGCAGACATCATCACTGAAGTGGCCGCGCGAGCCGCCATCGCGCCACCATCTTCTCCAAATATATGCCTCCAAATTCTCCTGCACATACGCCTTCTATGTCCTTTATAATAACTGGCCTATTGTGCAAGTGAGGGAGATTATGACTCGTAGAAAATTTAAATACAGATTTTAACAGGGTGTTGAAGAACAACCCGATAACATCTATACTGTTCCAAGGTTACCATATACCGAATACCGTAGTTTACATCCACGTTCCCTCTATAATTTGATAATTCCCTGCCTTTCTTGAATACATTAAAGCAGCACCTTTATTCCAACAGTTGTGGAGAATATCTTGGCCTAACAACAATATTCTTTAGATTCCTAAAACTTTTCCATAATATCGAAGGAATTATGAGTGCCTGTTTACACAGAATGCTTGGAGTACAGGCTTGATCAGACAAAATTTCTTATCTTTCCCATTGGAGGTTGTATTATAAAATGGAAGCCCACAGAAGTATTTTCCTTGTGGAGCATGAAAGACGGCAGATATTGAAACAAGGAGTTGTCCTTAAGACATTTATTTAACTTTATTAATTCTCCGCTTTAAATAATTTGTTTGTAACTATTTTCTATTTAAAGTTAAAGGTTGATAACTACGTTACAGTTTAACAAAGGTAAAATTCATTGTCTATGGTATATCGCGGCACGTGATGACGTCACCTCTGGTTTTGCTGCGTGTAGTGGGTAACTTCTGGTTCGGAGAAAGAGGAAAGGTAGGGGTCCGCGCATGCTGCGTGAACATGAAAAGCTCCGTTTCTACCCACAAAGAAACATTATAGAAACAATGCTGTAAGTTCATATGATAGTAGGGATGTTGAAGTAAAAATATTAACGAGGATTCTGTTAAAGGAAGTCGCGGCTGGAGAGGCAAACGTGGCGGCTTTTCAATTTCAAATGCGGGGTCAGCTGGAGCCTGGCGGCGGCTGGATGTGAACCCCCCTTCCCCTGGGCGGCTGAAGACACTGGCTAATAGAAAAGAGCGCGCGTCTCTTTTTCACCATATGATAATGTGGAAGAGTGAACAGTAAATGGTTAAATGACTATGTTTTCGTTGGCTCTGGTTTAACTTGGTGTTTAGTCAGAGTTTCAACACACTGCATGAGAACGCTACAGTACTGATAATCCATTTATGAATTTTAGAAGATAGAACTTAATAAACATAAACAAATGCAGATAGTGGAAAACTGAAATAAAATGAGAAAATGCTGGAAATACTCAACAGGAGAGACATTATCTGTGGAGAGATATGGAGAGAATTAATGATTCTTTCTTAAAGTTTTAAAATTCCACAAGAGTGCTTTGAGTAACGATCAACATTATGCAATATTGGAACGAGTAACTAAATTACAAAATTCATAAGTCATCAGGGTTTAAAAAATGTT